>NC_051083.1:119621970-120221970 GCF_004664715.2 Peromyscus leucopus
ACAACAACAACAGCAGCAGCAACAACTTTCTTTTCTTTTTTCTTTTTTTTTTTTTGGTTTTTCAAGACAGGGTTTCTCTGTGTAGCTTTGCGCCTTTGCTGGAACTCACTTGGTAGCCCAGGCTGGCCTCAAACTCACAGAGATCCACCTGCCTCTGCCTCCCGAGTGCTGGGATTAAAGGCGTGCGCCACCACCGCCCGGCAACAACTTTCTACTAAACAATTTTTTGGCAATGAGGAGAAAGTCAGAAATTAAAGCTTTTCTGAAAAATAATTAAAATAAAATATTATATGATAGGATCTATTAGATACAGTTGTTTAAGCCATGGCTAGAGGTAAATTCATAGCCCTAACCTTCTACGATAAAAGTAAGAAAAGTCAACTCTCAAATCAAACTGGAAAAAACACAAAGAAAATAAAAGAGAACACAGGGGAAGTCATCACAAAAATATGAAGATTGAGGCTTCCTTTGGCCAGGTGGGGTGTGGACTTGGATGAGTGCTTCCTAGGGGATACCAATAATGTCTGCATCCTATTTGGACACTGATGACACCTGTCTTTCATTTCTGGCAATTCATCGAGCCAGGCACTTGGCACTGTGTCCTTTTCTGTATGTATATTAAATTTCATAGATATTTTCCAAAGGACTGCAGATGTAGCCGAATGGTAGAATTCTTGCCCAGCATGTATGAGACCCTGGGTTCACTAAACTAGCATTCAAAAATGTATTTCCCCAATTTATAATTTTGTCATTTAATTTTCCCCAGTATATCATTCTTTTTTGATGCGTAGCATGCAATCTCTCACAGAATAGGTGCTCAATAAATATTGGTTCTCTATTAAGGGCACTGTATATCTTACCATTGAACCTGTCATTATTAGGAGGAAGTATGTGTAAAAGTTACAGTAATGGTTTAAACATGTACCTTATGTTATAATTTGAAGACCCGAATTACTGATTTTTTATATACATGGAACGTGTCACCTAGGCCAGGCAAAGATGTGGAGATGAGATGTGCATATGTAGGGTTTCCTTACCTGGAAATGTTGTCTATTAGAGTGATAACAATGAGTAAAATATCTTACACTCATCAAAGGTGAACAACTACCTTGGATTGCCCAGGACTTCCCTGGTCTTAGCTCTGCAAGTCTTGCATCTGAGGAATCCCTTCATTCCCAAGTAAATTAGGACAACCAACCTCCCTGTACCACTTTACACTGACGATCTCCTTAGTGTTCACAACAATCCTATCAAGGAGGTAAGATTACTATTTTCATTTTCCTAGAGATAGGGTGATGGCTCACGGGCTGGGGTGTGTGTGTGTTAAAGTTCAGAGTATAAGGTCACAAAGCTGGAAGTAGTGACATCCCACCGCCACCCTTGACTGGACTAACTAGAAGCCAACGTTCTTTTCACTCTCATACAGATGAAGAGAACAAAACAGAGGCTCCCTCAGCCAGGGGAGACTGAATTGCTGACAAAATTCAAGACAGCTTGGAGAAGTCAAAGCGAGCTGGCTCCGTTGGCCCAGAACTGAAAGCTGAGATTAGTGCCATCATCCTGGGTAAGGTGTTTCTTAAAGCCTCCTGCTACAGTCACACCCAGCACCAAGAGCTCCATGCTGAAGGATTGTTTGTCAGCCTGTAGTACTGTTACTGGGCGGTGACAGAACCTGTAGGAGCCTGGCTGACAGGAGAACATTGAATTATTAGGGGCATGTCCTTAAAGGAGATATTGGGAATCAAGCCCCTCTCCCTATCTCTCCTGCCATGAGATGAGGACACTTTCCCTCCTCTTAGGCCATTCTGTCACACTACAGGCCCCAAAGCAAGAAAACCAACTGATCATGAATGGAAATATCTGAAACTGTAACCACGTCCTCAGGTGTTTTGTGGCAGTGAGTGATGGGAAGGAAACACACCTTCAAATATGTGTAAGCTTTGCAGACTTCTCCCAAGGAGGTGAAGCAAATCCTTACGGTCTACTAAATCCATTAGCAAAACCCTAAATTTCTAGAAGACTTGGAGAGTTTCCTCTGAGCACTTTGTAAATAATCTACCAAACAAGGAGGGTCAGTCTCTACCCAGAGTGGAAATTCAGAATCGCAGTCACAGTATGAGCTGAATATTGTTGTTGTTTTTTCCAAGTCACCCACAAAGACCTACTAGGGAGTATTGTTATAGTTCATTGGAGAATAAAAATCTGATCTTAAAGATTTGGAAGCTCGGGTTTCTGTTATTGGTGCAAAGACTCAGGAGGAAATGCAGGGTTGAAAGCTCCAGGAAAGAAGTTTCAAGAAATACCAGGTGAAAGACGAACACGAGAAAAACTAAACAAAACCCATAGAGAGAGAAAGATCACTTCCTGCCCGAAGCAATCAAAGAGTGTAGGGAGCTGTACCCAGGTGGTGCTAGGTAGGAACACTCTGCGATGAATGAGAAGCATGACATACATAGGAACTCATCCTCCGTATTTCTCCAGCAGCACAGGTAGGAGCATCACAAAGCTCCAGAGCAATAATTGATTCTGTCTTAAGTGCTCCACACTGTGGTGAGCTGAGGAAATAGCACTACTACTGTATTAATACCAAAGGTGTTGAGTTTGATTTCGCCTTGGGAAACTGAAGAATGGTCAGTCTTCATGATTCCATTAGCGAATCCCGTAGTAAATAATCATGTAGGGAGCTGCAAAAATTCAGGAACAGTATGCTGCTCCAAACCAACACACCTTGTGACACAAAAATAAAAAAAAAATAGTCAGTGGTGTTTAACCAGACAGAAATTCAATGAATCAATTATTTTGTCTTATTGTTATCCGTTACCTAATTTAAGGCAGTTGGTAATTCTGAATAAACTCCTGAGGACCATTCATCTGCTTGCTAAACAATCTCTGGCTTTTTATCACGCCTACCACAGAAACTTAATTGAGACATTTCCTTCAATACATAGATGAATAAAGATAGTCTCTTGCCAGTGACCAATTGGTAATATGCTTGGCCAACAAAGAAAATAAGTAACCTTTGCAGATACTTCTAGAACTCTCTCCTACCCCTGCCATTGAGGCTGGATTTGTTGCCTTCCTCTAAGCTCTTACAACCTTCAGGCTTCCCCTATAACCTCCTGACCTAGTACCAGTACCAAACATACCATAACTGTCCATCCCAGTTGACTGTTCCTTGGTCTGTCTTCCCTATCAGATTGGGAGTTGGGTTTCTCCTAAGCTTGGATAAATCCTTAACGCCGTGTTTATCAAGGGCTCTCTGCATAAATGACTCATTCTACTCTAAGTTTCAGAAGTTTGAGATTGAGGAATAGCAGAGACACAGTCTTCTTCCAGGTCTCCTTGATCACCTAACTGTGTGATTGGCGGCAAATAGATCAGCCTCTTGGGGACTAGCCTCCATTAGAGCAGGGAGCTGAGGACACAGGACAATCAGGCCCTCATATCCGGACTCCGAGCTAAGGGTGCAGGGAGGAGATGATTGCTGCTTCAGAACAAAGATGACAGGTGGGGCCTTAGTTTGCCTGTGGTTAGTAGAGGGCCTTGAATTTGAAAGAGGCGAAGTCATAAGGTACATCTGCAATACATTTCTGACTGACTTTGAACAATTACCTCATCTCTGAGCCTCGTTTCTTTATGGGGGCTTGTGTTGAGGGTTTCAGGATTACCATTAACCATCCTCAAGGTGAACTCGGAATTGTGCAGCTACAATGTTGACAAGGTTCAAGTAATGAAAGCTCTGATTTACTGAGCACTCTCCGAGGACCAGCCTCCAGGATAAGTGCTTCAGATGCATCATCTCATTGAATCCCAACAATAACCCTTTGAAGCGGGAATCAGTGTGCTGCTTTACAGCTAGGAAAATGGCAAATTAGAGTGGTTTGGTAAGTGGTCCAGCCCATGCAGCCAATAAGTTGTAAAGCCAGGATTCAAGCCTAGTTTTGTCTAAATCCAAAGCCCAGACTCTTAACCCCCCATACTCAACTGTGGTGGCATAATTAAGAGCTGTTCATTGAATCCTGTAAGAGCCAAAGGATATAACAAACAAATAAAAAAGCTTTGGCCTTCTCTTGAAAGGCTGTAAGTTCCAGCTGCATTTTGGTGTCAAATGGAAAAAATAATAGGATTGGCCCATCAGTTAACAGAAGCAAAGAGACCATTTTATCAGCATGCTGGGACCTGCCTCTCATTGGAAGCTAAAATTATGGCCATGCATTCAACCACTTTAATGATTCCTGACCCACAAATATGGAGCTTTCATTTAGCTCTTTAGATGTAGAAGAGCAAAATAGCATGTAGCTGGATAGCTTTTTTTTTTTAGGGAACCTTTTGAAAACACTGTTTTTTTTTTTTTTTTTTTTTTGTTTTTTTTTTTTTTTGTTTGTTGTTTTTTTTAAAGCAGGAATTACCATCCCCGCAATCATTCGAAGGTAGCTAGGAATTCTTTCAGAATTTAGTTATCCTTTTGTTTGAATGAATTTAGATCTGGATACAGAAAGTGAAAATCACCTTGTACACTGCCTTTCTCAGGCAGTTTCTGGCTTCTCAGGTGTCACTGTTCAGTGACCATTGGGGATGCTCTTTGTGACTCAAACATCTCCGTTGCCCTACTTTCACTCTTAAATTTGAGAATTGCTTAGGGAAGCACACTTCTGTCAAAGTAAGCCTGATTTCCATCCCTACAGAAACAGGTCAATTGTTGTACATACTTGAGAGGGAGATGTGGCCCTGTGTACTAGCTGGCCCAGACACAGGCTTACGCTTCAGGGCTCTCTGCTGCTCTCTGCTGGCCATAAACCTTCGCTGCAGTTGTCAAGAAGGTAACTCAAATGACTTTGAAGTTCTCAGTCCTGAATGGGTTGTCTTCTTCAAACCGCTCCCCTCAAGGCTCTAGGATCTCTGCAGAAGAGGAGGTGGAAAGATTGTAAGTGCCGGAGGTGGCAGATGACTCCAAAGAAATAGTGACTTCCACACAACAGGGCTGATGCACATGTGAACTCACAGAGACTGGCAGGACACGCTGGACTTGCACAGGTTCAAGCCAGACGGGGCCCCAGCATTGAGAAGGGGAAGTGGACACAGGCTCCCACCCCTTGCTATCTGCAACTGACCCCGTCTAGAGAACGGAAAATCAGTTTTCTCCCAGGGAGCGTAACTAGGTGTATCAACCACACTCCTGGGCAGGACCCCGTGCTCAGGCGTAGTTGGCTGACACAGAACCAAGTCAAGGGTATTTTTGTGAATGGACCTTGTGTTTTGTTTAGTTTTGGCTTTTTTTCTCTCTTACTGGTCTTTCATCTGTTTGTTTTGATTTTTTTATGATTTTTTTCTTTGGGGGAGGGGGTTTTGTTTCTTGCTTTTTTTGTTTTTGTTTGTTTCTGAGGGAGAGAGAGAGAGAGAGAGAGAGAGAGAGAGAGAGAGAGAGAGAGAGAGAGAGAGAGAGACTTATGTGGATAGGGAGGTGAGTGGATCTGGGAGGAGTTGGGGGAGGGGAATTCCTGACCAAAATAATATTGGATGAAAGAAATTTTTCATAAAGAAAAGAAAATGGCTCCAAGTGTTGCTGCTGGGACTTCTGCTATTGCAACTTCCTCTGTCACTACCACTAAGTTGTACTATTATTCATTTATTTAAGCAAAATTGAAGTTAATTAAGAAAAGGCTTTTAACACAGATCTAAGCATGAGCAATAAGAGAGGGGGAGAGAGATGTTAGTTAAGGCCCACTTAGAGTGGGCACTGGCTTTTTAGGAGTGAGTCACATCTAAATGTTATCTAAATATTATCTTGGTGGCTTTGAAGTTACATTTTCAAAGGGTTTAAAGAAAAATGTTTGGGTGTACAATTTTTTTATCGAAAAGAATTTTCTTTAGTAAACGAGATTAGACGGTGGCATTAAACAGGTTTACAGGCTGAAGAATATAAAAAAAAATAAATCGTAAAGGTGAAAGAAATCTTTACTATATGTCAATTAGAAACAGTACAAGACGAGGCTAGATGTAGTGGTACATGCAGATCTGTGTAAGCACAATGGTGGCTTCATGTCCCTAGTGAGCCGCAGGCCACCAGAGAGGGAGGGAGGGAGAGAGAGAGAGACAGAGAGACAGAGAGAGGAAGAGAGAGGAAGAGAGAGACAGAGAGAGACAGAGAGAGGAGAGAGACAGAGAGAGGAGAGACACACAGAGAGACAGAGAGAGACAGAGAGAGAGACAGAGAGAGTCAGACATGCTTTGACTAGAAACACGGTTCTTAATCATGTTTGTAGGATTCTCCTCATTCTTAGCCAAAAAGTAGTGAGGGGCTTATTTTCATTCTCATATCCCCTTAATTACTTTATCTTTTTATGCTGCCTCAATTGCCCCTCTGAGACTTCAGCTCCTTAATTTTAAGGGTTAATTGCTAAAGCTCTATTTTCTGAAGCCTCATCAGGCTAATAGGAGCTAAGACCTTGCCCAATCAGCTACCAAAAGTCTCTCAACTTTCTCAACACAAACACAATACTTAAGAAGGTCTGAGCTTGAAGACTGGAGGGACATTAATCAATGGTAATTTAGAAAAAGAGTTGTCATTACTCAAGACATTAAACTGAATAAACAACAAGCACATAGGAAACTTGGATATCTAATATTAAGATTTGCCCCCCAAATTAGTAGCACCCTTTTTCAGCACCAGGTGCCCAGGAATCATGATGGTAGCAAATCATTACAATTTAAGGCAGAGGACACTGAGATGATTCAGAGTGTAAAGGTGCTTGCTGCCAAACCTGATGAGCTGAGTTCAATCCCAGGACACACGTGATGGAAGGAGGGAACCAACCGGCTTCCACAAGTTGTCCTCTCACCTCTACAGGCATGCTGTGTTGCTTGCACACACACACACACACACACACACACACACACACACACACACACAGAGAGAGAGAGAGAGAGAGAGAGAGAGAGAGCGCAAATAAATGTATTTATTAAAAAGAAAAACTCAACGCAGAATCTGGCATAGGCTTAATCTTGGAGGATTATATTTCCCGAATTCTCACATAGCATTTCACTTTAAGAATGCTGCAGACTCTCTGTGAGAAATTGTCAAGGGTCATCTGGGTTTGTAAGAAGACTGTCATACCTGAACTTTTGAGTTTTATACTGAAGGTGTGGCAAAACACCTAAGAGAAATTGCAGCAGGTAATCAACCAGTGGAATAGATTAAAGGAAAATTAAGCATAATTATATTCTTTGAGTATATAAAATTATACTGAATACCTAAAAAAATGAAGCAATTCAAGACATAAAAGTTACAACTACTGATAGATGTACACATTTCTTTACACAATATGTAGTTAAGATGTCTTTTTTTCCCCTCATTGAAAAGAATTTTCAAATCTTATCAGTTCACAGTTAAGTGACCTTATCCTCAGGACATTCTCAAGGATTAGGAAACTCAGATCAGGTTTTATTGTAGAGAATAAGCCTATTACTTCCTGAGTTCTTTTGATCTCATTTGGGTAGGCCTCTATCCACCAAGGGAAGATGTCATTAAATACCATAAAATATTAGTGTCCTAGACAGGGAGGCATCTGAGTAAAATGTAGCTGTCAATGTTTGTTGGTTTTTTTTTTTTTTTGAAATGTACCTGTTATTGTTTAAATGTGAAATCCTCCCCTGGATCATATACTTGGAACATTTGGCCCCTGGTCCGTGGGGCTATTTTTGAAGATTGCGCATCCTATAGGGCCTAGCTAAAAGTCTTGGGTCCGGTGGGGATTAGGTGCAAGCCCGTGACTTTTTGAGATTCGCTCTATAGGCTACTTGTCACGGTGAGTATTGGTTCTATAGCCCAGCCCCTTTTCTGGCCCTCCTCTTGGGAAGAGATCATGCCTAAAGGCATGAATGGGTAGAGTAGTTAATGCCTCTTTCCAGGTGTGATTAATAAAGAATCCCCTCAGTAATTTTCATTGATTCCCTTGGAGCAACAGGATCTTTTATGTTCTCCTTGAACCCACTAGCCATTTTCGGTCCTTCCCCACTCTGCTTCTGAATAAAATTCATTGACATTTAAGTCTGGTATAAGACAGATCAAGCCACTTCCACAGCCTCACGGCGGCTGCAGCAGCGAGTCTGTCAGAATCCTAGCTAAGTACATCTCATAGTATCGGCTGGAGAATTATCTGGGTCTGGAATGTCCCATGACTTTTGGGTGAGGACTCCCACACCTTGTTTCTCTGCCACATAGAATGCAAAAGATAAATCTGGAATTCCCAGGGCTGGGACTGATAATGAGTGTTTTTTTTTTTTTTAAAGCTTGTTAGTAAAAGTTTTGTGTTTCTCTTGGTTCTGGAGTCCCTGTCAACACTAATTACTATACAAGTTCATTTTAGAATGGGGTCTGGGTTATTGATGAAGGCATCAGACAGATCCTTAATCTCAGAAATCCCATTTGAAAGTGTCCTGCCACTTCAGAAGTGACCTGAGGTGTCTGGATGAATGTCTGCAGTTTCTTCACTAGAAAACACGGAGCAGCTTCAGTCTTCAAACGCAGCTGTTATTAGAGCTGAAGGCCCGTGTTTCCCTTTGGAGAACAGGATGTCTTTCCTTACAGTGCTTTCCCGTTTTACAGAGCAAGCAAAGCCTGGCTTTCTTAGAATCCCACTGAGGGCAAGTCTTCTCCTCAGCGGTAGCAGGCGCTGCCCCCTTTAGCGCCCTCTTTCTTCCGCCTGTAGTTTCTGTGAGGGAGCAGGTACTTATTGGCCTGTGGAAATGGACTTGGGTTTTGTCTGTAGCTACTTCACCTGGGCCTTTTGGATCATTCCCCTTTATTCTGGTTGTTGCAAAACCCCAAAGCTAAGTTGAAATGCTGAGTTAGGGGTATCTGGGAGCTCTCCTGCCTTTCCTTTTTTGAGATAAGTCTCATTATTTTGTCTTGGCTGTCCTTGAACTCACTCTGTAGACCAGGCTGGCTTCAAACTCACAAAGATCCACTTGCCTCTGCTTCCCAAGTGCTGGGATTAAAGACGTGCCACCACAGTCAGCTTGTCACTCCCTTTTTTTGTAGCTTCCTCCTAATGTCTGGGGAAGGCTGGTGAAATAAGTACTAGTAAGGTTTGATCTTAGGGTTTTGTTTTGGGTTTTGATTTTGTATGTTTTTGTTTTGAGACACGGCCTCATTGTGTATCTCTGGCTTGTCTGAAACTCACTATGTGGTCTAGTCTGGCCTTGAACATGGAGATCTGCCTGGCTCTGTCTCCTGAGTCCTGGCATTGAAGGCGTATGCCACCACATCTGCTTAATTTTAAGAATTAAAAATAAATTTAATTTAATCACACACACACACACACACACACACACACACACATTTAGGTATTTGTGTGTGTGTGTGTGTGTGTGTGTGTGTGTGTGTGTGTGTGTTCTTGAGTGTGTGTATATGTACTACCTGTGTCCAGGAGCCCTTGGAGGTCAGAAGAAGATATCAGATCCCTGGGAACTAGAGTTATCGGCCAGGCCTGTGGGTTCTGAGAACTGAACCTCAGTCTTTTGTAAGAGCAGTAAGCACTCTTAATGGCTGGTTCATCTCTATGGCCCTGAGATTTAACCTTTAAAATCATTGTCATCCTCCAAATGCCTTTGTGACATATTTTAACCTGGTTTTGTCCTTGTCTTTTTCCATTTTGGAGTAATCCTTGAGGATGAAATCTTCTGCCATATAAAATCTTTTTTAATCCAAACATATTTCCTTCTCTCTTCAACTTTAATGGTGGTGCCCGCCTGCAGTTGCAGTATTTGGGATCAGGAAGTGGGGGGATCAGGAGCTCACGTTCACTCTCAACTGTACGGCCAGTTTGAAGCCGGCTTGTGCAACCCAAGACTTATTCTTAACGCACAATTTCTTCATCAGTTCAGTTTTTCTGTGTCTTTCTCATACTTGATTGTTCTTTACTGCCTTGTTTTTTTTTATAAATGTCTTGAATATAGAAAAATATTGTTCAGGATCAAATAAGATAACTATATTTTAATGAACACTCATGAGATTGTATCTGAAACAGGAAACATGGACACAGTATCTCAAACATCTAAGAACTATAAATACAGTCCAAACACATGTTTTCAGTACTTTTCCCTTATTAACGATTTTAGATCAGCTAATTTGTTAAAGATGTAGGTCCTATTATAACAAGCTCTTAGACTTGCTTCTGCTAAGAAGGATTGATACCTCATTTGTGCTCACTAAATATTTGGATGAAAGCCTTGAATCCTTGCTTTCATTTTGTCTGTCCTCTTTGCTCAGGGAAAGACTCCATTTTGACTCCTCATGATAATCACTATAGAATGTCATCTAAAAACCTAGTGACACCTAAGCGACTTTTTTCCCCTTCAAGCCTGAAGGCACAAAGCATTCTTGTCCCACATTTTCAGCCATCTTAGATCACAGGAACAGAAGTCTACCAGGACAAACCTCCCTCTAAGATGAGGGCAGCTGTCATGGCTGAGGGTACAGCAGAAACAGAAATATGCATCTTGAAGGAACCAGATTGGCCCCCTCAGGTTCTGAGGACAGTAACTACCTTTGATAGGACCGTTTTGTTCAGGACCAACACTGAGGCAGGACCACAGCTTGAGCAGAACAGCTTAATTATGTATAACTCATCCCCTTCCCCAATTCCTCCTCCTCTATTCAAGTATGAGGTTCCCATTAGTGCCCTAAATGGTAACTTGGGGGAGGCTACTGGACCCTTGTCTGTTCGCCGTCTCAGTGTACATCAGTTAAATCTCCTCTTCAGTTTGGTGACTGAGCTTACATGTTGTGGGTGTCAGAGCTGGGACTTTTGCTCCCAAACTCCAGTTATACTGTGAACTAAAATGGCTAAGTTGATGATTTCAATTTATCTGGGCACTTCCTTACAGGCCAATTTGATGCAGTGCAAACAAAAAGCAAATGCAGCAGGGATGTAGGCATTATCTACACAAAACTGTGTGTTGAAAAGACCAACTCTTCCAGTGATTTTCAGAGTTCATTTAGATTTAATAAAAACTGGATTATTGATCTGCTTACTCTCACCATAAAACCATGGAATCCTTCATCCCAAATCTGAACTTTCAAAGGGTGACTTTTAGTGGATACACCACTGATAAACCTTAATGAAAAGTGAAACTGTCAAAAGGCAAAGCTTGCTGATCAGACATAAGGTGGTAGATTTCCTTGTCTCAAGAGCTAGTCAGCAGAAAGGGAGTTAGCCTTACCCATGGAGATTTCCTTGCTATGATGCTTTACACCAAATTTCTCTACTCTCTAATTGACAATGAGGCTAAATTATCTCCCCTGTGTTCCCTTGTGGAAGAAAGAAAGAAAGAAAGAAAGAAAGAAAGAAAGAGAAAGAAAGAAAGAAAGAAAGAAAGAAAGAAAGAAAGAAAGAAAGAAAGAAAGAAAGAGAAAGAAAGAAAGAAAGAAAGAAAGAAAGAAAGAAAGAAAGAAAGAAAGAAAGAAAGAAAGAAAGAAAGAAAGAAAGAAAGAAAAGAAAGGAGAAAGAAAGAGCGGGAGAGTTAGAATCCTCAGGGGAACTGAGTTTCCCTCCAGGATTAAGACATCACTGTGTTGGCCTTTGTTTCTCACAGGCTTCCCTGGGTGGGCTTTCTGAGTGCACAAATCATACTGCATCTCATAGTACAATCATTTTAAAAGACATTATTATGTATGCATAACAGCTGGGTTTTTAACCTCTCACGAAATGAGAGCCCCCAAAGACTAAATTCATCTATTTTGGACATGGAAAGTTTTGGAGGCACCTTCTTTGAGTCATCATTTTGTGAGGCTCCAGAAATAAAGATAGGAATCAGTCCCAGCAGGAGAAAGCTGGAGGCTGTAAAAGCAAAGTGGTGAAATAGTGTCAGGGAAAAAGGTCAGCAGGGCCCCCATGCCTAAGTCAGGAGCTCACTGAAGTTAAAACATGGAGTGTTGATTGGAAAATTTCAGGACCAAGAGAAGAGGGGCTGGGCCGGTCGTGCATAGAAGCAGCCATTTCTGTTTTGGATCTAGCATGTCCTGTTCAATGAGGTTCATCCCTTGATGGAACATTCTAGAATCATCTCACTTTAACAAGGTCTCAGATATGTCTTTTGGAGTCCAGAGGGTGGCTTAGGATATTTGTGGATAAGTTCTTACAGTGATGTGCCCCCACAGACACTTTCAATGGTTACTCTCCTGATAGTTATTCCCATATTCGGGGGAAAAAGACACTCCAACTATCAGACTACTGGAACAAGGTATCCCAAAAATTTGTAATTTCCTCAGACATTGTTCGCTGGGAGAAGGAAAAGTCAGAATGAAGCCTGATGCTAACCAGAAGGGGAGCTTGTCTGCCTGAAAGATTTCTCACAACTTGTCACATCACCTTACAAGAAAGACTGGAGCTAAGACAGTGATAGACAGGACCACACCTTGGCCAAGACTGTTTAGCTGTGCACACCTCTGGACCCCTGCTTAAACCTAAACCTCATGTTAGGACCCTGGAAGACAGATGTGGAGATGGGGCCACTGGGTGGTGGTCCCTTTTCCCATTGTAGCCACTTTGGATAAATCTCATTTTTTCTGTTTTTCACTATTAATTGTTTGTTTAATTGGCTTGTTCAAGATGCATGACAGAGCCTGGTTTTCTAGGGTTGCCAGGGCCCAGGCTCCGATCTTTAATAACCCCAGTAACAGCATGATTATTCCATCTGGCCTAGAAATAAGCTAGGGATGCCTCTTCGGGGAATTCCTAACTTTAGAGGCAGTGGTGTGGTGTGCATTAAAAATGAGGTGGATTTCTGTCCGCCCTCCCCCACCACAACAACAAAGAAGTGAAGGTAACAAGCAGACTGAAAGAATACAGTTGCACAGCTAAGCAGCAGTAAGAGGCGACTCAGCAGCACTTCAGCATCCCTGTAGTGGCGGCCGCCCAAGAAGAAGGTTTGCAGTAGAGACACTGTATGCTGCCACCTGCTGCCGGATTTTTCTTTTTCCAGTGAGGAGACTTTTACTCAAATGAAGGTGGACTTAAGGCACAGAAAAGAATTTCAGGCGGAGCTGGTGTGAAGCAGAGTAGGTATTTATTAAGAAAAGGTTTTAGGCTGTTGCCAGATGGCCACAGTGCCTGCGACTGTCACCAGCCACTCACACTTCATCCTTAGAGTGAGCCATAAGCTTTCCAGGTGTGGTGACGCACAATTTAATTCCAGCACCCAGGAGGAAAGACAGGCAGAGCTCTGAGTTCAAGGCCAGCCTGGTCTACACAGTGAGTTCCAGGACAGCCAGGGCTACAGAATCTGTCTTTAAAAAACAAAAACAATGCTGGGCCATGGTGGTGCATGCCTTTAATCCCAGCACTCTGGAGGCAGAGGCAGGCGGATCTCTGTGAGTTCGAGGCCAGTCTGGGCTACAGAGTGAGTTCCAGGACAGGCTCCAAAGCGACACAGAGAAACCCTGTCTCGAAAAACCAAAAAACAAAAAAAAAAAAAAAAAAAAAAAAAAACCAAAATCAAAACCCGAGTTATATCCCGTTTTCTAGTTATGCCATGATCTTTTATCATGAAAGAAATTAAAGCTCTAAATATTTGGAAAAAGAAAAGAAAAGGTTTTAGCGCTGGCAAGAAGGCTCAGCAGGTAAAGGCACTGAGCCTGACAACCTGTGTTTGATTCCCAGGGCCCATGGGGGAAGGAGAGAACCATTGCTCACAAATTGTCCTCTGATCTCCTTACACATTACCCTCCACCCCACCCCACACAAACATAAATGTAACAAAAAGTGTTGATTTAAGAAAGAAAAGAAAAATATTTTGAAGAGAAAGGGGTTTTAACATGGGTTTCAGCTCAGGCATGAAGAGACATGTAAAAGGAAGAGACATGCCCTTGAGCAGGTGCAGGCTTTTCATGGAAAAGGAATGGTACATACACTTAGCATTAATATGTAAAAGATCCATCCATATCATCACACATGTCGGTTCTTCATTCCTTTCCTTTATGACTGAAAATTCCAATGTATTCATGCCCATATTCATCATCCACGGATTCTTTGAAGGAAATTTTGGTTTTTTATATCTGGGGCTATCATGAATAATACTGCTACTGTTACATACAATTGTTTGTACGGGCATGGTTATAGCCCTCTTAGGTAGATATTTTAGGTTGAAATTGCTGGGTCAGGGGGATGTTGAGGTGGCAATTGCTGCCAAGCCTGGAGATCTTAATTTGATGGTGGAGATCCACATGGTAGAAGGAGAAAACTGACTCCTACAGATTGTCCTCTGAATGCTACATTCATGCACACACTCACATACAAGTTAATTAGTTAATGAACAAAGAAAATTTAATAAAATAATTTAAAATAAATTGCTGGATTGTTTGATAACTTTCAAAGTTTGAAGAACTGCTGCCTTATCTCCCAAAGTTAATGGACCATTTTCCAACCACAGGTATTGTTCAATGGTGCAAATTTCCTTGAGAATCATTCTTGATTCTCCCTCTCCCTCAGCCCATGTAGATAACTGATCACCCAAGTCTTCTATCTGAGCTTTCTAAAACAGGAACCAACAGTAGCACTGGGCTGTTCGAAACATTTCAGTGCAGTGCTTCCCAACTCTAACTGCATACTAAACATACCTGGGCAGATTTCAGGTACCTACGTTGTACCCCAAAGCAATGGAATCCAAATGTCAGGGTGTGGTGTCTAGGAATCAGTAGGAATCAGTGTGGTGTCTATGAACCAGCTCTTCAAGTGATTCTAACATGTACCTAAACCAGAAACTCAGGCCCTGTAGTTCCATGTTGCCAATAGGATTATGTTCCAGCTCTCTTGTAGCATGAATCTTAGAGGTCTTATTAATAAAATCAAGCCTGAGGCCAGTTATTGGGGTGAATGCTGGAAGATCAGAGAGACAGAACAGGCCACAGCTTCCTCACCTTGCCAGTTCCTTAGCTGATCCTGTTTTCTTAGACTGGAAGTCTCTGAGTCCTTATCCAAATGGATCTCAGCTGAACTGCTGCTAGAAGCCTAAAAGCTTAAGCAGCCAAATGCTTCTAGTTTCTGGACTTTACTCCTTATATACCTTTCTGCTTTCTGTCATCACTCCCTGGGATTAAAGGCTCGATTTCTGGGATTAAAGGCGTGAGTCACCATGCTTGGCTATATTCTTGGACACACAGAGATCCAGGTAGATCTCTGCCTCTGCAAAACTAGGATTAAAGGCATGTGCTACCACTGCCTATCCTCTATGTTTAATATTGTGGCTGTTCTGTCCCCTTTTTGTCTAAAATTAAAAAAAGCTTATAACTAATACAAGAAAAATTAAATCCAACAAGTATATACAATATACAGAGTCAAGATTACATTAACGATGTCTAGTCCATTAACATTTGACAGATCCAGACAAAAAACTCCATTAATATGTAACAATGTCCAGTCCAGTAACATTTGATAAACTCAGACAAAAAATTTTCATTACATATCCTATGTAAAACAAGTAGTTCCTTTTAAAAAGTAGATTCAATCATTGACCTTTTTTAAATCTTATCATACCCATATTCTCTTTTTTCTTTTCATAATAGATTCAATAATCTACCTTTTGTCATTTTTATATCTTCCCCTTTTTCTTTTTAGAGTAGATTCAATCATCTACCCATTTATCCTATTATTTCTTCATCTTTTTTCTCAGAATAGATTCATTGATCTACCTCATATTTATATTTTCTTTTTTCTTCAAACAAAAACTCTGAAGCTAATCTCCTTGTTCAGCCTTTTTCCTGACCTTTAATAATTAACAACTTGTAACCAACCATCATAAACAATGACAATATTCATAACTCCTTAAACAACCAAAAACCTCCCATCCCACCTCTTGTGAATGTGGGCATCATTTTTTTAAAAATTACTTCCTGTTTTCTGGGGGTGAAGACATCTTTAGGAAATCCTGAAAAGAAAATTTTCGGGTTAATTGTCAAGTCCTGTATCATTTGTCCATTCTCTGCATATTGAGAAAGTGCAGGGCTTGTTTCAAGTCCTTGTCTAAGTAGTCTGTCAGGCTGGATCATCTCAGCTAGCCATCTCAAAATTGTCCTGAACAGTTTGTAGTCCAGAGTTGATCTTTCTGTGGTGTTAATCAGCTTAATGGCTTTACCATAGTCCACGTGGAATCATCATTGTGGGATCCTGTCATCTTTTTGAAGATTTCAAAGTCACTGTTAGGTGGTCATGGTTCCCTGCAGACTTTTTTTTTCCTCCTCTATGGTTTGGAGCAATCACAGTCTGATAAATGTCTGTCTCTTGGAACCATGAATGTTCTTCCCTAGAAGAGAATATCTTCACAGCAATTTCTCCCCACTATTTGTCTTGCCAAACTTTTCCAAACTGACCTTTGCTGATGCTTTCTTGTAACAAGATGGTCCTGGCAATTCCTCTCTGAACCAGCAGCAGTAATCCCTTTGTCCCAGGTAGCAGCGTCACTGCAGTCACCAACATGATGAGAAGGAGCTGGCAACGTGGAGCAGTAGCCACTGCTTCCATGGTCCCACCACTGTTTGTGGTTCAGTCCAGGCCAAAGCTTTTCCTTAGCAAGCCTCCTAGGCCACCCTCAAACTAGGGATCCTCCTGCCTCTGCCTCCTTCAGCAAATCCAACCAGTGTGCTTCACTACAACTGGCTGAGGGTAGCTCGGGTCTGAGTAGGGGCCTGCAAGGCCACAGGCAAGCAGCTTTTTTTTGTGAATTCATACCACAAACATTGGGCACCAGAGGTAGTATGAATCTTAGAGGTCTTATTAATAAAATCAAGCCTGAGGCCAGGTATTGGGGTGAATGCTGGAAGATCAGAGAGACAGAACAGGCCACAGCTTCCTCACCTTGCCAGTTCCTCAGCTGATCCTGTTTCCTCAGACTGGAAGCCTCTGAGTCCTCATATCCGAATGGATCTCCTTGAATGCACAGAGATCCAGGTAGATCTCTGCCTCTGGAAAGCTAGGATTAAAGGCATGTGCTACCACTGCCTATCCTCTATGTTTAATATTGTGGCTGCTCTGTTCTGTGATGCCAGATAAGTTTATTAGCGTGCACAATATTTTGGGGAACACAATACCACCACACTCTCCAGCATGGCACACAGGTTCTTTATCATGTGGCCCTTGCCTTCTTCTTCATGTGCCTCATACTTGGTGCCCCTGCCACTCTGATCTGCATATTGGTCCTGTTGGAACATCTGTTGGAACATCATTTTCTGCCCAGTCTCCCCTGCCTAGGAAGTTCCTTCAAGGTCTCTTCATCTAGAAAGCTTCTTTCCTTTCTCGAAGATTCAGCAATTGTAGAAACTATTCATTTAACATGTTTTTGTCCTGTGCCCACATTCAGCTCTATTGGAAGTGCTTGTCCCCTCAAAAAAAAAAAGTTGAGAAAATCTTGCAATTTAGTGAAATTTTTCATTTTTTAAAACCACCATCTGTAGCTAGAGTTTTCCTGCCTTGCTCACAGTCAGGACAAATCTTTGTCATCCGCCAGTCCCACAGCCGCTCAGACCCAACCAAGTAAGCACAGAGACTTATATTGCTTACAAACTGTATGGCAGTGGCAGGCTTCTTGCTAACTGTTCTTACAGCTTAAATTAATCCATTTCCATGAATCTATACCTTGTCACGTGGCTCGTGACTTACCGGTGTCTTCACATGTTTCTTGTCATGGCAGTGGCTGTCAGTGACTCCTTCTGCCTTCCTGTTCTTTCTTTTCTCCTCTCTGTTAGTCCTGCCTATACTTCCTGCCTAGCCACTGGCCAATCAGTGTTTTATTTATTGACCAATCAGAGCAACACATTTGACATACAGTCCATCCCACAGCAACCATCACTTACAGTTTACCATGTACTGTATGAAGAGTTGCTGGGTGGATTAACAGCCTCCAAAGGAGTTCTAACACAGTATTTCATTGTGTGCTATTTTAATAGTTGGACTGGAGGTCTTTGACTGTAGAATGGTATAATATACCCAGCCACACCACATAAACACACAGTTCTCTAGCCAACAGAATCTTAAGGTTCCACCAGACTTTGGCCTCAATTAGAGAAATTGGCTCTTGACTATAACAGCTAGGCCTTAATATGAAGCAGGTGACTTAGCAGATCTTCCCAAAATTCTAAATTCCTGCCAAGGGAAGGAGACACCATGTGGTGATATTTTGTGTATAATCTAACAAATAAAGCTTGCCTGAAGACAGAGGACAAAGCCAGTCACTAGTTAGCCATAGAGGCCAGGCAGTGGTGGCATACACCCTTAATCCCAGCACTTGGGATCTCATGCCTTTGCTCCCAGTACTCAGGAGGCACACACATCTTAACTCCCAGAACTAGGGAGGAGGAAACAGGAAGTGATATGGCTGAGCAGAGAAAGGAATATAAGGCAGGAGGAGAAAGGTGCTCAGTCTTTCAGGCTGAGAATTTGGTAGAGGTAGGAAGTCTTTCTAATGGCTGGCTGCTCTGCTTCTCTGGTCTTTCAGCATTTACTCGAATGTCTGGCTCCAGGTTTTTATTATTAAGACCAATTAGGATTCGTGTAACAACACCATTTGCAGTTGACCAAAGATTCTAGTGTGGAGCTGACTGATGCATGTTCCCTTTTATGATCCAGTGCCAGTGCTCCATCCATCCTCCAAGGTCTCCAAGATGAATGTCTTTCCATCTTACCTCAGCTTTGAATTTCAGATATACAGTGTGGTCTGAGGACTCTTCCTACTGGCCTGACTTCTATACCTGAACTCCAGCTTGATCACCTGCTGGCACCAAGTGTCAAGTCCTTGGGCACTCAGGATTCCATCTCTTTGCAAAGAGCATCAAAGACCTACTGCCTGGTCAGTGTCAGAGCACAGACATGACTCCTTGGTTAAGTGGTCTAACTGCATGTACTTCAATGCTAAAATGACCCAGCAACATTCCTATAGTGTCTCCCAAAGTTTGTATGTTGAACTCGAGTCTTCATGGTAACCTTAAGATGGATATGGGGCCATTGGAAGATGATCAGGCCATGAAAATAGAGTCCCGTGAACAGGATTAGTGCCCTTGCAAAAGATTCACTAGAGAGCTCCTTGCTCCTTCTACCAGAAGAGGCCACAAGGAAAAAAATAGCGGTCTATGAACTATGTACCTAGTCTATGGTAATATGTTTTACAGGACTTAGTGGACCATGACAAACACTAATCTGATTACCCATATTACAAGCCAGCTACTAGAGAAAGCACAATCTGAAATAGTATATATCTATATACATGTTAGAGACCTTTATAATTTCATCTGGGTCATTCCTTCTTAGTTTGTGGTTCTTGACATCTGGCACACATTGAAATAACCTAGGAGTGGGTTGAAATACCGAGACCTAGAAGTTCAATCAATCAAGAGCAAAACTCCTGATTCCTGGATGTTATTCCACACAAGAGATTCTCATTTTATTTGATTGAGGAGTTGCTCAGATGTCAAGGGTTATAGAAACTTCAGGGTGAGCCTGGGGAGATAGCCCAGTGGGTAAGGTGCTTCCCATGGAAATATGAGGGTCTGAATTCAAATCCTCAGAAACCACATGAAGTCAGGCATAGCAGTATACATGTATAATCCCAGTATCCCCATGGCAAAAGAGATGGGAGGTGGACATCTGAGTGATTCTCAGGTGCTGGAAGGATTGAGGTTACTGCTTCGGTTTAGTTACTCGAGGCATCGCATTTGCCCTAATTTGTCTATAGGAGTTGCCACCAGCAATGCCATGAGTTGATCTTAAGGTGGCATTAGTAGCTCAAGAACTAAGGGGACTACTTCCAGGACACCACTTGTGTCCAAGAGCTGGCCATGAAGCTGTATTTTATTCTAAAGCTTTCAGAGTTGATTGTCATCATTCAATGTGCACTTGCAAAGGAGCTTAGAAGTCCTTCTTTCTTTCAGCTCCACCGATTTAGATATTCCTTCAGCCTTTTTGGCTTCTTTTTCTGTGTCTAAACTGAAAGCCAAAAGACAAAGAAACCAGTACTCCAGAGTGAGTCGCTGGGGTTTGTTGGCAAATCTTACCACGCCCACTTGCCAGTTACAGTGACTCAACTATGAAGTAGCCCTGCCCTAATCCCCTCGGTGTTAGATCTTCCTAATGCCCCCCATCACCTATTATAACTACTAGTTGATTCCCATGAAAATGATCTTCCTTCCTGAGTTGTGCTCAAAGACTGTATTTTTCAACTTTCGATGTAAATTGCTTGGGTGTTTTTGTTTCTTTGCTTGCTTCCTTTTCCTCTCTGTTTTGAGCATAGTAGTTTCTAAGCAGATTTAGGATGTTCCTGCATATAATTAGAAGAATGCCTGAGCTTAAGTTTTTAAGCAACAGTCTTTTGTAGGAAAGGACTGCAGTCAATATGTATTGGGGACCTAGGTTCAAGTTACACCTAAAAGAAACTGGATATGCCTATTTAAACTCAGAGGGTTTGGAGGGGCTGGGAAGATGGATCCACCGTTAAGAGCACATACTCCTCTTGTAGATGACCTGAGTTCTGTTCCCAACACTCATATTGGGTGGCTCATAACTACTCTGCAACTCCAGCTCCAGGGTATCAGATGTCCCCTTCTGGACTCCAAGGGAACCTGCACTCATGTGCACATAGCCCTGTTGCTAGAGTCTTCCTGCCTTGCCCACAGTCAGGACAAATCCTTTTCACCCGCCAGTCCCACAGCCACTCAGACCCAACCAAGCAAACACAGAGACTTATATAGCTTACAAACTGTATGGCCGTGGCAGGCTTCTTGCTAACTGTGCTTATAGCTTAAATTAATCCATTTCCATAAATCTATACCTTGCCACGTGGCTGGTGGCTTACCGGCATCTTCACATGCTGCTGGTCATGGCGGCGGCTGCAGTGTCTCTCTGCCTCAGCCTTCTGCTTTTCTGTTCTTTTATTTCTCCTCTCTGTTAGTCCCGCCTATCCTTCCTGCCTAGCCACAGCCGATCAGGTTTTATTTATTGACCAATCAGAGCAACTTGACATACAGACCATCCCCCAGCACAGCCAAGTGCAGACCATCTCAAACACCTGCACTCAGGCCCATGGTCCTAATCATCCTCTATGCGGACCTGCTGGGTAACGCCACAAAGAACCCAAGAAGGGCTCCCACAGGACATACAGAACATCCCACAGCATAGCCCCTACTCTCCATAATTAAAAACAAAACAAAGCTTTTTAAAGGTTATTTTTATAACATTTATTTATTTGGGGGGGGCACATGCCATAGCATACATGTATAAGTAAGAGGACAACTTACCTAGGTTGGTTCTCTCCTTCTACCACATGGATCCATGGGGATCAAACTCAGATTGTCAGGTTTGGTGGCCAGTGCCTTTACTCACTGAGACATCTTGCAGGCCCTGGCTGCACTTCTTTAACTGACTCTAAGAATTTGCAGTGCATGTTAGAACTTACTGGATCAAAGCTTTCTTGTTTTCATGGAGAAAGTGAATTGTACATAGCAGGTGGGATTTTTTTTAAAAAAAAATTTTGTTGTCTTATTGCTTTGTTGGTTTTCTTTTGTTCTGATTTTATGATTTGTGTTTTTATTTTATGTGTATATTTATGGGCCTGAGTGTATGTATGTATACTGCATGTGTACAGGCCTGCAGAAGCCAGAAGAGGGTGCCAGATCTCCTGGAACTGGAGTTACAGGTAATCATGAACAACCCAATGTGGATGCTGGGGATAGAACCCCAGTCTTCTGCAAGAGCAGCAAGTATTCTTAATTGCTGAGCCATCTCTCTAGGTCCCTGTGTGTTTGAGACAAGGTCTTCATGTAACTCTGGCTAGCCTTGAACTTGCTATATAGTCATGGATACCCTTGAACTTCTAATCCTCTTGCTTCCTTTCACCAAGTGCTACAATTAGATGCATGTGCCACCACAAGTTTGTACAGTACTGGGAGTGTGTGGTGATATATTGTGTGCCCTAATAAACTTGCTTGAGGATCAGAGAAGCAGAGCAGCCAGCCACTAGTTCTTACCTCTACGAAATCGAAATCCTCAGCCTAAAGAGAGTGAGTTCCTGTTTCCTCACGACTTATATACCTTTCTCTGCCTGGACATCACTTCTTGGGATTAAAGGCATGTGTGCTTCCCAGTACTGGAATTAAAGGTGTGTGTTACCACTGCCTGGCTCTGTAGCCTTGAACTCACAGAGATCCAGATGGATCTCTGCCTCCCGAGTGACAGGATTAAGGGTGTGTGCCACTTCTGTCTGGCTCCATGCCTAATCTAGTGGCTAGCTCTGTCCTCTGATCCTCAGGCAAGTTTATTACACAATATATCACCACAAGAGTGGAACCCAGGGTCTAGTCTTACACATGGTAGGCAAATACTCTACCAACTGAGTTATATCCAAGAACCTCACACTAGGATTTTAAAGGGCCCATTTTGGATAGTTTGAAACATTTCCACACCAGGTCTTTACTGCCTGATACAGAGGTACCACTGTAACCCTCTCTCTGTAAAGGTTCTTGCCACAAAGAGTCCCACTTCCTTTACAAACTTTACTCATCTTGCTCATCAGCAACAAGATGAAAATGTCCTTTTCACTCTCTATAAGAATCTCCCCAATTCAGCAACTTAAGCTGCCTCTGTCACTTTGATTTATTCAAATGATTCAAAATGTCAAGCTATTGAAGATTGTAGGGGACTATGTGTAGAGTCACCCACTACACTGACAAGCCAACATGTTTCAGCTCCCTGAACAGACACCAGAAAAGGAAAAGGCTGAGCCTGTGCAATCTCTTCTTGCCATGCTTCTCAGTGGAGTGATTCAAGGTGACCTGGACACACTCATGAGAAAGCCACAGCTTCTGCCAGTTTAAATGACACAATCTTGAAATAAAAAGTCACTAGGGAGAGACTTTTGCATTAATTGTGATTTCTTAGAGAATCTTAACAATTATTTTTAATGCTTTATGAAGTAAAACTTTTTTGATCCAAACCTCAGTGTGGTCTTAGATTGGCAATGGCCCCAGAAAACTGCTGATTTCAATGAAGTTGAAGACTTTCTGTGAGGCTTCATTAGACTCCAAGGATAGCTTTAACTATGCTGGGCACCGAGGTACGAAGCACTCATTACATGTTATCTATTCCTATGATTATTGAAAGTTCACTTCTAGAGGGTCCTATGAGTAGCTAACAAGTATGCTTGTTGTCCCTTGGATTTGGCCTCAGATGCACTGTGACTTCTTGTGGTGTTCTCTTGCTGACGGCTGACCTGCTGCTTCAGAGTAGTCGATCTCATTACAAGAAACACTGGGGTGGAGTGTTCAAATCCTCTTTGGGCTGGTATTCAGAGCATTCTAATGGTCAGTTTCTGAAACTTAGAAAAGAGAGTTCTCTTTTGCTGTATGACATTAGGTGGCATCACTAGCAGGTCTGGCCAGGCCTGCTGATATAGACCTGTAATCTCAACTACTCAGGAGGCAGAGGCAGGAGACTTCAAGTTCAAGGTCTGCCTAGGCTAAAGAGTGAGTTCAAGGGAACTTAGTAAGAGTCTACCTTCTTAAAAATGTTAAAAAGAGGCTGGGGGTATAATTCAATGGAGAGCGCTTGCCTAGCATGTACAAAGCTCTGGGCTCTATATGCAACACTGTGATAAATAAATATAGATAAATAATCAGATTTGTAATACCTTGCCTGTTTTTTTTTTCAGAAAGAAATCTGGTGATAGCTCCTAACGAAAAGATCACATTTGCAGAGCTCCATTGAGTTCCTCAGAGGGGTGTGGCATATTAGCTCAACATGGATTAAGTTGTTAGCAAAGATATATATATATATAATGATGCTGACCTTGTTCTTAGATGAAGCTAATACAGCTTCCTCTAGAGGATTTGCAAAGTGGTTTTGTAGTTAAACAGCATACAAAGCTTCTCTCTCTCTCTCTCTCTCTCTCTCTCTCTCTCTCTCTCTCTCTTCTTTGGAGCAAAAACAAAAGAATGGCTATGCCTGGCTGCCTCCAGTGAACATTAGTAATGCCTCATCTGCTAGAAATGCAGTGAGAAACAAGTTAATCCAGACTCAGTTCTTAAGTTCCCAGTGTAGTCAGGGAGACAGCAACATGCCAAAGCTCCTGACTCTCGAGAGCTTCAGAGATGACCAGAAATCTTACAGACCAGGTGTAAAGTACACAATTAAAAACAATGACTTATATAGCCAGCCCCATATTGGTGAGTTCTACATCTATGGATGCAAAAACTGTAAATTAAAAATGTTCTCCAAAATGTACCTGTCTTGAATATCTACCTGCACTTTGCTTCGCATTCTTCCCTAAATAATGCAGTACAGCAGCCATCCACATAGCACTTACATTGTGTTAGGCAGTACAAGTAATCTGAGGCCAGGGGTATGGGTCAATAGGAGAGAACTTTCCTAACATTTGGAGAATTAAAGCCTATAGGATAATTTGCATATGTTACATGCAAATGTACAGCACTTTGTATAAGGGATTTGAGCATCTTCATATTTTGACATTCAGGGGAACAGTTGGGACTAGACCCACCTAGATCCTGAGGGATGACTACATAAGCCTATAATTCAACACAATATACTAAAAATAGAGGTCATAAATTCTCAAAACACACTCGATGCCTACATACTTAAACTGCCTTCTATCATTCTCTATGTTTTTGAGGTCACCTGTATCTATTGGACCAGCATTATGGAATTTGGACATGGAATAATGATGGTCTTCTTGGGAATTTCTTTCCAACTTGGGTGTTGTGTTACCTCATATGGGTAAACTGAAATTAGCTGTGTTGGTGCTATGGAAATCAATAATCCTTACAAACTAGGAATTTACTTTTCCTTTCAGAAAACAAGTTACTGAGCATGTAATAGCACACCACTGGAAACAGACTAGCAAATAGATGACTGTAGTATATCTAACAGACTATATGACTGCAGGATTTCAGTCATGGTACAGGACCATGTAAAAGCATTTGAAAAGCTTTCTGTAGGGGCCGGGGAGAAGACTCAGTAAAGCGCTTGCAGTGAAAGCATGCAAACCTGTGTTCAGATCCCAGCACCCACCCACATAAGAGCCAAGTACAGACAGGTATGTCTCCCAGTGCTGGGACAGGGGCGAGTGCTGTGGGGACTGAGACAGGCATATCCCTGAAGCTCGATGGCCAGCCTGTCTCACTGAATCAGTAAACTCCAAGTACAGTGAGAGACATCATCTCAAAAAACTAAAATGGAGAGACTGTTGTCAACCTCTGGTCTCCATATGTTCATGCACACATGTGCATGTGCACACACATACATACGCAAAAAACAACAACCACAAAGCTTAGATAGATGGTTGAAAAAGCCCAGATACACCATTAAAAGTTATATTCAGGAGCACCAAATCTGTTGAGAAATAGGTAGAAGGAAGTACAAGGTCAAGTCCTCCAAGGAACCTCCTGGGCCTGCTGTAGGGATCCAGGAGAAAACTGTGCATTGGTGCTAATGGAAACAGAGGAAGGTTTCCCAGAGGTGGTGATGTGGCTTCTTAGTCTGGTTTAAAAAGAACTGGAGCAGTAGGGTATAGATTAGTTTTTATGGTGTTTGTCTAGCATATACAAAGCCTTGAGTTAAATCCCTAGCAGTACACACTCCAGGTCTGGTGGCACACACCTTTAATGCCACACATTTGGGATGTGGAGGCAGGAGGACCAGAAGTCATCCTCAACTACATAGTGAGTTTAAGACCTATTTGGAATATGTGAAAATATATGAAACCATGTCTGAGTGAGAGGTTGGGAAGAGGAGGAGGAAGAGGAAACAAGAATCCTTCATGAAAACAGGTGGAAAAGCAATATATTCTTACATATTAAAGCACATCACCCACAGATTTATCATAAAAGAGTAACTGGTACTTTCAAAGTTATTTTTGTCCATGTGGTAGCTCATGCCTGTAATTCAGCACTTAGAAAGCTGAAGCAATATTGCCAAGAGTTTGGAGCAAGCTGGAGATACGTAGTGAGGTCCAGGACAGCCTGGGCTACAGGGTGAGACTCTGTCTTAAAAATAAAAAAAAAAAATCAGTGAGCAAGTAAATAAATAAATGAAATGGTATTGTCAAGATGTGCCTCATTTTGTGAGCTTATATAATCCTTGAACAAAACTGACTGCATTTATTAAATTCTGTACTAAATGAGACAAAGAATTTATTAAGGTCTAAAAAAATCTTCTGTTCAAAAGTCTGGCATTTGCTAAACCATTGGGTTTAAGAGACAAGGCATAAAGCACATTGTTCTCCTCTCATAAAACAAACAAACAAACAAACAAACAAACAAACAAAACCAATCCAAAAAACCACCTGACTTTTCCAAGAAAAGTTGGCCCTGAAATAAGGGTGGAATACATTCTGGTGTATGGGTGAAGAACAGGAACCTTCAACAGCTCATAAGCCCCATGTGCCAATAACTTTGGTAATAACAGTTGGGGAAAATACCTACTTTCTCTTTGCATTTAACACCTTTTTGGAAAAAAGAAACAACTTAAAGGTCAGATTAGCAATCTAAAAATGAAACTAGAATGGAGGTAAGGGAAGAAGAAGTAGTATGCCATTTTTGTTTCACCCCAAGCCTGAGAAGACCCAGCAGTTAGTCTTCTAAGTTCCCAGGGCAGAAGTCTAGGCCTTTAGTGTTACACGCAGAAATTAATCCATTTGCAAGTAAACTCCTGGGGGGGCGGGAATCCTGGACTGACTGCCCATCAAAACTAGCTTGCAAGACTCTTTGCTGAAGACAACATCCACACTCTGGATACAGGAAACAGAGAAATCAAGCTGTGACTGAGCTGGAAGCATCTTTCCTGTTCACTAGCATTCATAGTGCCAGAAGGTTCTATGCAAGCTCGTAGGGGAGAAAAGCTTTGGACCATTTGTGCCACAGTGTCAACTTGTCAGCCTAGATAGAACTGTGAGTACAACGGCTGTTTTGGAGGCAACTAATTTCTTCCTGCTTCCTGATTGACTCTCAGTTCTGCTCCATGAGAGGAAATTAATGGCTGGTACTGTGAACTTGGTCACAACTCCATGGCTAAGGAGGTCACAGTCTCTATGGGAGAATCTACTACCTATGTTTTACTAAATGGACATGTTAAATTGCATCCTAAATAATTAGACTTATACAAAAGACTGATGCAACTCTTCAGCCTTAGTCAGAGAAGCCCCCTTTCTTATAGTCAAAGCAGAGTTGCCTAACTCATCAAAGTGCTGAGAATAATGGATTACTGAGTGCTCAGCCCAAGTAGGACATCTATTTCATCCACTTCTAAGGTCCAGGAGGCATCATGTAAGAGGGAGTGCAAAGACCGTAACAGCCATAGATGAGGTAAGAACACTATCAAATGATGCTTTCTGGAATATGACATGGCTGCTGCAATTGGGAGTATGAAGCAGTTGTGAGTACCTGCAAAGACTTTCGCACAAAAAGGAGAATATTTGAGGGTGGGAGGGCAGCTCATCAGCAAGAGAAAGTCAGGAGGTTTGGAGCAGAGTAACAGAAGGTAATATGACAATAATGCATGTGTACATGCAAGAAATAAATGGGAAAGAAGGAAACAAGGGGTGGGGAAAGAAAGAGAGAAATCTGGATGAGCTTTTCTGAGACTGGCTTTTCATTAATTGATTTTTTATATTCATGTTTGCAAAGAACATCAACCCATTGAGTGAGTTCAGATAAAGTTTTGATGGGGAAGCCAACTTCAGAAATACTCACTTAATATCCACTGCACATCAGTTCTGAACTACGAGTCTGGTAGGCAGTGGCTAAGAACAGCCCCTGTTAACCAGGCGGTGATGGCACATGCCTTTAATCCCAGCAGAGGCAGGCAGATCTTTGAGTTCGAGGCCAGCTTGGTCTACACAGCAAGTTCCAGAACAGCCAGGGCTATTACACAGAGAAACCCTATCTTGAAAAACAAATGTGTGTGTGTGTGTGTGTGTGTGTGTGTGTGTGTGTGTGTGTGTGTGTGTGTGTGTGTGTGTAGAGATGGCTCAGCGGTTAAGAGGCTTAGAGGACCGGGTTCAGGGGCTTCTGACACCCTCAAACAGACATATGTGCAGGCAAAACACCAATGAACTTAAAAATAAAAATTATAATATATATATTCTGTTCTGTTCTTACGGTGTGCACCATCTAGCAGGAAAAAAAAATCAAAGCACTGAACTAAGAAGTACACAATTTGCTTAATTCTGTGAGATTTGTGCCTGAATACTAGAAATCCCTTTTCTAACTGAGCTGAGAAGGGAGAAAGTTCCTGAAGATGGCTTCTTGCAACCAATAGACACAGTAGCTTGGAAGGATTTTGCTTACCTCCAGCTCCCCTTCACTCACAGGTCGCTGCTGGATACAGGGAGGTACCTCTTCCCTTCCCACACCCACTTCTCTCCTCTGAGCTTAGGGCTCCAGCATTGTGAGCACAGTTGCCTGACCTCAGAAAGCAAACTGACCAAAGATTTGTGCAGAACTCAGCAGTTTCCACTTCGCAAACCTTCTGTTGTAGTTGCAGAACACAACCCTCCCCTCCCTTTAAATTTCACTTTGAACTCTACCTTTGGCTGAACCCAGGCATCGGCACGGAAGTCAGTCAAAACCACAGTGGGGACCCCAAATAAGGAAAGATTTATTTGACACTTGAGGATTCTCTCAAAAGGTTTTGAAATGGTGCAGCTAGAAAGGACCAACATCACTTGCATTCATAATGAGTGTCACCTACAGTTCTCTAGATGTTGCTTACCATTAGAAGTGGGTGGGAAATGATATCTTTAATACTAACAACTGTTGACACTTATATTAAACAGAATTAGTACGTGCCAGGAGGCAGCCTGCTAAGGATTTGTTTTATCTTATTAGCTCATACTAGTAGCCTGGGGGTGTAGGTGTGATACAAACCCATTTCACACATGAGAAATTGAGGTATATTTAAATCTGTCAGTACTGAATATGCCATGCAGATGAAATGTCTATGGTTAGCTCCATGCAATCTTCTCACATGTGAATATTTGTGTCACTGACCACTTCCACAGCCAAGAAGGTCAGCTGTACCATCATTACAAAACTCTCTTGTGTTGTGTCCCTTTTATAGTAACACTCAGTCCCTCTCCCCTCTCCCCTCTCCATGGCAACCACCATTCCACTCCCTGTCATCAATAGGCTTGCCATTTTGAGAATCTTATGTCAATATACTCATATAGAACACATCCTCTTGAGATTGCCTTTTTCTTCTCGACATAATTCCCTTGAGATATACCCCGCTGCTGCAAATGTCAGTAGTTCATTTTGTTGTATTTGCTGAGTATTAGCCCATGGTATGGCTGTAACTCTGTTTAAACATCCATCCTCTTAGGGCTGTTAAAAATGAAAATGTTTTGACCATCTGTGAAGACATTTCTGCATGTAAAATTATCAACATAATTCTTGGAATGTACCTTTACTATTGTTTTAATGCCTACAGGATCTGCTGTATCATCTTTATTTCATTGCTGATACTAGTAATTTGTGTCTTCTTTCTTTTTACCTTTGTGATGTTTGCTAGAGGCTTATTAATTGTATCAATATTTTTCAGGGCCAGCTTTTTATTTTATATTTTTCTATTGGTTCCCCATTTTCAATGTCATTAATTTATGTTCCTTTATTATCAACTTGCTTCTGCTTTTCCTTATTTTATTTTTTGAAACAGGAGCTCATGTATCCTAGGGTGTTGTAAGTATTAATACATACACATAAATCATCACAGAATGTATTGACATTTTATCACTTTGAGTGAAGGATGGCTCTTAATTTTTTGGTCACTTTATCATCCACATATTTAGAATTTTCATGAGTATTTTATAATCAGTGTGCTCCATATCAGCTTAGTGTTAAGATATTTGCTTCAGCTGCAGTATATAATTACAGAAACTCACAGAGTTATAGTCTACTATATTTGCTTCTGTCTTTACCCATCCCACTGTTTTTACTTCCTGAAGGTCCATGTTTTCTTTTGTAAAAACTGCTTTTTTCTTCAGAGAATTTCCTTCATATCAGGTTGGTTTGCTAGTGACAAGTATTAGTAATTGTCCTTCTGGGAATGTCTTGATTTACCTCTTCATTCCTAAAGGATACTTTTGATGGATAAGGAAATTGTGATTGGCAGATTTCATTAGCTACTTTTGTTGCTGTGACAAAACACCTTACAAAAGCAACGTATGGAAGGAAGGATTTGTGTTGGTCACAGTTGGAGGAGATGCAGTTCTTCAAGGATAGAAGACACGGCAATGAATGCGACTTAGCAGTGGTGATGGAGGCATGAGATAGCTGGTCACATTGTATCCACAGTCAAAAAGCGTGGAGGAAGGAATGCCCACATTCTTTACCTCCCCACCCCCCATTTTCACCAACTTTATGTTCTCTTTTCAAAACCTACTAAATCTACTTAGTACTGTTGTATATGCATGGGTGTAGGATCATCTAGTGAAATATAGGTAGCTTCTCAGGGGTTGTACCCCTGAATAAAATTGAATACCACCCCCTCCAACATTTACCAATAGCTTCTCAACTAAAGGTAGGGCTTCAAGAGCTGCTCCATGCTGAGACTTTTTTTCTGGCTTGATCTTGTGCAGGTCTTGTACATGTAGTCATAGATGCTGAGTCCATGTGTGCAATGGCTCTCTCCTGCCTAGCAAATATTGTTTCACTGCAGAGGTCCACTACCACTGGTTTCTACAAGCTTCCTGCTCCCTCTTCCACATTAATCCTTGAACCTTAGAGGGAGAGGTATGGTATAGATGTCCCATTTAGGGCTGATCACTCCACAGTGTCTTATTTTCTGCAGTAGATCAATTGTGGCTGTCTGTATGGTCACTTACTACAAAAAGAAGCTGCTCCAATGTGGGTTGCACTAATTTATGGTTAAAGAGCAATTTAAATAGAGTTATCTTACAAAATAAGAACAATGCCTCTCTCGGACACCATAGGGTAACAAACAAAAATCCCAACATAGGTATGGATTATCTCTTTTTGAGTTATTAGTCAATGGGGTCCCATATTCCTTTGTGGAACATTACAGGATCTTGCCATTGTTCTTGGTCACCATCCAGAACTTTATGGTATGACTTTATTAATGAAAGCACCACATATTTTATTCATAGGATGCAGAGAAACTAAGCTGATACCAACCTGGATATTTCATCCTTACTGGCTAGAATTTTTTTTTTGTTGTTGGAAAGTTCTATGCATGCTACTGGGGGAGAAAAGTAAATAGCAGTCTTACCCATCTCTGAACCCTGAAGTTACAACAATGACTGGCTAGGCAATATATGCCCACTGGTGCAGCATGAGTATTGTGTTAACCACTTGCTTTCTTTGGATTTAAGGTCCCCTCTACAAGACATAGTGCTTGCCTTGTACATTTTTAAAAAGTCAATGTCATTGCCCCTAGGAGGGGAACCTGATATTATTATTTCGCTAAATGGACATATTTCTTCTGTACTCTTAATAAATGAATGCTTCATTTGTTTTTAAAAGCAGTTATAACTTAAAAATTATAATAGATTATTGAGACACTTTTATTATGGAGTCTTCTTTGAAATCCTGGTAAGGTAATTTTTACCACTGTGGTTAATCTCAATATATGACCAAGTTTACAGTACAAAGTATGATTTCCCTCCTGAGGAGCAAGCCTAAAATATAACCAGATGGCGATGGGTTATCCCCATAACCATTATGCTACTATCGCACCAGTCACTATAGCTCACATGTCAGGTTGGTACTGAAGCATTCAGGGCTCAGTGCATGTGAAGTGGATTGATGACTTTTCTTGCCCAGCAATCTGCATAGCATCTTTAGGCTGTATGAAAGTTAGTCATTAGGTAGGAAATTTCTATCTCAGTTCCAGCTTGATTTCTCTGTATCTTACAGCCAAAGTGTATTGTGTCTTTAGCAATCAGTCTCATCATCAAGCTATGATGGACAACCAAGAGTAATGGCAATAATTTGTGCTGTTTGGGGAGAACTTGGGCCTACCTGACCAATGACTTTCAAAGGAGCATCCCATACCTGGCACTGAAGTTTTTATTTAATCATCTATGTCTTTTGAGGGAAGTATAATCCAAACAGAAAGTTAGTTTTCTTAACCTTTGGAAGTAAACATCCTATTGGCATCTGCTCTAGATTTACATCATTTCTGAAGAATTTAGCAACTCCTGGAGGAAATTTATTGAAGGTTTCCAAGCTGATGTGGAGGTTTCTATTGAATCCAAAATTTCCAAAGCAGTGTAAATGTAGCTGAAAATCATTATTCTAGTACAATATCATCTAGTATTTTGGTTAGAAGTTATCCTTCTAGTGATTAATGGTGACATTAAAAATTTTTTCTACTTAAAATTGGTCTATAATGCAAATTATCCATTATCAAATGGCATGCATACTTCATTCTTTACTTAAAGATTTTTCTTGCAGAGTTTGGTCTTAAAACAAATCTTTGAAAAAAATCTATCAATATCATGGTATAATGCTAGCTCATTTGGAATATTCATTTAAGTAGATACATTTAACTCTAATGGTGGCTTGAACGAGAAGTTCCCCATAAGTCTTGGGCATTTGAATACTTGGTCTCCAGTTGGTGGAAGTTTGGGGGAGAATTAGGAGGTGTGGCCTTGCTGGAGAGAGTATGTCACTGGGGTGGGTTTTGAAGCTTCAGAAGACTCATGCAATTTCTGTTTAGCCCTTTCTGTTTGTTGACTGCTTGTGGATTGAAATGTGAGCTCTCTCCTGCTGTTCCAGCTACCTGCTGACATGCTTTCTCTCAACCATCATAGACTCTAACCCTTTGGAACCATATGCTCAGTTAAACTCTTTCTTTTAAAATTGCCATGTTCATGACAGCAACAGAAACTCCAATTAAGACAGAATTTTAGAGAGTAATCTCTCTCTCTCTCTCTCTCTCTCTCTCTCTCTCTCTCTCTCTCTCTCTCTCTCTCTCTTTCTGAGACAGGGTTTCTCTGTGTAACAGCTCTGGGTATCCTGGAACTTGCTCTGTAGACTAGACCATGCTGGCCTCAAACTCACAGAGATCTGGCTGCCTCTGCCTCCTGGCTGCTGGGATTTAAGGTGTGTGTCACCACTACCTGGCAAGAGCAATCTTTTTTATGTACTAATGAATAATGCTATCTGGATTTCCATGTATTTCTCATTTTAATAAAATTATTCTCAGCAGTATGAACAACATGATGAGCACATTTTTAGGTAAAATAGTTGGAGAATGCCATCTCAAAAGAATGTGACACTCGAATTGAAGTAAAAAATGCAGATAATATAGAGGTAAAATGAGTATGTAGCTATGCAATGAGAATCCGTTATACCAAAATTTGAGAGAGGGCTATGGATATTGGTCAGCAGGAAAAAGTACTTGCTGCAGAAGTCTGAGGGCCCTAGTTCAATACCTGAAACCCATATAGAAAACTAGGTGCAGTTACCCAGAAGCTTGTATGTCAGCTAGCCTGGACTATGCTACCCAGCAGTAGAAACAAGAGAGACACTGCTTCAACAAGGTGAAGGAGATAACCAACTCCCAAAATTTGTTCTCAGGTTTCCATATGCATGCCATGGTACACATGCACGCACATGCTCATGCGTGCATACACACACACACACACACACACACACACACACACACACACACACACTTTTTTTTAAATATGAGAGAATAGCTTTCAATGCAAAGAAAATAGACATGCAAAAACTATGATACAGGACCATGCAAAGTGTGCCTGAGGCATAACATATTAATGTGGCTCTATACCATGATCAAATATGCAAGTAGTAGGAGATGAAACAAAAGGTCATTCATGGGAGGCAATCCTATGCAACTTTGTAGGATACACTCAGTTGAATTTTATTCTAAGGAATCCTAGAGACAACTAGAAATACAAGATGGTAGGATGTTTTAAAAGGATTTTGTAAGACATAACCTTATTTACATTTTAGCACAATCACTCTGCCTGTGATATAGAGAATATGGACTGGAATGTGGCCAAGGGAAGATCAAAAGAGTAGTGAATGCTACTTCTGTAGTCTAGACAGGGATGACTCCTCTCTGTCTCTTCTCCCTCCTTGCTTCTTTCCCTCTCCCCCTCTCTGTACCAGGACTAAACTAGAGGGGTAATAGTGGAGCTGGTGGAGGTGGCCAAATCTTGACATTCTTTTTAGATATAACCATTTAAATGTTTCAAGTTTGGATATGATAAAGCAAAATTATAGTCTCAAGACTATCTCTCAGATTTCTATTTGTGCTACGACTATGATGCCATTTACTGAGATGAAACAAAGATGATAAGGTTCAGGCTTGTAGGGATGGTTAGGAAATCAAATGTTTTGTTTTGTTCATATCACATTTGAGATGTGTATTAGACACATGAAGTGCATGTGCATGAGGCTATTGATGATGAGGGGGACCAGAAAGAAAGGGTGGGGTGGGGGAAAGCAAATAAGAAAAAAGTATGTATGAAAATGCTGTAATGAAACCCACTGCTTTATATGTTAATGTAAAAAGACTAATATAAAGACAAAAACACATATAAGGGAGATACAGGACATAAATGTGAAGATCAGAGAAAAGGTCTAGAGTGAGCATATCAACTTTGAAGCCATTAATTTCCATAGATAATATTTAAAGCTGTGAAATTAAGAGAAATCATTTAGCTTAGATTGGGTAGCTGAGAGAGGACTCAAAGCCAAACTCTAGATCACTCCATCATTTAAAAGTGGGATAAAAGAGGGGAAATGGGCAAGAAAACTCAAGTAAACAACTGGTTGAGTTGTATGTTTTAGATGGATGAATTGCATAATGTGTGAATTATATCCAAACAAGCCATTAATTAAAAAACCGTGAGCGAGACATGAGGAAGTGAAGCATGTACACATCATTCTTTGTACAGTCTGCTTTGAGAGGGAGTAGCTGAGGAAGTACATGAGATCAAGGAGAGTATGTTTTAATGCAAGTTTCATTAGAGTATGTATTGATGGCCTCAATGAGATGGGAAGGGAGAAACTGATGGTCCTGGAGAGGGTTGCTCCACTTGGTGGCCCTGCTCATTTCATATCATATCCCAAACAGCATGTCTCATCTCCCCATGATGAATGTCTGCTTCTATTTCTGAATTTTATGTTTAATAGATTCACAAATTTGGGAGTCATCATGCTCTTCTCTTCCTACTCATCTCCCTTGCAAACTATCACTGAACTATACCATTTTTACTTCCTCAAGAGCTTTCAAGTACTATCTCTGCCTCTCCATGCATGTCAATATTTCAGAAGCCAGGTTTGGTGGTGGTTCCTTTGGTTGTTGTTTGGTTTTTTGAATCAAGCTCAAGCTGGCCTCAACTCACTATGTAGCACAGGCTGGCTTCAAACTCCTAATTCTCATGCCTTCACTCCCCAAGTACTGGAAATGTGGCACTAGGTCCTACAGAAGCCATTATTTTTGTGGGAAATGGAGTATTGTAACTGCTTCCTTAACTGGGCTAATGATTTCAAAATTCCTACTTCTAATCCACCTTTTATTTTGCCTCTTGAGTAATCTTTCAAAAATGAATAATTCATCTGACCCAGTCTGCTCAATTTCTCAATGTTCTTCCTTCCTCGATTGCCTAAATTTGATATTTATGGGCCTCCAATGCACACATCCTAAAGAGGACTCCCTCAGAGTCTGTTCCATTATTAATCATTTCACCATTTACCGTCCAGTTGTTCAACCCCTATCACTAAAAATCATCTTCATTCTTATATCCCTATAATCCCAGTAAGTCCTATAGGTTATAACTCAAACCTATATGCTAAACCCACTTATTTATCTCCACCTCCATTATTCCTACTTTGGCATAAGCTATTATTACTTCTTAATAGACTACCATGACAGTCTCCTAAACTTGTCTTTCTGTATCTCTTCTTTCTATTTTCAAATCCATTCCCTACTCTACAACCACAGTTATCTTTCAAAACTATGAATATCATCTTGATTGTCTTCATAATTAATTTTCGTCATCAACTTGACTGGCTTTAGAATCATTTGGAGGCACAGCCTTATGGAATCTGTAAGGGTGTTTCCAGAGTGATTTAACTGAGAAGGGCAGACCTCCCCTGAATGTGGGTGATACCATCCCATGGGGTAGAACCTGGACTGAATAAAAAGGGAAGAAAGGAGAAAATGAGCAAAGCACCAGCATTCATCTCTCTGCTTCCTGGTTGTATATGAAATATTACTCACTGCCTCACACCCCCATTACTTTTCCACCATGATCTACTGTACCCTCAAATTGTTTATGAGCCATTTAATAAAGCTTTCCTTCTTTCTGCTGCTTTTGTCAGGCATTTGGTCACAGCAGCAAGAAAAGTATTGACTACCCCAGCTGCTCTTACAATAGAGTTCAAAGTCTTTCATTTGTTGAGACTCTCCAACATTTGACAGCAAGACTGAATCCACATCACTGACCTTTCTCCTCTTGACACATCAGGCTCAGTCATAGCAGACTTCTTTCTACTCCATAGATGCATCATGCCTTTTCCCACTTCTGAGCCTTTGAATGTGGATAGTCTGTCCTCTCACAACCCATTTCCTACTCCATCACCCTTGAGGTATGCTGCTGGGGATGTCTTTTTGTATGCTGTGAATGTGTTGCTCTGGTCGATTGATAAATAAAACGCTGATTGGCCAGTAGCCAGGCAGGAAGTATAGTATAGGTTGGATAAGCAGAGAGAAGAATTCTTGGAGGAGGAAGGCTGAGTCAGGAGACACTGCCAGCCACTGCCACCATGAGAAGCAAGGTGTAAGGATACCAGTAAGCCATGAGCCACGTGGGCTAATGGGTTTATAGAAATGGGTTAATTTAAGATATAAGAACTAGATAGCAAGAAGCCTGCCACGACCATATAGTTTATAAGTAATATAAGTCTCTGTGTGTTTACTTGGGTCTGAGCAGCTACAGGAGCTGGGTGGACACAGGAAAACTCCAGTTTTCAGTAAGGCTACAGTATACCTTACTTCTACTCATCTTTTAGAGATGCTTTCCTGGGTGTGTTTTGTGAATTACTTATGTTAAATTAGGTCACCTCCAGAATTTCTGCAAAGCCCTAGGGTTTTGTTTTCACAGACATGGGCATATATTTTTATGCCTGTTCAATCACCCCTCCCCTTCACTGAAGTGTATGTGCCATGTGGACAAATTCCAAGTTTCTTCCTTCATTGCTTGTCGTCATTGGCTATGGCTGCCATAACTATGCACCACACATTGGATGGTTAAGATAACAATAATATATTGCCTCACAGCTCTGGAGTCCAGAAGTCCAACTGTTTCTTGTTCAAAGTGCCAGTGGTAAAGCAGTTACATCATTTTTTCCTCACTTCCAGCAGTTTCCTGGCTGTCTTTGGGGGGGGAGGGTTGTTGGTTTGGAGATGCATAACCTTGGTCCACACCTTCAAGTTTACAGGAGACACTCTTTGCATATGTGCTCTTTTCACCTAAATTCCTTTCTTAAAATTATCATATTATTTTATGCATATGTATGTATATGAGTTTATGTGTGAATATGTGTGTTTATGCATGCATGTGGAGACCAGAGGACTACCTCAGGAACACTGGCCATCTACGTCTATTGAAACAAAGTCTTTTATTGGCTCTTGGGAGACAGAGACAAGAGGAATGAGATATTGGGACCCTGAATCAAAACAGAACAAAAGCCTCAAGTTCAAGAATAATCTTCTGATTCCAACAATGAAAACATTTCTTAGTGAGCTGAATCGTGACCAGTCTCAAAACAGTATGTGGCCACATATGATGGCTGATAATCTACAAAGAAGATACAGATTGGAAGGAGGATCAGCTGCACCCAGTCACCAAGTCTTTTTCCAAATTTCAGCATCTCTGATTCCATAGCAACCTAACCTTCCTCTTTGCTTCTTACTGGATTTAGGCATCCTGGCTGGAGGGTGTTCTACCCTTGAACCACATTCTGACTAGGCCAGGGTTAGAAAAGGTACTTTCCAGAAGTTTACCATCCCAGGCAGACTCACAGAGCCCATCTTCATCTTCTCAGCACCTCTGGCCTTCCCTCTGAAAACTGACTAATACTTGCTGATTGTATACTCTAAGATCCTTTGATGAAAATGCGATAGCATGTAAGTATCAAGTATTGGTATGAATAATTAAAACGGGATGAGTTTTTTGTTACTTAGTCCTTGAGTAACCTTACAGAAAATGGATGTTTCTTGCAAAACCACAGGCATATCTGCATTCAAGAAGAGACTGGTAAAGTACATTCAGTTTCTTGGTCCTTTGGAGTCAAAATAAAAATATATATGCTTTTTCCAGACTTTTTTTTTGTTGTCGCTGGGGGCTGTGCTCGGCTGTCTTCCATCAAAGATGATGAAACCTCATTGCAGTGGCTTTCATCTAAAGTTCTGTCTACTGAGAGAAACACTCTCCTGGGAAATGATCTTTTCTCTGCTCCAAGCATGTCTTTAAAGAGTGATTGCTATGTTTTTATAGATCTCTGTTTCCTTGGATACCATGATTGGTAGATACTTGGGCACCTGATCCAAGCTGAGTCAATCAAAATCCTTCCAGGAATACTTAATACTTTGTATTAGAAAGAAATAGAAAGTTCTGTGTTGAAACAACTCTTAGCAACAGAACAAAACTGGCTAGCTTCTAGGAATCCAGTCATGTGGAAGACATCCAAGAGAATGAAGCAAGGGCAAGAGAGAGGAGGGTGGAGAAGAGGAGACTGAGGGGAGGGAATGATATGAGAAGGAATATGAGAGAAAATTCTGTCACTGCTTTTAGTATTTTGTTCCAGTTGTCCTCACCCTTCCCATGGCTGGCTTATACATTCATAGATAGGAAGCACTTAGCTACTTAATTTACCTTCTTTGTTCCTAGTGTCTGAAAACAGCACTAAAAACAAATTTGAGAATTACTTTTAAAAAGCACTTCAAAATCTTCATTGCAATTCAGGAAGCCTCCTTATTACTTGGGTGTTTGTTTTGTTTTTTACTGTTTTAGAGACATGGTGCCATGAGACCCAGGCTGGGCTTTAGCTCACTGTAGCTGAGGCTAGCCTAGAATCCCTGATCGTCTTGCTTCTATAACCTGAGTGCTGAGATTGAAGACGTGCACTACCAATACCAGCTATTTATTGGTTTTGAGAGAAAGGATGGATGATCTTCAGGAGTTACTCTCCACTTCCTAACATGCTAGATAGTCCATTGTTAGGAGAGACTTTCAGAAAAAAGCTACTTTGTAAATATATAAAAAAAGTTTCTTATAAAATCATTAAGTGTTGATGTAACCAACCGTCTTATTAAATAAGAAACACAGAAACAATGTAAAAGAGAAAGCCGAGAGGTCAGAGCTCAGAGCTAAAATCTCACCCTTCCTCCTGCTGTCCCAGCTTCGCGAAAGAGACCTACTTTCTGTCGGTTCGTTTTTTTATAGTATGTTGTTCTGCCTTCTCATTGGTTGTAAACCCAAACACATGACTGCCTCGTCACTGTCTGAATGTACAGCCCCCTAGGTCTTAAAGGCATATGTCTCCAATGCTGGCTATATCCCTGAACACACAGAGATCTTATGGGATTAAAGGCGTGTGCCACCACCGCCACACTCTTGCTATGGCTCTAATAGCTCTGACCCCCGGACAACTTTATTTATTAACATACAATCAAAATAATATTTCAGTACAATTAGATTACCACCACAATTAAGTCCAGTTACCTTGAGATTGAATACAACTAATATTTTTTATCACCGAAAGCTAAGTGTCCATATATTTCTCAGTGAAAGAAAAGGCAAGGCCAAAAAATGTTATAATGATTCATATAATTTACTTAAAAATTAAAGTCAAGTCATGCTTGGAGCAGAGAAAAGATCGTTTCCCAGGAGAGTGTTTCTCTCAGTAGACAGAACATTTTACTGTTAATATACTTTAAAACTAGTTTTAAAGTGAAGTTTATGACTACAAAACATATCACTATAAAGGATGGGTAATAGGTCTTAAGGAAGGGTAATGGTTTATTCTAGTTACTAAAAGATTGTCATTTGTATTTTAATTAGTACTTCTTGAATCTGCATACCACTTGGAGTAATATGGACTGTAGCTAGAGTTTTCCTGCCTTGCCCACAGTCAGGACAATTCTTTGTCACCTGCCAGTCCCACAGCCACTCAGACCCAACCAAGTAAACACAGAAACTTATATTGCTTACAAACTGTATGGCTGTGGCAGGCTTCTTGCTAACTGTTCTTACAGCTTAAATTAATCCATTTCCATAAATCTATACCTTGCCACGTGGCTCGTGCCTTACCAGCATCTTCACATGCTGCTTGTCATGGCAGCAGCTGTCAGTGACTCCTTCTGCCTTCCTGTTCTTTTTTTTTCTCCTCTCTGTTAGTCCTGCCTACACTTCCTGCCTAGCCACGGACCAATCAGTGTTTTATTTATTGACCAATCAGAGTAACACATTTGCCATACAGAACATCCCACAGCACTCCACCCTCCTTTTTTTCAAAAACAAAGTAAAATTACATATAATTTGGGAATTTGGGTGTAGCTTCTCTTACTACTTCCTACTGGAGGGGGGTGCTGTATCTTATGGGGACACAAAGAAAATTTTAGGATTATGGAATAGTCCATGATGTTGTATTGTCTGAGCCAGGTGCCTTCAATCTGATCTGGACATTGGATTATCTGGGCCATGGTGTCATCAGAGCCCTTTCAGGGGGTCTTAGCTAGTCCAACCTGATGTATCTTAATCTGGAACAAATCCATAGCCTCTTGCTTTCTGTGGAAACAAAAGCAGAGCTTCCTTTCCAAAGCAACACATCCTTATATCCAAATTTTAAAGTCAAGGAATCTTTAAAATATACATATTTTTTTAACTCAACATCTTTTACAATCAAATGTTTTTCTGCAGTTAAAAATCCCAAAGACAACACAATCCAGATTCTCTGTGTAATATTCATCTTTATGTGGCTTATTTTTTATATTAATTTTACTGTCTCTTTAAAGACTTTATTTTTTAAAACTATGTATTTGTTTATATAAATGTATATATCACCTTTTTTGTCTCTTTCAAGCCTACGTATATTTTACACACATTGTAAACTATTACATCTGAATCTGTCTTATTGTGAATCTATTGCTTTAAACTGCAGCATTTGCAAGACTGAAACAGCGCTATGGCTGCTGGCTCCGCCCACCTCAGCTTCCCAACATGGCAGTGGTACATTTACTGCCAGCTCTGGGAGCTATTCTGGGTCTATGCTTTTATCCAAGTAGCGTGTAGCCCAGAAACCTCTTTTTTTTTGTTTTATACTAGCAAAGGCTAAATCCACCATGCAGCTTAATGTGCCACTTGCAGAGGCCTCATTCCCGCCATACTGCAGGTCAAGCGCACACACCAGGAACCCGCCAGTAACTCAAACTGGCAGCTGCCGCTCATTTGAGAGAGACAATTAGGAAGCTGTATTTAGCTCTGTTTTAGAATCTTTTCTCAGGTTTTAGGTGGAAACTCTTGCCAACTCGTTGGGCACCATTTGTAGCTAGAGTTTTCCTGCCTTGCCCACAGTCAGGACAATTCTTTGTCACCTGCCAGTCCCACAGCTGCTCAGACCCAACCAAGTAAACACAGAAACTTATATTGCTTACAAACTGTATGGCTGTGGCAGGCTTCTTGCTAACTGTTCTTACAGCTTAAATTAATCCATTTCCATAAATCTATACCTTGCCACGTGGCTCGTGCCTTACCAGCATCTTCACATGCTGCTTGTCCTGGCGGCGGCTGTCAGTGACTCCTTCTGCCTTCCTGTTCTTTTTTTTCTCCTCTCTGTTAGTCCTGCCTATACTTCCTGCCTAGTCATGGGCCAATCAGTGTTTTTATTGACCAATCAGAGCAACACATTTGCCATACAGAACATCCCACAGCAATGGACATTTAAGTAATATTTATGCCAATTCATAAACATGAGATGCCTTTCCAATTTGGGGTTGTGATGCTTCTACCAGTGTTTTATAATTTTCAATGCATGTATCTTTCACCTATTGTATTAAATTTATTCCTAGGCACTTTTTGCAGATATTGTAAGTGGGATTGCCTTTTAATTTCCCTTTCATTCAGATAGTTATTGGAACATCTTATCCAACAGGGGCCACTAGATGCCTAGAGGAAGGGGTTACCTAGAGGATAGGTATAGAGTACCAGAAAGTAGTTCTAACATGCTATAGCATAATAGGGTAATTCAACCCTAAATAAATTAATTGCCCATATCAAAATAACTAGGTGAAAATTCTTTGAGACTTTCTGACATATAGAAATGAAAATATTTGAGGAGTGAAGACTGCTAATTACCCTGATTTGATTATTACACATTGTATACATTCATAGAATTAAATACCATGCCTTACAAATAATTACATGTGGTATATCAATTTAAAATGAATCTAAAAATAACTAATAATCTTTTCCATGAGCTAACTTTCCTAGATAAGAGTGGCTATCAGTCCTCATCCTTTAGAACTTACATATTACAGATGGTAGAGAATAAATAAGTACTGAGCCTTTCCCAGTAAACTTTCCTACCACCTTCCCCACCCCCAAACACAGTTATACTGTTTGACCTGAATTAATATGGACCTCTGAAGTGGCCTTGTCCCATGCTACTCATAGAAAGAAATGAGGTACAATGGAAAGAATAATCAACTGTTGTAGGATAATACATCCAGAAGGGATTTTTCTGTTTGATTTCTAAGGGAATTATATTTGCTCTTAAATCTATAACCATCAGAAAGTTTCCTACCACATTTTTATTGTGGTAAAAATTCATCTGTGTGTGTGTCTTATGAAGTTGTCATATCACATCTTGAATAGTTCAGTGACTTAAAACATCAAATAATGCTTTAAGGATCTGTGCTGTAGCAAGAATTCTCATTTGATATTTTGGATCTAACATTTTGCCATCAGTCTCTTACTCCTAAGGAAATATAAAACCTGAATTCTTGTCAAAATATTTCATAACTTTCCTAAAAATGGAGCATTATTAAACTGGAATTTGAGTGTTTTTAAAATGTAACTTGAAGTCTTAGTAGTGCCACCTTTCCCCCCGACCCCCACCCCCTGCACGCAATCATTGAGGTTTGACTGTAAAATGTCCCACAAAGGCTCACACATTTCAACACCTTATCCACAGCTGGTGGCATTGTTTGGGAAGGCTGTGGAATCTTTAGGAGGTGAAGCTTCACTGACAGAAGTGGGTCATTTGGGGGTTTGGGGTAGGCCTTGAGGTTTTTATAGCCTGGGCCCACTCCCTGTTGACCTCAGCCATCTGGGTGTGAACAGAATGTGAGCAGCCAGCCTCCTGTTCCTGACACCTTATCTTCCCCACCATGATGGACTATGTCCCTCTGGGACTGGAAGCCAAAAGAAATCCTTTACCCCCCTTCAGTTGCTTCTGTTGGGCTATTTTATCAACAATGGAAAAAGAAACTAAGACAACAAAGGAGATTTTCCCCGTATTTACAAGAAATATTATTTTTTTTCCAAAAGGCACAGACCATCTTTACTGTCAATTGGTGATTTGGTTATTTCAAACTTGTCCTCTTTCCCTTTAAATAGTTTCTCAATTAGGAAGGAAAATCTTGAGCATCTGACCCTTCTATGAAAATAGCAACTCCAGTTAGCTCACTCAAGAAACAGGAGGCAAAGAGAGAGTAATTATCTTGTGAAGCCAATCAATATTATTGGCAGCCAGTCTAGAACACTTCTTAATTTGATCTCCACAGAGTCGTGGAGAGGAAAGGCAAAGGTAGCCAAATTATTAGGACTAATTGCTTCCTCTCTGGCCTTGATTTTGTCTTCATTAAGTTTACATTCTCAGAAACTAATTTTATCCTTTCCTTGTAACAGGTACTGACTTCAACGCTTATTAGAAAATCAGCGATGACTTAGGCCCTAATGGGAGTCTGCTGTTGTTTTGTTAAATAGTCATATTGTCAAAAACGGCCTTCGAAACATTCACATTTATACCCATAGATGTGGGCTGCTCTTAATTTTAGTTAGAGGATTTTAAAAAATTTTTATAATTTGATTTAATTTTACATATCAGCCACGGATTCCCCTGTCCTTCCTCCTCCCCCCCACCTTCCTCCCCTCCCCCCCAGCCCACCCCCCATTCCCATCTCCTCCAGGGCAAGGACTCCCCTGGGGATTCAGCTCAACATGGTAGATTCAGTCCAGGCAGGTCCAGTCCCCTCCTCCCAGGCTGAGCAAAGTGTTCCTGCATAAGCCCCAGGTTCCAAACAGCCAGCTCATGCACTAAGGACCGGTCCTGGTCCCACTGCCTGGGGGCCTCCCAAACAGTTCAAGCTAATCAACTGTCTCACTTATCCAGAGGGCCTGATCCACTTGGGGGCTCCTCAGCTATTGGTTCATAATTCATGTGTTTCTACTAGTTTGGCTATTTGTCCCTGTGCTTTTTCCAATCTTGGTCTCAACAATTCTCGCTCATACAATCCCTCCTCTTTCTCGCCAACTGGATTCCTGGAGTTCCACCTGGGGCCTGGCCGTGGATCTCTGCATCTGCTTCCTTCAGTCATTGGTTGAGATTTCTAGCACAACAGTTAGGGTGTTTGGCCATCTGATCACCAGAGTAGGACAGTTCAGGCTTTCTCTAGACCATTGCCAGTAGTCTACTGTGGAGGTATCTTTGTGGATTTCTGGGGACCTCTCTAGCACTTTGTTCTTTTTGCAATGAGCAGTGAATTATAACTGGTCAAAGTTATAACAATAAGTGACTGTGAGTACTCAGCTCAAAATGAGACATATTTATCAATAGCATCATCACTCACACACAGCTCATGGAACATTTGGGAAGTGGGGATCCAGAAAGAATGGAAGACCTGAAGGATGGAAAAAAGTGCTATGAAGGCCGGGCGGTGGTGGCGCACGCCTTTAATCCCAGCACTCGGGAGGCAGAGGCAGGCGGATCTCTGTGAGTTCGAGGCCAGCCTGGGCTACCAAGTGAGTCCCAGGAAAGGCGCAAAGCTACACAAGAGAAACCCTGTCTCGAAAAACCAAAAAAAAAAAAAAAAAAAAAAAAAAAAAAAAAAAAAAAGTGCTATGAAATGGTTTCTTCTGGATATGACTTAGATGTACTCATGAACTCACCGCAGTTGTGGCCATTTGTACACCACCAAGTAAGTCAACATTCCAGCATGGCTCATGCCCCATCCCTAGCTAAAGAGCTATTGGCAGGTGTAGGCTATTGGGGGAAGGACAGTCAGTTTTCTTTAGGGGTGTGGCCATTGGAAGATTGTCCATGTTCTAGTGGATAGCTCGGACCCATGGGCAGCACTAATTGGATTCAGTGGGTTATTTATTTTTTTAAGAGGTTGAGAAAGAAGGGTTAAGTAATGTGCTCGTTTCACACAGCTGGGGTTTGTACTTGGGTTGGTTTGATGCTGTGACCAGAGCTTTTAGATTCTTCAGTGTTGCCTAAGATGCCAATGGCTATTACTTTCTCCTACTCTATTTCTCACCACGAGAATCACATAGTCAATCCAGGATACATTGAAAAGCAGACATCTTGGTTTTTACAAACTTTGTACTTCTCATGAAATCGATTAGATGGAGATTTATTATACATTCTCAATCCGAAGCATCAAAATATGTCTTGTAAAATGTCTTTATAGACCTCAGAAAGCTCTTTTAGAATAGTGTCATCTTCATGTTTGAAATAAAAATGATGAGAACAAAAAGACTATTTTTAAAGTTTGTGCTTAGTCTAAAGAAGATAGTCTATTGCTGGTCCTTCTCAGTAACTTGGCCCTCCCCCTTCTACTGCTGTGAGACACAATTCCTGTGGAGATGTGGACAAATGTCTACTTGTTCCATATAGCGAACTGACACTAGACCAAAGAATATGTATCACCAAAGTCCAACTCAGTGAACCAATGAGTAGAATTGGGGTTACTTTCAGAAACATGGGAGAGGGGCTTCTTACAGGAGCAGAAATGCCTCAAAGACAGCTGCATCACCAAAGCCTATCCTAGTATGAGTGACAGCTCACAAAGCTGGAAACCTGGCGTACACTACACAGCCTGCAGGCAGCTCAGTAGATTGGAGATTGTCTTTTCTAGGTGACTCCCTTGGTCTGAGCCTCATCTGGGCAGCTCTGCTGCTCTTCATTTCTTCGAGGTAGTTAAGCTGGTTTCTGCTTCTTCAAGGCTTATTTAAGGACTTCTTTGCAGTTTAGCTTGTCTGAGAGTGATGCTCAGTAGTCTTTATTGGTATACGCTTTTGGAGGGAGGGTCCTAGTGAATCTGGTCAGTTTCAGGGACTTACTGAAACTATTTTGAGTTGTTTACTTTTTGCCTTAGAGTGCTTCCCTGAAAGATGGAGTGTTTCACCTCCTCTTAGGAAATCCTATATCTTAAAGTGTTTCCCTCCAAGATGGAAAGTTTTAACCTCAGAGGAAATTACCATAAGCACATATAGCCCATACATGGTATTACCACTATAGTCACTAGCAACCTACCTAAAGAGACTCAAGGCTTGAATGCTTTTGCTCTTTTTCATCATTTGACAATACCCACTATGGTGGTTTGAAAGGAAATGGCCCCCAAAGGGAGTGACATTATTAGGAGGTGTGGCCTTCTTGGAGTAGGTGTGGCCTTGTTGGAGGAAGTGTGTCACTGTAGAGGCAGGCTTTGAGGTTTCATATATGCTCAAGCTAGACCCAATGAGACAGACCACTTTCTGTTGCCTCCAAGTCAAGATGTAGGACTTTCCAGTACCATGTCTGCCTGCACACCTCCATGTCATACCATGATGGTGATAATGGACTAAACCTCTTGTGGAGGCCCACAGAGGCTTCCTAGTAAGACCTTACTCATGGTCAGAGAATCTGAGATTGCTTTACCCAGAGGCGCTGCATAATAGGATGATTTGGCCACCCACGTGGTTACCAGGTGTTTTGAAGGGCCTACACTTGGCTGTATGTTGTACTTTGATCTTGAAATGCGAAGCCCTTTGGAATAAACCTGGAGGTGGCTGGGTACTGACCCAGGGCCCTCCCAAAGCTAGCCTGTGTCTCTGTCTTTTGTCTCTGTCTCCGTCTATATTTCTTTCTAATACTTCCTCATTCCTCTCTCCTTCTCCCAAGAACCCTTCGACAAGTTGGAGCTGGACTCTGACAGACTCCCACAACCTCTGAAAATGTAAGCCACCCCAATTAAATGTTTTTCTTTTACAAGAGTTGCCATGGTCATGATGTCTCTTCACATCAATAGAAACTCAAACTCAGACACCCACTAACCAACAAATCCTGGTAGTGTTGCCCTCACGTTCATCTCCTAAATGCAATCCACTTTTAAAGTTTGGTTTTCATCATTTTTTTGAGGCAGGTTTGGGTGCTAGTTCTCATATGCCTTTTCTAAAATGTAATAAATTAGAAGACAAATGCAATAGTAATTAAGTAGCTCTTCTCTGGAAGCTTGCAATTGCACTTTACTTTTGGTAGAGGCACTTTGTAAATTGAGTGAGGGCTGGGTCAATCCCAACGAAATGACTGGAGGAGGACAGTGAGCTTCCAGTTAGATGGAACTTTGTTTATCCTGACATAAGCTAGAAAAATGTTGGGTTTCTTGACATTGCTCTACTTGTTTGTCTTGTGTAGATGTTATGATCAGGATATCATGCCACTATCATCCTCTACCTGAATGCCTAGAAAACAGAGTTTCCATAGAATCGTCAACAGTATTAGTATCAGCACAGATTCCAAAAGAAAATGGCTTAATGGGGGTACTTATTGGACAATGAAATCTGAGTATAGGAGTTTCGTAGAGTATAAAAGTGTCATGAAATGGCTAAAAGGATAGATGCAAGAATGGCATGAAGATGGTATCAGTAGAGTTGATTTTTTTGGAGGCATTGACAGTGAATGTGTGTGTGTGTGTGTGTGTTGTGTGTGTGTGTGCCTGTGTATGAGCAGTTTTTACAAGGCTGTCATTGGATTGGATTTAACCAGTCCAATGTACTCCAACCCAATATGATTTTATCTCAATTTAACTGATTATTATCTGCAAATACTCCATTCCCAAATATAATTGTGCTCTGGGATCCTAGGAGTAAAAGTACCTTAAATTAAGTTTGAGAATAATTATAGCACCATACAAAGCAGATGCTTGATATGATACTTATACTCTCCTTCACTGTTTCTTCAAGAAAAACAAAATTCTTAGCCTGAGGGGAGTGTGTGCCATATTGGAATTAAAACATCACGTTTCTCGTTGACATTTCTAAGCATTCCGTTTCTTGGAGATACCCAAGTGTGAGATTGCTGACTGCTTTCTATTGGTACTTTGAAAGACTGGCCCCAGATTCTTTCTGAAGTCAGCTAGTCTTAAGATGTCTTCCTGTTGTGCCCCCTCCTTGTCTCTTTGTCAAGGCACCATGCAGAACAACTTCCAGAAGTGCCCACCAAGCAGTCACTGTAGTGTCAAGTAAACTAGAGCAGAGCTCACTGATTTAGGAAAAGGCAAAGCAGATATGAAGAAGTTCTTGACTGATTATTGATACCGCTCCGGTCCGTGTATAAGGCGAAGTATGGCAGAGAGAAATCAAAGTTCCGTCATGATGAAAGCTTGAGCTATTCGGTGGGCTAGAGAACTTTCTTAACATTTTTTTTTTCCTATTCAACATGTTGTTGTCTACTCCCCTCCCCAGTCTTTTCACTTTGGGAATCCTGGAGAGAAAAGTAAAGGCCATGGAAATGACCATTGAAATTCTTCTCCTAAGTACTTAAGCTCCTCAGTGGGCTAGAGAACTTTCTTAACATTTTTTTTTTTATATTCAAGATGTTGTTTACTCCCCTCCCCAGTCTTTTCACTTTGGGAATCCTGGAGAGAAAAGTAAAGGCCATGGAAATGACCATTGAAATCTTTCTCCTAAGTACTGATGTAGAGAGAGAATCCTGTTGCTTACTCTTTATTTTTAACCAGGCCTATGCAGTTAGTTTATTCCAGTTTCCAATCACATAAATTGCCTCACTTCGCATGGGACCGAAGATGAAGGGAGATTACTAGCTATTCTGGGAAGTCACTTTTGTGGTGATAGATACTTTGAAAGTATGTCATGCCTGTGAGCAGCAAGTGTTCTCAGTAGGGGTATGACAAAAACTGGGCAGAGACAAAGCTTTAAGAAGATCTGTTGCATGTTAATGGCTTGAGATTGTTATGTAACTGAATGAGGAGACAAAGTTTTGCTGTAACACCTATCAAGAGTGTACTGTCCCTATTCTGTACACCCGACACAGCCTGCATTTGTAATAATATGCAAGTGGAAAAAAGTGAAAAACCATAAGTGGCCCAAGCATCTAGTGAAAATCAAAGATGACTCCCAAGCCTCCCTCACATTGACCTCCAGTAGCCTACCTCCCAAATGCAAGAATCCTTATGGGCATAATGATGCTAGTCAGCAAGGGTGGTGTGGCTCATTCATTCATTTTCACTGGACACAAAACATGAGCATGTATTGCCCTAGTAATCTTGGGCAATATTTTTCTCTCATTTTCTGTATTCAGGCTACATAGCTTGAATCCCTTTTCATACAGCATGTTGTGACAATGCAAATGTCTATCGATAAAGAACTGGAGAAGTAAGCTATAGTGTCCTTCCCTGTATTCCTGTATAGCAATAAAAACATGAATTAGATATAGACCAGTTCATGTGAAACAACCTCTGATTTACTTTGTTTTGCTGGTCTGACTTTGGTTTTTTGAGACAGAGTGTCACTCTGTAGCCCTGACCAGCCTGGATCTCACTATATAGACTAGGTTATGCTAGAATTCATAGAGATTTGTGTGCCTCTTCCTCCCAAATGCTGGGATTAAAGGTGTGCACTATCATCCCTGGCAAGACACAGATTTTCATTTTATATTTCTGCATGTTTGAGATTGTGTTTTTGTTTATCTTCTGTTTGAACTTTCTTCAGTGACCTGGTTTTATTTTTCTAAGTTTAAAGACATTTTAAAATCTAGGTGTGGTGACACACATCTGGAATACCAATACTTGGAAGGCTACGGCAGGTCTATGAGTTAAAAGTTACCCTAAATTACATAGTGAGACCCTGTAAAAATACTCCAAAAGATATTTCAAGTACATGCTTGTAAGAATATGAAAGTAGGAATGTGGTGGTATTGTGTTCCCCAAAATATTGTGTACCCTAATAAACTTATCTGGGGTCAGAGACAGAACAGCCACAATATTAAACATGAGGATAGGCAGTGGTAGCACACGCCTTTAATCCTAGCATTCCAGAGGCAGAAATCCATGTGTTCAAGGATACAGACAAGCATGGTGACTCACGCTTTAGTCCCAGAAAGCAAGCCTTTAATCCCAGGGAGTGGGGGTAGAAGGCAGAAAGGTATATAAGGTGTGAGGACCAGAAACTAGAAGCATTTGACTGTTTAAGCATTCAGGCTTTTGAGCAGCAGTTCAGCTAAGACCCTTTCTGGATGAGGACTCAGAGGCCTCCAGTCTGAGGAAACAAGACCAGCTGAAGATCTGGCAAGGTGAGGTAGCTGTGGCTTGTTCTGGTTCTCTGGTCTTCCAGTGTTCACTCCAATAACTGGCCTCAGGTTTGATTTTATTAATAAGAACTTTTAAGGTTCCTGCTACATAGGAAAAAATGAAAAAAAAAATGTAAGTGGCCTAGAAATCTGTATTTTAAAGAAATATCCCAGATAATCTTGATGCTGGTGATGAAAAAAATAGTTATTTTTTATTTACATTTCATTTAAAATTTTGTAACATTTTTCCAGGCATGATAATACTTGTCTTTAATTTCAGCACTTGGGAGACAAAGGCAGGCTGATCTCTGAGACTTTGAGGCAAGTCTGGTCTACATAGTGAGTTCCAGGGCTGTCAGAGCTACATAGTGATACCCTTTCTCCAAGAAATGTAACATTTTGACACATGTCTTCTATCTCTCTATATACCTTCTTCTCCCTGGCAGTAAATTTGGGAGTTTGAGGGTAAGTTGCAGAAATCTTAGCATCACTCACCCTCTTAATACTTCATTCTGTATTTCTTAACAAGGGTATTTTCTGGCAAAAACATAGTCATTATCACTCCAAAGTTCACATTTGCCAATATATCCCATAATACTTTTCAAAAATCAATTTTTAGTTAGCATACAAAATAATGGGTTTAATTATGGCATTTCCACACACACATTGCAGTTAGCTGTCATCTCTCTCTTTTTTTCTCTTACAAAATGATGACTCTCCACCCTGCCCCAGCCCTGGACATTGAAGGACAGTATTTTTGAAAGAACTGTTCTATGGCAGGATTTCTTACTGTTCTTCCCCATCCTTCTATATTCTTTGTCTTTTCCTGATGTTCATGGTTTCTTAAGGGGCCCATCTCCTTATGATATAAACTTAGAAAGAGGAGGAATGGTATTTTGTTCATAGCTGTAGTCCCAATAGCTAGCCTAGCACCTAGAAGAGATCTCCCCCAACAAACATTTTGGAATGAATAAGGGAATCCTATGCACTTAGGAAAACAAGTAGATCTCTAAGCATATACACTAAACTTGTCACAGTGGGTACCATGGGAGATTAAGATTTCAGGAAGGGCAGTTTGATGTTTGAATTCATAGGCTTTTCTATTGCTTTCATTAAAAAATTCTATGCATGGGTGCCAATGAACAGATATATGAAAGGCAGAGGACAACCACAGGGGTCATCCTCAGGAATGCTGTCTGTGTCCTTTGAGATAGGACCTCTCATTGGCTCACCAATTAAGGTCGACTGGTCAGCATGCCTGTTAATCCCAGGGAGCTACCTGTCTCTGATTCCTTGGCACTTGGACAACAGGCATGCACCATTACCTCTGACTTGGTTATGTGGGTGCCAGGGATTGAACTCAGGTCCTCATGCTTGAGCTATCTGTTCTGCTCATGCATTATTTATTTTATTTATTTTTCTTTCAATTTTTGTTGCTGTTGTATTTTTTTTTCTGAGACAGAATCTCATGTAACTCAGGTTGACCCCAAACTCTCTGTGTAGCTGACACTGGCTTTGAGCTCCTAACCTTTATGCCTCCACCTTCCAAGTGCTGGAATATAGGCATGCACCATGATGTTTTGGTTCCTTGTTCATTCTTTTATAGCAAGGCACATTAGCTTTTTAATTATGAAAAAGACCAACAGAAGCATTTTAAAACAAAAGAACTTAAAAAGACCAAAAGATGCTTAGGACAGCATGTTGGGCAGCAGGTGGCAGGACTGTTTCAGTGTTGACTTCTCTCTGCCAGATTGGTGTACAAGAGCCCACAGGCATGCTAGCCTGGCATGGTAGAAGGCCAGGAAGACTGATGTGAACTGATTAAATAGAAAAACTCCAATTAACAGTGCTATGTGACCAGTGGCTATCTATGGGTCTCTGGGTATAGGGTTACCATGGATTTTTTAAGGTATTGTGGTGTGTGTGTGTGTGTGTGTGTGTGTGTGTGTGTGTGTGTGTGTGTGTCCCCATATGCATGTACACAAGTGCACTTTAATTTTCCCCATAGTGAGCACATAGAACTGGTGAGATACAAGAAAAAGAAAAATGTACAACTGTAATCCTCAAACTGGGGATTTGGAAGTAGGAGGATCAAGTATTCAATGTCAGCCTGGGCTACAAGTAAATAGTTTACATGGACTATTTAGTAAGACCCAAACCAAACCAAAAAATTATAGTTTCATAAAGCTTTTTAATAGCTTTATTGAAGTATAGCTGATTCACAAACATTTGTATCAAGTTCACATGTAAGTTTGAACAGATGTACACACTCATGATATCACCACCACATCTTACAGGATGTCAAGTATAGATCTCCCAGGTAGGATCCCACCCATAAGCTAGATTATCGAGTTTATATCACATTGCTTGCTCAAGAGAATGCCAATTTTGGGATAACAATGGTATATATTCACATTCCCTAATGTCAGTGGTCTGCTGGGGATGCCTTACTTCAGGACACTAACCATTTTCCAGGTATTCACGGAGAAGTTTGGGAGTAATGGGTTTGATGCCTCGCTAGTTTCATGACTCCAGTCTGTAAATCTCTACAGAAGGGGAAAAATCTAGAACTAGATTCTCATGATATGTTACCCTATTGTAGCTTCATTTCATCTGTTGTCATGAAAGACATGTTAAAGCAGAGTAATTCTGTCCCATGATGGTTTTGAAAGATGTAGCTCAAGTGGCTGGGGTGAACTCATTGATGGTGAGGCCTCACTCTCCCTACTGGCTTCAGAATCTACTGCATATCCTGCCTAAGATTGAGCTTTTACTTCAAGATTCTCCCTCTTGCCACTCCATTCCTGCCATGAACATGCACCATATAGAGATGTACAACAGTGTGCACACAACATTTGTCTCAGGGCAGGAAGGTCACATAAAGACTCTGTCCCTCTGTACTTTAACCTGCCAGATACAAGGCACAATTTTCTTCCACCACCCCATGCTGAGAGATTGCACCAGTGCTGAAAAGCTAATGCTCAGCATCCAACCAAGCATCTGCTACCCCAGTTTGCCTCCTCCATTCCACTGCAAACACCTAAGTTGGTGTCCATTATGCACTTTGTTCTATCAGGGTCTCTTAGGATGCAAGCAACAGAGACCCATTAAAACTTGTTGATAAAATGTGTCGGGGCATCAGGGAGACAGAGATAACTGCAAGGAGATGAAGATCTCATCCTGTGGCATTTCTAAGATAGACAGCCTCCAGAAAGAGATGGTTACCATTTCTGGCTCTCCCTCCAGATGCCCAGATCTTGCCCTCCATCTCATCTTCTTTCTGCATATTTATTCTTCCTTTTCTAGTTACTAGATGCCTCAGAATGTTTGCCCTTACTTATGTGGTCTTTTATACAACCTGCTGCAAGTATGCCTTATAACATTTCAGCCAGATTTGCTGAATCTGGGAGTTCAGACTCTGAGATTTCCAATACCACACTCTCAGGAGACGAATCTGATCATTCAAGATCACAATTTGTTTTAAAACCAGGCTCCAAGAATTCTACATAGGGCACTAAGGGGGCACGATTTTATCCAATGCCTGCTAATTCTGCAGCCGTCAGAAAGAACTGAGGAGTTGATATCGTGGAGATATTTAGAGACCTAAGGGCAATAGGCAGGCAAATGATGGGTATCTCCAGCACACTGAGCCTGAAAACTGGTCTGGTAAAGACTCTCTATCCTCATTAGGGAAGCTTCTTTTTGCATTGAACAGTGGTTCAGAGACCCATAACTGATCAAAGCACAGATAAGAAGTGACTAGAGTGCTCAGCTCTAAACGGGACAACTGTGTCACAGCTCCTCCCTGCCAAGCTCAGGAAACATCACAGAAGAGGGCACAGAAAGATTGTGTGAGCTAGAAGTTGAAGAGGACTACTGCATAGGCGTGTCTTCTGGACACAACAGGATCCTTGTACACAAGAACTCACATTAGCTGTGGTTGCCTACACAAGACAGGGACAAGATTAAGCCAGTTGATATTCCGGCACAAATTGGGGAGGGGCTCAGGAAGCTCCACCTCTAGCTAACTAGCTGCTGGCAGTTGGTGGATGCTGGGGGAGGGATAGTGAGGGGTTTTTTGGGGGAAGGTGTCCCCAGGTAGGTTGGCCAAGCACCATGAGTGTATGGGTAGCACTAATTGTACTCATTTTCTTTTAAATGGAAAAGAAGTTGGGAGGAGGATGTGGAGGATGTTCTTGAAGGAGGTGGATTTAAGTACATTTAATATATTATGAAATTACCACAGAAAGAAATTAAATTTGAGGAAGATAATAACAGCAGAAACCTCATGCCAAAGGCCTCTCTGTCTTACCTACAAAGCCATAGCAGCCCTACATGATGTTTCTGTAACCTGTCTTCAGGACTTCCAGAATTGACATGCAGGTACTAAATTTAATCATCACCCACTGAGACCTGTCTTATTCCCTGATCAGTACTCCCCACATGCATTAATCAAGTCCCTTTATTGAAATGACGTATAGTATGTCCATACAATGGAATACTATTCACCCATAAAAAGGAATGAAATGCTGATATATATTGTGGCATGGATGGGCCTTGAAGCATTACATTAGAAAGCAAAACAGCCAGACACACCATCCTACATGCTATATGATACTTTTTATATAAAAATCAAGGTTAGAGCTAGGCGGTGGTGGCACACGCCTTTAATCCCAGCACTCAGGAGGCAGAGGCAGGCGGATCTCTGTGAGTTCGAGGCCAGCCTGGTCTACAAAGTGAGTTCCAGGAAAGGCGCAAAACTACACAGAGAAACCCTGTCTCAAAAAAAAAAAAAAAAAAAAAAAAGAAAAAGAAAAAAGAAAAAAAAATCAAGGTTAGAGAAATATATGGAGACATAAGATTAGTGATTTGTTAAAAGTGAAAGATTTCAAGCAGGGCGTAGGTCTATAGTTTATGAGGGTGATGGTTGCACACATCTGCAACTACATTAAGACATGATTAGCAATGTCTTCTTGACTAGTAAAATTATCAGTGTAAGAAATATCACACGTTATTGCTGTACTCTCTCATCGATGAGTCTTTACACGAAGTCAAATCTAGAGAAATCACTATGAAATCTATGCCATGGCTCAGGGTTCTTCCTCCCTAGTTTTAGGGATGAAAGTGTAAGTGGATACATGTGTTCATAATAGCATTAAGTGGTCCAGGACTTGTTAGAACTTAACCTAGAAAATGTTTTTGCCTGCAGGAAGTATTACACTAAGGTCAGATCACAAGGTATGGGCATAGAATGTCAAGGATGATGTGATTTATTATTCTGGAAAATAGACCATGGCTCAACTTCTTTTGCTAACCAATAGATGATTTTCCACGTCACAGTCACATTTGCAGAATTCCAAGATAGGATACTGCTGTGGATATCGCTCTGTATAAATAAACACTGATTGGCCGGTAGCCAGACAGGAAGTATAGGTGGGACTAACAGAGAGGAGAATTGAGGGAACAGGAAGGCAGAGGGGGAGACTGCCTGGAGCCGCTGCCAGGACAAACAAGATGTAAGGTACCAATAAGCCACGAGCCACGTGGCAAAGTATAGGTTAATAAAAATGGGCTAAATATAAGAGTAAGAGCTAGACAATGATAGGCCTGAGCTAATGGCCAAGCAGTCTAAATAATGTAAGTGTCTGTGTGTTTATTTTATAAGTGGGCTCTGGGACTGGCAGGACTTGGTGGGACCCGGAGAGAAAAGCTCTCCAGCTACAGGATACTATCTCAAAGAAATCAATGCAGTGCTATGTTTCCAAAAACTGATAGCATAGTAGAAATGTGAACAAAAATCCTGCATACAGAGATAATGCCATACAAGGGGGAAAAACGGAGGGATTTTTTTTTTGAAGTCTGACTTTCCCAGAGGTTGGTTTTATATTACTCAGCTCCATGTAAGGGGAAAAAATGAAGGGAATTTTCTTTTGAAGTCTGACTTTCCCAGAGGTTGGCTTTACATTACTCAGCTCTTAGTGTTTTGGGTTTTTATTTTTAGGTTTTTAAATTAAAAATACTTTAATTGACATAGTCATATATATATTATAGAGTAAAGTGTATATATTATAAGGTATACTGATAAATTGGGGTGATTAGTATCTTTATTTTCCTAATTGTTTGTCATTTCTTTGTGTTTGGGCTCTCCAAACTCTTTCCCTTTACAACTTTTCTAAAAGATTTGTTTTTATTTGTATGTATATGTGTATGTCTGTGCGAGTGTATGTACCATGTGCATGTAGTACCCACATAGGCCAGAAGATAGCATTGGATCTCCTGGGGCTGGACTTATAGGCAATTACAAATCACATAATGTGGGATTATTTCCTGGGAACAGAAATCAGGTCCTCTGAAGAAGAAGAATGTACTCTTAGTCCTTGAGCTATCTCTCTAATCCCAGTCCTCTAGTTATTTATAAAATATGTTTTGTTGTGACCCCTAGTCACTCCATTGTATTTAAGTCACTAGAGCATACTCTTCATGTCTAGCTGCATTTTAGTAATCACTATGCACTATCCCTCTGTACCCCACATCTCCCCTTCCTGGTCTCCAGTGGTCATTCTTTTATTCTCTACTTCTAGGAAATCAACTTTTTAAGCCTCTACCTATAAGTAAAAAAGAGGCCATGAATTTGAAGGAGAGATGGAAGGGGTATGTGGGAGAGTTTGGAGAGAGTAAAGGGAAATGGGAAATGTTGTAATTATAATCTCAAAAATATGCATGAAAAGGAAAAAAATATTCACAGCATTTATTTTTCTGTGTCTGTCTGGTTTATTTCACCTTAAATTTCCGTTGACCCCATCTGTGTTGCCGCATATAGCAAGGTGTCCTTCTTTTCTAAGGCTGAATAATATTTCATTGCATATATGTCCCACATTTTCTTTATCTGTTCTTGCATTGATGGACACATCCACTGATATCACATCATGGCTATGATGAATATCTCAGCTTTCAAGGGGAAAGCCCTGTGTTTTTGTTTAAAGTTTTTGGTTTTGCTTCTTTGATTTGATATAGGATCTTAATCTGTAGCCCATGCTGGCTTCTAACTCACATCCATCTTCTCACCTCAGCTTCCTGAATCCTAGAATTATAGCCACGAGACACCATTCCTAGCTTTGTATTAGAAAAAAAAATCAGGTGCATGTGTTGTGCATACCTATAAGCCTAACATTCAGGAAGCTCAGGCAGGAGATCATGAGTTCACGGCCAGCTTGTCCACAAAGCAAAAACTTGTCTCAAAAATCCAAAGCCAAAAGGATCTTTCTTTCTAAAATACCAAGGAGTATGATGGAGCAAAACATTTTTCTTTGGTATTTAGAAAGAAAGATCTTTGGTTTGGCAGATGTGGGAAATCATAGGTCACACCATAAATTATGAAATCATAAGACAACATGTATAATATAGAGCAGCAGTTAGTGAATTAGATCAATATCTTATTCACCCTCTTCCAGAAAGTAAGCTTGTAGAATATTATTTTAAGGTGTGTTACTTTTGTTTATGTTGCATTTGTTTAACTCTGTGAAGCTGTGTTACTGTACCTGTTCAAAACACCTGATGGTCTAATAAAGAACTGAATGGCCAATAGTGAGGCAGGAGAAAGGATAGGTGGGGCTGCCAGGCAGCAAGAATAAATTGAAGGAGATACCTGGGAGAAGGAAGAAGGAGAAGGAGGACATCAGGGGCCAGGTACTCAGCTACACAGCAAGCCACAGAGTAAGAGCAAGATATACAAAAGAAAGAGAACAGAAAAAGCCCAGAGGCAAAGGGAAAGTTAAGGAAAGCTGGCAAGAAACTAAGCCAAGCTAAGGCTGGGCATTCATAAGTGAGAATAAGCCTCTGTGTGTGGTTTATTTGGGAACTGGGTGGTGGGCCCCCCATAAAAGAGTAAAGTACCAACAACACATACTTAAATATACAACATAAAAACTATGTGCTAATTGTAATTATGTGTATGTGGTTATGCACATGGACATGTTTACTGGAGTGGTAAAGAACACATTACCACTCCTACCTTATTTTTATGTGAGTGCATGGCATTTGAACCCAGGTCCTCATGCTTACATGGCAAATGCTCTTCCCCATGGAAGCATTTCTCCAGTCTTCTTATGTTTTGATGCAGACTCTTCAGTTGAACTTGGAGGTCATTAATTTAGCTACTCTGGATGGCTAGCAAACTCCCAGCATCCTTCTGTTTCCACCTCCCCAGTGCTGGAATTAGAGGCATGCCACTGCACCTGGATTTTATGTGGGTACTGGGGATGCCAACCGAAGTTCTCCTGCTGGCATGGTAAGCACTTTACCAACTAAGTCCTCTCCCAGTCCCGGGCTATTTTAAGTCGTTTATCTCAATTAACTAATCTATAGACCTACATGTTACATAAAGTCCTTTTATTTTACTTTTGAAGAAACCAAGGCACAGGCAAGTTAGTAAGTTCTTTGTGTTTCCCCCACACACACCATAGACACACATCCACATCCACACTCCAGCTCTCTGTTAAAGTCTATGACTCTAACCATTGTGTGGCCATACAATTTCACCAGACCATCCCACAAGGTGTTTCTAAACCAAATGGTCCCTAATTAAGATACTGAATCAAGAGAATCTAAGGACTAACTAAAGGATGCCTACAGTTAAATCCCAGCTCCACCTCCATGCATTAGGTTACTCCGAGAAACAGTATGGTGTGGTGAGAAAATGCACAGGCAGGGGCCTCTCACTACCGTTATCTGAGTCATAGCTACGCCCCTTGAAGCTGAGGGATACTGGGGAGTTCCCCAATCCTTCTCACTGTCAGTTGCCTAATGTAGGGATGAGCCTGGTCTTCCCTGCCTCCCAGAGCTGCTGGGAAGATAAGAAGAGCTAATCCTTGTAAAGTGCCTTGAACATGGCAACATGCTCAGAAAAAAGAGACTGTTTTCATCTTTCATCCATTCAACTTCCTGGGGTGCTCAAATGAAAGGTCTTTCCCTTAGTGTTCAGCCAAAGAGGTAGTCTGACTTAATGCCTAGTGTTAACGCGGCAGCCAAGAGTCATCACAGACGTTACAGACTTCTGTGTGCTTCAGCAGGTACACAGGAGCACAAGATGGTCAGTGAGTGACTGTCACTGTCCTGAAAAGTGCTACTGTCCCTCATTGGGAACAGGAGACATTGCCTCCCCTAAACTCAGGAAAGAAGCCCTCTAGGTCTGAGCAGTGCAAGCCTAGGTTGGGTGTGTAAAAAGCACCATTTACTCAAGCAAAGAAAAAAAAAAAACACCAGTAAAGTGGGAAAGTGATGAAGTGACCCCTGGTTAAAGCGGGCAAGAGATTTGGGGTATAGGACTCTAGACATAAGGCAAATCTGTTTGTCTCAAATGTAAGATTGTTCCCTTCTCTGTGTCCCTCTACAGAAACAAAGGCAGTCTTTTGGGACTTCATTTTGATGAAGGCTGGGAATGCAGCTCAGTTGGTAGAGCACTTGCCTAGCAAGCGGGAAGCCCTGTGAAGCACCAAATTCAAACAGGTATGGTGGTACACATCTGTCATCCCAGCACTCAGGATGTGGAGGCAGGAGAATCAGAAGTTAAAAGCTATCCTCAGCTATGCAGAGTTAGAGGCCAGCCTGGTGTCTATGAGGCCCTAATCTAAAACAAAAATCCTTTTGATCTATTACTGTCATAGAAATGTATTAAAAGAGAGTTTTAACAGAGAAGGGTTGCCATAAAGGGAGAGAAAATACTTCCAGATGACCTAAATGACAGAAGGTATCCATGGAAGAGCCTGAAACAGAATTGAAGCTGCACTGTTAGTGACTTTTCTTCTAAGTCACTGGTTCTCAACCTTCCTAATGCTGTGACCCTTTAATACAGTTCCTCATGCCGTGGTGACCCCCAACCATAAAGTTACTTTCATTGCTACTTCATTGCTGTAATTTTGATACTGTTGTGAATCATAATGTAAATGTCTGATACTCAAGATTTCAGATAAGTGACCCCTGTGAAAGGTCTGTTTGATCCCAGAGGGGTTGCAACCAACAGGTTGAGAACCACAGTTCTACTGTCCGCCATCTTAAAACTTATGTGCAGATTATGGTTGAAAGCAAGTTTAGCAACTAGCTTCTTGGGATTTTTCTTCATTCCATTGTGCTACAAACCTTAGCTCCTGTTCCCAGTTTGACCTATTCCTCCAGGAATGTGGATCGATTACTTGCCCAGAAGTTTGCAGACCCTTTTCTCCCCAATCACAAGCCTCTGGGGCAAAACACAAAGCACATACATAGTCATCCCCTATTGCCCCTCGAATCAAGCCCATGACTCTGTTATTGGAAGCATGCTACTCTGTATGACTATCATTACAGACAAGCCAGCCAGTTCAGTTCTCTTCTATGAGTCTCAGGCAGGAGGTCTTGTTCTATGTAATAACCAAACTCTGGTTTCTTGTCTTAACTGTTTAGTCTTATTTTTTCTTTGGCTCCAAGTTTCTAAAAATAAAATCAAAGGTGCCTGTCAGGGCTATCTCTGGGCATTGTGCCTACCCGACTCATACTTTCCAGAAAATACTATGGTGCTCATTTGGGCTTTAGATGTTCACAGTCCTGATTCTCCGAGGAAAGAGCAGATATGAAAAAACACTTGGGGGAAATGTGTGGGTTTGTAACAAATAATTATAAGCCAGATGGTAGGTGTTTAGTGAATAAGTCATCACCTCCAATCTTTTCTGGAAGTGGTTGGGAAGACGATAAATAGTACATTAAATCGTATATGAAGTAAGCTGCAGAGGCGGAGTTTAAACAAACATACATGACCAGAAGGAAGCATTGGGAGCTTCAATAGCACCTGCTGTAGGTAGCCAGGAATAGCAGGCTAGTATGATGATTAAGAGACAGGCTTGGACTCTAGACACAGAGATTAATGCAGGTCTCAATCCTCATCAGAGAAGCATCTTTATGTAATGAATGGTGGTGGTTAGTAGACTCACAACCAGTCGAAGGGCAGAGAACAAGTGACAGCCATTAAGAGTAACTGCAAAATAGTGTCTCCTGGATACCACAGGACCTTTGCACTTACAAGCACACAGCAACTATGGTTGCCTGCACAAGACCAAGCCAGTCAGCAATCTAACATGGAGGGGGAGGGGCCCACAACTTCCCTGATGAGCTATTGACAGTTGATGGCCTCTGGGAAGAGGACTCTCAGTTTTCTTTAAGTGTTTGGCTCCAGGTAGGTTGACCAAACTCCGGTGGTTACATGAAGAACACTAAATAGACTCAATAGGTTATTTTTAAAAAGAGGATATTAATTTGGGAGGAGGATATAAGCACATGGGGATCCAGGAGAATATGGAGGAGAGGGTAAGATTGAGTATGATTAAAATACAGTGTATACATGTACACAATTCTCAATGAATTAATTTAGAATAGTGTGTGTGTGTGTGTGTGTGTGTGTGTGTGTGTGTGTGTGTGTGTGTGTATGCAGGCTTGGAAAACAGTCTGCCTAGATCCTGTCCTCACCTTCTAAAGCAAGGCAAGTAACACAAATGTTCTTGGGCCTCAGTTTCCTAATCTATAAAATGGGAATAATAATAATAATCGGATCTTTACCTTCAAGAGCTCTTGTAAGATTGAATGTGTTCTTAGAAAGTGACTAAAAACAGAGGTAAAGCACATGCAAAGTGTTATGCACTGTTGTTGTTGGATTCTAAATGTTTCCAGAGTGTTCAATTGACCTTGACTGTGATCACAGCTTAGTGACAAAACAAAGGAAAGGGAGATAAGAGGAGACCTTCTGTGAGTAAAATTTCCCAGTTCAGGCCTTTGACTACCATCTACAAACTCTACCGTTGAATGATTTTGTGTTCTTGTTCACCTACACACCCACATTCCGAGGGCAGGGGAGAGTGGGCCATGTTTCCACGTGGAAATTAAAGATTGAGATTGCTTATTTCAGGAAAGCACAAATAAACAACATGGAGGCCCAAGAGGGGCCGTCCCCGCCTACTTCCTAGGCAGCTTCATAGGAAGCTGGCCTTGGCCCTTTGAGGAGTGTGGGGGTCATCTGGGTCCCAGTCTGTCACACACCTACTCCTTTCTATTCCACCATGTAAGAAAGAACCAAGTCACCGTCCTTTGGTTGCTGATCACTTTGATGCGTGTAACTCTTCATTTCCTAGTAACCGTTTCCTTCCGCATTACTAAGCCCTGCCAACCAAAGGCTCGGAGCTCTTCCACTCTGACTCAGAACAAGAGGCTCGCACAGCGTGGAAGAGCTCTGAGACCATGAATCAGAGCTTTTCCAGTGTTTGTTGAGAGCAAGGGACGAATGCAGGTATGGCAACTGTGCTTGCAAGATCTATGGCTTTGGAAACCGATTTCTAGTCAGTCATCATCTCAAGATTGCCCCTGAGAGGGTAAAGCACCTTGAGGAGAAGGCGGAAATGATGACGGAGGTGGCCAAGTGATCCACATCTATTTCACATCACCATCTACCCACTAAGACCTTTGGCCTACATTGTGCTTCTTCCTTTTGGATGGGGTGAGGAGGATTTGGCACAGAATCCACCCTCGGGTATGAACAGTGTGAGAGTGACCCCTTTAGCTCAGATTTTAAGTTTAAAGGGAATCTCAGATAGGTTAAGACATTTCCAGAGGTGAAGTCCAAGCATGGTCACCTCTAGTCCCCAAGTCCCAGGATGAGATGAGTTATTTTAAATGAGACCTTTCTTAATTGTCTCAACTAAACCAGCTTCCGATCCCGGCCATGTTTTGAACTAATTTCCCCATTTCATTACCTGCTGAACCTTTATTATTACTTGAAGTTATCTTTTGAATTCATCCACTTGATCACCAGTTGTCTACTCTCTCAGAAGTATAATGTGTGCAAGGCCGCAGACTTTGGTTTGTTTACTAGAACAGTGTCTGGCACCCAGTGGTGCTCATTGGGTGTGTGTGGAATGAAAGAAAAGACACTTGTAAGCAAGTTCTCCTGAAAATAAAGCAATCATCCCCTGCCGTTGCCTTTGATGGTCCAGATTTCACTCCTGTTGCACAGCTACCCTTCATTCTCCCTGTGTGCAAAATACGACGAAGAAGCGGCAGAAGTGACAGGGACTGGGAGTTATCTGGTCCCAGTCACTCAGTGGACTTCCAGTGAGAGATAAGCTGGACTGCAAGACACTAAGAGGTCAGAGTACGCTCCTGCATCTGAACACACTGGCTTGATAGCAGGAGAGAACAATTCACTTCTAACGTAATTGAAATGCCGAAATGGAGTTTAAAAGATAAAGATAACATGACAACCCCACAGCTCTGAAAGTTCAAAGGTTTCCACTTTGTTAGATGTACATCTTCTAATGATCCCCCGCTCCCCTTGCCTACAAGAAGCCTCCCTACAGCAGTAAGACATGTAGGTGGCAAGTATTATTAGGCCTGTGAGCGGGCGGAGAAAGTGAGGCACGGCTGAGGAGGCGTGAAGGGAATCAACAATCGGCCTTACTATAAACTGTAGTCGGTCGCCGCTCATTCAGTGCCTACTTTGCACAAGAGTGGCGTCACTTGTTCATGCAACTGCAAATGAGCAGAGTTGAGAAGACCAGAGTCCCTGAGTCGCTCCAGTGCTTAAGAGTGGCGGGTTCCCTGTATAAAATGAATCTCCTGATGCTTTATGATCACGACATTCCTTGGGAGACAAGCACTGTACTTTTCCTGCATCTTCTTAACTGGGTCTCCATTACCCTTGAGGTAGCAAATTATCTTAAAACCCCATCGATGTATGAGGAAACGAAAGTTCACTGGCTTCTTCATGCCCATGAAGCCACTTGAACATGACAGAACATACCTAGGTCTGTCTGATTCTCTGTTTCCAGGTGCAACCAGGCCACCAGGGATGCTGCTGCATGCAGTGGAGCATTGGGATGCAGCTATGCTACCCAGAATGTGAAGTCTATTTAGCTCGAGACTCATTGGTGTCAACAAGAACTGTAACAGTAACCGTTTGCAATAAATGTGGGGTGAGTACATGAGTGATGCACGTACGGAAGCCATGGAATCTTCAAGAAGATGTGACCATACACTTGGAGTCTTCTGTTGTGAAGTGACATTGCAGGAGGATTTCTATCCAACAATAGCTGCTTTTCGGACAGTCTCACATGTACAGGCTAGCCTTTGGAAATAAGCATCTCTAGAAAGGCCATTGCCCTATGACTCCGGACAGTGGCTTTGCTCACCGCCACCATCCTTCATTCATGAGCCCCGACTGGGAAGCAGTCAGTTACAGTGATGGTGCACATATGTTAGGCTGGAGCTCTAATCACAGCTCTGCAACCTGCGCGCAGTATGAACTTGAGCAAGCTGTTTCACATATGGGTAACTCCATTTCTCCATCTAGGGTGTCGATTGAATAAGATGCACAGCACTTATAACAGAATGTTTCATACAATAAACACTACATAAGGTATTATGCTGCTTTGAGTAAGGAATGGTCCTGCCTCACAAGCCTGCCCCATGGGTAGGCCATAAGGGGGACTAAGTAAAAGCAGCATGTTGAAGGAGAACCTTGCAGATGAAAACTCCAGTGAAGCATTTCTCCTCCCTCTTTCTACTCTCTTTTTGAGCTCCAGAGTAGCTAGACTGTGGCCCACCAGAAGCCACATTCTGTGACCACCAAAACCTAGCATTGCCCACCTTTGCCTTCTAGAAAGTCTGGGTAAGTGACTCAGCATTCACTTTCTAATTCCCCCAAAGTACTCTGAAGCTGAGATTAGCCTGCATCACAACAGGTGCCAGAGCCTATGACATGGACCCTCCCACTTCTTCCCTCTGTGTGCCCCTCTTTGTTTCAACAAGTGCCCCTGAATGTGTAGCCTATCTTGCAAAGAGGCATCCCACAGATCGTTAGCATGTGGCCGGTGAGGTTCTGATTGAGCGAAGGCTGTTTAAACAACCAAAGCTCACATTCGAAACTAAATAACCCCTGACTTAAAATAGCTTCCTAATCTCTGTTAGTGAAATGTCGAACCCATTCAAGCAAATGTCACCGCCACATTTGGCTTTTTCCATTCCGCTCTGCAGTCTTTCCTCTTTGCAGCAGACTACCTTGTAGCCATGTCCTCCATTTTTTTTTTTCAAGTAAGCCACAGCTACATTTCACTTAAGGGGCACCTGAATAAGAAGCCTGTAACATCTCTGCCTTCTATTCTCATTGGGAAAAGATTTGATGATGAATACCTTTTTAGTTTCTCTAAGGTAATCTATTGCTGTTTTCCCCTCAGAGTTAAGAACTTTGGGAAACTTTATATTAGAAAGTTCCATAGAATAAAAAAGTCATAATTTGTCCTTTCTTCTTGATTCAGAAGAGCATATTTATAAGTAAAATGTAATACTAATTCATGCTTGTGGACGATTTTTATACCATCTATTCTTATGAAATGTTGGATATAATCCAAATAAAAATATATGGTCGGAGATTTTACTACAGAATTCATGGATTTTTCTCCCTAGCATCTGAATTCTCTTTTACACTTTTCTCTCTTCACTAGGGCAATGTTATGCTTAAGTTTGTTCCTAGTCTAGTCTTCTGCCCCTCCCTCCACTGCCTCTACCTTCAAGCACTCATCCCTATGTACTACAGAAATAAAGATTTGTGTGATGGGTTGCATTGTGTCTTCCAAACATGCATGTGTTGAATTCCTAACTCCCAATGCTTCAGAATATGATACTGTTTGACAGGTACTGTTTGTACAGGCAATTAGTTAAGAGGAGATTGTACTGAGGATAGGTCCTTAATACAATATGTCTATTATTTGTACCAAAATGGGAAAATTGGCAGAACACACACATATAGAATGTGATGTTAACATAGCGGCTGGAAATTGTGATTATATATCAACAAACAAGGAGCACCGAAGATTGCCAACAAATCAGCAGAACCTAAGACAGAGACAAGGAACAGACCTCTCACTGGCATCTCTAAAGAGAATCAATTATGCTGGCATCTTAAGCTTTGACTTCTAGCCTCCTCCAGTCATGTGACAATACATTTCTATTGTTTGAGCCTTAAGTTTGTGGTTAACAAACTAATAAACTATGCATATGGTCAGTTACATATCCAAATGTTTAATGTCCTGTGTAGGTCAAGGAACTAAGACTCCTAGAGAACGTCCTCAACAGGACCCCTCAATTTCAAGGCTCTGGGGGGGGGGGAGGCGGCTAGTAACCAGATGTGAAATGGCTAGCTGGTTTAGCCAAAAATAATGATGATTTATCACATTAATCACAGCTTAGCACTCTGATCTGGGAAAGTTGATGTTGCAGTTCAGCCAGTTTGACAGTAATAATGAGGTTAAGAGGGCCATATATACATTGTAGGATGCCTCACCCCTACCAGCATAATCGATTCGGTCTGAGAGCTCTGGCTCTGGTCCCATTTGACAAAAACAGGACTTGACCATTGACTTAGACTCAGATGAGAGCTCCAAAGAAAAGAACTCATTCTAGAATCCACACAGAGAGGAAAAGCCTCAGAGTTGAGGTGCTTCAGAGAGTTATCATTACAGTCATTAAGCAAATGATATAATCTCCTAAGATGCCTTTTTAAAAATGTGTAAAGTTAATGAATTTTGTCCATGTCTAGGATTCAGTCCCATATTCACTGGGTCAGAATCTCTGCTGCTATATTCTTGGAATCTGCATTTTAATATGCTCCACAGTCAAGTTAACATTTCATGAATCTATGTTCTTCTGTCCTGTTTACCATATTCTTATCATCTGTTTACACATAATATAACAATAAACTGACTTCTTGCCTCTCTTAGCTTCTAGTTGGTAATGTTCTCAGTGGTTTCTAGTTATATAAAGCCACATTTCTACTTCCAGCAAAAGATGATCCAGAGCAAAGAGAAAATAAAATAAAAAGAAAAAAAAAAAAAACAACAAAGGTTAGGTGGGGTATAATTTTGAAACTGCTAGCTTAACAAATTCTTTATGTTTTCTGACTTTTGATTTTCCAGAATTTGTTTGTCCTTCCTGAACATAAATGACCAGTAGGCAGCTTCACTAAAAATTTCCTTGAACTGGTTCATTTAACAAAGCAGGAATGAGGGTAAGCTTATGAGTTGTGGAGTCCTCTCAAAAATTGCATATAAAAGATAACTTTGCATATCAATATATGGCCTTTCCTGCTAAAGTTCTTTCCTTGGGTTTGCAAACAGGAGTCTGAGAATAGTCCTTGTACTAACTGAACTTTCTTGGTAATGTCACATTTCCAACCACAAACTTAGTCTCCATTTGAGTCAGATCAATGAGAGGAAGTCTAGTGGACAAAGGTACTGAGATACCTTACTGAGGATGCAAGGGAGGTCCATAACATGGGATCATGTCTTTTTGAAACTTGCATCATTTTGTAGGGAAATGCCCTGCAACCATTCCTACAGGACAGGAGACTATAAGAGTATGCAAGATTCCCTCTCACAAATGGTAGGAAATGCACTGAAGGAGACTTCCCTGATCTATTCTTTATCATGCTTTTCACAATCCTACAGTTCAAAGTATAAATTTCAGAGAGATGGATGACTCAGAGGTTAATAGCACTGACTGTTCTTTCAGAGGACCCAAGTTCAATTCCCAGCACCCACATGGCAGCTCACAACTGTCTGTAACTCCAGTTCCAGGGGACCCAACACCAATGCACATGAAATAAAAACAAATTAATAAAAAACAAAACAAAATGAAACCAAAGTACAAATACTGAATTTCATAGGCTACACTAGTGCTCACCTTCTAGTATCTGAGTTGCAACCTCAGTGGAAAGTGCTCACTTCAACCAACCAAAGACACCATTGAACAAAGCCAAAAATACATTCACAAACATGTTCTTGGAGTCAGTATAAAAATATACTGCAGTGTTAGAAAAGCCAAGAAATAAAAGAGTCATTTTTGAGGGGCTTGGAGATGACTTCGTGATATCAATAATAACCATTCCAACTTATTTGCATCATGACTCTCTTTTTTTCTATGGATCATCTTTAGTAGCTCTTATGAGAACTTGCAAGCCTAAGAATCAGAGTTCAGATTCTTGGAATACACATAAACACTGGGTGGGTGTGGTGACCATTTATAACCCTGGGACTCAGGAGACAGAAGCAGGAGGTCCCTGAAACAAACTAGTGAGCTAGACTACCCAATTAGCATGTTTGGAGTTCAACTGAGAGACCCTGCCTCAATGGATAAGGTACAGAGCTATTGAGAATGACTTCCGGGCTGGAGTGATGGCTCAGCCATTAAAGGCTAGGCTCACAACCAAAAATATAGTACTTGGATGGGAGAATGACTTCCAAGGTCAACCTTGAGCCTCCACATGCTGACACACTCGTGCACTCCCAAACATCTGAACATACCCACATGAACACACACATACATATGTGTTCATGCACATACACCATAAACACATACACCATACACATGCGCACATGTAAAACACATTTTGAAACAAACAAAAAAACCTCCAAAGGTGAGTGTTGATATAAGAGTTGATACCCTGCTTGGAACTCAGGACAGAAATTGGCAGACCTAAAGCTACCAGATGATGTTCAAATGGATCTTTTCACTTGAGAATATATTGGTGCTGGTTTCTTTCATGAGCTTCATCAGTTCTGAACATTTCCTTGTATAAGAACATACTGTCCTCCTGGAGTGTGGGATACTAAAGAGGACACTGAGAAATAAAAGGAGCTCATGATACAAATGATTAGGAGCAGTGATTTTTATCCAATGGGAATTCTAGGTTTCCGGATGCCTTAAGCATTTATTTATTGGTCTCTATGAGTTGTATCCCATTCTGAGATCCTATCCCCAGTCCACTAGTTGAGAATCTCTCATATTGGAAGACTGTTTCTCACCTTAATATTTGGTGCCCTCCAAGATGCTAGAATCTTCTCATTTGGTTACCATGGGGGTGAGGTGTTAACCCACCAGAGCACACTCTCCAGTAAACCAAGCAACTAGATTAAAGGGGTGTGAGAGAGGGTTCCACACATCAAGGCCACTGAGATAGCACTCTTGTTAGGAGTAGTTTGTAGGTTCCAATACAAAAATCTGACTTTGAAGGTGATAGACTCAAATCATCGAAAGCTCACTCATTACACGCATGTGTACTTCATTGCTTCTGGACTGTTCAGAAAGACCTCAAGTTGATGGTGCTCATGGATTTAGACCTAATTAGGAATTACAGGAGTCATTGTGGAGCTCTGTCTTGGACCCCACACCCATCTGTTACAGGAGAAATCTGGACTCATTACAGCTCTGTAACCTCCTCCTATAGAAAGTTCCTTCATAGAGTGGAGGTTAAAGGCCCAAACACAGGAATCAGGCACACATGGAGTTTTTCTTTGTGTTACGTCCGAGCTTGACCAAATAACTTGACTCTTCCCAGCTTCAAAGTTGTTGCTTGGAGCTGCGTGGAGATGAAGCATCTTAGGTCGTAAGCCTGGCCTGGGAACAATGTAAGTACCAAGACCATGTGAGCTCCATACTGTTTCCTCAGCACCTCCAGTCCACATTGGGAAGTCGTGTAGTAGTTCAGCAGAGGTCAAACAGGAAAGAGTACGGGAGCAGTGAGAGGAGGCATTGGGGGGAGAAAGAGAAGAGCACTGCAGGGTGTGCCTCTGAAACCGTGCACAAGAAAAGACAGGTTTTTCCAGAAGTAGTGAATCCTCTGGGAGAGAACAGCCATGTCTTAAATGTCTGAACTCTACACTTAATGCAAAGAAATAGGAAAACAATCACATGTTCACAATTATATGATGCAATATCACTAAAAAGGAAACATTCCTTGTGCCAGGGAGATGGTTTAGTAGATACAAGTACTTGCCACAACATCCTGGCAACTTCTGTTTAACCCCCAAAACTCATGGTGGTAAGAGGAAATTGACCCCCAAAAGTTGTCCTCTGACCTCCACATTTGTGCCATGGTGTGTGCATGCTTGCATACACATGTATACACATACAATCATACACACTCACCCACATACATACACACATACATGCACACACATCATACACACAAAATAATAATAACTTAAAATTTAAAAATAAAACATGGAGCAATATTTTTCATTCCTAAAAAGATTCTTACTAGGAAAGTCTACATGAATAAACCAGAATACAAACATTATATTAAACCCTAATTATAACCATGAAAAGCTTACATGAAGCAAAAAAGGAAATGTAACAATCATCGTGTTTAAAATTTTTCTGAGTTATTATATTCCCTTTCTCTTTCTTTGTTTGGCAATAGCATTAATTTCTTCCTGGTCTTTTTTATAATTTTATGTAAAAGAGGGGTTTCTTTGTGCATTTATTGTAAAATTAAGGTTGAAAGCATAAGTTGATTTTTCCTCTAGCTTAACCCAATCTTCCAGAAACTGAGATTCTCAGTGTGGTGAGCAATTTTTCATCTTAAAACGGTTGCCTAGGGGAAGGGCTTACCTGGGCCCTGGCCTCTTAGTGACTATGCCCAGAGAAACTCTGAGTCACCCCCACCACAAGAGCTCTACGTCTCATTCTTCTCTTCCTTGCAGTGGAGAATCCAGTGCAGCCCAGTTTTGTGTGAGAGCTCTCTGAGAGCTGAGCACCAGGGACAAGGACCAAGACCTGCCTTCAGCTCAGAGAAGAAGCAAAGAATGTGTTAGGTACATGATGATACCTGCACTTCCTGGGCAAAGAATACCATTCACAGCTAAAATCTTCTGCTAGAATGTCTCCTGATCCCCAGAGACCACCAACTGCATTGCCAGATTCACTAAGATGTTTTTGCAGGGGAGGGGTGTCCTCAGTTCATTGACAACAACAACAAAACTCTCAAAGGTAATAGTCATTGAAAAGGAAGAAATATATGGACAGAGTACCACAGAAGCTTACTACTTCCTGCTGCTTTTGCAATTCACAAACTATTTATGGATATAAGAGACAGTTAAGTGTCAGTGCCTGGTGCTACATAATTAAGTGCTACACAAATGCAAGAGAATTCCTTGGCTACCAGAAAAATTTCTGCATAACTCTTTACTGCTCTGGACTTTTGGAACCCTTTTATTTATTAGCCTTTTTATTTGAGGGTTCTAGAAAGCGCTTCTGAAAAACCAGTGTTAAAATTGACTTAGTTATTTGCAAGAATCAGGTCCTGATAGGGACAAATTCAGAAGCAAATAGAGGACCATTTAAAGATAAGCCATTTTCAAGGATACAGGAGGAATATGTACTGATATATATGTATAAAGATGCCACAGTAAAACCCATTATTTTGTAAGCCAATCTAAAATATTAATGTTAGACAGGATAAGGGGGCTACACAGTTCTATTCTGGCTTTGATTTCAATGATGCCTGATGAATATATTTATTTCTTTATTGAGAGAACAGGAGCGTGCAAGCTGGTGAGTCTCGGAGGAAATACTCCAAAATGTTATCAGCGTTTATCTCTGGGTTGTGGTGCTTTTGCTTCCTTCTCTCTATTTCTCTTCATTTTAAAGCTTCCCACAATGAACACTTATCATTTTTCACATCAGAAAAGCAGAGCTCCATCAAGCATGGGTTGGTGGCACATGCTCGAATGTAGAGCTCTTTCTGAAATAATTGGATAGCTTTAAGAACAATTTGTGAGAAAAATCACTGGCTAATTTAAAATCAGTTCTTGATTAAAATTTGGCCTCTTTGAAGTCAATGTTTCTCTACTGAGACTCAGGGAGGCGGCCTCACTTTCCCCCAAATTTGCTCTCACCTATCATTATCTTGACATATCACCCAAAGCTAGAGCAATCAAGAGCTTGGTGCCTTTGAGATGTTCTTCATGATATGGAGTGTGATAAGATTATAGTGTGGAGCTCTGTCTTGGACCCCACACCCATCTGTTACAGGAGAAATCTGGACTCATTACAGCTCTGTAACCTCCTCCTATAGAAAGTTCCTTCATAGAGTGGAGGTTAAAGGCCCAAACACAGGAATCAGGCACACATGGAGTTTTTCTTTGTGTTACGTCCGAGCTTGACCAAATAACTTGACTCTTCCCAGCTTCAAAGTTGTTGCTTGGAGCTGCGTGGAGATGAAGCATCTTAGGTCGTAAGCCTGGCCTGGGATCAATGTAAGTACCAGGACTATGTGAGCTCCATACTGTTTCCTCAGCACCTCCAATCCACATTGGGAAGTCGTGTGGTAGTTCAGCAGAGGTCAAACAGGAAAGAGTACGGGAGCAGTGAGAGGAGGCATTGGGGGGAGAAAGAGAACAGCACTTCAGGGTGTGCCTCTGAAACCGTGCACAAGAAAAGACAGGTTTCCTTTAGAAAAGAAAGGTTGTGTGGTAGACAGGCCACTCAGTTTCCAGAAGGTTTTAGATAAACTAGGGAGCCATGGGGCTTCCTGGAGGAGGTCTAGCTGAGGTTGGTTCTAAAGAGGTGGGGGGCCTTGCAGTTGAGGTGAACAAGTCAAGGCATAATGGGAGTGATAATAATGCGGGGTTAGGGGAGCTGAGAACTGGAGGGCGACTAAGTAGGTAAAGTGCTTGTTGCACAAGCCTAAGGACCAGAGTTCAGATCCTAGGTACTCACATAAAAGTCTCACATGGTGGCATGCATCTGTAAGCCATGCATCTGTAAGCCTATGCTGAGGAACAGGCAGCTGAGGTAGGGGTAGAGGTAGTCAGGCAGGTCTGTGGAGCTTGTTGGACAACTAATCTAGCTGAAACAGTAAGCTCCATACTTGAAAAGTGATTGAGGAAAACACCCAACATCAACTTCCGGCCTCCACACGCATTCTCTCTCTCTCTCTCTCTCTCTCTCTCTCTCTCTCTCTCTCTCTCTCTCTCTCTCTCTCTCTCTCTCTCTCTCTCACACACACACACACACACACACACACATCACACTCACACTGCTGGGCTGTTGAACTAAACTTATACCCTGTTTACAGAGTGGTTTGTGGGTGGAGTACAAGAAGAACAAAGTCTCTTCTAGTGATCCAAAAGCCTTCATGTCTAACAAATGGAGCCGCAGAAAGAGAGGTCTGTAGCATGGAACAGCTGGCCAAGAACGCACACTGGCCTTTACATTAGTCTTTAGATCTCCTCCCCTAGTGCGCCACTAGGCTAGGGAAAACTGGGCGACAGTGATCTTGCTGCAATCCAAAATTGAATGGTGGATGGGGAGGAAATGAGATGGGTCTGATAAAACGAGACCTGGTTTCTTTGCAGGAGGGATGAAAATGGTCTGGAATTAGGAGATAACCATGGCTGCACAATTATGCATATGCCAAGGATTGTTGAACTCTCTACCTTAAATGGGTGAATCTTCTGGTAGGGGAATTATATGTCAATATAGGTGCCACAAAACTACTGACTGAACACATTCTGAGCCCTGTCTCAGAAGAGGGGCATGGTCATTGGAAGGGGAGTGAGGCTAGTGAACGGTAAAACGATAGAGTGATATTTGTTAAAGAATATATAGCAACTGTGGTATTTCATACATCAAAGCAAAAGAAAAAAAACCCAGAAAACTAGCAACAACACCTTTGAGATGAGGTATTATATTCATCGTTTTAAGTCCTTACATTTGTCTTTAGATGCTATTCCTTCACACACACACACACACACACACACACACACACACACACCCCGCTCCACTTATCTCACCCAGGATGCCCTTGATCTCTTCATAAACAGTTGAGATCACATGGTGCCCAGGTGTTAGGTTCTGAGGGTTTGCAAGGAGCTGGAGATGGGTGTGTGGAGACGCTGTGGTGAGACTGCCCAAGTCAACAGAGGTGCCAGGTAGCTCCTCAGCTGCCTCTGGTAATGTGACACACACCACAGAGGGTTTTTGGCCTGGCTTCTCACCCAAATATAAACTTTATGGCTTCTTGGGAAATTCTAAAGGCTTCCTCGTTTTTTTGTTTTTGTTTTTGTTTTTTTTTACATAATGGTAATCAAAACAGACATATGCAAAGTGATTTCTTCCTTAGTCTCTCTCTTTAAAATTAATAGTAAAATAATAGTTTTTAAAGACCCATACATGAGCTCCGAATCCGCCCCTCCATCTCCAACTCCTCCCAGGTTCTCCTCCAAAATTCGTGAATATACATACATGTATATGTGTGTGTGCATGTGCACACATGCATATATAACCTACTGAGTCCATTTAGGTTTGCTCATATGTGCACATGTACAGTGCTGGCCACTTAGGACTGGACAATCTGTGCTGGAGCTCGTTCCTGGAAGAACTGCTTCTCCCTCTCTCAGCAGCCACTGACCACCTGTAGCTCTTCATTTAGGGGTGGGACCATGTGAAATTTCCCTTGTCCACATTGGCATGACAACTGGTGTTATCATTATATTGGCTTTGTTCAGGCAACCATATTGTTGAGAGTTCGTGGGTGTATTTCTAAAGTGGGTAATGGCAGCACACAGGTACTACAGAGGAGGGAGGAATGGAAAAATTGGGAGGCTTTAAATGTGGAGGGGAGAAGGAGAGAGAGAGGAGGAAAGGGAATAAATAACACCAGGGATGTTTGAAAAAAACATATGGAATCATGTTGTTTTATGTTTACCAAGAATTACAGACAATGTGTATGTATATACACATACTCAATCTCTTATTTTTATCCAGTTCTTTATTTACTCATTTTACAAAGCAGGCATGCCCTTGTCCTTGGAAAGTCTATGATCTATCAAGGGAGTAAGAGATTATTCACATAGCCATTGTAATAAGTACAGTTCTATGATGGCCCATAAAATTCCTGCACAGTCACATCCATGTTCATGGATTATATAATTCCCTCTAGTTGCCTGCCTATGGGAAGTAACTAGAGATAGGATAACACTCTTAGGAATCAGTTATATTATGAGGCAAATATGAAGAAGTGTTGCAGATGTAATTAAGGCTGCAAATAGATTTAAATTATTCAAAAGGACAGTCAACCTGGTTGGGTCAAATGCAATCACAAAAGGTAAAACCTGAAACAAATGCTAAAGGAGAAAGCATGGTGGCAGGGAGGTCCACAGGAAGGGCATTTGAAATAACAATAGCTAGCACTGTGAATGGGTGAAACATCATTTTGTTTCCCAATATTATTCTCAGTGTCTTGGTTAGGCCTCACAATAACTATAGCTCCTAGAAAGAGCCTTCTTGCTGAACTCTGCTGACTGCTGAGGTACATAAGGGCATCATATAGGCGAAACAGAGAACCCCATCAGAGTCTCCATTTCTTATACTGCCACGGTCCCATTAAATTGGGCCTCTACCTTTATGGCTTCATTGAACTTTAGTTACCTCTTAAATGTGCCACCTCCAAATACCATAATGAGATGAAAGTTCTACCCTCTTGATACCTCACAATGAGGATAGTGTCAACAAAAGTTATGGTATGTCATTCAAACTGTAGCAGCTAATAGAAGTTTTTCTAACTGGGGTCAAATTACTACTACATGAGTTCACAATTCTATTTGCCCATTTAGAAAATCTGAGGAAACTTCTAAAGTGATTCTGGTGTGAAAATAGGTCCAGTAACCACTAAGTTACTACAGCCGAGGAAGCCATTTGGTATAATCACACTTTAAAGGGATCCAGGAGTTAGCATGGAAGGTGCCCAATGTTTTAGTCATCAGGAAGAGTGTTACTTAGTTGGTAAGACCATATATGAATAAACAAGCCAGAGAAGCAGTTAAATCACTCTATATCCACTGGTGAAACAGAAAGAAAATAGGAAATCGATGAAACCATAGTCTATCACCCCTCTTAGTGTGCTTAGCAGTATTAATGAATGTTGCATGGGTGAGAAAAATAAGGTAGAAGAAGGGGAGTTGAATATTGTGAGGCAGCACTTTCCATAGATTATTTTTGAATCTGCATGACTTTATGTTTATTGCTATGATTCAACACTGAGTAAAAGCAACATAGGGAAGAAAGGGTCTATTTCATCTTCCAACTCTCAAGTCACACTCCATCACTGAGGGAAGTCAGAACATTAAGTCAAGTCAGAAACCTGGAGGCAGGACCTGAAGCAGAAATGTTGCTTTCTGCCTTGCTCCCCATGGCTTTCTCAGCCTGCTTTCTTCTGCCCAGGATAGCCTGCCTAAGTGTGGCATCATCTGCAGTGGGCTGGATCCACCCACATAAATGACTCATTTCAAAAAATGCCCCACAGACTTGGTATTTTCCCAATTGAGGTTCCTTCTTCCCAAATGACCCTAGTGATAAAAAACAAAAAACAAATAAACAAAGAATAAAAATCAACCAACCAGCACACCTTACAATACTGAGAACAAATTATTATCCCTATTGAAAATATGAAAAAAGAGACTAAGCATGTTTTAGCTCAGTTGGTAGACTGCCTGCTCAGCGTGCATGAAGTCCTGGGTCCATCCTCCAGAACACTATAAACCTGGCATGGCGGTATATACCTATCACTCAAGCACTTGGAAGGCAGAGGCAAGAGGGTCAGAAATTCAAGGTTATTATTGGCTACACAATGAGTTTGAAGCCAGTATGAGCTACATGAGGCCCTGTCTCAAATAGATAAAAGGGGAAAGGACAGTATGAATGAAATAAGGGGACAAACAGTGAGATGTTCCGAAGTGTAAAATGGTAATAGGGCTAATTAATAGAGCTTCGGAATGATGAACAATGGTCTTGCATGTGTTCTAAAAGCGTCATCAGAAATTGCTGCTGAGTGTTTTCGGCTTTACCACCATTTATTACAATAATGCCTTCTCTTTACTCTGTTAGTTAAATGAATTACATTAATTGATTTTTAAATATTAAACCATTCTGTCTTGATGCGAATGGTTTTGTCTTCCTGCAGGTATAGGAGCATTCTCTACTGCCAGATTCAAAGCATGAATATTTTTCATGGCAATTTTCAATATATATTTATGTGTGCAATGGATTGGAATCTTCATTTTTATGCCCTTCATTAGATGGTTAAATTTTTGATATGTTATCCTGGCTGTGGGAGGGGAGGGGGAAGGGAGAGGTAAAGAGAAAAGAATGAAAAGGAGAGAGAAAGAAAAGAGAAAGAAAAAGACAGAGAGACTCTGAGAAAGAAAAACTAGGGCAGTTTCTTATTTTTGTCTGTTCTGGAACATTTGGAAAAGTATCAACATTACCTGTTCCTTGAGAGTATGAAAGAATTCATGGGATGGATTAACAGAGGACAATGGAGCTGATTTTGATAAAAAAACAAAACAAAAAAAAAAACACCATATGTCTATGTCCATGTTTATATGACATTGTGAAAGAATGTACGAGCAGGCCCAGCTATTTTAGTATGCTGTATGCAAATGATAGCATTCTGTATGAGACATTTTATGTGAGGCTTTTGTTTTGCACAGAGGTATCCTGGTTCAACAACTTATTTGCTTGTTCATTAGAGTTTGTTCTTTTTTTATAATTTATTTATTCTTATCTTATGTACATTGGTATTTTGCCTGCATGTACGTCAGATCTTGGAGTTACAGACAGTTGTTAGCTGCCACATGGGTGCTGGGAATTGAACCCAGGTCATCTGGAAGAGCATTCAGTGCTCTTAACCACTGAGCCATCTCTCCAGCCCTAGAGTTTATTCTTAAAAGCTAAGTTATTTTAGAGTGAAGTTACACAGATGCAATTGAGAATTTCTATATACTGCTTCTTTGTGGCCAAAATGAAAAAAAAAAAAAAAAAAAAACAACAAAAAAAACGTATTCATGAAGTTTGTTGAGTCTGATGCTGTTTAGGAGACCTGGCTCCTTCAGAACATTCCTAATGTAGTTCACGGCCAAAAGCAGCTCAAGAAATGCAGTAAAGCGCATTGCATTCACCTCCATCTACTGCTTCTTTTCTCTTTTGCTAAAGTATTTCTCAAGCTTTCATACATGCACATGTTGGATATTTAGTATATATTTTCCCCTAACCCCCCATCCTCACATTTTTCATCCCGCACCCTTCTGATGGGCCTTTCTGTCCCCTAGAGAGCTTTACTTCTGCTTTCATACCATATGTATGCAATGGTGTGTATCTATATAAAATTTTATTTAGAAACCACAAATGAGGGAAACACATCGTTCTCTTCCTTGGATGTGCTTAATTGGCTTGATATGAGTACTTTGACTTGCATCCACTTTTCTGCAAATGGCATAACTTCCTTCATTGTTCTTCTCACTCACTTATTCACTAGTAACAGCTGCAGTTGGAAAGGGACTTTTCCCTTCCTCACTGAAGGCTTGCTGCAACAGACTGACGACACAGAAAAATGGGCGTAAAGATGTACTCATCTGCACATATCGTCAGGAGCCACACAAAATTTCAAACTCAAAAGGATCCGACAGGAGCAGGTAGGACAGTTGAGGCTCAAATGACTTCATAGGAGGAGAAGGAAATAGGAGGACCATAGACAATGGGTAGCTTTTAAAGGGAATGGATGTGTCCAATGTGAAGACTATAGTTTGAAAATAATCCTCTTTGGAAATGATTTGAACCAAAGACCAGACAATATGAAATCTGTCTAGACATAGTGACTTTCTCCAGGCATTCCTGCACTGAATTCAAGGCGATTGCATTCCCTTCCATGGGAGGCCTTCTTTGAGGGGGTAAGAAAATTTCAGGCAAAACCCCCTTCCCGTGCATGTGAGGGAAGGTGGGGAAAGGGACAAGTCAGGAGGATCTTGGTTGTGAGGCAGCTTCTTTACTACAAAGGGCGCAGCTTAGTCTGTCAAAGAGACAGACATTTGTATGTGTCAGCAGCAAGGCTCTCATTTCTTTCTTACTTCGTTCGGTCTGGATAGTTTCTGAATCAGCACTGGCTTCTGTTAGGACCACATCTCCATGCCCGGCATGCCTAGGTGCACTATCAGGACAGCTGGGTACCAGACACAGTCAGTGCTTTTGCAGGCAACTTCAAGCCTCAAAGAGTCCTGGACTGCCTGAAATTGGCATTCATTTGTTTCTTCTTTCTTTCCTCTGCTTTCTCCTTTCCTGGATGTTTGATCAGAGCCCTCATGCTAGGCTAGAGGTGGTATCTGAGGTCTGCAGAACTGGGTGAGCAGACAGAGGATGGGGGTGGAAAACGATCAGAAACCTTATTGGGCATTAGATTTTCCCTGTCTGGCCCCCTCCTACCTAACAGTTCTTCCGGGCCATGGTTTGAGCCTGCCACTCTAGAATGTTCCACAGTGCAACTATTTCTTTCCTGCAGAGGTCATGAAACATAGATTTCGTCTTTCCGGTCTTGCTCAAAGATCTCCATTTCGGTGAAATACCAATCCAGAAGCTACTTTGAAAAGTGTCATATGCTGTCCTCAGCCTTCGTTTAGGAATAACTTGTGCAAAAGCCACAAATGCTCCTCTTTACAAAACCTCTACTGTGGTTTTTGCACATCACTGCTAACGAGTGCAGTCTTTCCTCTTTCTTACAGGAGTAAGAGAAAGTATTAGCACTAAGTCAGCTTTGTTCACATTTCCGGTTTCAGAGGCGCTAGCTCTGTAAATGCAGAAAGTACCATTGTTCCTCAGCTCTGTGAGGGACATGCCCAAATTCCACACCATTGGAAAAACTCTTACGTATCCCAAGCTGAACGAACATAGCCATTGGAGAGCAGATTGTGAGATAGGTGTTTTGCTTAAGAAACTAGTGGCCCGAGTTTGTAATCCCAACTCTTTGGAGGCTGTGGGGGAAGAATTTCTGTCAATCCCAGGCTAGCTTAGACTACATAGCAAACAGCTATCTCAGAAAAACCAAGAAGTGAAAGCAGGCGGACGATGAGGAGCCGATGACAGGCACACTAAGAGACAATGGGCATTCATTCTTAGGTATAGGCACATGAGTGACAGTCTAGATTGGCATATCGGTTTGTTTGTGTTTCATTCTATTGAGTCAAATTCTCTCTGGGGACCTTGGAATGATGTTGAATTTGCGGTCCTCCTGCCTCAGCCTCTTGAGTGTTGGAATTTCAGGTATGTACCACCACATTTGGCTGGGACTCATATTTTGTACTCACTGGTTATATAACAGATCACCAAATTTCTAGGGAAAGTGTCTTTAACAGAATTAATTCCTTTCATCTTTCCCTCCCGAATATGTTCCTCATTTTTAAGAGCTCATTCCTTGCCATATGTGATGGTAAATGGCTGTAATCCAAGCACTGGGCCAGTGGGGGCATGGGCAGAAAAAAAATCACAAGTTCAGGGCCAGCCTGGTCTACACAGCCATACTAGGCTACAGAGTGAGACCTTGTTTCAATTCAAAAACAAAAAACAAAAAGAAAAAAAGAAACCGCTCCTTTCATCCAGTACTCTAAAACCTGGAGAGAGACCCCTACAAGAAGGTCTCTTTGCCTCAGCTTACATAGTTAAGTATCTCAAAAGAAATGTAGATGCTGGTCTCAGGAATAAGGTCCAGATCTTTGGTAGGACCCTTCTTAACTCTGGAGAGAAAGGCTCTGAGGTGAGGGATTTCCTGCCTGATGCCTGACTTCATTCCTTTCTTTTTCTCTCATTAAAGCCCTTCAGGATCCCTAGTCCCTAACATGAGATTTGTGGTAAAAACAAACAGACAGACAGACAAAGTCCCTCTATCTTCCCCACTGCTCACAGGGGAGAAAAGCCCATTCAGTCCACCAACCCCTGTCTCCTTAGTCTGAGACTTCAGGGGAGCAGTAAGCCGCATGAACCTTTCATTTCTGTGACAAATATTAACTAGCACCGTGAACCTAGAAGTCAGGGAGCAAAAATAAGCAATGCTGGCAAAGCAGAAAAACGCCCTGGAGCTTCCTCCCATCGCAGGGTATCTCAAAGGTCCTAGAAGATGTCCTTTATAAAATGTATATGGCCTTACCTGGATTCAGAAATGTGTGATCTCTCAAAATCTTTGGCTATCACCCACAAACAGTCCCTAATCAAGACACTGGTTTAAAATGGGTTGGCCCTTTATCCTCTTTAAACTTCTCTTCCCTACCCCATCTGTAGAAAAGGGCAGGGAAAGGACAATTGTGAAATGCTAAGGGGTCCCCAGAATTCCCTGCTGTGCACAGAAGCCTCCTGCTCCCCTTCCCTCCAGGGGAGGGGGCGGAGCTATCAGCTTCCTGGACTTTTCTCACGGTATAGTGTCCCAGGAGAATTTAGAATTTACACTTGGCCAGAAAGGCAATCCTTTGGAAGGTCGCCTTGTGCAAAGTAAAAGATTGGCCTCGGTGAGAACTAGGGAAGGGCAGTTTAGCTGTGAGGGACCCCAGGAGATGAGGCTCTTCAGGCCGCAGCCCTCTCCTTTTCTCCTTTCCGTTTGTTTCCAATGTCAAGGTTCCCATTTATTTCAGCAAAGTCTTCCTTTCTGACTTGTTCCCCCCCCTACCCCAGATATGTTTTCGCTCCTTTTCTTCCTAACTATTCCAACCAGCCCCGCCCCTTCACCCTGTCTCTTCATCCATCTTGGTGTTTCTTTGAAGAGTTCCTGTCCTTTGACCCAGAAACAAATCACTGTATGGGTGGGTGGGTGACAAAGCTCACACGTGCACACGGGCCCCCCCTGCCCCACCAGACCTGGATCTTCTTCCTGGGAGGTGCTGTGTTGGGAGCCTTTTCCAGTGCTCCTCTCCATCATGCATTGCCAACACATCGAAGCCACCTCCTTGCACGTTCTGTGGAAGGGTAGACTGAAGAACGAACTGACAATCTCTGGGCTGGAGCAAAGGTCAGGACATGGGAGGACAGGCACTGGAAAGAGTACTAGCAGGACTCCCTCAGCAGCCCTGCTCATCTTAGCCTGGTTTAAACAAAACCAGGAGAAGCATGTTTTCATTGCACTATAATTACAGATTTACTCAAATGGGCTGCTCTTACTATACCCCAGGAACTACTCCAAGTAATGAAGACAAATCTGTGAACAAGACAGACTAAATGTCCTGCTTTTACATAGCTTACATTCTAAAGCAGTGCTTCTCAGCCCTCCTAGTGCTGCGACCCTTTAGCACAGGGCCTCATGCTGTGGTGACCCCCAACGATAAAATTATTTTCACTGCTACCTCCTAACTGTAACTTCGCTACTGTTATGAATCATAGTGTGACTATCTGATATGCAGGTTATCTGATATGCGACCCACAGGTTGAGAACTGCTGATCTAGAAGCTAGTCCTGGGGCAAGCATTAACACCTATGAGACCTTGGAAGCATTGCTTAACAGCTGTTAGGACCCCAGATTCCTTATCTGTCAGAGGGCTTTCAGCTGAAATTGACCAAAACATACAGAGGGGAGCTCTTTGAGGAATAGTACATACTACATAAAAATACGGTTTGATTACTCACACTCACCTTTTGGAAAGTAGCTTCTAGCCTTATCTACAAGAAGTGAAGTTGCTCTCGGACTGTTTCACTCGGAAGTGCTCTCCAAATGCATGACAATAGGTGTCCTTAAAGATAACATAGATGGGTTGACAGAGATACAGATCTATATTACAGATACAGATATGTAGTTTTGTGCAAATAATGTGTACTCATCTGGGGAAAATTGAATGAGCTAAAGCAAAGGACAAAGATGTCTTAGAACGTATTACTATGGAGTGTTGTGGGCCTTTTCAGCTTATTCCTCTGCTCAGGCACACACTCTCTGCTTGAGAGTGGGCCCCCATTAAGCATCTGTCCCCTCTGCCGTTCCAGAAGCATATTTCAGAAGATGAGACCAATTTGTTTCTGTGAAGTGCTGTGTCTGTTTTCAAGGGCTGGCAGAACAAGTTACCATTAACTGGGGGACCTAAAACAACAGAAGTGTTGTTTAGCCTAGGGGACCAAAAGTCTAAAGCCAGGGTATCAGCAAGGTTACCCTGCCTCTGAAGACTCTAGGGAAGGGTCCTTCCTGGCCTCCTCCTTTTGGTTTCCTGAAGATCTCTGACTTGTAGCAACTTGTCTTTAAACTTCATCCACCTCCTCACGTGTCGTGTGTGTGTGTGTGTGTGTGTGTGTGTGTGTGTGTGTGTGTGTGTGTGTGTGTGTGCATATAGGAGGGGACAACAAGAGAGATCTAAATTGTCCCTCTATTGCTTCTTGGGTTTTTTTTAAGCTATAAGCAAGTACAATTTTGCCTCTTTAATCAGGATAACAGCCATTGAATTAGAGCCCCTCTCCCCAGTATGACATCATCTCAATTTAACTAGCAACATTTGCCAAGACTATTTCCCAATAAGATCACATTAAACAGACAGGTCCCACATAGATGTGAATGTTGGAGGACACTCTTCAACTCCATACAAGTGTCACCCCCCCACACACTTATCGAATCATGCTTCTATGTGGTTGGTTACCCCACCTCAAGAGTTAGCTCTGCATGCATTAGCAACCTGGTAACTATAAGGGTAATTGATTTCCTGCTCTCCTCAATCAAAAAATATCTTGATATCCAAAACCAGGGTCATTAGGTTGGATGTGAATGTACTCAGGTGGGAAACCTCAAAAGCTGACATTTGCCCATATGACATTGTGCATTGTGGGACAGTGCAGTGGAGAGAAGTTCTCAACTCCAGTCATTCACAAAGGAACACCTGTCACACTCCAGCTCTGAAAGCTCAGGGTAAGTAGCACTTGCCAACTATTGGCTTGTGGACAAAAATTGGCATGGATGCAAAGACAGAGGGGAAACTTAGATAATTTCTAACTACTACTTATAGCTACTTCCCGTGTTTTTACAAAAGGGGATTTATGGGAGCACCCTATTTTTGCCATGATATTTTCACTGTCATGACTCCCTCTAATACTTCATTGATATAATACATCCAATGGGTAGCCCTACATCTTTTAATATGACATTCCCCTCCCTGGTATACCTTATGCTGAGAGATTGATTACTTGCCATTAAAATCTTACTATTTAGTTGAATGTCTCCACCTCCTTTTGCACCATCACCTCCTACCCAACTAGAAAAAAAAAATGTTTCCTGTCCCCAATGTTTCCTTAATCATCTAAAGATACGACTAGATGTCCTCTGCTTAGACTGCTGAGTCAGAAACACAGATGGGCAGCTCTGGTCGGTAGTAATGAAGTAGCTCAGGCAGGAAGTGCTGAGAGAGATGGGTGCACAGTGCAAGCAGTGGGTGGGAGCTGCTGCCGCCCTGAAGCCCTGAGCCTTGAGAAAGGCAGTCTGCTTTCTGGAAAAGAACATGAGGCTGGAAGCCAAGAGGCTCGGGCTCGTCGCAGCCATGTGATTCCTTTGCTGCCTGGCTTGGTAAGTCATTCCCCTTCTCTGAGCCTCAGTTTCCCCATTTATAAGGAAAGCACAGGGCTGGCCATGGGAGACACGGGTGGTGGAGCTAGAGGTCTCCTAAGTCAGGATCTTACTGGGAAGATGGGCTCCTCTGAAGACAACTTGAGGTTGAGTTGGGAGCAGAGAATACATTTTAGAAGCAATGCCCCCATCAGAAGTTGTCAAGAAGGGACCACAGGAGAAATCAGAAAGAAATCAGAAAGGTCAGAGCTGAAGAGGGCAACCTCAGGTGTGGTAGCAGAAATTGAGAGGGAAGGAGAAGAGGGAGAAGGAGAGGAGTTTTCTTTCGCCAGTTAGATCAAGAAGTAATGGAATCTGAGGGTGGGCAGGGACAAGCTATATGGAAAGAAAGATGTCTGAATATAAAAATTACAGGATAGCCTAAGGGCATTTTGCAGCCCCAGAGGAAAATGCATAAGGCTGTCTGAGCCTGATCAAATGGGGGTGGTGGTGGTTTAAAACCTTAAAGGTAGGCGAAAACATCCAGGCAAGTCTGAAATGTTCAAATATGTCAGGCTTACTTTTCAAGATAATAGGTACCAATAATGTAGCCCACTCTGCAGGATACTCAATCTCTGACACACTTAACCATGGAACAAAAAGATTACTAAAAATGATAATAATAAAAACAACTGTTAGGTCTGATTATCCGTGCTCTTGCTATGAAGATCCCAGAGCAAAGCTTTGGTCCCAAGAATACTGGACCAAGTGGAGATAGATATATCTCCTGACTTTCAGCCTTGGGTCCTCCTCATGCTCCCCATTCCCATACCCCATGCTCCCACTGCATTCTTTCCTAGCCCAGAAAACTCCCCCAGTAGCCCTGGTGTTAATTCTTCCCCTACTCCCCCTCTCATGCTGCTGAGCCCACACCCCCTCACCAGTAGTTCTCTAATGTGCTGCTTACCCAGTACACTGGGGCTAATTTCTCCTTTGCTTTTCTATCTTTAGAGCTAGCAGCCTGTTCTTCCTTCACGTTGGATCTCCAGACCTATCAGAGAGCCCTGTACCTGCTGAATGCTGGGCAATGATTCAATGACAGAATGTCCATTATCACTAGGTTCCCTGGGTAGTCTTTCCATGGACAACATCAGTGGAGAACCTTTTGGACTCATATAATAAGATGTCATAGGGTCAGTGTCTTTCTTCCAAATATCCCTTGGAGGGGGATCTTCTTGTATTTAAGGGGAGAAGTGTGTGTGTTGCAGTTGTTCAGGAGATAGAATTTTACCAATAATATACACACTTCTGAACGTTTTCTCCCATAAAGACAGAGAAAGAGAAGGCACATTCTCCTTCAGATATAAGCCACCGACTATTCTAGAGACACCCTCTCTCACTGACACTGTTTTCAGGATTTCCAAAAAGGGCAGGGAGAGAACACTGATGAACATACACTATGCCTTGCATACAACATGGCCTTATATAATCTCTCATTTAGTACTAAGACAAGGCTGGAGAGATGGCTCAGCAGTTGGGAGCTCTGTTGCTCTTCCAAAAGACCTGAGTTCGTACTCCAGTAACTATGTTGGGTGGCTCACAGACACCTATAACTCCACCTCTCTCTTCTGGTCTCTGTGGGTACTGCACCCGCATATGCACATACCTACATATAGATACACATATAATTTTTAAAATTAAAATTATAAATCTGTTTTAAAAGATTTAGATAAAAATACTCATAAAACCCCATGAAGCCATGAAACAGAAAATACAAATGAAAACAGGAATGAGATAATACTACAGACCTATGAGAATGACTAAGATAATGTGAATGATACCAAATGCTGGTAGGATAAGAAGCTGGTAAACCCTGTCAGTCAAAAGTGGTCTTTGGTTGTAGAAGACATAAAAGCGGTTATCACTGTGAGACACGAATATGGCTAGAAGATAGTAATAGGACTAAAATCTGGGTGATGGCTACAAAGAGTGGGTCTACTTTATGAAAATTCATTTGGCTTATGATTTGCATCTCTTTCTGTACATGAAGGTTCACTTCAATGTATAATTTGTCAGAAATAACTTATCATAAAGATAAAATTGCTTGCTATAAAAATAGTTGAAAGATCACAGTGGATCTAGAACAAAAATTAAAGTTTGTTTCCCTTCATGCTTCAACTCTACTTCCCAGAAGCAACCATTGTTTCTTGTCTAAGCATACCCATACATATGGCCTATTTTCTTACAAAAATTTACATACTGTAGAGATCTGACAAGTGAGCTCAGTAGGTAATGGTGCTTGCCACCAAGCCTGAAGACCTGAGTGCTATTCACCAGAATCTACATGGTAGAAGGACAAAACCAAGTCCCCAAAATTGTCCTTTGACATTCACACCCTGGTAAGGCATGTGCGCACACACAAACACACACACAGAGGTAAATATTTTAAAACTTACAGTAGAACCAAGAAGAGAATAAGTTCTTCTTAGCTGGGTATCATGTCATATGACTATAATTTCAGCATTTAGGATGAGACAAGGCAATTGTGAGATAAAGGCCAGTCTGGACTGCATAGTTGAGCCCCTGTCTAAACCAACCCCCCAAATAAATGAAAGTTCACCTTGGAGGCCTTGGATGGAGGATATGGATATCGATATTGGTGGTAGATATGGGTATTGAGGATATTGGTCTCATTATGGAAACTAAAACCAGCCTAACACTCCAAATACTTGCATTCCCAACTGCCTTTAACTATGCTCAAGGTGATTATCCCCAGTCCTTTCCTAGCTTACTTCTCCTGGACCTTTGGAATGTCAGAGTAAACAGAACCAACTAGAATATTCTGAAGAGAAATGGGGACATGTTTCAGGTTATGAAACACTAAGTTCTAAGATTTGTCAAGGAATGCTGTCAGTCAGGTTGCAAACTCAGGCCAGGTGTTCCTTCTTCAAGGTCTTCTTCTTCCCTAATGTATTCCTTCAATTCCATCCTCCTGAGTAGGTTCTCATCTTGAACTTTCCTGGAGCCTCTATATTGGACATTGCTGTGGTACGTGTCTGTCACATTGCCATTAGTTGTCTGCTCACATATAGTTCAACTTTCAAGTTCATCTTGGTTTTTGTATTCCCAGGTCTAGCTCAGTACTTGGCCCACAGTGTGAACTCAGTGCAAATTGATTTGACCGAATGAACTGCTTCGAGGGAGTGACTTGTGAAATCACTTCTTGCTAAGATAGCCAGCAAATACAGGATCTTGGCTGGAGATAGCGAAGATGGCATTGTCTTAGCTTTGTGCTTCAGAACCGCATGGAGAACCTTGCATGGCACAACCCAAATTTTTAAGGTCATAAGGGACTTCACATGGGAGGCTTAAAAAACGTGATTTAGGGCTTTGAATAAAATGTATATATAACACAAATTATTTGTTATGACTTCATCTACCTAATGGAAAATAATCACTTTGAGTGTGGTGTGTTTTCAAGGTTACAGGTTGATTGCCCAAAGTTAAGATACATATGAATTTTGACCTTCTGGAGCCTATGAAAAATGACTGAAAAGTATTTAAATGAGTACTTAAGTACAAGGTTATTTGTTATGGCAAAAATATATTATTAGAAAAAAGAGAAGTAAAATTAAGGATAATACAGTTTCTGTTAAGGGGCCTCTGAAATTTGGCTTTCTTATGTTTGGTTCATGCATGTGTTTGGTGCATAGGGATGAAGTGAGTGAAAATATATTTTTAATTAAATACCTTTTCCATATATATATATATATATATATATATATATGCGCTCATCAATAGAGTAGCAGATAAATACATTATGGTCCATCATTTATACAAAGGGGACAGTTTCAGCATTCCCAGCTCATGCTTCCAACAATTTTGTCTGATGCTGCAACGAATCCCTAAAGAATGAGTAATTTATCAGAAAAGGGGAGAGGGACGTTTTGGCTCCTAATTCTGAAAGCTGGGAAACACAAGATGAAGTGGTCACAGCAGGCAAGGCCCTGAAAAAGCACCCGAGACAAACACCTTCAAGAAAGAAGGGTTTCAGAGGTTTTAGCTCCTGGTTGATTGGCCCCATTGCTATGGCCCTATGCTGAAGGAAAACACCCCATCAGGAAGCATGTGCTTCAACAAAGATGCTCATGATAGGGGGCCAAAGGAGGTCTAGGAAGGGACTGAAGACACAACAATCATTTTCCAAGGCGTTCCTCCAGTGCATTACTTCCTCTAAGGAGGCCTGCCACTTCATGTTTCTGCCTCATTTTAACAGCACCATCCGCTGGGGAAGAAGCCTTAAGAAGACAGCCTTTGAGGGACATGTAACATGAAGTGGACTGGGGACTGCTGTCGGTGGGGATACAAGTGTGGCAGGGCTATGGGGAGCAGAGTGAGACGAAGGATCAATCAACACAAAGTATGTAAGAAAATATGTAAGAAAATGCCATGAAGAAACCTTTAACATCTGTGTTCTAACTAAAACAGTTTTAAAAAGATCCAGACTATAGACAGTCCCTGTACTGCTTAACTCAGCGATGGAGAGAGGGGCAAGTAGGCACATTTGAGAGAGAGAGAGAGAGAGAGAGAGAGAGAGAGAGAGAGAGAGAGAGAGAGAGAGAGAGAGAGAGAAAGCATGGAGAGTGGTCTTACTTTTTGAACCCAATCTTGGAGTAACTAATACAGTCTTGTGACAAGGGTTGATATGAGAAACACATTAATCCCTCATGAGGACTCTGGAACCAAAGCACTTTCCACTAGGTCTCACCTCCTAACACTGCCAAATTGAAGAATGAAAGTTTTAACACCTGAATGTAGGGAGACACATTTATATCATAGCAATACAGAAGCACGCGCACATGTGTGTGTGCACGGCGCACACACACACACACACATAATGTGTGCTATACATAGTTAGGATAACATTTAAAAGGTACAGTAAAAGGTTAATAACCAGAACTATAACATGGATAATCATAGAATAACTATACATCACTATAATGTACTACACCATACACACTAAAATAAAACTCATTTAAAATGTAGAAATCATGCCAGTATTGTGGCTTGTGCCTCTAATCTTAGCACTTGGGAGGCAGAGACAGGGAGAGCAATGCCAGCTTGAGACCAGCTCAGGCTACACAGTGAGATCCTGTCTCCAAAAAAAGCAATGATAGATGGTGTGTGAGACTACTGTGCTATGCAGTTGCAAAAAACATACAGCAAGCTCCAAGATACAGTGTAAATTAAAACAAAACAAAACAAAAACAAGGAAAGCTAGAGATGTTGCTTGGTGGCTTGTTGGTATAGTGCTTGCCTACCGGGCATAAGGTCCTGGGTTTGAACCCTAGCAGTGTTTAAAAAAAAAAGACAAGACAAAGCACCAAGGAAGCAGAATGCTGTACACATTGCTGTATATAAAAGGATGAGCCTATGTATTTGCATAAATGTTCATGAAATAATTGTAATACACACAAGAAACTGTCTAACAATGAAAGACTCTGCACTGTATATTACATTATATTATCGTGCATCCTTTATATATTAAGCTCATAAGCCTATCATAATCATTGGTCAAAAATAAATATTAAAAGTAAGCACAGCAGCCATGCAAAACAAGAAAAGGTGATGTCAGGGCCCAGTAAGATGCCTTAGCAGTTCAAGGCATTTGTCTCATAAACCTAACATCTGAGTTAGAGCCTAGAACCCATGTACATAATACAGATTACAGGCAGTGGTGGCGCACGCCTTTAATCCCAGCACTCAGGAGGCAGAGCCAGGCGGATCTGGTCTACAGAATGACTTCCACAACAACCACTAAAGCTACACAGAGGAACTGGATTGCAGCTATGCATTAGCTTAGGTTGTGAAAGTTGATTACATGGGAAATTCAAGGCAAATAAAGCTGACTGTTACATTGTTCTCTTAAAAGCAGACTAAACACACAGTAGGATAGCAGTCTTAAGTGACTAAAGAAGTTTTATTAACATTAACTGTGAGGTCTAGTAAAGTTCCAGTCTCTTAGAATGTGAGAGATATTTTCATAGTATTATATTGCCATGATCCACAAAAAAATGTACAGAATTTTGTTTTATACTTTTTAATTAGTTCTTCGAGAATTTCACAAAGTTCATCTTAATCCTATTCACCCTTCCTACCTCATTTCCTCCTAGATCTCCTCTCTTCACTACCCAACCAGTGTTGTGTCCTTTTTTAACCCACCAAATCCAGTTTGTTTTGTTCATATCTTCTTAGATGTGCGACCTTCCTCTAAAGGGTCATCGACCTACCATGAAAACTGTCTATCTCCCAGTGACCATTGGTTTCCAGTAGTTCCTCAGCTAGAGGAGGGACTTGGTGCCCACCCCTCTCTCCAGGCTGGGATTTGATCTGGCTTGAGCTTGCACAGTTCTTGAGCATACCAACAGCAAATGCTGGCAGAGATGTGAGTAAAGGAGAATACCTATTCACTGCTGGTGGGAGTGCAACGTGTTGTAGCCACCATCGAAATCAGTGTAGAAGTTCATCAAAAAAACTAGAAATAGATCCACCATGTAACCTGGCTACACCAATCTCAAGGATATTCCCAAAGGTTTCTATGTCTTACTATAGAGACACTTGTTCACTCATGTTTATTGCTGGTCTGTTCACAATAGCCAGGAAATGGAAGCAGTTGAAACATCAACTGATTAGTGGATAAAGAAAATGTGTTACATTTCTCAGTGGAATGTTATTCAGCTGTTAATAAAAACAAAATTATGAAATTCACAGGTAAATGAATGGAGCCAGAGACAATTATTCTAGTCATGATAACCCAGACCCAGGAAGACAAATGTCCCATGCTTTTTTCTCATTTGCGGAAATAGTTTTGAATCTTTAAATGTGTGTGTTTCATTCAGAATACTCACAGAGGTCAGGAAATTAATAAGAGGCCATGTAGGATGGAGTGAATATAGAATAAAGTGACAAATGGCGGGGAGAATACTAGAAGAGGAGGGGTTAGATGGTGTGGGAGAATGGGGAGGGGGGGAGTATGGGGATAATTAAGACTAAGATCTGAAAAAAAAAATCACATTAAAAGCCACTACTGGAGCTCAGCCTGGTGCTTGGCTCTGGATCTCTGCATCTGCTTCCACCAGTTACTGGATGAAGGCTCTATGATGACAGTTAGGGTAGTCACCAATTTGATCACCGGATTAGGCCAGTTCAGGTACCCTCTCGACTATTGCTAGTAGTAATAAGGTGGGGTCATCATCCTTGTGGATTCCTGGGAAACTGCCCTAGTACCCTGTTTCTCCCTATCCCCATGATGTCTCCCTCTATCATGGTGGCTTCAGAAGTCCAGTCGAAGAGAGAGAAGAGGGATTCTATGAGCAAGGGCATCAAGATCATGATGAGGAAACGTATAGAGACAACCAAACCAAACTAGTGGAAACTCATGAACTGTGGACCAATAGCTGTGGAGCTTCCATGGGCTAGACTAGGCCCTCTGCACAGATGAGACAGTTGTGTAGCTTGACCTGCTTAAGGGGCCCCCTGGCAGTGGGATCAGGATCCTTCACTGGTGCATGAGCCCAGTGCGTATGGTGGAACACCTTATACAGCCTTGGTGTAGGGGGAGGGGTTTGGACAGCTAAATGTACCAGGCTCTGCTGACTCCCCATGGGAGGCCTTGCCTTGGAGGAGATGGGAATGGGGGGTGGGGTGGGGGGAAGGCTGGGGGGTGCGGGAAGAGGGAGGAGAGGGGGACCTGTGGTTGGTATGTAAAATAAATACAAAATTTCTTAATAATAAAAAAGAGAAAAACCAACAAAAAAAGCCACTACTGTAGAAGCTTCCCACAATATAAACATAGACCTATAGAAAAAAGTTTTAAAATGGGGTTATCCTATAAGGGAGCAATAATGTCTCCTCCACTAACACCACAGAACTAACAAAAATCCCCATGTCAGAAATGGGTTACCCCTTTGGAATTGTCGGGCAGTGAGATCCCACTGTACCTCTCCCCCTGCCCAGTATTACAGGTTGTTGCCACTGCTCTTGGTTACCCTCCAGAACATGACTGTAAGTCCCCTAAAAACATTTCTGTCAGCAGCAGCTTTCAGCCTTTGCCCTCAGGCTAAAGCTGTCTGAAAAGGGGCTAAACATAGGATTTTGAAGATGGAAAGAAAAACCAAATGGAAAAACAGCATCCATCAGTCAAGACTGCAAGCATCTAAACTCCACCTCCAAAAAAAGCCCTCCTTCCCTTATCAGTTGGAGAAGGTCTCTGGTTTTCCTGTCTCTCTACCCACATAACCTAAAGGGAAGGCTGCTTATTGACAGGCCCTACACACTTAAACAGATGCCTCAGCCAGCCCTCCCATTGCAGAGAGACATTTGTAGGGGAAACAGATCAACACAGTCACGGAGGAATCCCATGCCATCTACCCACAAAACTCAACAGTTCTCCACTCCTAAATACGGCCAGAACACAAGCAGGGCATGCTAGTACACACCTACAAGTCCCAGCACTCATGAGGTAGGTCTACATTGCATAGTTTCAGGCCAGCCATGGCTCCATAATGAAACCTGGCTTTAAAACACAGGCTGTGGATAGACAGCTAAAGATCACTAGCCATTTCAGGGAAGCTGACAATGTGACAAAGAGGGGACAAAATAAACAAGTAAAACTGACTCCAGAGGAAAGAGAGATTATTAGAGAAGTAGAATAAGTTTCAAAACAAATACATTCTGACTTGTGTCACCAGCAAGACTGGCCAGTTCTTGTCTTCCTCCTCCCCCTCCCCCTCCTCTCCTCCTATTCTTCCTTTTTAAAAAAAAATGTATGTGAGTGTTTCTTCTTCCACCTGCCTGTATGTATACGTATGTGTGTATGCCCAAGAAGGTCAGAAAAGAGAACTGGATTCCTCGAAGCTCGAGTTACAGGTGCTTGTGAGCCACCATGTGGGTGCTGAGAATCAAACCCAGACCCACTGCAAGAGCAGCCAATGTTTTTAATTGCTGAGACATCTCTCCAGCCCCAGTCCACCCCAGCACTGTTCTTCCAGCTTAAAATGTTTTACACGTTCTCTTTCTATCCCACTTAAAACAGTGTAGTTATATTTACTAATTCACCACAGTTTTTCTGATGTCAAATACTCTGAAATTACAAAAACAAACATTCTGTTCTAGTGGCTAATGGTAGAGCTGTCAGATAAATCAATTATGATGTGATGTGACAATATTATGATAGATTAAACACAGATGAGGCTACCTTGTGGGAAGGGTATTTCACTTCAAACGTTAATGGTAAGGGACATGGGAATCAGCCTGTACACGTGGAATAGTATAAATAAGCACAATATATCAAAGGAAAGGAAAATAGCTTAACATGCATGATGAGTAGGGATGAGCATAAATGGGTTGTGAAAGATGAGGAAAGAAATGTGGGCAGGGATTTGCTCATTTCTTGGGCTGAAAATAAAAACCATGTCTCTAATGGATAATCTTCCAGATATAGTTAGGAAAAAACCAGTCTCTGTGATGCCCTTCATAGAACAAACAAAATACTGATATAGTTAAACTCTTTCATATACACTGGAAATAATTTTCCTTGCAGAAATTATGACTCTGTTCTAGATTATCAATATAAAATCACAACCACAAGTGTATTCACACCCAAAGCAAGTTGTTGAAGTACAATACACTGAAAGAATGTTTCCCCTTTATAGTTGTTGGTTACAGATCAGAGACTAGGCTGCAAAAAAAGGAGTAGCATAAAAAGATGGGACTTTAAAATCTGTACCAGAACAACTGAAAAATGAGACAGTTCACATCTGATTTAATTCTTTCTATAAACTAAATCAACAGTTGTCAACATTTGATTCGAGCTCCAGGTACTTTCCTGCATGCCACAAATCTCCGTATTTGCTGGGAAGAAAGTTTGACAGTCACTTCTAGATGTAGGAAGCTGAAGGTTTTCTTTTCATTTCTGTTTGTTCTTAGAAAGGGTCTGTGCAGACCAGGACGGTGTCTACCTCACTATGCTCATGCCACAGGCTCCCAAGTGCTAGCATTGTGACAGTGTCTCACCAGCCCAGGCTTCGCTGAAGAGCTCTCTGTGGGGCCCACCACAATGGCCAGCCCTTCCAGTGTTAGAGAGAAATAAGTACAGGAAGTTCCAACAGGAAGGACCTCTGCCTCGGAATGAGACATCCTAACAGAGCTGAAGCTTGAAAAGTGGAAAACTAGCTATTGTTGCATCATGCAAAAGGACTATTGTGAAAAGGACAGGAAGAGAGAAGCTTCTGACAGGACACCTCAGTGTCATGCACTTGCAGAGCAAAAAAGAGGCCCCAGGGCTAGAGGGGGGAGAAGGAGAGAAGAAAGAAGAAAGGAAAATAGGGGAGGGAAAGAGGAAGGAAGGGAGAGACAGAAGAAAAGAAGGGAGGGATGGAGGGAGAGGGATGGAGGGAGGGAGGGAGAGAGGGAGGGAGAGAGAGAGAGAGAGAGAGAGAGAGAGAGAGAGAGAGAGAGAGAGAGAGAGAGAGAGAGATTGATTCAAGGAATGAATTGAAATACGAGTCCAGTACACCAGAACCATTCAAACATTTAAATATGCCAGGGCACATGTTATGGCACTGCCTTGAGTCTGGAACCAAGTCTTAGGTCCAATTGGATTGTCTAATACGGTTACATAAAAGATTTCAATTTAATCTAACAGTGTGGAAGGTAGATGAGGGGGGCAGGAAAGGAAGCCAGGAGACAATTTGGGGTGCTACAGTTTAGTAAGCCAAGAAAAGGAAGGAGTCAAGGCCTGGGTTTGGTTGCTGACAGGAGGCATGATGCAAAGCAGTAGTAATCGAGAAGCTGTGGGGAGAAAGAAGAGCACTGGAACTGGACAGCCATCTAAGGTAAGACAGAGAACGGACGCGCCAGTGACTCTCAGGTCTCTAGCCTCTCTAGTTAGGTGCACGGGTGAGGCCAGTGACTGGGAGAAGAAGAGGAAGAAAGCAGAGGGAAAGGAAAGACAGATAACCAAAAAGAAGACCAAAGTTTGTTTGTTTGTTTGTTTTTTGAGACAGAGTTCCTCAGTGTAACAGTCCTGGCTATTCTGAAACCCAGTCTGTAAACCAGGCTGGCCTCGCACTCACAGACATCCACCTGCCTCTGCCTCCCGAGTGCTGGGATTAAAGACGTGTAATGGGTACAAAAAAGAAGATCAAATGAAGAGTAGACAGTATTCTAAGAGGAAGCAACTCTTTAGATCCATGAGTGGCCTGTGACTTGAGCAAGCAAATACGTAATAATAACTGAGCCATATACATCCCCAATAGTGGAATACAGTTGTCTTTGGTAGACACAAGCGGATAACCTCAAAGTAGGAATGTGAGCAGGACATGTCATAGATAGCCTATAAAAAACGCCTGGTGAAAAACAAGATCAATCATTTTCACAATGCATATAGCATCATGCATACCTGAAATCTGTACAATTTTTATCAGCCAATCACACTTGGTAAATCTGTCAAATAAAATGGAATAAAGGGTCATAGTGGTGCAGAATTCAAGGTACCAGAAGAATGGTAGAAAAATAAGTCAGGCCGGGCGGTGGTGGCGCACGCCTTTAATCCCAGCACTCGGGAGGCAGAGCCAGGCGGATCTCTGTGAGTTCCAGGCCAGCCTGGTCTACAGAGCGAGATCCAGGACAGGCAGAGCAGTTACACAGAGAAGCCTTGTCTCGAAAAACCAAAAAAAAAAAAAAAAGAAAGAAAGAAAGAAAGAAAGAAAGAAAGAAAGAAAGAAAGAAAAAAAAAAAAAGAAAAATAAGTCAGGAGAACGGCAGAGAAGGCACTAAAAAGGAATGCTGAAAAGCATCCAGAACAAAACTATAACTGAGCTAGCTAATAGCAGAAGCAGCAGTTTCAGTGTTGGGTTGTGGGCAAAAGTCAGGCTTCAGGAGGCTGGCGATGAAAAAGGGGGAGCAGGAAGGCTGACCGACTCTTTCTTGAAGTTGATCACACAAAAAACCCCTGACTGCCTGTCCGAGGTCCCTGGAGCAATGTCTCCCTTAAGCTTGGCTGGGCCCAACTAATCTTCACAGGGCCTGTGTAAATAGAACTTTCTATAATTACGTGAAGTTGACCTGGGACACAGCCCTGAGAGCCCAAGCATGCTCACTTGTCTTAAGAAGCAAAGCCTCTGACTTGACTGATCAAAGTTGATCACTTGCTTTGAAGCCACCTCCTCAGCAGATGTAGTGACAAAGTGCTCAGGTCTGGGCCCAGGACAGGATGCAGAGGCGTGGGAGGGGAAGACGGCAGGCGCTACCTCCACAGACGGCATGCCTAGCAGAGCACTGCTACTATTTCCTATTTGTCTCTTAAAACAGTTTTGTAGGAATCACCAAAGCAGTTTTATCATGGTTTCTACGTGAGGTCGGGATGTGGGAGAGGGATTTCCACAGCTGTGCTCAGTTTGAAGGCTATCTGATATGACATCACAATAGCCACTCATACACATTGAATCCTGCACAAAGTGTCACAGCCTGAAGTCGCTTGGCCATTGCTACTGTTTTTTCTTTATTATATAAAGAGTTAGCAATCATTTGAAAACCTCATTGCTTAGGATAAGAAAACCATTAAAAATAGGAGTAACTGAGCCAGGAAGTGGTGGCAGTGCATGCTTTTAATCCCAGCACTCAGGAGGCAGAGGCAGGCGGATCTCTGTGAGTTTGAGGCCAGCCTGGTCTACAAAGCAAGTTCCAGGACAGTCAGGGATGTTACACAGAGAAATCTTGTCTCTAAAAACCAAAACCAACTACATATTGCATAAGATGTCTCAAAAGTCTCTTTCATTCCTATCTTCATCTTCACCTAAACTTACGGGCTAAGGAAGACAGGCTGCCTTTTATGGAGGAGAATCGGAGCTCTAGAGGAGCAAAGTGATTTCCTGGGGTCTCTAAGGATGTATTGGTACAGCAAGGACTAGAACCTAGGTTTCTTAGCTGAAGTTTGTTCTTATCGTTAGTCACGCATCAGCATAATGGACTGTAACCATGGAGCCAGGCAATGTGGCCCAATCAGGCTAAACGTTCTCCTTTAGCTTCAATCCCACGGTTTGCTCTGAACTCTTCAAACACTGTAGGTAGTTTGGCCTTTTCTCGAATTCGCTTTCTAGTTACAACTTATTTAACAAATAGGGAGCCCTTTTTGCTTTATGACATGCAGTTTTGAGTAGCAAAGCTAGCAAGATTTCATTGAGCTTAGACATTAAAGAAACCAAGTCTCGAGAAGCGATTATCTAGTGGCACCCTGGGCATGAAATCAATCCATATTTTTGCAAACATCTGTTCTGTTCCCCTTATACCAGGTTCCAGGTTATCTGAGTAAGACTGAAATTGAAATAAGTTTATTACTAGTGGACTCATTTGTCACTTTCCTTGAAACTGGTGAACCCCAAAATTTAGACAGCGATAGGAAAATACTGCCATTGTCTCTTAAGAAGTCTGTGACATTTCAAGGCAAGAATGAATGTATGGAAGAAGAAACTCGTTTCTTCTTTACTAACAAAAGGGAAAGCCTGGAAGTGAATGATATGTGTGTAGTTTAAAAAAAAAAGGAAAGAAAAGAAGAGAAAAAACCTTTACGTAACTTTTTTTTTTTTTGACTGGGACAGAAGACTACGAAGCACATTTTCCAGGAAGTGTGGGCTGCGACGATTGTGCGCTCTTAACTAATCCTGAGTAAGGTGGCCACTTTGACAGTCTTCTCATGCTGCCTCTGCCACCTTCTTGGTCAGAAGACACCATTTCAACTTTAACCCAGCATGATAGAAACATACAGCCAGCCTTCTCCCCGATCCGTGCCTACTGGGCTGCCCATGAGCATGAAAATTTTTATGTATTTACTTACTGTTTTTCTCATCACCCAGATGATTGGGTCGGTGCTTTATGCTGTGTATCTTCATAGAAGACTGGATAAGGTAAGGTGACCTACAAGCCTTCATTAACTGAATTGGGGGTCTTATTGATTTGGGGACTGGTTGATTTAAGTACTACCCAAATGATGGAGGACAGTAGACTCAATCCTTAAGTGGATTAATAGTCTTGTTGCATGATGCTTATTGACTAGACAGCGGCTGCGGCCTCACATTTTTGCCTCTGACAAAGATCTTGGGATCTGAAGTCAGGCAGCCTCGTTTCAAATCCTAGCTTGGCTCTTCACTGCTCTGAGATTCTAGGCATGTCACTTTATGCTTTTATTTCTCTTTCTACAGCAAGGAAGTAGAGGTGAAAGTGGGACCCACGCCACGGGTCAACTGAGTCTAGCCCGGGAAAGCACTTAGACTAGTACCTAACACATAGGAAGTGCTGGACCAGCAGCAGATATGGTTATTGCCTAAAATTTGCTTCATTAAGTAAACTGTTTTTCCCCACAAAGACAACATTTTTCTTTAAAAATTTGGCCCAGACAAAAAGAGCATTGATTTGGTCTGAAATTCCATTGTGTTTTGGATTAGTACAGATATGTACAATGCCCTCAATTTGCAGATTTAAAAAAAAAATCAGAATGGTGCTCTCCGTACAATACTTCAATGTCAACTGCCATTATAAGCTGCTCTGTGCTCCTCTGAGGTGTTTTACACACTTAAATGATCTGGTATATAGGAGCAAGAGAGGACAGGGAGGGAGCAGACTAGAAAAAGGCAACTTCAGGATTGATCTTGTATCCATGTATTGGTTCACTTCCACTGATGGGCATGTGGGCTGTGTTACAAAATGCCAATCACAAGAGACTAGGGGAAAAGTCATCGAGCAGCTAGTTGTTCCTAACGCTTGGAAGTGAGGACAATGATGAGGCAACAACTGGATGGCTGTCTTTTCTCTGGGATCATTGGCTAGCCTTTCTTGAAACAAGACCTAAATGAAGGTCATGAAGTTCCTATCAATATAAGGAGAGGTGGAGACAGATAACGAGAGTGGAGACTATCTGCTTGCCCACTCAAACTGGATTTCACTGCTGAGCAAAGAGACAGGGTCTGGGTCTGATTGTTTGCTTATTTGGTGGGCTCTGTCAAATGCCTGTATACAGACATTGAGGGTAATGGAGAAATTATAACTCATGTAGACCCAAACACGCTATAACCTTTAAGTAAACCCTTAATGAGGGGCAAAGTCATTGGCAAACTACACCTTATTTTTCTGTTTTGTTTTTGTTTGGTTGATTTGGGTTTTTTTTTCTTTTTGAGACAGAGTCTCATAATTTATCCCAGAATAATCAGGAACTGACCATAGATAGGCCAGACTGACCTTTAACTCACAGCAACACTCCTGCCTCAGCTTAGCAAGTGCAGGGATTACAGACATCTTCCACTATGCCTGTATTGGTTCTCATTTTGAACGTGAAGAATCTACACTGAAGACAAAAAACGTGGTATGGGATTAGTTGACAGCACAAGTTAATAGCATACATTTAATTACTCCAATATTGGAAAAGTAAATATCTCATTCACTTTGGGGCTGAGAGATAATTTCTTTAAAACTGCATAATGCTTTCTACAAGTATTAAAGAAAGGAGAGATGTAATTATAAATCCACATTACGAATGAACTCCTTTATAAAGCCCCATGTTGTGAACACTGCCATGAAGTAGGCAAACGAGCTCAGCATCAAACTACTTTATTGCTGATGAGAACTATGGCAATTATAGGATATTGCTGTGGTGGTACACTGAAAAACATACACTTTGTGATGAAAGGTCGCCAGAATAGCTGTGATTTCTATCCAGAGCCATAGAGAACATGACATCGGAATCATGGCTTTTTAGGTTGTTAAATGACAAGCATCAGACAGCAATAATTCAACATAATAACTTATAATATTCTCCATTTATGCTCTCAAAGTCCTCCTCTCTTCAGTGCTATGGAAGTGAATGTGGGTGCAGACATCGTTAGCTGCATTCTTCTTCACTATGACACTTCTCACAAGCCTGTTCTTTCAAAATAGGTAGAAGAGGAAGCAAGCCTTCATGAAGATTTTGTATTCATCAAAAAGCTACAGAGATGCATGAAAGGAGAAGAATCCTTGTCCTTGCTGAACTGTGAGGAGGTGAGAAGGCGATATGAAAACCCTGTCAAGGTAAGGTGCTCAGTTCCTGACAGATTTCACTGAGAAGTTTTAGTACATTTCCTAGGTGTGCAAACTGAATTCTGACCCTGGAAAGGTTTCAAACTGTAAGCAGGGGTGGTGGTCACACCTTCAATCCTAGTTAGTGCTCTAGAGGCCAAAGCAGAATGACAGACTGCCATGAATTCCAGCCAGTTTGTTCTACAGAGTGAGACATCAAAATGTGTTGTATATAAACACACACATGTACATATATATATATATATATATATATATATATATATAATATATATATATATGTATACACACATATAGGTGGGTATGGAAATGGATACATACAAAAAGCACAAATGAAGACAAAGCCTTAGGATAAAATGAAAATAAAAGTTGGACATGTGCACATTACTGCAATAGAAAAGGGTTTCTCTAAAGAACATACATACTCTCATGCACAGCAACACATGACTCATCAGCACACACATGCTATCGCCACACAGTAGTTGTGCAGGACATACAGTTGGAATTTTGTATTTCTGTATTTCTCCATTCATCCTTTAATATCCTCCCATTGTGAAACCAGAGTCTGATCTCCGTTTCTTAGCTAAAGTAGTAATGGTTATCTGGTGCCAACTTGGCAGGCCACAAGGGAAGAGATGGCCTGTCCTGATAGTACTAGGAACCCCTCAGTCTTCAGTGCTTATCCAGTGATGAGAGGGATGTTAGGTACTGTGATAGTGTGGTCTTCCCTTCTACTGCACGGGAAGAGGTGGATGCCCCTTCTCAGTGCCGCTCACAGTAGAGCCCTTGTAACATTACTTGATCAGGAAGCCATTTCACTCTAAAGATTTCAAGCTTTCTAAACATTCCGGCTGTCATCCAGCTTCCTAGTAACTGAGTATCTAAAACACAACTTTCCAGAATTTTTCCATTTATTTGTGCATCACAGACATGAGTTTAAGGTGCTCTTTTTTCCTGAAACAGAACATTGAAAACTCTCCCTGCCCATTTCCCTTCAGAACTGATCCTAGCACCTGTGGCCATCCATTGGCTAATTTAGGGGCTGTTCTAGGAGGCAGTGCTCACTGCACATTGAGGGCATCTCTGTGCCAGGTGGGTGGTCATCTGAACAAAGCAACAGAAATTAATGCTGACTTGAAGATCATGTATAATTCAATAACGGATTAAAGAGCGTAAGATCTTACTTCATTTGTAAATTGAACACACGGAAGTCACAGAACAACTTGCGAGACTTGATTCTTTCCTTCCACTGCATGAGTCCTGCGGATCCAACTCAGACCCTTTTTCACGCTTGGCAGCTGGGGCCTTTACCCACCGAGCCACTCCGCTGTCCTCTTCAGATCTTGGTTATGAACTTAAAATATATCCTCCTGTACTGTCAACAAGGTGGAATTTAATCCAGTGGAGAAGATTCTAAAAGTTTATTCCTAGGTCACTTACTGAGATCAGAATATAGTTCAAATCTGCCACTGGCTTCTAAGTTCTTTATATTAAATTAAGCTCTTTATATTAAATTAGAATTTATTTATTTAGATTTTTTGACACAATCTTGTATAGCCTAGGCTTGTCTTGAACTTGCTATATAGCTGAACACTTGCACTCCTGATCCTCCTGTTTCTAACCACAGGCCTGTACCACTGTGTCCAGTTTAATCTAGGTTTTATTGTTTCCATTCTCTATAATGCCTAATTGCTTTTCAAGTTACTTTTTTATTATGCAAGGTTGTAATGGACCTTGTATTAACACCTGTATTCCAGAATCTGGGATTTAGATAAACCCCTAACATTTAATTTGCAATATTGGTGAGGTCAGGAAATGTCTTGGGTTTCCCCGGTGCTTACAGGGTGCTGGGTGTAATGCAAGGTACTGGGAGATGTTTCTAATTTTAATGTGTATAAAGTTGTGTTAGAGATGATGGTTGATAGTCCCAAATGGCATAATGATTACGTTTTGCTGAAGAGCTTTCCATCTCTCTGAGCTCATTTCTGTTGTGTGACAGAAGGAGGACGAGACTCTCTCTAAGGACACTCCCAGCTCTGGCCTTCTCTCACTGTGTGACCAATCTTCCATTTTCTTGAGTGGCAGTCAGTGAAAGTGGTTTTTCCCATTTTTCCTTCTTAACAGTGAGCTTTCACAGGTGACCTGCCAATTCCCTTTGTCCTCATTCAGGTCTGATGTGGAAAGCTTCCAGAACCATCTACCCAGGATAGGAGTAAGGAAAAGAGCCAGTTCTGTTTGTACGGGGGTGGGGGGGGTGGGGAGGTGGAGGAGTAGAACTTTTTAAGCATGCCGGCCAAGACCCCAGTAATATACTAAATACCTGTCGGGAACGCTCCTTGCATCTACTGCAGCAGCTACAGGACCCTAGGCAACGCTTTCTTTGCTTTGGATATAAAAAGGCTGAGATGCAAAGTTTTCTGGCCCCCTTTAAGACCGCCATTTCACTAGAGGTCTCACTCAGAAACAGTATCTGGAACTGTTTAGCCCGACTAAATCTAGATTAGATCTGTGTTTTCTTAGCTAATATTAGCGGGTTTTGGACCATGATTCGGCTAGCCCAAAGTAACACCGAAATCACAGGGCCTGATGGGATCCTAGAAATAGTCAGATGCAATTCCCAGGTATTAGAATTTCAGTCTTCTCTCTCCCATCTCTGCAAAGTGCGCACCCAATTTTCATTTAAATCCCTCTCATGATAAAGAGCTCACTAACTTCGGAGACAAGTATCACAGAGCTCTCACTGTGGAAGGAGCTGCCAGTCAGGGCTCATGTCAGGGCAAGTGGAGGCACCACTTTGAACAGCGTAATTGCACATTAAAATCTCCTTTGCTCCCTGTCCAGAATGACCAGTCCCATGGTTATCTGTCTACCAATGTCTGAGGTGCCTTGGAGGGAATCAAATCATTTCCATTTTAGGTTAAAGGGTACTGTATCCGTATCTGCCACCGGAGAGCTTCCATTGAGAGCCAAATCATTAACCCAAGATTTTTCTGAAATTTGACTTTAAAAAGCCTTTCAGTTTAAGTGAAGAGTGAAGCCAATAAATGAATAAATAAACAAACAAACAAACAAATAAATAAATAAAAGCTCTGGGGAGTGTGGCTGGGGGAAAGTTCACAAAAAGGTAGGACTGGGTGAACCAAAGGCAAACTCTGCTGACCTCACATTTTCGTCTGGGCCAGGCCCAGGCCTGCAATGACTTAGCCTAAAAGTAGTATCTGAACTTCCATCATCACACCTCAGCGTTTGAAAAGACACCAAACAGTCATTTGTTTACTTGTTGGCTCACAAACATTTTCCTGTTGCCACATTGCCGTAGTGCCCCACTGCAGCTCAAGTGGAAAGTTGATCTGTGTAGACCATGTGAACATCTGTGTAGCCCATGTGAACATTTCAAGGCTCAGATTCCCCTTTGGGACTCCGTGCCTTATGCCCTCACATCTGGCGGCCAAGCTGAGCGGATAGCTAACGTAGTGGAGAGTAGCAACCCAAAGGCCTTCTTGGGGTGAGGAATGTGAAGGAAGGGCCCTGTGGACATTAGGTTCTAGGAACGTCAAGGAGTACAGGGCTATCAGAAGTGGAAAGGCTACACTTTTCCTTCCCCTCTTGTTCAGAATAGAGTGATGAAACAGACTGAGCCAGGTCTATGAATGTGATCCTACGTTCTGTACTTCATTTAATCCTCAGACAGACCCTCTGGGTAACCTCACATTTGCCAGGTCTTTGATTCAATCTCCTTAAAATGGCGGCAATAGCTTTTATCATCTCTCAATCTACATAGAAGGAAGTCTGTGTTGGTTTCCTTAAGTATGTCTGGCATTTTTTCACCTTTAAGTAAAAGAAAAGTGTTGCATTTAGCTAGTCACTGTGGTACATGCCTGTAACCACCAATTGGGAGGTAGATGCAAGAGGATCAGGAATTCAAGGTCGCTCCTAGCTTCATAACAAGTCCAAGGTTAGCCTAGACCGTATGAGAACCTGTCTTAAAAACACAAAACAATGTACATGGAAATAAAAAAAATTAAAATGTTAAAAGAAAAACGAGAAACTACATATTTTGAACAGATTGCCAGCATTAAGAGATGGCCTATATTTCCTGAATGTTTATTACTTATTTAAAGTACAGGCCATACAGCTAGCCACAAAAGCACATTCAAAGTGAAAAATCTGGATTTCTCTCCCATGATCATATTCAAATCTTTTCCTATGAGGTTTCAAAGCAATTTTATTCAAACAGACCCACACCTGCATTGTGTTTAATAGTATTCTGTATGCCAGTTCCCAGTTCTGAATTATTACCCCATTCAGCATTATTTATCAATATCTGTCAAAGGCAGGGAGGCCAAGGTCATAGAAAGGGTCAGAATCACAACCTCTGGTCTAGGGAGAGCATGGTAAAGGAGATAATAAGGCCTGGAATTTGCTTCCAGAGTCTCCCCTGAGTTTTCTGGGCTGTCAGCTCATCTGTCAGAGCCAGGGACTCCCAATCGCTATGATGGAATTAACGACAGCATCTTAGTCTATATTATAATCCTCCCTAGGCACAGACAACACAGGACTGACAGTTACCAAATGAATGAGACCTTGAAAACCCTAAAGCAGAGCTTCTCTCAACTGATTTTTTGCAATGATTCTTCTTTTAGGATATAATGTTAAACAAAGAAGAGAAAAAAGAAAACATCTATGAAATGCAAAAAGGTATGTTGCTATTTACCAATTTCCATAAATGCTTAAAGGATAAAAAGAAGTTTTAGTTTGTCCATATGAAACAGGGAACATTTAGCCCTGGAAATAAAAGAAGGTACTGTTTGTCAAATTGGTACCTTCTCGGGCCTCAGTGATACAGAAAGGCTTTTTATGTCTACATTGATGAGGCTATGTTCCTGTAATGTTGACAATATCAAATATAAAGGAACCCCACATCCAATACATTTATCCAAGCAATCACACATTCTGGCTCCACTTTCAGAGGACCAGATGACAAGGAATTCATCATTTGGTAAAAAGTGGCATTCATCATTCAATGATAACTATTTTTGTGGGAGGACAGTACCCAGTGGGTCTCTGGGATCAATAAATACAATACTACATTCTAATCTTTGCCCTGTTCTTGAAGTGAGAGTGTCCTGGACATCTAGGAGTCAGAAAGGGACCTTGATGGCTCTCAAATCCAGTACACTTCTGAGAATATGAATCCCCTTTTAAAGCGTCACTGAGCATATGACCTCTGCTCAGACATGTCTAGAGATAGAATACCTTATACTTAATAAGACAACCTGGTCTATCTTTGAGTAGCTCTAATAATAATATTAAGGTCAATATCTACTCAAAAAAGTCTTATCTCAAATTGTGTTCCTGGAATGTCTACTTATTGAACACATTTCTGTTCTTTGAGGCTATACTAAGCAAAGAAAAGTTCTTTCCCTATATAGTAGCTGTCTGGTTACTAAAGACAGCAACTATGACCCTGAGTTTCCATTGAACATTTTCTTATCTAGGCTAAACATGCCCAGCACCTTCCACTGTTTCCTTTATGATCCTTTCCAGGTTCTTTCCTCTCCCAGTTATTTCCTTTTTGAACACAACTCTCTCCAGTTTCTGTTAGAATATAGCATCCCCCAAAACAGTGATATGTGGAGTGACTTGAGTAGCAGAAAAGGGGAAGGGGATGCTGTTGCAGAAACTATTACAACACAAAGTTACCGAATACAATGTTATACCTACACAAATCTAATGCACATGAAGAAATGTATACATATAAAGGTATAGATCCAATTTTCTTAGGCGAAGAGAGTGCTCAGAACCTGTCTCAATGAGTGGTCTGATGCCAAAGGCTCATCTGATTCCCCTGAAGCTTTCATCCTCACAGTGACTGCAAGACACGTTCAGTGATGCTGTGTTATTTGTTAACTGCAGTGCGATTTTAAGGAAAAGCCCCTTTGGATGTTTGTCTTCAGACAAATCATGAATTTGACCAAACTGGTCTTTCATATCATACATGGTTTTATCATCAAAACATCCTTCATAATATACCTACAAAATTCTCAGCACTGGGCTCATAACTGGGAAGAAAGCACCCACAGTTTCTGTACTTAGGAGATGAGCACTTTTAATTGGGAAGCAAGGCTCTTACAAGAGAAAGAGAGCTCAGTTTGATAGTCTGGACAGTCATTTGACCAAATCAGACATGATAATCATATTACCAGCTCAGTGTCCAGGCACAGCTTTGGTGCTCACAACCACTCCAGTATATGGCAGTTGTCCTTAAAAATAAGATTCAGGGTAGATTTAATGTAACATGTTTTAGCTCATATCCATCTGTGTTGAGAGGAACTGAGTATTTAATATCAGGAGAAAGGATCAATAGAAATAGCCAACACAGTTTTTCAAGGATTAGAAATCACCTTTTCCTTCAATGGGAAGGATTACTTACTGGCCCAGTTTTCCTTCCTTTAAGGTAAACTACCCTAGCACAGTCACTGCCATGCAGTTGAAGAACTGGACCCATTAACTCCATGAGCAGTTGTCTATTTCTTTGGCCTGACAGTGTGCTTTTGGTTTTATTTCAGGTGATGAGGATCCTCAAATTGCAGTACATGTTGTAAGTGAGGCCAACAGTAAAACAGCATCTGGTAAGTCCCACAGCATCTGAGTGAAAGCCACCCAAGTGTGGGAGTATGTGTGTATTTGTGTGTGCGTGGTGGTGGTGGGGTACTCCAAAGCTATGCAGCTTAATCATGAGACACTTCTCTTTCTCCAGGGACCAATTTACAAACCTACCCTATAACTCTCCAACACTGTCCTTTGTTATCAAAGTCAGCTCAAATGCACAGATGGGACTTAGAGCGACAAAAGGAGATGGGAAGGAGTCCCGATGTTCTCATTATGTTTTTGCTCAGTGGCTGATTCTAAATGATGAATGACTGGGTGGAGGAACCATTATTTTGCAAGCATAAAAAGAGATGGCAGGTAGTGACCTCTTCACTGGGAACATCTCTCCTCCTAAGACCTCTTCACTGTGTATAAATGGGTCTCAGGAGGTCTTTTTTTGTCATCTGTCAATCCCTGTGTGATTAACCCCAGTCTCAGTGGGGCTGACCTCAGGGAAATTAAAGGTAAAATCATTTTGTAATGATCAATAGGCGCCAAGATGTTAGATTTTTCAATGAAGTAACAACAGATGGCATACTCTGATCTTTTCAACACTGAATGCTTTTATTTCCATATAGATCCTACCATTATTTTAGCCTGTAGATTTTCCTCAAATCTCTACCTTGTGAGGGCTGATGCTGTAAAATGTGTCACATCTGTTGATGAGTGGAAACATGTATGCTAGCATGAATTTCCCCATGTATATAAAGGCAAGAGCATCAGAGCAGCATTTGAAAGCTTCAGCAGAGTGCTCTACAATGGAGTTCTAAATCACGTGTGTGTATTTGTACCCGTGTGTGTGTGTGTGTGTGTGTGTGTGTGTGTGTGTGAGAGAGAGAGAGAGAGAGAGAGAGAGAGAGAGAGAGAGAGAGAGAGAGAGAGATAAAAACACAGAGAAACAGAGACACTCAGGAGACAGAGGTAGGAAAATCTCTATGAGTTCTATGCTAGCCTGGTCTGCATAGCAAGTTGCAGGCCAACAAAGGATAGGTAGTGAGACCCTGTCTCAGCAAAGAAAAAAAAATGTAAGGGGGAAACCTAATTCATTGAACAGAAGCAAATCTGCTCATTTTTCAGAATCAAACAGTCTAAAAGTGAAAACACCATGAAACAAACATCTTTTATGGAGAATTTGGGGTACCCAGAAATATCAGGCATAATAAGATGCCTTCCTATACAAAAAGAGAAGTCTGAACAAGAAGCATCTTATGCCCTTATTGGTGTAAGACCACCAAATTAAATACTTGGAAAATATCAAGAAAGCCAATATAACAATACTTTTACCTCTCCCCACCTCCCTCCCCTCACCTCCATCAAACCTAGCTTTCTGTGGAAGCTGAGATTTGAAATCGTGTGCACACATGACTTTGAACCCACTCAACATCTCAGCAGAGAAAATGGCACACTGTTGGTGGGGACTCTGCCGTAGCCACAAGAATACGGGTACTTTCAAGTTGTGGCACCCACTACAATGAGAGATCAAAACACAGTTAAATGAGCACATGGTTTATTTTCATACTTCCTTACCTATTTTAGTCTTGGTCGTGGGAGGCAGGTCAGGTTTGCGACAGCATAAAGTAGGAGGAAGAAATAGGGTCTTGTCTCTGAGCTGTCACTAATCTAGGTAGACTGACAACTCTTTGTAGAATTCATGATAAGCTAAATATTCACACATTAGCAAGAGTTTTATGCCATGCATAATTCTGAAATCATTTGCACTTCATTTTAAAAGCATTTATTCACTCATTTATGTTTGCATATGTATGCCTGTGTGAATGTATACAGAAGTGAAGGGTAGTGGGAGTACACAAAGGTCAGAAGAGGGCACCCTTGTCTCATCACTCTCCACCTATTCTCCTGAACCAGGGGATTTCCTTGAACTTGAGACTCATGTTTTCTCATGTAGGGTGGATACCAGCATGTCCCTGTGATATTCTCTACACCCCACCTCTCCAGTTCCTTTTGTGTTGTTTTGAGATAGGGTCTCCCTTAGCCCACATGGGTCTCAAAGTCATTATGTGGCCAAAGATGACATTGACCTTGAACTGCCCAGTGTCTGGGAATTCTAGGTACACATCACCATGCCTGGCTGATCATTTGTACTTCCTTAAATTCAAGGGCAATTGGCTCAGAGAATTCCAAAGAGAGAAAACCTGCTGTTTTCTTGAACTTTCAAGTCTCTGAAATATGCTTTCATACTGTCTCTGCTCTGTTGTCGAGGAGCTTAGACTTGGGGAGATCAAGTGACTTTCTCAAGCTTGACGAAAACCCAGGTTGAAAGCTGACACTAACTCTGAAGCCCGTGTAAACTTGGTATCTATACTCACCATGCCTCTGATGGCCATAAGGTGCCTGGAGAATTCATTCTCACTATAGTCAGCATCCAACCTTAAACTTTATTTCCTGTTGGAAAAATATATGACATGCTATGCTTATGCTCACCAGGGATTTCTCTCTCTTTGTTACAGTTCTACAGTGGGCCAAGAAAGGATATTATACCATGAAAAACAACTTGGTAACGCTCGAAAATGGGAAACAGCTGACCATTAAAAGACAAGGACTCTATTATGTCTACACCCAAGTCACCTTCTGTTCTAATCAGGAACCATCGAGTAAAGATCCATTTTTAGTCAGCCTCTGTCTGAAGTCCACTAGTGGATCTGAGAGAATCTTACTCAGGGCGGCAAATACCCACAGTTCCTCCAAGCCCTGCGGCCAACAGTCCGTTCACTTGGGAGGAGTATTTGAATTACAAGAAGATTCTTCTTTGTTCGTCAACGTGACTGATGCAAGTCAAGTGATCCACGGAATCGGCTTCACATCTTTCGGCTTGCTCAAACTCTGAACAGTGTGCCGCCCTAGGCTGCAGCAAGGCTGCTGCTGGCAGTCTTCCCTATAGAGCCCATCAGTTAGGACCCGCCCCCTGTTGAACTGCCTATTTATAACCCTTGGACCCTCCTCATGGAGAACTATTTATTATGTACCCCAAGGCACATAGAGCTGAAATAAGAGAATGACAGGGCAGGCAAAATCCTAACGGACCCTGCTCCCTAAGAGCTTGTATTCTGAAACAGCAACTCTACTGATGTATACAACCAGAGAGCCCTAGGAAAAGACAAAGCCATACTGCACAGATGACAGAGCTCGGGTGAAACAGTAGATAATTGACCAAGCTCAGTTGTGTTGATTATGAGTGTGTCTTTCAGTGGACAGTGCACTTGACTTACCAGGAAAGATGCAGAAGGGCAAGTGTGAGCCTTAGCTCACAATCTGTTATGGTTGACTTGGGGTCCCTGTGGCCCCAATAGGCCAGTTTCTAAACTCTCCCAAGGAGAACTGAGAAACTCTGCCTCCATCTTCCCCCAACACCCAACGCTCAGTCTTTCAATCTCTCCAATCTCTCTCTCTCTGTCTCTCTCTGTCTCTGTCTCTCTCTCTCTCTCTCTCTCTCTCTCTCTCTCTCTCTCTCTCACACACACACACACACACACACACACACACACACACCTCACACACAGAGTCATGCTGTTACTGACTGGTTCTCTTATTAGTTACCCTGCCCCTGTCTACAGGACGGGCAGGGCAGGGTAGACAACAGCTTCTGGCCTGCCCATTCCTCCTCTTGGAATGACTGTATTTAATGGAATCTGTTGTAGCTCCCTGCAGTCTTCATTGTTTCTGTAGTGAACTTAATGATTATGTTATTATTTATTTTTAAATAATAAAGAGTCTTTACCATTGTTTTTGTTGGTTAGTACTTATAGCTCTCAGCCAAGTTGGGGGCGAGGAGGAAGCATTTGGAGGGAGTTTTGCCAACTCTTTTTGCTGTACCATAAACTTAGGTCTCAGGCTGAGCACACAGCAAGCTATCTCAGTGACAGCATAGTCTCTGAAAGTCTGCCACCATAGCCTTTGATAGATGACATGGAAGCCTGGTCGGTGAAAAACAATCTGGGCCTCTACTTCCAACTCGCTCTGTGAAGGTTGCTAGAGACTGACATTTTAAAAATTGATCCCAGCCAAGAGAGACTGGAGAGAGAGAGAGAGAGAGAGCCTTAAATGAGAAGCAGTAGCAAATCTTTTTATCAACTGTTTAGGTGGCTCTGCTCTAAGCAGAGGAAATGGAGCTGGAGCATCGTGAAGGCGATTATTGGCCCTCGAGCCTTCCGACTGAAATCAACAGAATCATTTCTTGCCACCTCCAACTGTGGTGGAAGAAATGAGTATGTAAGAAACTCAGTTTAACTGGTGGGATGTTTTGCTTAAGAGAAACACATTCATCAAAAAACTACTACTGCAGAAATAAAAAGGGGGAAGGAGAAAGTGTCTTTCCTCACGTCCTTGCTCTTCAATAGTGTGCCTGGCACAGCTGCATCTTGATGGAGCTCTTGCATTATGAAAACCCACTGTAAAGCTTTAACCATGCTGGACAAACTTGTGTGTCGGCACACATCCCCCAACAAAAGACCTTTGGTATGAACAAGAGTGATCTTGGTGGATTTAGGAACTCACTTGAAATTATGTGCACCATATGTTTGTGCCTTCCAGGAAGGAGCAAAGATTCTTCTACTGTATTAACTGCTGATGGGGGTCAGGGTGGCTCAGCGGTAGAGTGCTTCTCTGGCAAGTGAGAGGCCCTGGGGGCCATGTAAAGCACTGCAACAGGGAAAAAAGCATCAACTGACAAACCTCTGCATAAGAGGCATGAAGGAAGCAAGGCAGCAGCAATGGCAGCCTCGTAGACAGTGGCCATGACGCTCTTACACTGTGGCCTTCATTAGGAAGGCCAGAACCCTCTGCCTGCTTTAAGAAAGGCATTGCCTCAGTCAAAAGAAAGAGCAACCGACCATCATCATAATTCTCTCTTCCTTACAGCAGCTGGATGCCCATGTTGTGGAACAATCTTCCTCTGGGTTTTGTCTGAGTTCAACAGTGGGGGTAGTGTGGCAGGCAAGGACTTCTCTGGTTTAGGAGAGTTTGCCACTTGGATAGATTTATTTTTATTTTACTTTTATACATTTTAATTAAAATATAATTACATCATTTTCTCCCTTCCCTTTCCTACCTACAGCCCTGCCCAAGTCCCCTTCTTCCAACTCCTGCCATGTCCCTCCACTCTCAAAGAGATGATAGCCTCTTTTTCTTTGATTATTAGGGCTACATATATAGGAATTTTTAAGTATGCACAAGTACATAACTATAACCCATGGAGTTCATTTTTGTTTTTTTCTGTGTATATGGTTTCAGGGCTGACCACTTTGTAAATAGTATCTTCTAGAAATGCCTGTACAAACAAGACCAGAATAGCCAGGAAGATTTTAAAAATAACCTTCATAGACTCATGACCTCTGAATTTTTTTTTGTTCTGTGGGAGCCATTATCTTCCTAGCTATTTCTACTTCTGGAAAGGAATGTTTTTCAAAAAAGTAGGATGAGATGGCTGTGCTCAACTGAGATACAAGCATGGTTTTGGGGAGAGGAAGGAGGATTGAATCAAGTTCAAGGCCAACATGCTTTACATAAGGAGATCCAGGCTAGCCAGGGCTGCACACGGAGACTCTTTCTTTTCTTTAAATTAATTAATTAAATGTTTGTAACAAGAAGTAATATCATTGATATAAAACCCTGCATTTTTTTTGTTGTTGTTGTTCAAGCCCAGGGGAGGCTTGCCGCTTTCTGAATGGAGACGGAGGAGTGGATGGGGAGGGGGGTAGATGGGAGTCGGATGGGGGGGGGGAGGGAGGGAACGGGAGGAGAGGAAGGAGGGAAAACTGTGGTGGGTATGTAAAATAAATGAAAAAAAATGTTACTAAAATAAAAATAAAAAATAAAAACCCTGCATTTTTCTAGGCTGCCTCCTGTTTTCCTGTACTCTCTACTGCCCTCTAGAAGCCGCTTCCCACAACTCCATCCTGGTCCTTTTTCTCTAAGCTTTCACCCTAAGCAGCCAAAGGCCCTCAGCCTCTCGTTTCCTCAAGGTCCCCTCTCTCTTTCGAAAGACTCTTAAGTGCTGCCCTTCACCCTCTCCTATATGCCATAGGAGCTCTGCTAGATTCATGGTTTTAAAACCACCTTCATTGTCACTAGTGGAATACCTTTGGGATGGGGATGTTTGGGGTTTTTGTTTGTTTTGGCTATGCTTTTTGAAACAGGGCCTCACTCTGTAGCCCAGGCTGGCCTAAACCTCACTATGTGTTCCTTGCTGGGCTCAAATCTCTGAAGATCTTCCTGCCTCCAACTCTCATTCTCCTGGGACAGCAGGAGTGAGCCACTGTACTCAGGCCGTAGCTTGAGTAATTTCCCTACACCTCAGCAGTGGGCTCGGGCCCCTAGATCCATGCATTCAGCTGGAACTTCCGATCTTGTCGCCTGTGTCATGGGCTCTTCTCTCAGGGTTTCTCATTTCACTGAACGCCATCTTCCTCACCCTGTTTAACAAACCAGAACCCTGACTTTACCAAGGATCCTCCTGCCTCTACCTCGCCCCCAGGTGTTGAGATTATAAGCCTGTGCCACCATGCCTGGTTTGTTCAGTACTAAGGGTTGAACCCAAGGCTTCATGCATGCCAGGCAAGCAAGCAGTCTCCCACTGAGCCAAGTCCTAGCCCAAAGTGCCGGCTTTAGAAACATGTCACTTCTACATTCTGTGGAATGGTGGGGCAGGAATAAGTTTTTCTAAATAAACAGAAAATGAACAAAGTATAAAATACTGCTGTCTTTGCTATTAGATAGGAAGCAAGTAACCACAAAATGCAAATGTGTGCTGTGACATGCTTTCAGCACAGAAGCACCCTACTTAGAGGGAAGCAGCTGTAGACTCTTGTGTACCAGGCTTTTTCTTTTAGGCCACCAGCCAGCTTCCAAATCATGACACACAGACTCATCGTTAGTTATAAATGCTTGGCCTAGATTAGGCTCGTTTCTGGCTAGCTTTTTTAACTTAACCTGTTTCTCTTTGTTTACCTTTTACTTGTTTTGTTTATTTATTTATTTATTCTCTTTCTGCCAGCCCACCGAGCCTTTCTCTGTCCAGCTATTGATCGTTAAGCTCTTTATTAGACCAATCAGGTGCCTTAGGCAGGGAAGATGAAACAGATGCGACTTATCTTTACATAATTGAACACACATCTTTACATCATTAAACACATGCAGCATAAACAAAAGTAACACACTTTGACACAGTTAAAGTAAGATTCCACAGCATAAGCAGAAGTAACTCAGCTTTACATAGTTAAAGTAATATTCTACACCACTCCTGGGCTTCCAGTGGGAATATTTTGCAGTGTATTCAACTATCACCACAGGACCAGATCCACTATGTTGAGAGCTTAGGACTTCAAAGTGGGAAGGCACCTGGAACTAATATGATGACTCTTACTCCGTTCTTGCTGTAGTACTGTGGTTAACTCTGGAGCTAGAAAGAATTTTAACCCAGGCTCCACAATTTATCGACTTTCTAACTGTGGACAAATCATTTAACCTCTGGGTCGCAGTTTCCACATCTGGAAAATGGGGACAGTGTGAGTATTGTTTTTTTGAGGTTGATGACGACTCGAGAAGGGAGGCAGCAGAGAGCCCCAGCAGACTCTGCTCCCTCAGATTGATCATCAAATGAAACACACTGTGAAAGCCACATTAGTGGTCTGCATCCAGCATTGCAAGGGGATGGCAGCGTATCTGAAAATAGTTGACTCGTCTACACTCAAGGATCTTACTTGGCAGCTCTGCCATACTGAGAAGCCTTACCCGTGAAGGGGAAGAATGAAGACACTGAGTATGGAGTGAAGTGAAAGAAAAAATACAAAAAGGAAAGAAAGATAGTGGGAGAAAGACAGATTTCTGGGAGGGAGAGAGGGAGGAAGGGAGAAGAGATGAAGGGAAAGGGGGAGAAAGAGGAAGAGAGAGAAAACACAAGGGGCCATGTGCAGCAATTGCACATCTGTGAATCTGTACTCGGTGGCTGAGACAGAAAAGTAGCAAGTTCAAGACCAGCTTTAGGCTGAATTTGAGTTATCTGAGACCAGTTTAAGCTATGTAATATCATCTTTAAAAACTTAACACTTTTGGGTTTTGAAAAGCAATTTCTTAGATTTGACAATTAAGAATTCACTGCTTTACTGGAGATATGGCTCATTCACAAAATGTTTGGATATCATGCATGAGGCCCTGTGTTCAATACCCAGTACCCCATACAACCTGGCATGGTAACACATGCCTGTAATCCAAGAAATCAGAGGTAAAGGCAGGAGAATTAGAACTTCAAGGTCATCCCGAGCTACATAGTACATTTGAGGCCAGCTTGGGATACAAAAGACCCTGTCTGAAAACAACTAATGAAATGGACCTCATTAAGGACTTCACAGGGTTTGACAGTTAATGTAGAAGCAGCATTTAAATGGATATAAAAGGATATGTGGTATATAGAGCACAAATCCAAGAGGTAGACTCAAATCACCTCCACCACGTACTACCATGTAATTCAACATCTCTGTACTTTTATTCATCTGTAAGATGGAGATAACAGCAAGAAAACCCTGATAGGGTCATTTGAGGTTTGCATGAACCTAAATATGTGAACCATTTAATACAGTACTTAGTATGTGGGAGGCACAAGGTTAAATGTAATTGTTCAAAGCAAGAAAGAACCAGTCAGGCAGCTGAAGCAGAAAGTGAATTTGGTATCTGTAAAAATGTGGGGTCATAGAAGTGAGAGGCAGTTCCAATCTGGTGAACTACTGGCTTCAAAGTCATTCCATGGCAGTTGTGACCCAAATGGTAGGAAGCTGCTGCTACAACCATGCTCTGGCACTGTTACTGCTACAGTGTCCCCCACAAAGATTGAGCAGAGACACTGCAATGGGGACTACAGACACCACAGTATGTTGGGAACTTCCTGCAGACCACCAGAAGACAGACTTCGTCTAAATTATACACCCCCATCTTCTTAGCATAACTGGAAATGTATGTGAACCCTCATTGTATCCGAAACCCTTGCTGCAAGATTTTGGAAAAAAAATGTTTGCCTTTGTGTTTCAGGGGAAGCATGAGGATAAGAACAGACAGTGTGGAGCAGCAAACAATATCCAGTTCAATCTATCTCCTCTCCTCCCTCCCTCTGTGTGTAGAGGGCATAGGTCAACATCAGGTATCGTTGCACAGGACTCATCCACCTTTTGGATTGTTTAACTTTATGTTATTATGATGATGTGTGCATATTTATGATGGGTAGGGCATGCACATGCAGCATCCCATGTATGGAGCGGTCAGAGGACAACTTTGTGCAGTTGCTTCAGCTTTATGCGTGTTCCCGGGATTGAACGCACGTCACTAAGATTTACTCGCTTAGCCATCTCGCCAGCCCCACCTTAGTTTTGGAGATAGTCTCTCACTGACCAGGAACTCAGTGACCAGGCTAGACTGGCTGGCCAGTGAGCCCCAAGAATCTACCTGTCTTTGCCATTTTAGTTCTGGGGTTATGGGTGCGTGCCACCACACCCCCACTTTTACATGCGTTCTGGTGATCTAGCTCAGAGTCTCCTGCTTTCGCGATAAGCACTTCATCAACTGAGTTCTACCCCTGGCCCACAGCTCAAATACTTCTCATCCTGACTGCTGACACCAGAGATCGCAATTGAAAACATCCCAGATCGACAAACTGTTGTAAAATACAAAGAGGAATGAGTACCTGTTTAGGAAAATGAATGTATCTTTCTTAATGTTGGAAGGGAAATTGTGAGATGCACTTCAAGTGGTTTGTAAGTTGAGACCCAGAAGATGAAAGAGAAGTGAAGGGCAGTTCTATGTCACCAGCTGATGACATTTGCTCCCTACTTTACAGGGATGACCACACTATGAAATAGAACCTTAAGTGGAAAAGGTGGGGTGGGGGAAGGCTGATGCGAACGGACTAGCTAAAGTTCCCAACCTCAACCTACTCTGCACCATTTCTGAAAGAAACAAAATCAGTATGTTGAAGACATACATCTGCATTCCCATGTCCATTACAATACTATTCACTTAGTCCAGATCTAGAATAACCTACAGCTGGGCATGGTGCTGTGTACCCTTTAATCCCAGCACTTGGGAGCCAGAGGCAAATAGATCTCTGTGAGCTGAAGGACAGCCTGGTATATACAGTGAGTTTCAGGCTACCTACCCATGGCTACACCGTGAGATCTTGCCTCAAAATAGATAGATAGATGTTAGATAGATCGATATATATAGAATTAAGGTAAGAATCTGTGAATGGGTAGATGGATAAAAATGTGGTAGATATACACAAAATGGAATACTACTTTGCCTTCAAAAAAGAAGAAACTAATCTGTAACAGTATTAATGAACCTGGAGGGCATTGTGCCAGATGAAATAAGCCAGGTTTTATATTTATAAAGGTTAATACTGCACATCTCAGTTCTCATATGTGGAATATAAAAACATAAACACATAGAAGTAGGGGTAAAATAGGGTTTAACTAGGGCCTGGGTGTGGAAAGAGAGAGGGCATTATTTTTATCAAAGTAGACAAAGTTTCAGTGGAATATGAAGAATTCATCTGTGCACAATACAGTGACTATAGTTAATACTATTTGTATATTTCAAAGGAGTTAAAAGCAAGGATTTTTAAATGTTCTCACTATAGATATGGTAATATTTGAGGTAATAAATGATATGTTATATTAGCCTATGACCATAGATAGCATGATATATGTATGGATTGAAAGCTCACACTGTTGTCACCAACATGCAATTCATATTTGTCAGCTGAAATAAAATGATACTTAAAAAGATAACTTCCTGAACATCAATCAGTAGAAAAAATAAACAAATGATCTTATTTATAAAGCACTGTTTATTCTTGTTTATTGAAAATGTCCATTTTAAAAGTCTTTAAAATAAAAACAAGTTTAGAAAATTTGAGTTCCTGTAAGAAGGGACATGACAGAGAAGAAACTGAAAGGCCTCTAAGGGCAGCAGTTTAATTACAGAGGAACAGGAACCCATTTGTAGAGCACTGTAAACAACATAACTACGGAGACACGGCTGTCGGGTTAACATGGCTTCATTTCCTTTATACTATTTAGTGTGTAAGCGCGGGCAGCCCACTGCACGAGTTTCATTATCCCAAGTACCAAGGGCCTCTCCTCAGAAGGGCAAAGTCCCCAAACATGCATATGTACACATCCTTTTAGAGACCTTTCAATGTCCTAAGTAATCAACTAAATTATTTGGTAATCACTAAAGTGTAAAATTTGCATTTATTGCAAACTATTGACTAAGCACAGGCAGGACACATGTGAACATCTGGGTTGCTATTGTTTTTTCTTATTTTAAATTTTTACATGAAAGATGTCTCATAGAAACGGGACAGCCATTCTCAGAAACCATCACTAAAGCTGCCAGGATGGCTTTGTGCAATTGTCTGGGGTTGGACTTCAGGAATTCTCCATTTTCTGTGGGTGCTATAATGTCATCCATGTAGCAGGAGACAATAGCCCTGTACCATGAAATTATGGAAACTGTGAGAGCTTCCATACCAGAAAGCAAAAGGGCTCCTCAACAAGATTTCAGGACTCAAGTTTGGTTTTGAACCAGCACTTACAGGGCACCCATCAAGTATACATATAGACTTCGTTGGTTTTCTGCCTCTCTTTAAAGCGACTTTGCCATCTGGCCCAATTGCCCTGTCATCTGAGGAGGTAGGCAGGAGCTGCGCTGCTCCATCCTGCAGCCTTGGTCCATTTTGACTTGTGTTGAATTTAGGCGTACAGTGTTCTCCTGGGGCTCTCTTCTAAATCTGCTTTCTCACAGTTCAGATTTCTCAACTCCTTACAGGGTCGATAGTTTGACATTATAAACAACTTGTGCAATCTAGTTTCAGACAATCAGCATCACTAGAAAGCAGCACAGCCAGTGGAGGGGCCCTTTCCCTCAGGATATACAAACTGGTTCATCATATTCAAGGCCTACTCCAAAGAGACCATTGATGATTCCAATTGCTCACTGCACAAACCAGAGCTTGATAAGATGGGATGGAAAGCGTATACTAGGGCACGGGATCTTGTCCCCCAGGTTGTTTAGACAGATGAAAAGGCTGTAGTTTGAATATTCAAGGGAAAGTCACTGCTCGTAGTAACTGACAAAATAAGCGAAGCACATCCACACTAGTTCACACACCCCTTGCTATGGCTGGCTAAAAGCGTGGGGGAGGGGGAGGTAGAAAACTCACATAGAGGCAGAAGGCTGGGCTGTCAAGCTACAGTGCACTAGGAATAGCTGCTCTGCCCTGCTGCTGGGGCGGGGGGGGGGGGGATTGCCTGAAGCAGTTTGCTGATGGACTTGGTGCTGGTATGGACAGTTGGAGTTCCAACTCCGCTGACTTGAAATGGACACCAGCACAAAGGGAAGCAGGGCATGACACTGCTCTTGGTCTTTACAGACAACACAGGGAAATCATTTGTAGAGGATTGAAGGGGCCATGTGAGAGTTCAGGAAAGGGCAGCTGGATCACTGGGCAAAGGTGTCCATTTTCACCTACTCTAGACATAGCCTGAGAAGCTTTGTCTTCAGCGAATTAGGTAGTGAAGGGCTGTTGGGCATAGCAAAATATTGGGGCCATTTTATCACCACCCCAGGCTGTTTCCCCTGTTAAGACAAATATCAATCAATTGATAACCAAGTAACAAACACTCAAGCAAACAGAGGTGGGCAGGAGAGAGAGAGAGAGAGAGAGAGAGAGAGAGAGAGAGAGAGAGAGAGAGAGAGAGAGAGAGAGAGAGAGAGAGAGAGAAAGAAAGAAAGAAAGAAAGAAAGAAAGAAAGAAAGAAAGAAAGAAAGAAAGAAAGAAAGATTCCAACACAGCAAAAGCTGAAGTGCACAGTCAAATCATTCAGCTGGCCAACTCAGCAAGTGCTGAAGGCCCTGTGCTCAGCGGCGCAGTGATGGTTATGGGAGGATGGGGCTCTTGCTGCTGGATTCAGCTCGAATGCACTCATCTGTTTGCTTCAACAGCTTCCGGACCAGTTTTTCTAGGTCCTTCCTCGACTTCAATTCTTCTTCCAGGCATTGCTTCATTCTCTTATTCTCCTAGAAGGGAAAAGAATTGTTGATCACTGAGCCAAGGCAGACTTTCCCAGGTTCCTCCTCCTCCTCCTCCTCCTCCTCCTCACGGCATCCTTCACTCTGACTACATATTCTGAGCCTAGGCTGTGTCTTGATTTTCTGCCTGTGTGTGAGCAGCCTCCTACACCCTTCACTTAAATGCAAGTTCTCCCTAAGACTGAATCTGCCCTGGTTCCAAACCCTTTTGTTTAAGGTCACTTCTCTATCAATGCAAGTGTGCATTAAAAGGCTTCCCAAATATCTCTGGTGCCAGCTTCACCTTCTGAGTACCAAACTCACAGGACAATGCCAGTGAGGCAGGTCAATTTAGAAAGATTATAAGCACTTTAAGCTTACTATGTTCTAAAGGGAACTTAGTATCACCTCCCCCATCACCCCAAACCTCTCTCTTCCAGGGCTTCTGAATCTGTATCAAATTAGGGGAGAAGCTTCTCTACTGTCTGTTGTCTCTTAATCCCAGCATGGTGCCGTCATGTGCTGTAAATTCCAACTCTACCATGTCTCTTTACACTTGCTCTACTCCTCATGGCTCAGTTCAGGACTTCACCATGCCCCATCCAGAATTTGCTAAGAATTACACAAGTGCTCCTCCAAGCTCTTGACTCTCCTCTTCCTTATCCTCCCCCTTGTCACAAGGTACAATCAGTGTCATCACATAGGTAGAGTGCATATCACAGAGCGAAGGATCGATCACATCACCAATAAATTCACAAACCACCAAAGACAGTTCTCTTTTCTCTCCTTCCATCTCACCTTCATTATTCCCTTCCTTTCTTTGTTTCCATGACAAGACCTTGTTATACAGCCCAGACTAGCAAGTCCATGATCTCCTTGCCTCAACCTTCCTAGTGGCTAGGATTATAGGCAGGCACTCCCACACCTGGGCTTGCTTACATTTTTTAAGATGTGAGGGAATGAGAAAGTAGTATCTATGTTTGGGACTCTGCTGCATACATCTAAATAGTAAGCCTCAGAAATTCAAGGTCACATGATTAAAGAAATGTTACCACCTGGTAACACAAAGAAAACGCAAATTCTCCCCCAGTACCTTGCTCCTGGACTCTACCTGACACCAGCTTCCAGCTGGTGGCCAAGAAGACAGAGCAATTCTGTTACCTGAGAAGATAACTTTGACAATGCGTTACCTGCTTCAGTTCTTTGACCTCATCCTTCAAGGCATAAACAGTATCAACAAGGCTCCTGAAACATACAGAGAAAATTCAGAAATGAATCGCTGGCACTGAAGTGCTGATAAATAAGCAATACATAACTCTCTCTATAAATACAGATATGGAAATCAGTGAGGTTTCTAGCTGATGGAGAATATCCCTGCTCTGAGTGGTCCACATTCTTTCTCTTCATAGGAGAAAAACTCACCACACATGCCCACTTCAAAACCATGTTAGACCACCATTTCTACACTATCCATTTCCTTCTCCAATCAATTCCAGCTTGAGTAACCAGAAAACAACAGATAGTGGCCATAAAATTTGTCTTTGAGGGTATACCTGACAAATAAAAACTGTATATATTTAGAGTATACAACATGATGCTTTGGTGTGTTTGTCTTAAGAAATGATGCCCCCAAATGAAACTATTAACACAGCCATCATAAGATGTAGTTGTATCTACTATTTGTGAGTGTCTGTGTCTTTTGAGAAGGTCTATGCTCTTAGTAAATGTCAAGAATAAAAGACATTATTATTAACTTTAGTCATTCTATTGCTTATTAGATAGACTAAAACCTATTTATCATCTTATAGAATTGAACTTTGTGGAGTTTTTTTTTAACCAACATCACCTACTTTTTCTACCCCCCTCCAAGCCTCTGGAAGCCATTGTTCTATCCTCTGCTCCTGTGAGTTCAATTTTTTTAAGATTCCCATCTTCAGGTTTGATTGCTGTAGCTTTAGAGTAAGAGTAAATATTACTTACTATATAATGAGAGGTATCACAAGAACTTGTGTATACTACAATAGCCATGTCATGGTATTACCCTTCCCATTTAGCTAACCTCACACGACAGAGAATCAGGACGTTAAAAATAATAAATTTTTTAAATGGCAAAGTTCCCTGGATAGTTATGGAATTCTTTGTCCCCCAACTATTTCTAGTCAAGGAATTTACAAATCTAGGTTTTAGTTGGGGATATTTTAAGTTTAATTTTTATTATTGATGTGCATGTTTATGTGCACATGAGTGCAGGTACTCAAGGAGAACAGAAGAGGGTGCCAGATTCCCTGGAGCTGGAGTTACAAGCAGTTGTGAGCTGCTCAACATGGGTCTTGTGAACCAAACTGGGTCCTCTGAAAGATCAGCTGGTGCTCATAACTGCTGAGCCATCTCTTCAGGCCCTAGGTTTTACTTTTGATCCTTCCACTTACTATTACTCTGCCCTTCTTCAGTTTCCTCCTCATCTTGGCCACTGCTTTCTTTACATGTAAAATAGAGATAATACTACATTCCTTGAAGCCTTCCCATGGCTATTGTGATTACTATACCAATAATAATGTTCTTAATAACAGCAATTAGTATACCTGCTAGTAATTTTTGAGTGCTAACCTTTATAATTACTATATTTGATCACATAACAGCTCAGAAAATATTTCTATCATTCCCATTTTGCAGATGATGAAAGCAAATCTGGAGAGATGGAAGAACTAGCCCAGGATGACACTGGCAATACATAGCAAATTGAGAGCAGAACTGGGACTTTGGCCTGTTCTCTTGAGCCTAAGTGCTTTACCATACAGCAGGTGTGAAAACACATCCACAGTGCCAAGCACTGTGAGAGGTGCTGACCTATGCAAATTCAGGCCTGACTTCCAAAATGACTCAAGTATAAAGGAGTGAGTTACTCCATGCTTCTTTATGAGCTTGAAGGTATTTAACCTGACCCCACCCCGTGTAAGTCACACTCACAACTGTGAAAGGTAGACCATAGGCACAGTTTCCCAGAACCTCATTTTCTTCATCTTTGAAAGTGATGCTTTTCCCACCAGATTACTTTAGAACTTTACAAGAGGTCAACTGTGAGAAAAGCGGCTCCTGACTAAAAAGATGTGAGTAGCAATGCTGTGGGCAGGTAGATGCGTGTTAAGGTCTTCCCGGATAACTCCGGACACACTATGTGGAGATCTCTGGTGCTGGGAAGCTGCTTCCTTCATCTGTGGGCTGGTGGTCCTAGGTTCTATAAGAAACCAGTCTGAGCAAGCTATGAGGAGCAAGCCAATAAGCAGCGCTCCTCCATGGCCTCCTCACCAGCTCCTGCCTCCAGAATTCTGCCCTGTGTGAGTTCCTGCCCTGACTTCCCTTACTGATGGAGTGTGACCTGAGACTTGTAAGCTGAAAGAAACACTTCTCTTGCCCAAGTTGTTCTGGTTCTGATGTTTGATCACAGCAACAGAAGCTCTAACTAAGACAAACTGCCGTACCTCCTTTCAGGCCCCAGACAGGTTAAGAAAGGGTTACTAAAAAACAATAAGCAAAACCTCTCCAACACTAATAAACACATGTAGGTTTGGAAAAAATAAATAAATAAATAAATAAGTGAAATAAATAAATAAATAAAGAAAGAAAGAAAGAAAGAAAGAAAGAAAGAAAGAAAGAAAGAAAGAAAGAAAGGGGTCACTTTCTCTACTCACTTTTCTTCAATGATGGTCTGCCCGTTACTTCTGGTTTCTTCAATAATGAGTTTCTCTTCCTCAGGGAGTAGAACTTGCGGTACAGAATCCTTCCGAGTACCTGTAAGTGAAAATGGCCAGAGAGGCTGTCGGGTCCTAGTGCTTTCCACTGAGGTTAGAGCAGCAGCTTTCTTCACACCCCTGCACTCAGAGGAAAATTATGCCACTCTTCAATTTTCCTGACAGAGAGAACTCTAAATGGCCAAATGATATCATTTGATCTTCAAGGTGGGGGAAATGATGTGTTAAGACCCCCTAGAGCAAAAGAACTGACCAGTGGTCACCCTGTCTCTGCCTTCCTCCAGGACTCACACACCACATCCCACGATCGGTATTCTTTATTTCAGTAAAGATTGGGCTGAGAGTAGCACTACCCTGGGCTACAACATGCTAAAAGGGCTTCAGAAGCACCATTCATTCTTTCTGAAGTCCTCTACGGAAATATGGAGTGACTTCAAGCTATTTGTGGCCATGGGTACAGTGGAGATGGGAGATTATCATCTCAGCAACAAAACGCAAGTATCTTCATTGCTCTCTGCCCACACTGTCTCGACAGCGGGGGGCAGAGGAGGTGACAGGTAGTTTCAACTTCTCCACAGCTCAGTCTGGAGCCTTTCTTTCCGGGCTCAAGGAATTAGTCTTCGGTCTGCCTGGGTCACTGGGCCTGTTCGGTTTTAGAACAACATCCTTCAGAGGTGTATGCATTCACTGCTTTTATTTGATCACTCCCAGAGGTGAGATGCTTCAATGTTCAGTGACTAGCTCTTCATAAGTATTGAATTAGTATGCAGAAGAGAAATGGATGGATGAATGAATGAATACAGAAAGCCAAGAGCAGTCAGTTCTAGGGAAATGGGATATTTGACTGGGATGAAATAGAGGGCCACTGTGATGCTGAAATGTTGGCTACATCTGAATGCCAAGCATGGCATTCAATACTTTCCACATGTACAAGGGAGGGTAGGAACAAAATTTTGCCTCTTTAGGCCAGTTACATGCCTGAGCTTTCACCTCTAATTACTTGTATGGGCTCTACATCTAGGAAAACAAATGGTACAGAGGTAAGGTATGGCTGGATTTTATATGAGGGATGCTCTTACAGTGTCTCCTCATTTCCACTTCCATCCTAGCTTTCACAATAAAAACTTCTCGCTTTCCTCTCCCAGCTCATAAAATCTTTCTATTAGGACCAAGCATGCCAGAAGCTACAGCCAGATTACGTCTGTGGTGCCGTGTCCCTGTTCATGGTGAAATGTATTGATTTCCATGTCAAATGCTCTCCTCTTGTGACAGCCTGTGAGATGTGCTACCTTCAAAGAGTGTGTCAAGGCAGTCTCCTAAGAAACGCCTCTCATACCAAGTAAGCAGCTGGTCAATAGCTGTGAAAAATACAGCACGCTAGGACATTTGGTCCTGATGCAGATAAGGGAAACTTTCTAAAGGGTGTCCTATATATATATGATGATGATAGGAAACAAAATATATAATCTATGTGACTTGGACTGGAAAAAGCACAAGGACTCACTCACTAGAAGGCATCACCCAGCTTTCAGAGTGAAAAGCTGTTTAGGGAAATGCCACCACCTAACAGCTCCTTGAGACATTTTGTTCATTTTGAAGAGCCTTAGCTGTGCAACTACATTTCTAGATTTTTCAGAGCACCTTTGAAACCTAAGCCTGGTGAAGCATCGTTCACTTCAATACATAGCTGATGAAAGATAGTATTTTGACTTCCTTTCCAATTCTGCCTATAAGATGAGATTAGCATCAGTTCGCAGACACAGGAACTCTCTGGGCTCTTTAATTCCTAACTAGTGCTGGTGAAGGTATCTGAGTAGATCAAAAGAAAGTGACTTTTTAAAAATCCTTTTCGTTTCTATCGCCTCCAACTTCTTCCCTCTTGCATATCATTGTCTCTCTGGGTCAAAAGCAACGGTGCATAAACAAAGCACCCAGTAGCTGAAAGAGCCTTATCTGAAAGGTTCAGTCCTGCGCCTCTGCTCTGCACTGAGTCTCATGCTTTCCACAGCCTGCAACTGATCTGCACTGATGCTCTTTTATTCCCCCTAAGAGACAGCGAGCAGCAAAGAACAAACCCCATTCATTAGTGCAAGCAATATGGGGAATTCTACTGGAGCCATTACCTTGTTGAAAACTGGCGCTGGTGCAGTAGGCTTCAATCACCTTAAGAATCTGAGCATCCTCTTCCAGAGCAGCTGTACCTGCCAAATTTAATCAGTAGTGACTTCTCATAGATATATGACCCTGGACACTCAAAATGATGCTGTGCCCATCACTGCCAAGGATTTGCAGTGTTTCTGAAAGGCAGGCAGAAATTTGTTCAAGCCTCATGAGACAAAAGAGTGACACCAACAGTGTCACTGGGAGAGCTCTGGGTCAGTACTCAGGGGAGGAGGCTGCTCCTTAAGTTCAGAACTCTAAATTAGTGGGGGTTCTGTTAGTCATCTCTTGAAGGCTAAAATCATGGCTTTGGTATTGGCTTCAGCACTCACCCAGAACACCAAAGTCTTCCTGGTAATTAAATGTCAAGGCTTACCTTCTTTAAGAGCTTTTCCCTATTAACCCTACCCATCTTCTCAACCAGCCAGTATATCATTGAGTCTCCCCCGCCCAACTCAGTCTTTAAATGCTCAGATGGCAATGTTGCACTAATAAGTTTAGTTGTGGGCGGGGATGGGTTTGCAGGAGCTGGAGTTCAGCAAAGATTTACTTTGTATATAACATTATATTATTTTTATTATAATATTATATTATTATAATATGACAGGGTTTTGTGTAACCCAGGCTGACCTCTAATTTGTTATATAGCAGAGGATAAACTTGAACTTGTGATTCTCCAAACTTCCACCTTCCAAGGGTTTAGAGGCACATACTACCCATGCCTGGTTTATGTGGTGCTAGGGATCAAATTTTGGGCTCTGTGCTTGCTAGGCAAGTACTCAATGAACTGAACTATGTCCCTAGCCACAGCAGAGATTCATCTAAGCTAGACTTGCAACTGGTACACGCAGTGCTGCTGCAACACTGACTCCTTGTTCACAATTTTAGAGCCAAATACAAGCATATCACTTGACTAACTGACTTTATCAGTCCTCTAGATAAAGTGCTCTTTCCAGATGTCAGCAGACTGACTCCTTGGCCAACTGAGAGCATCCTTGAGCATTAGAGAGCCAGAAGGATTTCTGTCCTCAAGTCCATTTAGTCTACTTGTTCAGAAGAATATCCCAGGCATCAGAAACCTAGAGGGGAAAAATGTGTCCATAGCAAATGGGCCCCACTGGGGAATGGAAACCAGGTGGGGTGCAGTGTTCTGCAGCATGAAAATGACACAGATTGATGTTTGTCAGAGTCGGCAGGAAGTGCAGCAGAAGTCTTACAAGTGACCAAATTTTCCATGTATTTTTACAACAGATGATGCCAAGAACAAACTGCTCTAAGTATCTGCTTTTAAAAAAGTCTCCTGTTAGTTCACCCGTAAATAAGTTGGCAAAAGTATGAGACATACTTTTCCTAATCACGTATTCTTCCTCAGATGCTTTTCTCTCCGTCTTTCTTTTGTGAAGAAACTTCTTCATTGTTTTGGGGCTCTTACTAGATTCCTGTAAGGATAACGGTTTCTCCATGAATTAAAGTTCTCTCCCAAATACAAGCGAAAATAGAGCCAATAAAATGAATCCGAATGCATCTCTCATCGTGATAGCATCCGTTAGGAAAGTGTCAGAATTTTCGATTACACATAATAAAATGGCTTCAATTAACTTGGAAAGGTTCAACAAAGCACAGGCAATGACAGTCCACTCTCAGTTGCCACAGGAACGAGAAGAAGAATGAAGAAGGATGCAGAGTGTGCAGGAGGGCCAGTGCCTTTAGGGTACCATCTGCAGCAAGAGTGATGAGATTTCAACCTCAGAAGGGTACCAGCATTCCTAACTTGGCTGATGTTCCCCATGGAGAGTTTGAAGGGAATTAAGTAAACAATGTAACTGCTGCTAGAACAGTTATACCTTGTATCAGAGTTTAAAACTATTTGAGTAAATTTTGTTTAAAAGCAGTCCCACAAAGAAAACTATAACTCCTAGCAGTTAGATGGGAAAATTAAGGTGGCGAGACTGAGTTATTTTCTCAGAGAGGAGAATTTTGTGAAGGGTTTCCTGATAAATAACTTTGGGTTATATACAACCAAAGCCACACTTTTAATTAGTAACAATGGAGATGAAAACTAGTGAATTTGGGTTTTGCCATATGTATAACTAATAATTAAAAAAACAGATCAATGTTAATATGAAAGTAAACAGATTGGACTCTTACAATCTTATACTTACAATCCCAAGATATTATCTTGATATTACATATTGTCCATCATCTATGTACGTATGTATGTATGTATGTATGTATGTATGTATGTATGTACCTACCAATCTATCTATCTAATACATGAATAATAATTAGTACTTTAATATATGTAAAACCAATAATTGAATTGCCTTCACTTAGCCACAATGGTCCACTTAGACTTGAAAAGAGACAAACATGAAAAACCACACGTGCTTTAAAAAAAAAAAGAGGAAAAGCTAGCATTAAAAACATAGGAAAATGAGCATTTTAAAGGCATGATATATAAAGTGACATTTTACACGTATCAAACACAAGCCTGCTTTTGAAGAAAATACTTACATGTCAGAATTGCATCTTCACATTTTAGCCACCAATTATAGCAAGGGACAAAACAAGCATAAAGGAAAGCTTCATTCATCAAAGGTTACAGCACAACAACATTACGATGTCACTGTTCTACCCTTACCTTTAAGATATAAGACATCCTCTAAAATGAATATGTAAAGAAAGAGAAGATGAGCGTGAGAGGTCGATGGTTATAATGACCAAATCCATTTATCAATAATTCTAAAACAACATTCGAAATGTTAGTGTTATCATAAATTACATGGAGAGAATATCATCACATTTCCCACATTAGTTTCAGATGCAATATCTTCATGCAAAAGTCCAAAGAAACCAGTTCTGTGCAGAATTACAAATGCTGAGAAATCACCGAAATGCACAGGACATAGCAAGAATATATTAATAACTCTCTTCCCCCAGCAGAAACAAAGAGACCATGCCTTAGTTTTTAATAGATTAGTTATGTGAAGGATTAAGTCAACTTTACCCTTCAGAGCTCACCTTAGTATGAATTTAGTAACTGACAGTTGCAAAATGTCCACTATTAAAAAGGGGACTAGGTTACTATGAAGTGGCACTCCTGGTTTAAGTAATCAAAGAAAGGTGAATGGTCGCAGGTCAGTTTCAAAGCAAATCTGTGGGACCACTTCCTGCCCAAATTCTGAATAGAGTTAACTTGAAAAAAAATGCTCGAGTCATGTCTCCTATCATGTCAGTTGAAAGGGTTAAAAAAAATCCTGCAGTATCTATATATTGTACTATTTCATTGCACTGAGCGATGGAGACAACAATTAATTGGAGCAGAAGCATGGTTGCTCAAATCAAAATACACTCCAATCCGAGCAAAGTCTCCAGGATCAAAACACATGGGACAGAATTCTACGTGGCCTTTACATCAAAACTGTAAGGTTCATTTCATAACTGTCAGCAACTTACTCTTCATACAACAAGACCTTAAGAGCAGTTATTAATAAATGAGCATCTTTCCTGAAATATGAAATAATTAGAAATAAGTAAGAAGGGGAAAACCTCACTGGGTGGAAAGGTAACACTTATGTAGTTATGGGGGTAGTGACTGATGTGCCTTGAGTGCACTTCTAAAGCAAAGGACCAGACACTCTGGTCATGGTACATCTTGGCAGCACACTAGGCAAATATCAAATACCCTGTGCGGGAGGCTGCTACTGAGAAGTCTGTCTGTAAAAAGACATTTCTTTCATTATATTCTTCTCTCCTTCTCACTATGGCAAACAGTGATTTCATAGTTGAGACACATGACTCGATCTCATTGAGTTTCATTGATCAACATGATACAAAATGCAGAATTTGATTGGAAATGCAGCTTTCAATGAAGTGTTTCTTGTTTGAGATGTGTGTACATAGTTAACTAATCTAAAGAATTAGTGTCACCATGTAGAGAGACAACAGAGGCACTTAAGGAATAGACTAGGGAAACAGGCAGTGCACTTGAACTGTTCAGTTCCATCAATGTCTGTAGATGGAGAACAGGGAAATGGAAACTTAAGAAACAATCTCTGAATCTAGCAATTCAGAACTGATATATATATATATATATATATATACATACATATATGTATCCTATCACAAATTCTAGCATATTCTCACTGTACTATGTGCAATAAGCTCCAAAATTAGCTGTCAGAAGCATTTTATACCATATGTAGCAAAATTACCTCTTTATAACCTAGTGCTGCTGATGGTCTAAGTGGAGGTGCAGGTCGTAGACAACTTAAACTCCACGGTTTTATAATTTGAGGAGGCTCCAAGGGTCCTCGGGGCTGTCCAGTAGAGCTAAAAGACTGGGAAAATGTCTCATGAGATGCTGGCAATCTGCCATCTGAACCCGACCTGGTACCACACAGTGAGAGAATGACAATAGCTTCATATAGGATCAGCAAAGCCCGACAAGAAAAGGGGAAGATGGAATCGTGAGTGTCCAGTGGGAAAACAGTTTCTAAACAAGGTTATGGGGTCTCTAGGTAACAGCACAAAATGGACTCAGTGTTCCATGATCCTGTCCTCTTTTTTGCAATTCCATTTAAGGCAGAAATGTTTCCTCTGTAAGGGAGGAAAGTGGAACAGCAGAAACCATTGGAGTTTCAGTAATGTATTTCGTACTCAATTAGATTCCTAAGTGGGCTCCTTCATCAGCGTAAACAACGACAGACTCAGAGAAGGGAAGTGACTGGCTAGAAACTGGCAAAGACAAGATTTAAACCCAGATTGGATGCCAAAGCCTGTGCTCCACCACCACAACACAGCACTCAAAATAGGGCTACTGGCATTGCAGGTTTGAGCGTTAACAGACAACAGAGGAAAGCTTCCATTTCACCCAGCAAGTACAGTAAAATCTCATTAATTCCAACTCCACAAATTCTAGATTTCTGAGAACTCAGATGACGATGCTAAATATTTACCTTTCATGAATGTTACTGAGCAGATGTGAAAGCATGAATGAGATTACATGAAGATGTTAAAGCATTCAGAGAAGTGAACTACTTGCTTTGACTTAGCATGTGATTAAGGTGAGAATAACAGTTATGAAACAAATAAATCTCTTAGAAGGTCCTCTGGTGGGAAACACTTGATTAGCAGTTAGCAGGAGTACATTAAGACTGCTGACCAAAATCACACACATTTAACTGAAATGTTTTACTAATTTCATTGGGCTTCACAATGATGAGAAATCAGAATTAGTGAGGTTTAACTGTACTTCAAAATCTACAGAGACCACCCAAAGTCAAAGGGCATGCTTGCTGCTGATTTTTAGAAGTCTTTAGCAGGCAGAGTCTGACAAAAACTTCAACAATCCCAATACTTCAGTAATCCCAATACTTCAACAATCCTAATACTTCAGTAATCCCAGTACTTCAATAATCCCAATGCTTCAGTAATCCCAATGAAGTACTTACAGAATGAGCACTACATGATGATGATGAAGTCTTAGATAATGAACTGCAAGAGGCTGGTCCTCTGGTCAGTCTGTTCAGCTGCTCCAGCCATTCCTGGAAGTCTTGGCTATTGTTGCAATAGACCACAGTTCTCTCTACCACATTACCTGTATCACCCAATTAGGAACATTTAGGAAGAAAATGCAAGAATCTGTCTTACTCACAAACACTCTCCAGTTGGGCATCTATTTTCAGGCATCTTCCTCTCCATGAAATAACCCTTTCAAACTTTAACATTAGGAACAGAGAAGTTATGATAAAATGATTATTCTTTTTATTTCTAATAATGCCCTTGATTTGCACCACTTTGCAGAATCTTAGACATATAGTAAAACCTCACAATAAACACACTTGTAATCTAAAACCTTACCTGTACTAACTGGCCATCTAGTCCATAGCACAATCTAAGAATATTGTAAGAATTTTGGTTTGCCCAGTGTTCAAGGTAGAACAACACGTAGTTAAAACCAGATGAAAAATCTTTAGGCAAATACCAAATCTTGGGCTCCTTATTGGTGAGTACGGGGTTTAATAAGGTCTAGGGACATTAACACTGTCTTCACCACTGTGTCATCCATGTAGCAGTACAGCCATTACAAGTCACTCACAGAGGCCCCGGCAAAGGGGACAGCAGCCTAAACTGTCAGGGAGAATTATGAAGATTGGGCTCAATTTGTATAGAAAGCTTTCTGGCTTCTTAGAACAAAACCATGCCTTGCTAGTTTATAGACTGATAAGATTGGTGACAAAAGTCCACACCTTTGGCTTCTTGGCCACCACAGACCACATGACAGAGAAGGTCAGTCCATTTTGTTATTCTCTGGCTCTTACAGGAGAAGATGGAAAGTAATGGCGAAGCCGAGGCTATTAACTGACAAGCGAGCTTCACTGCTTTAGCAGTCTACTCTAGTTGTCCTGGGGATGGAATGGGCTGTGCCATATCCCTGTAAAACCTGCTTATGGCCTGACTATACAGGAGGAAGTAATAGCATTTACTTATTTAAATGCCACTTTATTCCAAAAAGGATTTGAAGCAGCCCCATGAAAAGGAGAAAATGACCTACCTGTGATTTCAAATGCGTGCTCATTCCCTTCAATTTCATCTAATCTAGCCACCACCATGCCCGCTAGCGGTATTTTTCCCTAGCAGAGAAAAGAACATTCTTATTAATTCTATGATTGCACATATTTCTCTCCTACTTTTGATCCTCCCTGAAGTCACATATTTAACTAGTCTGAAAATATATAATGCTTCCCTAGTCTAGATTTTAATTAGACAGGAAAGCAAGGGAGAAATGTGTATTTGGCTAATACACCTCAAACCCTAAGCTCATGATTTACAAAACAGTTGCGTTTCTGATGTATTTTCATATGAATTGAAAAGCAAAGGCTCACATTTTATGAAAAGGAGTAATGGCCAGGACCATAGAGAATCATAGCATAATAGTCTACATTTGGGGAACAGCCTGAGAGAGGTTTCATTGCATATGGCATTTAAGGGCTGGCATCTTACTACCCAAATAGTATAACATGGCTATAATATGATAATCCCAGGATCAAGTCCCAGCTTTGCGGTTTTCAGCAGTAACGATATGGGTCTGTAAACCGTTATTACTAATTTATCCAATTATAGATTTAGATCTCTATTTATACAACTGGAAACCTAGCTCATAAGCAGAACAGCAGATAGCCAGGGCAGGATTATATGACTACAAAGGTCTTTGATCTCAAGAACATCTGTTCTTACAAGCAGTTTCATTATAGTGAAGGGTTAGAACATTGTGTCTCTGCTGACTTGGACTTCTAATGCCATCATGCATCTATGTGAGCAGAAGCCTGTTTTCATCTGGCCTTTGCTAATTTGTATTATATGGAACTACTCGCCTGATAGATAAAGCCACTCATCCGAGGACTTGCAGACAACATTATCAAGACATTTGAAAACAGCATGAAATATCGTTCTTCTTTTTCCTGAAGTAGAATAAAAATCATGAAAGGGAGAACAGAAATTGAACTGCTTTTGTTAAGACCTTCTGAAAGCACTGCTTCAAAATACAAGCCTTACATAATCATCGATCTAGCATTGGCAGTGAGTTGTAAAATGATAGCCAACTCAAAAGTGCCAACATGTATGTACATTATTTCCTGAGTCTGTGAAAGTAAGAACCCACACAGATTTTGGACCAGTGTGACATGCTAGTTCCAGACACAAAGTAAGTCTCTCGAAGTTCCCCAAACTAAAATATAACTTTATTTTGAATAGTAGCAAAATGAAGCAACTTTTAGCAGATAAGAAATTTATGGTCTGCTACAGTTGGCCTGAGCTTATGGGAGCTCACAGACTCTGGACTGACAGCAAGGGAGCCTGCGTCGGGCCAACCTAGGCCCTCTGCATGTGGGTGACAGTTATGTAGTTTGGTCTGTTTGTAGGTCTCCTAGCAGTGGGATCAGGACCTGTCCCTGGCACTTGAGCTGGCTTTTGGGAACCTATTCCCCACACTGGGTTGTCTTGTCTAGCCTTGATGCAGAGGGAGGAACTAGGCCCTGCCTCAATTTGATGTGCCATGGTTTATTGACACCCATGGGAGGTCTGCTCCTTTCTGAACAGAGGAGGAGTGGGGGGAGGATAAAGGGGACTGGGGAGAGGGACTGGGAGGAGAGGAGGGAGGGGAAACTGCGATCGGGATGAAAAATAAATGAAAACTTTTATCAATAAAAAAGAAATTTATCATCTGCTAATATTCCCAGTCATTAAATTATTTCTAATCATTAATACTAGGAGGATTATGGGCCCCGTGGCTAAAGTACCTGCTGCTCAAGTATGACGGCCTGGGTTAGGATTCCCAGCAATTGTATATTTGCAGAGCATAGCAGCAAGCATCTAAAATACTGAATGCTGCAGGGTCATAGTCAAGTGGATCGAGGGGGCTTATAGGTGATCCAGTCTAGACAAAAATCGGTAAGCTCCAGGTTCAATAAGAAACAAAATTGGAATGTAATAGAGGACGACATTTATTGTCACCTCTGGCCTCCCCCCAAATGCACATATATAGACAAGTCCACACACACATCTACACAGAGAGAGGTAGTTACTGTATGGCATGTAAGACAAAGACATCAATACGTTTAAAAATTGGTGTGGGTTATTTGGGCTCGGTGTATGATATTGGAAACACAACAGAGAGCCTTGTGCATACTAAATCCACTGTCCTATTCATCTTCAGCCCAATTTCATAGGGTTATTTTTTGATTGGCACATAACATATTTGTATACATTGATAAGAAACAATGTGGAATTTCAATTCATGTATACTTTGTGTAATGACCAAATCCAAGTTATTAGCATATCTACTATCTTAAATGTTTATCATTTCTTCATGACAAATAAACTAAAATTCCTTTATGGGACCACTGAGATGGCTCACTGGATAAGACTTGTCTGACAGCAAGTCTGATAGATGATTTGAAGACCTGAGTTTGATCCCCAGGACCTATGTGGTAGAAGGAGAGAACCAACCCCTACCAGGTATCTTCTGACCTCCACATGTGTGCTTTGGCACACAGATGTGCATACACAAACAAACAAACAAATGTATAAACTGCTTATAAATGAAAAGAAATTCTCTCTTTCAGCTCTTTTAATATTATTATAATGCATTTTTGTCAACTACAGTTTTTGATTGCACTAAAATAACTTGATATGTGAGGGCTGCTCTGATCCCCTTAACAGAGTCACAATTAGTAGATGCAAAAAAAATCCATCTTGAGACAGAGGCAAGTGGATCTCTGGGAGTTCGAGGCCAACCTGGTCTACAGAGCAAGTTCCAGGACAGCCAGCACTGCTACTGAGAGAAACCCTGTCTTGAAAAACCAAAAAAAAAAAAATCATTTGACACAATAGTCCTCATGGCTATCTCCTCACTCTTCTTCCCACTTGAATAGAGTAAACCGTCAGGACTAACTGTTGGAACAACCATTATTCTCTCCAATCTTTCTCTTGCCTAGTTTTCCTTCCACAGACATTGCCCTTCTTCAGCAGCCTCTCCTGCTCATTGCTATCTTCAGAACCTTTCTCACCCCGTGTGGCTCCTCATTCATAATATCTCATTTCTTGACATTTTATTGCCAAATTACACGCTGCCTTCATTTTCTCTCCATTGATTGCTCCCTAACTGCACCCCCACCTCTTTCTCAAAGTCATCAATAATTGCCTTCTAGCAAAAGCCAATGGCTTCTTTTTTGTCCTCACACTCCTCGACCTCTGAACCTCCCATAGCACTCAGCTTGCTGGTCACTTTCGAGTATTCCTCCAGGAATTTCAATGACACCACAATCCTCAATTCCATTCTATTTTCCTATTTGTGTCCCCCATTGAGTCCCATAATGGTTCTTCCTCCTTTCACCCAAGGATTTTATCCCAAAGAATGAATGACTAATAGTTACCCTCACTGCATTAACCTTCCCCAGGGTATCTGCATTTTCAATAAGATTGCTTATTAACTCGAAGTAATGAATCTCTGCCACAAGCACATCAGAGAGTATAGGAAGGTGTTTATTGAGAGAGCTAACACAATGCTAACACTCAATAAATCATATTAGGTGACATGATCAACCTTTCTCTCCTACCCTGGCCTCTTCCTAAAAGAAATAATCCATCTTCCACCTCTGTGCTTCTCTTTGGATATGTACTTCTTAGAGAGGTACATTTTTTAGAGACAGCTAAATCTCTGTCTTTAATGCTGACCTCTCACCTACATTTCCATAGTACATTAACAGGACATCTCCATGCAGATACCTAGTTAGCAGGTCTAAACTGTATCTGCCATTTTCTGTATCCTGTAAGCCACCCCTTTCTGTTGATATTACCATCTAAATGTGTCTCAAAGTTACCCATTATTTTCCATTCCCTCTGCCTCTACCCCAGTTCACCTTGACAGAAGGACCAATAAAGGAAGGGAAATATGAAAACTGAAAGAAGCAATGCTGAGAAATTACCTCACAGGTTCCATACTGCACCATTACTTGTGACATAAAGATGACATTTCCCAGGGTCTTAATATCGTCTCCTTCCCATGCCTGAATAGGTTCTGAAAGGATCTGCAATTCCAGTTGTTTTCTCTTTCTCAGATCTTGGCACTGCCCCTACAGATGCAAAACAGAACATGATGAAATAGGGATTCAGGTGAGACAGATAGGGAAAGTTTTCAGCCCCAAAACAAGTTCAAAATAAGGTACGGCTTTTGACTCCTTGCTTCTCACTGGATCGCTTCATCGCTTACTGAATTCTATGGCCATCCATGCTCCTGCCAGACAAACAAATACACTACCTAGCTTTGAGCCCCTCAACGTTACAAGAAGGGGTGACAGCTTCCATTTTGCCAAGGAACCAAGATAAAGTGGCAAGAAGGGGCTTATTGCTCCCTCCCCATGAAGAGTTTGGAGATACCAGAAGCAGAATCCCATCAAGAAGAGTCACGATAGCAAACAGACCTTAGCTACCATGGTTAAATAGGGCTGTAATTACAAAATAATTGTATGCTCACTCTCCAACAAGGTACCAACTTGATGATAAGAAAAACAAAAATTACTCTTAGAGTTTTGAAAACAGAGAACGGCAAAAGAATCTATGTTTTTATGCCATAGCAAATTTGAGTTTATCATGAACACATGCACTGTCCTCACTTTGTTTAGGGAGCAACAGTACCTTGTAAAATACTTAGCTTATTCTTAGTCCTGAAGGGATTGGGGAAAACAGATACAAGTGTATTTCATGATGATTAAATTGGAAATTCAAATCAAGAAAGAGTCTGCCAATACTATGTGGGGTATGAAATATAGAGAGATATAAAACCTGTTTCAGAAGAGGAAAGTTATCTTAGAGTAATTTAACAGTACTCATTGCAAAATGAATACAAGTCTAAGCAAGTGTTTCCTTATGCTACTTTGTCCACATGAATGTATGATACTTTTTGGAAGTAATTTTTTTCTATAAAAATCTGTTGCATCATTTAACTAAGACTTTTAGAAATAAATACATTATACAGATTTTGAAAGAATATGTATTTGTAGTAAATATATTACCACCATCAAAGTAAGTTTTATAACATGACAAAAAAGAGTTGCACCTGCTTTTTCTTGCGGGGGGGGGGCATATTTTAGTTTTTGTTTGTTCAGACAGTCTTGTGCAGCCCAGGCTGGCCTCAAACTCAGGAGGTAACTGAGGCTCTGACTTTGAACTGGGCCCTCTGTCTCTGTCTCCCAAGTGTGGTGTGTAAGCATCCCCTACCATGCCTGACTGGCTCTTGAATTTGTTGTGCTGTTTGCTAACCTGTTTCTTCAAAGGCCTTTTATGGTCATTCACATAAGAATGAAGAAAAGAGACACAAATTACAAGAAATGCCAATGCCGTCCATGGGTTTGAGTGAGCTGTTCTATGAAGTGGAGCCATGTAAAGCTGCTGGTATTTTGACTACTTTTGCCTGACGACGGGTGCAAATTTATCATAATGCCTCACCTGGTCGTCAGCTTTCCCTTTAGGCACTGACATATCAGTTACTTATCTTTCAAAAGCAATAAAAGTGAAGTAATGGTGAATGCTATCCAGTAACCTTCTAGCAAGGATCAAAAGCTAAACATTGGTCCAAATCCCACAGAATACTTTAGAAATGTCAAATATATCTAAATTTAACTCATTACTCAAAATAAAGGTTTTTTTCCCTTCTGAAATGGCATCAAAAGGTTTTTCATCAGTGGGTTCAAGGAGATAGGCTAATGTTGATGCTCAAAGATATAAGATTATAGCTACCTCTGCTAGCTATCTATAGTAAGCAATTTCATTTTAGTACACTATGTTTTCCCTTTTATGAAGGATTACTTTTTCATATGCAAAGAACAAATTCACCTATTTTGGCATAAATAGTGAAATCCAGTCTTGATGCCAATCAATGAATGACAAGTTATACAGACATAGGGTGAGCAATGGGGGTAAAGACAAAGAAAAAAAGGAAACCCCCCACCTACACATCAATGCTTAATGTGGCCAAGACTTTCAAATGTGATTGCTTTATACCCTCAGTCTGGCAACCTTTCATAGGTGAGCATGATTTGTAGAGAACAAAAGCAAATGTAACAATCACGGAGCTTATTGTTTCCATCCTGAGGACCTTTGCTTAAGGAAAGAAATGCTACACACAAATCATTCTTTCAGCAACAAAGTATACAAAACGGAGTATGACAATCTGAGAGTGTCACCTACCATGAGGGTTTTGAATGCTATGATTGCTTTCAGAATGTCCTGATGATCCGGATGAGTGTCCTATCAAAGGAATACATTTAAAAACAATATCAGCTTATGCATATATGTATGTAACAACATTAATGAAAAAAGAGGCCATGAGTGAAAGAGATCTAGAAGGGGTATATGGGAGGGTTTGGAGGGAAGAGGGAAGGACAAAAATGATGTAATTATATTATAATCTCAAAAAATAAAATAATTAAAAATAAATAATAAAAACAGTATGAGAGGAGAATGGATGCTGCCATGGATGAGGTGAGATGAACATATGACCACAAAAGGACAGTGTAGTGGGTAGCCATTCCAACTTGGTTCTGGAAGTTCCAACCCCCATTGAGACTCTGGCAACTGTCACGCCTACGAGGCGGGGCGAGGGGAGGCGCCCAGGCCTTTGGAGTTTGCCCCACGTGAGCGCCAGATATTGGAGAAATTATTTTGGCCACTTCACGTAGTTAAAAGGATATTTATTTAATGGCGAAACTCACAAATTAAGTAATGGGTAGGTCGCAGGGTCTGGGGAAGGTGTAATGCAGCCCAACGGTGTTCTCCGGAGCTCTACACAGTCAATCTGCACTGGTCAGCGTCCCGGCACGAGAGAGCGCCCAGAGCGAGCGCTGGCCCATCCAGCTCTCGGGTCCCCAGGCGCCTCCCCTCGCCCCGCCTCGTAGGCGTGACAGTTGCCAGAGTCTCAATGGGGGTTGGAACTTCCAGAACCAAGTTGGAATGGCTACCCACTACATCTCCCCTTTGGTCCCCAGGCGCCTCCCCTCGCCCTGCCTCGTAGGCGTGACAGTTGCCAGAGTCTCAATGGGGGTTGGAACTTCCAGAACCAAGTTGGAATGGCTACCCACTACAGGTCAGCAAGGTAGAAGTGTGTGTGTGTGTGTGTGTGTGTGTGTGTGTGTGTGTGTGTGTGTGTGTGTGATGGACTTGTCTTATATCTTCACTATGGTGGTAATTATATGAATTCACACCTGTGTTAAAATTCATGGAACTATTGACCAAAAGAAATTTTATTTATTCTTATCTTTTGAGATGATTTTATTTTTAGTGATGTGCCTATATGAGATAGTGTGTGAGAGAGTATGTACACATGAGTATGTTGGTGTTGGAGGAGGCCAGAGGCTTTGGATTTCTCTGGAGCTGACTGGAGCTACAGGCAGTCAGTTGTGAGCTGGCCAACGTGGGTGCAGGCAGATATCTGAACTAGGGTCCTCTGCAAAAGTAGTGTTCACTCAACTGCTGAGCTATTTCTCCAGCCCCAGAAAATTTCTTAATCACCTAATTACTGGAAGTACTGAGATCCTAAATTCTGGTATATTTTATTAATTCTTAACTTATCATATTACATGACTGACTATTTTGCACATAACATTTGAGTTTACTATTATCTTTTCATTTTAATTGACAAGCAAAATTATACATATTTATGGTAGGCAATATGATGTTTTAATGTATGCGTACACATATATACATAGGAATTGTAAACAGCAGTATTTAGACAAACACCATAGATTTTTAAGATAGTTTATAACACATTATATATTAAGTAACAACATAATAGGTATTGTTATTGAGGTAAAATTTCCCATTTCCCTGACCAACAGATAATGGACTCCACAGGGTTTTGTGTGTGTGTGTGTGTGTGTGTGTGTGTGTGTGTGTGTGTGTGTGTATGTGTGTGTGTGTGCACGCGCGCGCGCGCGCTTTTATTTGGTCATAGTTTGATGGGTTCATTTTGTTCTTTTTGGGTGTTTCTGTATTTTGTTTTCTAGGTTTGGGGGTTCTTTTTTGAGAAAGAACTTAAAGTTGGATGGGTAGGGAGGGGGAGAGAACTTGGGAGAAGGAAAGAATATAATCAAAATATATTTACATTTAAACACTGTTTTAAAAATATTATTTGATAATAAATATAGTCATTAAATAATTCCTTGGAGGGATCTCACTGATTCTGTAGTGCACCTAATGTTGAGGAACACGGAGCTGTCAGGCATACCTTGCCTAGGGGTAATTCAGCTGGAGAAATGAGAAAGTCAGTTCTGCTCATCCAGTCGGGTAGAAAACAGGGTACAACAATTAGAGGTCTGACTCATGCCACCAGCAGGATTGTTCACATAGAGTCAGTGTGTATTCTTTCGTGGTAAAACTTATCCTAACAGGTGATTAGAAATCTGGATGGTGCTGGCATCCTGGAGTGTATCATCTGATGGCGACAATCAGAAGGAAGTCAAAGCAAATGTGATCACGTGGAGGCTGGGCTAGAAACGGCTGAGGGAGGCAGCAGGAGCAGCACCTAGGCCTGGGGGTTTCTTGCCAGCTTCACCGAGTTCCGACTGCAGCAGTGTGCTACAGCTCGGAGAAGGAACAGTTTCTGGGTTTTTGTGATAAGGAAGAAACAATCTGGTGAACTGGCTTAGCATATGGAAAGGCATCCAGAGATCAACACCTTCCAGAGCCCCAAGTGAAATTTCATTCTGGCAGCCTTTACTCACCAGCTCCCCATTGCCTCCAACTTTGAGGCAGCTCAAATACCCTGAGAATGTGCTTTTCACTCAGAGAGGGTGCTTTCGGTCCTTACAAACGCTGACAAGCACCGCAGCATGGAACCTTTTGCTTTAAAGATAATCAACCCCTTTCAAACCTCAAAACCTTTCCCCAGACACAGGAAGAGCAACTAGGGTAAACACAGTCTTTCCCACCCACGCCTCCACACCCCATGCAAGATCATGAAAGAACAGCTTAAGGCAATCTGACTGCTTCTGAAAATCACAACGGGATCTGGGTGCTTCATGTTCAATTATCAGACCTCTTTGCAATTCCTAGTATTTAAAAAAGACTGTAGCTGCACTACAATCATTACACATAAAATTCAGTTTGTAAACAAAAATGTGAGTGGACTTTGATGTAAATATACTAATGCACAGTGATACAGCAGTATTGGACCCATTTATAATCTTTAGGGAATGCCAGAGTCAGAAAATCAAATTTCTACAGTGTTCCTATCTGCAACAAACATTTTTTATATTTCTTTTCTTTTTTGGTTGGTCTCCATGTTTCCTGATGTTGGTTTGCTTTTTCTATCATAGTAATGTTAGTTAAAACACCAGAACAACAGAGATTTGTAGGTCTGATTGCCACTGAACCATCATCTACAGCAGCAGTTTTCAACCTGTGGGTTGAGACTCCCTTAGGATCACATACCAGCTATCCAGAATATCAGATATTTACATTACAATTTGTAACAGTGGAAAAATTACAGTTATGATGTAGCAAGGAAATAATTTTATGGTTGGAGGTCAGCACAATATGAAGAACTGTATGAAAGGGCTGCAGCCTTAGGAAGGTTGAGAACCACCGCTCTATAGACAAGAAGGCAAAAGAAAACCTAAGTCAATGAATGTGCATTGTCTTGAGGTAAGCAACAGAGCTGAGGCCTGGAAGAGAGAGGGAATAGGAGGAAGAATGATAACTGTTGAGCAGGAAAGAATGGGGATCTTCTTTCACTGCATAAAGAGGAATGCTAAGAGGTCTTTGGGGAAGAGGGAAGATCATATCAAGTAGAATTTGAAACCAAGCTATTTTCTAGATTCTTAGCAAAGCTAGTTTGGAGGCAGACCATCTGCTTTGTGCAGCACAGAGGACACCAGTAGGCAAAGGACCTTGATGAAGCTTTTCTTCCCTTACCTCCATATGTCGCTCCAGCTCTTGCAAAAGAGTAACATACTTTTCCAGTCGCATGAATGGTTTGCTGAGGCTTGTTGTTAAAATAAGGATACCCGGGCTGGATGCACCTTGGTTTTCCATGAATCGTTCTAGATCATCACTAGAGTTAAAAAAAATGGATATACTTTCAATACTGCTGAATATCTGATGTCAAATATCGACTTAATGTGTTAGTATATTTTACACAATGAAACCAGCCATTATTCATCTCTCCAGCACCATTAGTTCTGTGCCCAGCACAGAGGAGATGGTGGTGGCCCACACTTGGAATTCCTGGTGCTATTTACTCAGTCAACACTTCCTGATTGAGCATCTACTGGGGAGCAGGCTCTGTCCTGGGAGAGTGCTACAGCAATGAACAAAACAAAAATGCCCCACTTAGGAGGCTGTACCCAGGTGACAGGGTGAAGAGTCGATCAGTGACCTCAACCTCAAGTTTAAAGAGTATGTTTTCTTGGTCACTTCAAACATTCTACTTATTTGCTGGTTTGATGCCAAGATTAACCATCCAGTAAACCCTCCCTCTCACTCCACTGAACCAAAAGCTGTATTCAGGCAGCAGCGTGTTGGTGTGACTAACTAGAGTCATTTTGTCTAGGATTTTAACGCAGTTCTGCAGGCTACCTCAACACCCCCATAGGCAGCATATTGGTGGGAATAAAAGTATGTTTTATGAGCCTAGCCCTAAAAACATGTGTATCTCAGATACTGCTTTCTCTGTCTTTCAGTACCTTTCCAGATTGTTTCTATCAATGAGGGCTGTGACTTCAAGGTCATTCAATATACACTTAAAAATATAGAGAACTAGATGTGGTAGCACTTAGAGTCCTAGCACTTAGGACACAGGAGAATCTCCATGAATTGAAGTCAGTCTGAGCTACATAGTCACTTCTAGGACAGAGTGGGATAAAGAATGAGATGCTGTATAAAAGAATGACATAACATTCAAGTTTATGGATAAGTAAATAAATTACTTTATAAAATAAATAATTTACATTTATGTTATACACATATTATAAATATTTATATTATATTCAAACCATTGTTACTTGATTTTAGTATTTGTTGATACTCTGCTATTAAAAATAGCTTTCTTTGAAATAAAAAAAGAATGAAATAAAAGGAAGAAAAGGGACAAGGAAGATGGAAGGAGGAAGAGAGAAAGAAAAAGAAGAGAGGAAGAGAGAGGGAGGGATGAAAAGAAAGAGATGGAAGGAAGGAAGAGGGAGAGATGGTGGGAGGAAAGAAAAGGAAAGGAAGATTAGAGAAAGGGACCTACTTCCTGAGAATTGATTTTGAAACTTTTGCTTTCTCCCATGACCACTTAACCTCCTTGGGGGTTTTATTCTTGTTCACTCCTACAGCTACCACCTGTGGTGGTATTGTCTTCCCCAAATATTGTGCACCCTAACAAACTTATCTAGGGTCAGAGAACAGAACAGCCACTAGATACAAATGCTAGAAAATGGTGGCACACATGCCTTTAGTCCTAGCATTCCAGAGGCAGAAACTCCTCTGGATCTCTGTGAGTTCAAGGCCACATTGGAAAGAGCCAGGCATGGTGACTCACGCCTTTAATCCCAAGAAGTGAGCCTTTAATCCCAGGGAGTGATGGCAGAAAGCAAAAAGATGTATAAAGCGTGAAGATCAGAAACTAGAAGCATTTGGCTGGTTAAGCTTTTAGGCTTCTAGCAGCAGTTCAGCTGAGATTCATTCTGGATGAGGACTCAGAAGCTTCCAGTCTGAGGAAATGGATCAACTGAGGAACTGGTGAGGTGAGGTAGCTGTGGCTTGTTCTGCTTCTATGATCTTCCAGCATTCACCCCAATAACTGGCTTCAGGCTTGATTTTATTAGTAAGACCTTCTAAGATTCCTGCTACAACCACCTAAGTTCAAGCCTCCGTCATGTCCCATATCCCGTCCAGCACACTTCGGTGGGCTGAGTGTTTCCCCTGGCTCCCTTTCTCTCCCCACTCACCATCCTGAAAAACAGTGCTTTAGCCCCACAGCCTTCCTGCTCAAGAATGTCCAAGTACTGACAAGGCAGTCTTAAATTTTGAGACTCCTGCTGGCCTCACCAACCTTCCTTGTCACCCCAAATAAGGATTCTCGACTAAAAAGTGGCCAAATTTGTTTTCTTGAACATAGTTTGTGTAGTGGTCTCCAATTGCAGTGTTCCCACAGCTTGTGAAATATGTCCAAAGAAACTTACTATCAACAAGTGGGGTTGGAAATGGAGTAACTTGCAGGTGATCCCTATTAAAAATGAATTCTCTCTCCTCCGGTTTCTGGGTTTAGTCAAGGATGCAGTTTCAGCAACCACAACAGCAGCTCTGGCCATGCAGTGTCATATGTGTGTCAGGGGGAATGGTCTGGCAGTGGCTGCCTCAGGGGCGGCTAGTTGTGACTGGACACTCACATCAAATCATCAGTGTTATCCATTATATCCATTTCACAGCCATTTTCTACAAGCAGCCGAGGGAAAGTGCTGGACACAGCTTGAGTCTTGAGTAACTCATCCATAAAACATAAAAGCAGGAACTGGAGAAAGACTTGGCGGTTAAAAGTATACACCACTGCTCTGTAGAGGACCAGAGTTCTGTCCCAGCACCTACATCAGACTACATCAGACTTGACTGCCTATAATTTCAGCTCCAGGGGATCTGACATTCTCTTCTGGATCCCATGTGCACCTTCACTTACATGTGCACATTCCCACACATAGAAACACACATACATACATGATTAAAAGTAAAATAAACCTAAAAAAAACAGGTAAAACCTATTTCCTAATAAAACTGCTCAGATTAAACAAAACTAACGGGATTTGTAAAGCATTTCAGTATAGGTGTTTGTCCCATTTTACAGTTGAGAAACCTGAGGCCTAGAAATGTTTCCAGTTGGTAAGTGGTCATGGCAGGCTTAATATGGAGGTCTGAAGCCAAACCTTGGGTCTATCCACACCACTACCCTACCTCTCTACAGAAAGGGATTTTGTCAACTTTAGCCAGCAGATGCATTATTACTACCTTTTCAAGACACATGGCTGGCTAGAATCTGATCTTTAAAATTTCCTAGTACCCATGATTTGCAGCTTAATGGATAATCAACTGATGTTTAATTTCCAACCAAGAGATTAACGAGACATAAAAATTCATCACTTACAAAATATAATTAAGAAAGTGCATTTGAGCAGACATGCAATCTGAAGAAAATAGCTTTCCTAATTTCTTTTCAGTTTGGTAAATAAGCTTTGTGTTTTCTTTCTATGACTAAATGACTGCCAATCTTCCATATTCGGCTCTCATTGCTGGGAGAGTTGCAGCAATTCATAGCATGGGCGTATGGACACTGTGCTATTATTTTCCATGAAGTATTCTAATTCCTAGGCTTGGGAAATATTATAAAGCAATTTAGCTGTTTTTTCAAAATAACATGACACACCTGTCTTGGATTAAAACAGATTATTGGAGAGAAAAGAAAATGTCGTTAATGAAATGAACCAAATTGTTTTTATAGAAACACCACCTGTCATGATGAATTGATTCTAAAAGACACGCTTTACTTAGCCAAATAAGTTTAATATGTAAATTAATATTATATGTAAATAGCATTCACAAATGTATAATCATTATACTGAAGATGAATCTGGCTTGAAATGGTTTTTACTTTTAAATAGCAGCGTCTTAAGACTTGTTTGCTTTTTAAAAACATCTTATTTTATTTTATGTGTATGGGTGTTTTGCTTGCATGTATGTTCGGGTACCATATGAATGCTTGGCGCATTCAGAGGTCAGAAGATGGTGCAGGATCCCATGGAACTGAAGATACAAAAGGTTGTGGACCAACATGTGGGTGTTGGGAATTGAACCCAGGTCCTTGGCAAGAGCAGTCAGTGCTCTTAAGTGCTGAGCTGTCACTCCAGTGCCCTCCTTTTGACTATTAAGACAGCTCTCATGTATCTCGGGCTGACCTTGGCTATATAGCCAAGGGTAGCTTTGAACTCCTGATCTTGTTGCTTCACATGGTATTACAAGACAAGTGTGTACTGCCACACCCAGCTCAAGGCTTGGTTTTGAAGCCTAATATTATTCATCAGAAGCAGCTTTCAATGAGTTTATAAATGCTGTTTGACATTCAATATACATTTATTTCATAGAAAATATGGTGGATGGGACTTTGTTATATTCTGGGTTGGGCTGGAAGGATGGAGAGAATTATTCTGTGTCATAATAGCAATAGAGAGCTTAACTAATTCATATACAATGTTTTTAGGGCCACCAAGGCAGCTCAGTTGGTAAAAGTACTTGGGGTGAGAATCTTACAACTAACTTGAGATCAATCCCCAAAGCCCACAAAGGAAAGCAGAGCTAACTCTTGAAAGTTGTTTTCTGACCTCTACACTTGGGCTGTTATATACTAAGTACACACACATACACAAACACACACACGTATACACGCACACACAATTGAAATGTCAAAAACTGTTTCTATGGAATCCCTGTGCAGACTTTTAACTTGAATAAACACAACTCTAACCTAGCGGAAGCCCAAAGATTCCTCCTCCCCATCCTATCTCCTCTCCAACAGCCTTTCTTTGGAACTGTGGTGCCCTGGCATGAGAAATGGGAAAGTTTGACTTCTAGCCAGTAGAAAAATCATAGGGGCACTGCTTCCTCTGGGTTGAACGATCCCTATTTTCCTTTCTCCTTTTTCCAGTCCCCAGCATCGGACTATCTGCTTCTGTTTGTTTGGAAATATAGTCTCCCCTAGGCCATGCTAGCCTTCAGTTCCGGATTCTCCTGCCTTTACCTCCCAAATGTTGGGATTACAAGCACGTACCACCACCACACCTGATTTGTCTGCTCTTTTGTCTCCACTACTTTTGTGTGTGTGACTAGGTAGTCCCAGCACCTAAGAGACACAAACAAAACACGACTGAGGCTTAGAATGTTTCCTGTCTCCCTTGTCCACAGAGCAAATGGCTAGTTCTTTGGGGGTTTTCTCAAAGGCATCATTGCTAGCAACCTGGTAAACAGAGGGAGAGGAAAGTTACCAAGGAGAAAAGTATACGGAGTATCTGTGGCGGTCACATAGCGGCAGTGGAAAGGAGCTCCAGATCTGGGTTAGTGCGTACTTTCTCCTCACTTGGCTCTTTCTTTTAACCCTCTCCCTTGTGAAAAGGACAGACAGGTGCTATACTAAAGCATGGGGAAGAAGTGGGTATTTCTGTAAGGAGCAGTTATTCCCAAGAAGGGCCAGAAAGGTATCTTAGGGGAGAGAGAGGGGAACTCCCAGAAGACCTCACCCAGTGGATCACAGAAGACAGAGGCAGCCATTCAAATATATGTAAATATGGGGACCGAGCAAAGCTGGTGTCTGATTACATATTCAAATTCAGGCAACACTTCACAACACTTTTAAACAGGCATCTGTATGTAATCATCCAATTTGAAAGCTGAATGCATTCTTGCGGCCAACAGTTGCATGTGAGCATTTCTGGTTTGATATTGCCACCTACAGACCCAAAGGGAGAAGTTCACCTGAGCATGACAACTTGAGAAGGCAAAGAGAAATCCACTAATGTCCATATTTCAGCAGAAGCCCTCACGAAAGCAAGGCTTTAATCTGCATTTTCTGCGAATTTCATTCAACTGTGCTTTGCATCTCATATGTCCTGAGTGATCAACAGATGCACACAACGTAGCAGAGATTATATGCAAAGCACAACTCAGGGAAACCTCAAGCATTTTAATGGAATCTCACCCTGGTCATGTAAATAAATCAGAAGACAGGAATTTAGTTCTTTGAAGACTCCAGTGAGACTTCTATCATAAAGTTCCTACAAAAGCACCTTTAATCAAGACCAATAGGGTCTTCCAGTTCTTAAAATCACAAAGAACCTTTAAAATAATCATGTAACACATTTGAAATCATAATGATTAAAGGGCTCTTATAAGATTTCCTTCATTAAAAAGGTAGAAGATGTATAAAGCTTATACACGATCAGGTCCCTCATGCTATATGCTGTCTACTTTGTGTACACTGTTTCATTTAATCCCCAAGAAAGGCAACTGACATTTACAATTAAGTGAATCCTATCTGGCAATGCAGCTTCTAGTTGGGACAACAAAAAAGTGGTAAGAAAAAAAAATTAGGATCAGATCAGGCAAGGGCACATATAGACTGAAAGAGTGAATGGTGGGGTTGAAGAGATATCTCAGTGGTTGACATTGCTTGCTATGGAATCATGAGTCCCATTGTTCAGATCCCAGCACCCAGGTAACAAGCTGAGTGTCCAGAAAATGCCTGTAACTGAGCTCTGAGCGATCCAACACCCTTGGCTGGTACAGGTGCTCTCCCTTCTCCTCCCCCTTCTTTTTGATACACACAAATACACACATACATACATACATACATACATACATATATACATACATACATACATCAGGAAGACAAGAAAGTGGTGGTAGCAAGTTCTACTTTCAGGATGGAGGCAAGAGGTGTTCATTGTCCTCATTCTCCAGTAAATCATAACTAATGCAAGAACCATTCAGAGTCTCTAGAAATTGTTATAATGGCATGGAACAGAGAAACATTTGTTCATGAAGATGTAGCAAAATTATGAAGGGAAGGGAGGGTCAGTGGCTTCTGAGCCAGTCTGCTGTACTCCTCTCTTTTCTTCACAACTCAGTCCATGAAAATGCCTCCAAACAAAAGATGTCCAAATTCCTCAGTACCTGGTCAAGAGATACATTTACCAAAATGGGCACGCCACCAGGATATCACATCCTCTTCAGCTCTGAGCAAGAAGGACTAAATTCCAAGTAAGTGAGGCTGAGAAGTAGGACACTCTCTTCCTCTAGCCCTCACACCTAAAGTGGAGGTTATATCCTAAGATTAGAAGGCTGAAACTAGTGGAAACCCATGAACTGTGGACCAATAGCTGAGGAGCCTCCATGGTACTGAACTAGGCCCTCTGGATAGGTGAGACAGTTGTTTAGCTTGAACTGTTTAGGGAGCCCCTAAGCAGTGGGATCGGAACCTGTCCTTAGTGCATGAGCGGGCTGTTTGGAGCCCAGTGCCTATGGTGGGACACCTTGCACAGCCTTGGTGCAGGGAGAATGGCTTGGATCTGCCTCAACTGAATGTAGCAGGTTCTACTGGCTCTCCATGGGAGATCTTGCCTTGGAGGAAGTAGGAATGGGGGGTGGGTTGGGGGGAAGGCTGGGGGCAGGAGGAGGGAGGACAGGGGAATCTGTGGTTGGTATGTAAAATGAATACAAAATCTCTTAATAATAAAAAATGAAAAAATAAAATAAAAAAGAGTAGAAGGCTGATAATATTGGAGCCCCATCACCTTTACCCAGGATCACTTGACGGACCAGGGTACCATGCTAGAAATGACAAGTTGAAAAGACCAGAGACCACCACCCCTCCAGTTGGTCATAGCAATAATGCCCAGATTTTTTTCAAGGAATAGAGAGCTCAGAAGAAGCTCTCCCCAAAGCAACTTATTATTTGAAGACAACTGTGGATAATCTCAAGTTTAAGTTCTCTCCCCAAAACAGCAGAGATTTTGATAGCAAGCCAATAAAAGGAGGCTGGTGGTCTCTCTTAAAAAAGAGTAGCATCCTTGGATCCATAGGCCAGCTAAGTCATCAGAGAAAACAGGGAAAGAAGCCACTACAAAGTGCTAAGGGGAGCCAGGGAAGCCTCTAAATCTGGTATCAAAAATGGCCTCTGCTTGAACTGTATTAGCTTAGATCAGTGGTTCTCAATCTTCCTAATGCTGCAACCCTTTAATACAGTTCTCATGTTGTGGTGACCCCCAACCATAAAACTACTTCATAACTAATTTTGCTACTGTTCTGAATCCTAATGTAAATATCTGATATACAGGATATCTGATATGTGACCCCTGTGGTGGTTACAACCCACAGGTTGAGAACTGCTGGTTTAGATAGTAGAATGGTTTATGCCCCAAGTAATCATCCAAAAAAAATAGAGACAGTTAGGTAGAAATAAATGGAACCCAACATCTGGATATAGTGTTAAACTGGTCTTAACAGTGAGATAGGTGTGTGGGGGAGGTGTTAAAAAAAAGAGTTCCACTAATGTTAGTAAATCCAGGATAAAGATGTACTCAGGTCCTCTAAAAAGTAACATTAGAAGTTGTATGCCATGTGTATATGGATTTCAATAAAACAGTGTGATCAAGTTACAAAACAAACAAATAAGCAAAGAACGGCCAAACAAGCTTCATAGAAAAGACAGTGTGGTGAGAGCCTGAGCTATTGGCCAAGCACTTACAATTAATATTAAGTCTCTGTGTCAGCTATTTGGGAGCAGCTGCCAAGACACAGAGAAAGTACCTACAACCAGGAAAAGAGAATAAAGATAAACAAACATAACTTGGGGAAAATATTTGACATCTTTTTAAAAGTATGGAAGTAACAAAAAGAAATAATGACTGATAGCGCCTCAACATTTAGGAAACTATTAATCTCCACATCTAAGAAGCTCATTGAATTCCAAGCAGTATAAAAGCAAAAAGATCAACACTCAGACAAATTACAGAGGAAATACTGAGAAACACAGCTACAAATCTTGAAAGCAACAAGCGACAGACAACTCACTGTGGACTTGGGAACCTGGATAATATTAAAAGCTGATTTCACAGCAGAATTACAGGGGCCAGAGGACAGTGGCCTGACATTCTCAAAGCACTAAAAGAAACAAAATCACCAAGCCAGACTTCCACAGCCACCCAAATTACCATGGAAAATGGAAGCATTTCCATACACAAACTGAGAGAATCCCTATCTGGGAAACCCACCTTAGGAAATACTAAGCAATGACCCTCAGGCTTAAAGCAAGTAAATCCAGACATAAATTTATATCCATATATAAAAACAAAGAGCAGCAGTAACCCTCCATCACTTATGGAAGATGTTATAAACATATATATCAAGAAATAAAGTCAATTGCACATAGCAAAACCATACAAGAAACACATCTTCACTAGACCTGCAAGAAACGCTAAAGTACACTCTTCAAACTGAAAAAAGCTTTAGTAATAAGTACAGGGAAGCAAAAAAAAAATACTCACTAGTAATAGTGAGGTGCCCCATCACTCAGAAAGCATAAAAGCAGAGGATCAGGAACTCAAGGGTATTCCTTACTGCATACTGAGTTCCAGGCTGGTCTGAGCCTATGAGACCTTGTCTTGAAACAACGCAAGAACCCCTGGACCAGTAAGATGACTCAGTGAGTAAAGGCACTTGCACAAGGCATGACAATCCAAATGTGATCCCTGGAACCTACATCATGAAGGAGAGACTCTACTCCAGCAAGTTGTCCTCTGACCTCCGTACACTCTGTGGCATGTGTGTCCCCTGCCTCCCCCTCCACCCACTGCCACACAATAAATAAATATGATTTTAAAATTTAAAAATTTGGACATGACAGGGCCATTGCATTCATGAGCTAGCAGCAGTTGTGGTTGTCTGTACAAATCCTGCTCAGGATCAAGCCAGTCAATAGTCCAGTATGGATTGGGGAGGAGCTCATAAGGCCCCACCCCTAGTTGAGAGGCTATTGACAATTAATGGCTTCTGGAGGAGGGGCAGGCATATTTCTTCATGTAAGTAGTCACTGGGATGTTGACCACATTGCAGTAAACAACTCTATGTCCTTGTGCATGCATAAGATCCTAATTAAACTCAATGGATTATGAAAAACCAAAGGCATAGAAGTGGGGAGAAGAGGTGTCCCAGAGGGAATGAGAGAGGACCAAGAAAGAGGAATGGGGTATGATATGACCGAAATACACTGTAGAGCTGGGCATTGTGGTGCACACCTTTAATACCAGCACTAGGGAGGCAGAAGCCCACAGATCTTTGAGAGTTCAAGGCCAGCCTGCTCTACATAGCAAATTCTAGGCCAGCTGGAGCTACACAATGAGACCTTGTCTCAAAAAAAAACTTGCATATGTGTATGAAATCATCAAATAATGAATAAAAATACTATTAAAGTTTAAAAGTTAAATAAGATGTAAATTTGAATAAAAAGAGCAAGGCAAAGGTGCTGGAAAGATGGTTCAGTCAGCAAAGTGTCTGGTGTTCAAGCGTAAGGACCTGAATTGGGATCCCTAGCACCCATGTGCTACAGACATCTGCCATCCCAGTGCTTGGAAGGCAGAGACAAGAGGACACTGGGAGCTGCTGACCAGCTAGGCTAACTGAATAGTTGTGAGTGTGGGGTGCAGAGAAAACCAAGCGAACATCTTTTGATTGACATGGTCATGACCATGTCAAGTACCCCAATGCCTCAGACCCATGGTAGTGGCAAAACTTTCCCCTGGAGTGAGGCTCAGAGGAGTGGTAACATTTTTATCCGGTGTTCATGGGAAGGTTGATAGTGTGTTCAAGTGTGACTGTTAATGAATGACTGGTCAGTGTGTGTAAACACTAGCAACTCTAGCTTCCTTCTTCTGATGACTGCAAGCAGAGACTGCTCCCCTGTAGAGATCTCTTACTGAGACTAACTGACTCCTCCCCCTGTGCTTTACTTAGTAAACATGCCGAGGTGCTGGGTTGTTGTATAGTTGGTGCCACTATATCAGGACACACACGGCCCACCTGACCTCAGTTTTTCTGTACATGTGTCTGTCCTTTCCTCATTCCCTTGTGGCCTGAGTCAGGTCAATCCCTGAAGCCACACTGGCCTCAGTAAATGGGTGAGCTCCAGGTTTAGAGCTTGTCTCAACAAAATAAGGTGGAAAGTAATTAAAGAATACATTGAACATTGACGTTTGAGCTCTCTGTGAATATGCATGTGTGCATACACGTGAACATGTGACATACACATCACACACAGAGAGAGACAGACAGAGAGAGATGGAGAGGGAGAGGGAGGAAGAGAGAGAGAGAACAAGGCAAGGTCATGTCCCAGCCTTTTTAGCTCCTTATCTGGTGGCATGATTTCTCCTTGCCATGCTCCTGCCATGGTTATGTGAGCTTCCCTGACTTCCTCACCAAAGCCAGGAAAATGTCATTGCCATGGCCATGGGCCATCCAGAACCATGAGCCTTATAAAGTTGCCCAGATTCAGGTATTTTATTAGGGAAATGAAAACATGCAATTATATCTCCCAATTCCTATTTACTAAAGTACCCAACAGTTTTTCAGATACAACTTTCTTGCTGCACATAGCTAAACAAACCTAATTTTCATTTGATCACAGCTAAGTCCCTGGTGATTTTTGCTTGATAGGATTCCTTAAACAACTAACAACTTGAACTGCAATAACTCAAATCACTACCTCTGAGGCACTTATTGTCCAGAAACTATTGATAAAAATTTTCAGAAAATTCCCCACATCATCTAATAATAGTATGCAATATTGTATTTTTCTAAATAAAATCATTCCAACAATATTTCCTGTCTTACATGTTCTTCTGCAATGCAATTAGAACCATCAGAAAATAAAGTCAGTTTCCTTTTTCTTTGAATCTGGACTGGCTTTGCTGACTCTCTATTTAACAAATAAAACACAATAGAAGCAATTCTTTTTGACTTTTGAGGCTGTATCAAAAAATCACCTGGGATTCCATCCACCCAGTTTCTCCGGTAACATTCTCTCTCTTGTCAATCTATCCTTAGTTCCTCTCTCAACACAGCCATCACACTATTAAGATCCCAAGCCACATGAAGTGCTGGTATTTAGGATCCAGTTCATGGACCCAGCTGAGCTCAACGTGTGAGTCATCCCATTCCAAATGCCAAAACATGTGACCACAGAAGTCTCTAAAATTATTCCTGCCCTCCTCAACGAGACTATCCAAAGGACCTTAGCAGAAACTAAGTTTTTGGATGTATTTTTGGAAGATAGAGAAAGGGGGGCCCGTTTTACACAGTGGTAGAAAGTTTCACAAAACTGTCACCTATAGTAATACAGAAAATGTTGAATGAATTGATGAATCAAAGATTTCCAGGCAAACCACATAAACTCTCGACTGGTTTCTCATAACTACATAACCTGCAAACAAAGAGAGGGTGCTAAAGAGGATTTTTTTTTCCATTTTAAAGAAGAATTTTGAGGTGTTCTAAAGGAGGCAGGATTTCCTGGAATGAACATTCTTTGTCTCTCTAGAAGTTAAATGACTATTTACAATTAAAAAAAACCATTGATTTTAGGTCTATGAGTGTCTTGCTTGCAGGTATGTCTGTGTAGCACATACATGCCTGGCACCAATGGAGGCCAGAGAAGGTATAGGATCTGCTTGGGACTGGAGTTACAGGTGGTTGTGAGCCACCATGTAGGTGCTAGAAAACAAACCTGGGTCCTCTGCAAGAGCAGCCAGCAGTACTCTTACATCCTGGGCCATCCCTCCAGCCCCGAAATTAAAAGATTCTTACATTAGGAAATGGCGTCAGTGCACAAACAAACAACAAGCAAAACACAGTTCAAGAGTGGGCGGTAAGCTCAGTATTAAGCCCCCAGCCCTAGCTGAGGAGCTATGCACAGCTCATCGCTCTGGGGAAGAGATAGTCACACTTCTTTAAGAGTGTGGCCCCTGGTTGGTTGACCATGCTCAAATGGAAGTAGAGGGTATGGGCAGCACAGATGGGCCATTTAAATAAAGGAGGAGATGAAGTTGGGGGTGGTGGTCAAGGGTGGATCTGGGAGGAGTTTATGAAAGGAATATAGGGGGAATGTGATCAAAACACATTGTGTGCCTATATGAAATCCTTAAAGAATTAATAAAACTAGTGTAAATTTAAATGTGCGTATGCACACTGGATTTTGTTTATTATTGTTTTTGATAATTTTCTACATGTATATAGTGATCATATCCAATTCCTTTACCTTCTCTTACCCTCTTCCTGCTTCCATTGACCCTCTCCTTCTTCCCAACTAGTTTTTCTCCTACTTTCATGTCTTCTGTGTGTGTGTGATCCACTGAGTTTCTTTAGAATCACTTGCATGGCTAGGAGTCATTTACTGGAGTATAAGCAACTCACCAGTGACTACACCAGTGAAGAAAAGGACTCCTCCTCCCTTGGCTACTCCTAACATGTTATTTAACAGTTTGGCAGGGACCCCCAAATAGAAAGGGCTTGGTATTAAAAAAAAGTTTATGGTTGGAGTTTTTAGTTTATGGAGTAAATTCCCATTAAGGCACACAATCCACAAAATTTGTAAGAGGTCTATACTGGTCTAAGCACCTCTGGCTTAAACTAAGTGTACCAAAGCTCTCACAAAATGAAGATGCTCGTGCTCCCAAATAATTATGGCAGAAATCAGACTAAAAAAAATGACTCAGCTGCAAACATAGAATAAATTTCACAGAAAAAGTGATTCAAAGGGTAAAATTCAAAGACCAAGGATAAAGCCCAGAGCTATTGAGAACTGACACCAAAAAGTAGTACTAAGACTGAATAAAATGACTACTGGAGACAGCTAGCAGCTCAATGGAGAGGTATCGCTACAGATAAATGGCGGCTATACAATTCCCATTTCCTCCTTCCCATGTCACTTTGTTGTTGTTTGGATGGTGTTTTATAATTATTTGTTAAATTTATTTTAAGTGACACATAAAAAGTGTAAAAACGCACATGCTAAGCAAATATAAATATATAAATAAATAAAATTTTAATTGTGGACCAAGCCAGTTGTGCAAAAGGATCACAAAATCCAGGACCTGTCTGGGCTACATGGTGAGCCAGCCTGAGCAACTCAGTGAGATCTTATCTCAAAATAAAAAGTACAAAAGAGGTCTGGGAATATAGGTTAGTGGTCCAGTGTTTGTGTATCATGCATGAGGTCCAAGATTCAATCTTCATTACCAACAAAAAAGAGAAAAAAAACAATAACTATATAAATTCAAAATTCTCTAATATCATAACCATTGTAGACTAAAACAAAATTTAAAAATTAATACATTAATGTATTATGAGATATGAAATAGAAAAACTATAAAATAAGACATTAAAATTCAAATTATGTGGAAAAATGGAACACAGGTATGCACTTTTTATCAGTATATTTTCTGATTCTTTGGTGTTTCTATTTTCATTTTTATGGTCATTTTGATTGTTATCATTTTAAAATAAAATAAGTTTTTGTAACATTCAAGGTAACCACAAAAACTTCTCTATAGTAGACAAAGAAAAACTAAGAAGGGAATGAAAACATACCAATAGAGTAAATTGCATACTTAACTGAAAAGGAAGATTACAAGACAGTAAGGCAAGAGGAAGCTCCAATTGAACTTGAAAACAAGTCACAAATGGTTGCAGTCCAACCCTACTATTGACAATTACCTGAAAGTAAATAGAACTGAATGGATTAACAAAAGGAGGGCCCAAGTAAGTTATATAGAAGAAACTCCATGACATAAACTTAAAAGTGAAGGGGGCTAGAAGGTGACTTGTATCTATAATCCCAACACTTGGGAAAAGGAGGCAGGAAGATTGTCATGAGTTTGAAGTTAGCCTGGGTTATAGAGTACAATTCTGTCACAAAGATGTTCCATACAAATGGAGTCCAAAAGAAAGCAGGAACATTCACACTTACACTACATACAATAGACTCTAAATCTGAATCAGTAAGAAGACACAAAATAATGATAAAGGGGTCAATTCAGAAAAACAATTCTATATACTCAATACATAAAACAAGTAAGTATGTAAAACAAATATCAATAAACCTGAAGAGACAAACTCCAACACAGTAATAGCTGGAGACTCTGACATCCCTCCTTCAGAAACAGTAGACAAATGCAACAAAGGAACATTAGAATTAAATTGCATGCTAGACCAAACGGACCTCACAGGCATCTACAAAACATTCCAAGTATCAGCTGCAGAATACGTATTCTTCTCAGCACCATACAGAACATTCTCCAGGATACATCAAGCAGCAGGTTACAAAACAAACTCAACATGATGCATTAAAAAAATACACCTGTAACAAGAAAACCTTTGGAAACTACACAAATACATGTAAATTAAGCAACTTAGTCTTGAATAACCAGTGGATCAAGGAAAGATTAAAAAACATATTAAAACTTTTTTGAAACAAATAAAAATGAAAACATGCTGAAAATTCTTGTACACAGAAAAAAAACACTAAAAAGCAATTTTCATTTCTTTGTTAAGACAGCTGACATCATAAGAATACACAAAGGTCTTTGGAGATGATTATTATACAGTATCAAGCTATACAGAAGAAATGGACAAATTCTCAGGCATATACCTTACCAAGATTAAAACACGAAGAAATAGAAAACCTGAACAGACCAATAGAGTAATGACATTGAATAAGGAATAAGTCTTCCATCTAAGGAAAGCCCAGGAATAGTTGGATTCACTGTTAAATTCTACTTTTGCAAGGAGAACAAATATCAGTCCTTCTTAAATTGTTCCAAAACATAAAAGAGGTGGAAATTATTCAAAGTAGATTTTTACAAGGCCAGCATCATGCTTGTAAAACTACAGACCAGTATCCATGATTATCACAGATGTAAAAAGCCTCAACAAAATCTAGAAACTTGATCCAACAGCACATTCAAAAGATTGTTCACCATGATCAAGTGAAATTTGTCCTAGGGGTACAGGCATGTCTCAACATTCACCAATTAACAGACATAGTATCAGCACATCAGCATAATGAAGGGCAAAAACCATATGATTGCTTCATTAGATGAAGAAGAAAATGTTGAATAAAATTCAACATGCCTTCATAATAAAACTACTGGAACAAAGTAGCTACAGAGGGAAAGTACCTCAACATAATAAAGGCTATATATCTGCCCAAAAAGCTAACATTATACTGAATAGGGAAAAGCTGAATTCTTATTTCTCTAGGATCTGAAACAAAACAAGGATGCTCACTTTCACCACTTTTATTTGACTTTAGTACAAGAAATCCTAGCCAAAGCAATAAGGAAGAAGACAGAAAGGAAGCTTTCCTAAACAAGAAAAGAGGGAAGTAAATTGTTAGTGTTTGCAAGTGGCATGATTGGGCACAGAAAATCTCAAGACTCGAACAAGATATACTAGAACTAATAAACAAATTTAGTGAAGTTGCAAGACAGAAAGAAAACCAAATGGCATTGCTGGGCACTGATACCGAATGATTCGAACTAGAAACCAAGAAAGGAATCTCAAGAAAGCAGCTATCAAAAACGAAATATCTAGGAATAAATTCTGAGGTCAAAGATGCCTACAGCGAGTGTCATGAAACACTGTTGAAAGAAAATGACAACACAAGGAACAGGAAGTCGTTATTTATTATTAAAATGCAAAAGGCTGATGAGCTGTCTCAGTGGGTAAAGGCTTTTGCTGTGCAAACTTGACAGCCTGAGTTTGATCCCAGGACTCCAGGGTAGAAAGAAAGAATCAGCTTCCAAAAGTTGTCCTCTAAATCCCACACATGCATCATAGTATGGGTATATACACATTTACTCACATTTATATAACATATATATATATATATATATATATATATATACAATAATAATAAGTTTTATTTAATTAATACTAATTACTTATTTAATAAAGTGCCTATACCACCCAAAGAAATCCAGATTCATTATAATCTTTATCAAAATCCCAGTGATATTTTTCATAGAATTAGAAAAATAATCTATGATCTGGATAGAACAACAACAAAAAGGAAATGCCACAGCAGTCTTGAGAAAAAAAAAAACCATGTGGCATTATACTGTTTTATTTCAAAACACACTACAATGTTGCCATGAGCAAACAGTGTAGATTCTTCATTAATGCAAACCCAGACACATATACCAGTGGAAAAGCATAGAGAACCTAGAGCAAAACTATGTATCTACAGTCAACTGCCTTTTGACGAGAGTACTGAGAACAAATCACAGTGAAAAGCCAGTCTTAATAAATGATGCTGGAAGAGCTGGGCATCCATGTGTAGTAGAGTGAAACTAGACCCTTCATCTTTTCCCAGCTACAAAGATCAACTCACAGTTGATCCCAGACTTAAATGTAAGACCTGGAGCTGTGAGTCTACTAGAAAAACACAGAGGGGTGGGATAAAGTACAAAAATAGCCAAAAGAAGTGGGGGCAGGTGAGATTACTCAACTAATAGTGACACTTGTGACCAATCCTAATAACCTGAGTTTGATGGTACAAGGAGAGTCCTCTGGCCTTCACACATGTGTTGTAGTACCCATGTGCACATGCATGAAATATATAAATGCAATTTTTACAAGTATCAAAGAGAGAAATAGGCTTATCTCAAAGTGAAAAGCTTGCACACAATAAAAAAAAATCAACAGCATGAATAGGGAATAATCTATAGAATGGGAGAAGATATTTCCAAAATATACATCTGACAAATGGTTAATATCCAGAATAAAAAACTCAAGAAGTCAGTAGCAAAAAATTACTTGATTAAAAAATTGAAATACACATTTCTCAAAAGATCACACAAATGGCCAACAAATATAAGAAAATATGCTAAACATCACCAATCACCAGGGAAAGACAAATCAAAACCACAGTGAGGTTCACTCTAGTCAGAATGCCTATTGCCAAAAGGCTAAATAAATAAATGTGAAGTGATTGCAAGGATATAGAAAGACACGAGTCCATGCACACGGTTGATGGGCTATAAATTAGTCCAGATATTATGTAAAATGTATAGTATTATGCAGTATGGAGATTCCTCAAAAAATTAAAAATAGGAACTGTCATAAATAAGATCTATCAAACATACTATTGAGTATCTGCCCAAGGGAAATGAGATCAATATGTTGTAGAAATATTTGACTCCCATGCTTACCACAACACTATCCACAATAGCCCATAAATGGAACCAACCTAAGTGTCCATCATTCAATTAATAGATAAAGACAATGCGGTACATGTGTACAAAGGAACACTATTCAGGATGTCAAAAATACCATCATTTATGACAACATAGATGGAACTGGAGATAATTATGCTAAGTAAAATAAACCAGGCACAGAAAAATAAATGTCATGATCTCCCCTGTACATGGAATTTGAGACAGCTGGTTTCATGAAAGTTGGCAGTAGAATAATGATTGCATTTGACTGGAGAGAGTGATGGAGTCGGGGTGGGGGAAGCTTGACTCATGGGTATTAAGTTACACCAGAGAGAGGCAAACTGCTCTAGTGTACAGAGAAGTGACTATAGTAACAATAACATATAGTACATCCAAAAAAGAGAAAATTATTTCACAAGTTTTCACTACAAAGAAATGCTAAATGTCTGAATACATAGGTGTGTTTAACATTATTTAAATATTAGACAGTGTATGCATGTATCAAAACATCCCATGGTACCCTGTAAACATGTATAAAATATATAAAAAATGAAGATACAGATTGCCAATGAACAAATGAAGGATGACGAATATGATTACTCATTAAGAAAATGAAACCAATATCACAATGAAAAACTACTTTATAGCCAATTAATTTGGCTATAATAAAAAGGAGACTGGGTTGGGAAGATGGATTAGTAATTAAAGCATTTACTGTATAAGCAAGATGTCCAGAGTTTGAATCCCCTGAACCCATGTAAATGCTGGGTAGGTATGGTGGCCTTTCTGTAATCTAGCCTCAGAAGGTAGAGATAGATAATTGATCTCTAGACCAAATTGGCTAATGAGACTATCCAGGCTGGTGAGCTCTGGGTTTGATTAAGAAATTTTGCCTCTGTATATGAAGCAAATGAACAATCAATAAAAAGAATCACGATATCAACCTTGAGCCTCCATACACATGTGCCCCTACATGCAAAAATGCATACATATATTCATGGAACACACACAGAGGGAGAGAGAGAGAGAGAGAGAGAGAGAGAGAGAGAGAGAGAGAGAGAGAGAGAGAGAGAGAGAGAGAGAGAGAGAATAGCAAATATCACATTGTCCTTCACTGCTGGTAGGAGAATACATTGATGCAGTCAGTTTGGAAAATAGTCTTATAGTTCTTGTAAGGTTAAACAGAGAGAGCTGGAGATGTGATTTGGCTGGTATTACAGTGTCTGTGAGGTCTCAGCACCACAAAGAGAAACAAGATGAAAGCCAAGGCAGCATGGTGGTGCATACCAATAATCCCAGGACTTGGGAGGTGAAGACTGGAGAATCCAGGAGTTCAAGAAATGCAAACATGTCTATACAAATTTGATTTTTCAACACAGAACTATTCATGATCCATCAAGTAGAGAATAGAAAAAACAGTATGTGGCATCTATATAACAGAATTCTTTTTAAAAATATTTATTTTGTATTTATATGTATGTTTATGTGTCTATATGAGCCTATGCTAGTGGCTGTAAGACCAGAAGAGGGCGTTGCATCCCCTGGAGCTAGAGTTACAGGTATTTGTGAGCTTTCTGATGTGGATGCTGGAAGAAGTCAGGTCCTCTGAAAGAGCAGTACATACTCCTAATCACTATGCCGTCTCTCCAGCGCCCTGTGTATATATTTTTAATGATACGCCCATAATCTTATAGTGTGTGGAAAGCTTTAAAACATGTCAACATCAGGGAAATGAAAATTAAAACTGCATTGAGATTCTATCCAATTCCACTAAGAAAACAACAACAAATGTTGTTTGCAGGAAAATAGATGCAACTGGAAATAATCATATTAAGCGAATCAAGAGAGACAAAGATCCTTTTTTCCTACTTGTGTTTTTCAGATTTCACATAGATACATAAAATTATATATATGTACATGAAAACAGGTGTTTACTGTTTCAAGTAAAGGAGGCTAACAGGAGGAGAGGGATGACAAAAGGGAGGTTAGCAGGTATGCGGAGACATGCCTAACATTCAACATATACTTTATAAAAACTTAAAAAAAAACAAGTAAATTTAATCTGAAAAAATGCTGGCTAAAATGGGCAGAAAGAGGAACCTTTATATACTGCTTGTGGTAACATTACCTAGTGCAGCTACTATGAAAATCAGTATGGCGGCTTCTCACAAAAACCAACAGAACTACAAATAGAATATGAGTCAGCTATACTGCTCTTGGGTAGATGCCCAAAGCAATCTACATCGATAGACCACAGAGACACTTGCACAGCCATGCTTCTTCACATAGCCAGGAAACAGAGTGAGCCTAGAGGTCCATTAACAAATGAATGGATAAAGAAAATATGGAATATGTACACAGTGGACTTTTGTTCAGCCATGATGAATGTGGACTGAACTGAAGAAAATTGTGTTTAGTGAAATAAGCCAGGCTCAGAAATCAAAGTGTCCTTAGTTTCATTTCCGTTACTATAATAAAATACCCTGAATAAAAGCAATTCAGAGGAGAAAGGATTCGTTTAGCTTATAATTCCAGGTTACAGTTCATTATCATGGGGAAGTCAAGGCAAGAGCTTAAAGCATAACCTCCACAGACAAGAACAGAAAGAATAAACCATGGATCCTTTCTTGCTCTCAGCTCATTTTTCTTCTCTTACACTGTTCAGAAACCTCCGCCTAGGGACTGGTGCCACCCTCAATGGCCTGGGTCTTCCTATATTGATTAACAATGAAAACAATGACCAAAAATCAACCTAAGCTGGATAAATCTTTCTAGGTGAACCTAGGTTGTGTCAAGTTAACAACTGAAATGAACCAGCAAAAACAAGTATTACATTTCATTTCATATGCAGAATACACACACACACACACACACACACACACACACACACACACACACACAAATATATGTATGTGACTCAAAGGTAGATTTGATTGCAGGGAGAGAAAGGGGTCAAAAGGGATAGCAAAGGAGGAACAAGAGGGTAATGGAGGAAGATAAATATTGCATGTTTGTGCTCATACATAGAACACGTAGGGAAGGATATGAACAAAGTGTAATTTTATATGCATATATATATTATCAAAATGAAACTCATTATTGTATTTGGTACATAAAATATAACTGAAAAGGCAAAAACGCTAAGTGAAAGAAGACAGATACAAAAAGCCACATATTGTATGTGTCTTACCTATACCAAGTCCAATATAAACAAATGCCTACTGATTGAGCTAGTTTGGTATGGTTACCTTTGGTTAATTGGTTTTAGACTATGTGGGGTGACTGTTAAAGGATATGGTTGCTTAGGGGTGCTAAAACTATTCCAAAATTTATGATGACAATTGTGCGATTTTGTGAATACAGGAAACATTAATTCATTATATCCTTTACTCTGGGATGAGAAGACTTGGAAGACTCTCAACAGACTGTGATATGATCTCTGACATTTTATGGTTTGTTTTGTTGAAGTCAGGTCTCATGTAGCCTAAGATAGGGGCCTTGATTTTATCACATAGCCAAGGATGACCTTGAACTCTTGATCATCTTGCCTTCATCTCCCAGGTGCTGAGATCCAGGTGTACATTATTATGTTACTACCCATACGTTAAACAAGTGAATTCTATGATTTATGCATTACATCTCAATCTGTGGTACAAAAATGAAATGATAACATTATGTCACTGAGTTAGGTGGTGGGCTCTTAGGTGCATATTATAATTCTTCAAAATTGCATTTACGTTATTCTTTGTGGGTAAAATATCTATCTTACAAAAACATTTTTAGAAACCTGACTGACCTGACTTCTGACTCTACCACTTACCAATTATGAGTTCTTTGGCACATTACTCAACCTAAGCCTGCCAGTGACTTATCTGTAAGCAGAGATGGTAATAATAGTAACTTCCTCATGGCTTCTTACAACTGCATGCCTGGTACATTTTCAATGCTATTATTAGCTAATGTTCCCTTTAAGCAGTTGAACCACTTGTGGTAAAATGTCTATGCTAATATCCGCTCTTTTTAAAAATATATTTTTCTCTTTTCAATTTACTTATGATGATGATGATGGTGTGTGTGTGTGTGTGTGTGTGTGTGTGTGTGTGTGTGTGTGTGCGTGCGCGCGCGTGATCTGTATGCATGAGTGAATGTGGGTATAAGGTCAGAGGACAAGTTTTAGGAGTCAGTTCTCTCCTTCCACTGTGGGATTGGGACTCAGGGACTGAATTCAGATTGGTAGGTCTGTGTGGCAAGCACCATTACCCTCTGAGCCATCTCACCAGCCAACAAAGTACTGCCAGTGCAATCTCATGTCTATGGTGTCCTTGCTTTTTGTTTGTTCTGGTTGTGGGTTTTGAGGAAGTACTAAAAAAGGAAGTTAGAACCTCATGATTTTATTCTTTGTAGCTGGGAAATATCCCTTTGTTTATAAATGCCACATTTTGATTACTCATTCATCCACTGATGGGCACCTGGCTTGACTTCACATCTTGATTCTTGTGAGTATTACTATGATAAACATGTGCAGGTGTCTTTATTGTATACTGACCTTGATTCCTTTGAATACATAGGCAAAGGGAAGATAACTGTTTTAAATTTAGTTTTTAAAGGAACTTGCATACTGATTTCCATAACTGAAATGTCTACTACTTCTGAGGGTTGATATCAACTAATTTTCTAGCCTGCTAGGGAAGTTCAAGTCAAAGCCTATTCTTCTCTGTCTTGAGCTGTGTCCAAAAACCATGTCTGCTCTGAATCCAGTCTGTAAAAAAAAGAGCCCGTGTGTGTGTGGCACTATTATCATCCTACCTGGGTTTCTTACATATGATTCCAGTGGTTAAACTGCATCTTCAGCCTTTAATCCATTTCTGATCCAGATAAATATTTTTGGTGAATGTGTCAAAGATGGGTATTTAGAATTTAAGGAATTGTTGAAGAGATGTGTCACTCATCTAGCCTTGTAAAGACTTATTTTTTTCATTTGGGGTGTGTGTGCATGCGTGTGTGTGTGTGTGTGTGTGTGTGTGTGTGTGTGTGTGTGTGTGTACATGTTCCATTTCATGTGTATGCACTTGTACATTTGCATGTATGTGTGCACATGTTCCATTTCCTGTGTGTGTACTTGTTCAATTGCATGCATGTGTGTGCACACCTGTGTGCACATGTGTGCTTGGGTGTGCATGCCTGTGTACATTTAAAAACAAGAAATCAATGTCAGATACCTTCCACCTTATCATTCAATTTGAAATTCATGGTTCAGCTAAACTAGCTAGCCATTGAGGGCCAGGGATCTGCCTGCCTCTACCCTCCTGCCTCTGGGCTTACAGACAGGCACCTCTATCTATACCTGCCCTGGTTTTCTTTACATGGATGGGTGCTAGAGACCCCAACTCAGGTATTTATATTGGTGTGGGAAACATTTCCCCCACTAAGCCACCTTCCCAGCACTGTAAAGATTTATACTGATGGGAGATAGCATTCAATTATTTTTTTTGAAAGCTCAAAGCCAATCATATTCACGCAAATTATTAGAGGAAGTGACATGGAGCTCACAGTCAGTGTTAGGTTCCTTACCACTGCCTATTGTTTACCCGCTTGACTTCTTGAAACTTGTATCAATCAGCACCCCAGAAGCAGCAGAGTTTGGGGAAAACATTCATTAGAGTGTAGAAGAAAGTGTAAATATAAAATATAAGGGATCAGTGGCACACAAAGCCCGGGGAAAACTGGATACAACATGTCAAAGAATGGGACTACTTCCATCTCTCTCACCCTGCACAAACATACATGCAAAAACTGATCAAAGACTCAGTGTAAGACAAGAAACTTTGAAATGCTAGGAGGAAACCCTGAAATACAGTATAGGCAAGCACTTTCTGAGAACTCCATATGCCAGGAAATCAAGCAAGAATCGGCATATGCCACTCCAGAGATGTTATTTAAAAAAAGAAAAAAGAAAACCTTCCACACTGCAAAAGAAACAACTGAACAAAGAGAGAGCCCACACGGTGTGAGAGAAATCTTCTCCAGAATGTCAAGGAAATGTTTCTCAAAACTCAAGGAGTGCCGTTGCTGGGGAGCCACCCTAACTCACACTCCTGCCCTTTCCTTTCGTCTTCTTCTTTCTGTTACTGAGCACACTTGCTCTGGTACTTGAGGTATTTTCACTCTTTCTGCGATGTTCCCCTTTCTGCCATGTGTCTGCTTGTTTGCCATATGGCTGACCTCCATGCTGGCTTGGCTCAAATGGCAATCTCTCTCTCCTTTCCTCTTTCCTCTCTCCAACTCCCTCCTCTCTGCAGCTGGTGAGATTTACAGCTTGCGGGCCCTGGGATTTTTCTTTTTTCTCCAAAAAGAAAAACTCATTAAATTTAGCCAAAGAAGAAATAACACAATAAATAATGGACAAATCATCTGAGTAAACACTTCGCAAAAGGCACAAATGGCAAATTTATGGGGAAAAAATTCAATATTCAGCCATCAGGGAGATAGAAATAAAAAGTGTATTGGGATTCCCATCTCACCCTAAGTCATATGGTTCTCATCAAGAAAGCAACAACAAATGCTGGCAGATACAGGGAAAAGAAACTGTGTTGTCCATGACTTGTGGGAATATATCTTAGTCTAGCCACTATACAGAGTGGAAGTTTCTCAAAACACTAAATACAAAACTATCAGCTATACAACCCCTTTGTATATAACTGAAGAAAGGAAGGAAGCATATAACAGAGTTATCTGCACACCCATGTTTATTGAGGCTCTTAATTGTGACAGCTAAGCGCTGAATCAGCATATGTGTGGGGTGTGTGTGTGTGTGTGTGTGTGTGTGTGTGTACCTTTATACTTATATATCTACTTACATCTATATATCTTTTTATCTGTCTATATTGACTATTATTTATTCATAAAGAAGTGAATGCTCTTTACAGAAAGGGAATGGGAATAAAGGTCATCATGTTAAACAAAATCAGTTTAGTACAGAAACACAAAAATTGCTTATTTTTTTTCTCATATTCAGGAGCTAGAATTAAAGACATACCAGGTGGCATGTGTATTTGAGAGGGTGAGGCAGGAGGATTACCAAGAATTTGGTGCCAGCCTGGGCTATGGACTGATCTGATCCTAAATCAAAACAAAACAAATATCAATCTGTATATAGTAAAGTGACTACTTGTGACTCAAGGGGGAAGAAGTGAGAGAATTTAACAGCAGATATGACCAAACCAAGACATGTGCACATGTGGAAATGTCACAGTGAAAGTCAATAATATGTGCAATTAACATATGTTGATCACAATGTAAACAGTAATACTTGGTATATGTAGGGTTAACCCATAATGTTAAATTGAATTTTACTTAAGCAAAGTCTTCCCTGATTTTTCCTCTACCCTAACCCTAACCCTAGCCTTAACCCCACTTACTTATTATATTGCAAAGTTCCCAATATCCTTTTGACATACCTCTTGCAATACATGTCCACAGTGTTTCACTTGACAACCGCATTTCTCTCCCACAAGAGGTGGGACCCTGTCTTTCCTGATCACTACTACTATGCTCATCAGTGTATTTACAAGCTTGCCTAGAGTGAGTGCTCAGTAAATTACTTGTTGCATTAGTGGATGACCAAGCCATGAGACAATGAATTCAGTCTTGGTCTGTAGAACAGAGATAACCAAGAGTTGAAATGGAGACCTTGAATTCCAAGAAGTCCTCCTGAGCAAGGCTCTCTGCAGAACAGCTGTGCTGGGGGAAAGCCAGGGCATTACCTGTGCTGGGTGAGCACGTTGACAGCTGAAGGATGATTTGCACAGTAAGCCAGGTACATTGATTTAAAATGAGGCATGAGGTTCAGTAGACAGCCTCCTACTTTGTGCTGGTTTTCTGGAAACCTGTAAGTAAAACATGTGAAGCATAGAATGTAAACTAGGAAACAGAAGGTAAAGATACTCATAATTGAGCCCAGAAGCAGGTAAACCATTTGATGCATTGCCATGAGGGTTATTTATTTTTTGTTTGTTTGTTTGTTTGTCTTTATGTACACTGGAAGCACTTTATCCATGGAATGCAGTTTTTGATCACTGATTAAAATTCTAGCCACCTTGCTGGAGAGGTGGCCTGATTGTTGAGAGCACTGGTTACCCTTCCAGAGTACCCAGGTTCAATTCCCAGCACCCACCTGGTGGCTTGCAACCATCTTTAACTCATACATGTGGTACACAGACATATACAGGCAAAACACCAATACACATTAAATAAATAAAATTTAAAAAATAAATTCTAGCTACCATGTAAAACTTTGATGTATAGGATAAAATTCTTACTTGGAATTAGTAGGTAGGGCTGTTTGTTTCTAGGATGGTTATATTCAAATTTCTCTTGACACATTAAAAATATTCAAATTCACACCAAGTTCAAACACAGACAAAACTGATCGAATTTAACAGCATAACACATCTTGGACAAAAATTTCATCCCATGATGCTCAGAAAACAGGCAATCTCCCAATTTCCATAGACTGATGGAAGTCACTAGTTTTTCCAAGATACACGGGAAAATATAATTTTACTGCCAGAAGGTCATTCCAGTGAACTTTGTAATATGATGTTTACTAATTCAGAAATCAAGTAGCCATCAAAACCATGCTGTGGGGGTTGGAGAGATTGTTCAGTGGTAAAGATCACTGGCTTCTCTTGCAGAGAACCTGGGTTCAGTTCTCCACGTCCTCCCACATTGGTGGCTCACAACTGTCTATAGCTCCAGTCTCAGGGGATCCAGCCTTTTCTCTGGTTTCTGAGGGTACTTCATGCACATGGTGCACACTCATATATAGATTGCAGGGAAAACACCCATACACACAAAATATAAATAAATCTTTTTTAAAAAATCATGCCATGGTTCACACAAGACCTATACTTTTTTCTTCTCCGATTTTGTATGTGTTTCAAGTCAGACTATAACAGACACAATACCAGGAGTGCTACAAAGAACCAAGTTGGACATGGTGGTAAGTATTGTAATGCCAGAGACAGAGGTAGAAAGATCTGAACTTCTAGAGCCACCTAGGCTACACTGTGAGCTTGGGGCCTGCTGGGACAGAAGAGTGGGCAAAGTGAGGGCCAGGGGTGGAGTGCAGTAGTAGAGAGCCTGCCTAGAGTACACAAGGCCCCAATCTAAGGGATCAGAAAGGGGGAGATTTGAAATGAATGATTTAAATGACTTTTCCAAGTATTTTCAGCACATCAAATAAAAATGTCTTAACATCAAAGCTGTTATCATCGGCCCGGCAGAGAGAGCTTAGTGCTTGAGCCCTCTTGCAGCTCCTGTAGAGGACCAGAGTTCAGTTGCCAGCACACATCATAACCACCAATAACTCCAGCTCCAGGGCATCCAACACCCTCTTCTGACCTGGTGCACACGCATACACGAAGGCAAACATGCAAACAAACAAACAAAACAAATGGTGCTATTTAAAATGAAAGCCAGAAAGAGTCTACTAGATGGAACACCGTTGCATACCTCTAGTGGTTTGACACTAATCCCCATCAGTGTCTTGGTAGGGTGGGGCATCTTTATGTGTCCCTGTGTTCTGGGACAATGGGCTGAAATTGCAGCAAATATATAAACATAAAGAGCCTTACCTAATCTTATAATCCCAATACTTGGGAGGTAAAGGCAGGAGCGTCAGAAACTCAAGCTCAGCCTCCACTACATAGGGAGTTCAAAGCCAGTCTGGTCTATGTGATACAGTCTCAAAAGGCATTTTTAAGTATAGAAGGAAAGGGCAAAGTCACTTACTTTGAACATTCTTCCAAGGCTTGGCAGAGTGTCTGTTGAAATGTGCATACTTCTTCAAAGTTTCCCAATAAACATGTAAACTCCACAGTACTAAGGCTGAATAAAAAAAGGGACATGATGTTCCAGTTAATAGAACGGAAAGATGTGCCAGATATCTAGTTGGAGCTCAGTTAGCTGCTAGCTGGCTGCTAGCTGGCAAGTATGGAAGTCAGAGTGCCTGTGTTTGAATTTCTTCTTTGTTAACTTACAACAGCTCTATTGCCTCTGTTACCCTTGTTTAGCTTCTTCCCTTGGTTTATCTTTTATATGATAAGAATAATGATTGTAAAGAAAGTTGGTGGTCATTAGGGGCACTTACATATTTTGTTAACCATGAGGAAAACAACATGTGCTTAATATTAACGTATAACAATAGGTAAAAGCATAATACTATGTGGAATAAGTTAAAAATCTATGGTATATCTCTTCTAAAGAAAATGGGGAAGTAATTAAAATATTTATGTTCAACAAGCACAGAGAGGAAAAGGTAGCAAAATTAGCTTTCTCTAAAATGGAAATATTCAAATAACAACTAAAAACATTCTTCATGAAGGAGAATAGAAGGGAGAAAATAAAATTGAATTTTGTTATCGTTATTTGTGGGATGGAATGGAGTTAAATGGTGGCAAACTGAATGGTTTTATTCAGAGCATCTACATGAGGATTATTCCCGTTCATTTTCCCCTTACCAAGCAGTAAGCGATACTAAGAAGAGGAGCCAACCCTCACAAGGCACGGAACAGTCATGCAATCACTTTCCAAACAGGAGCTTCAGTTGCTCTGTGAGCTAAGCTGCACGGCCATTTACAGGCTAAGTGCCATTTTACAGGCGAGAAGACACAGGCACAGGGCAGGTAGTAAGCAAATCCACCGAAGATCAAAGAGCAATAAATAGCAAAGAAAAGGTTATCCCAAGCATTCTAACTCTGGAGAGCATGCTCTAAAGCACTTGTCTGGAGATTCACTTGAGAGGTGGATGTACCACACATTCCCTCTCCTTCAGAATATATCGTCCTGGGGGCTGCAGAGAGGGCCCAGAGCATTTGCTGTTCTTGCACAGGACCCAAATTCAGCTCCCAGCACCCACATTGGAGCTGCTCACAACTGCATAGAATTCCAGCTCCAGGGCGCTGATGCCCTCCAGGATCAGGCTTCCTGCAGCACCTGAGCACACATGGCATACACTCACAGAGACATATACAGAATTAAAAATAAAAAAAAAATATTTTAAAGAAACAAATTACCAGCTCTAAGCACGCATACATATGAGCAACACTAAATGGGCTCAGGGAGACAGGGAGGCACTGGAGGGGGGCTGGGAGTGGAAAGGGCGACAATACAGTACTCATGTAAGAAACCCTTACAAATATTAAAATTAAATTAAAAATATATACAATCCTAAAGAGATGCGGTAAGGCACACCTGTAATCCCAGCACTTGAAAGGTCAATTTAAGAGGGTCAGGAGTTCAAGCCTGAAACTAGTCCTAAGCTACATGAGAGACACTGTCCCAAAACAAGTTTTTGAAAGCATGTGCATGACATAGTTAATTCCTAGGGGAATATTTGCAAAGGAGTTTTGCTCATTAATCAAAAAGGGAAGATCCCAGTAAACATTCCCAGTAACCCTCAGAACATGAAAAGCTCCCAGTTCCTCCACTGTTCTGCCCTCTTGAACTGCAAACTGGAAACCCCGCCTCCTGTTGGCCGAGGAGGACTCTGGCAGCCAGCCAGTTTCTCTGGCTGCTTCTCTATCATAGCTGCAGCAAGCAGGGCCCCTGAACTTTCTGCAACCTGTTGGAGAATGTAGCTAGCCTCTTCACCATCAGACAGCAAACAGTCTGGCTTGCTCAAATCTTTGCGGGGTGAGAAGACAGTCAGAACTGGTGGAAACACCCAGACACCAGTGTGAGCATCAAAGTGAGGGTGAGCGCAGGTCTGACCCGTCTCACACACTCCTCTCCCTGTTCCGGGATTCCAAGTCTGCTTCTTCCTCATTTGAAATCTGACCATCCCCCACTCAGGATGACTACTTCAGTGACCCCCTCTTCTGCGGATTCCAGCCAGAAAACAGAAAGCATATTTCAGATAGCGTGTACCAAGAGACATGGTAGAGCCGGTCTGGTCACTTGGGGGCTGTGTGACAGGCAAAGCAGTGAGCCTGTCCAGACTTCAGTTTCTTATCTCCTCAATGGAGATGGTCAGTTCTCCCAGGAAAGTAGAAAGGGTGGTGTGCTGTATTCCTATATCACTCGATAAACTATGATTCACATAACATTTCACATTGCACATCCTAAAAACCAAACAGAGGAATATACAGTGCTTCCATATGAAAAATGCTTCCCTTGGCGTCATGAGAACAGTTAAATCAAAGTTCAGCATGACAGTTTGCTTAAACAACATAATTTGGGGAGGAAAAAGGAGAAAAATAGTTAACTATATTAAACTCATTTAAGCCTGGAGTTGGTAGTTCAGATTTTGTCTTCCACTGTGTGAGCTAAAGTTTCTATTTCACTTACAGATTATGATAGCCAGCAAAATTTAATCAGTTAAAGTAACAAATAAGGACAGTCATTATTTGTTAAATATGTTAGCCCTATAATCATAAACAATAAATCATAAACAATAAAATAAAATATTTTAACTGAAATCTAATTACATCATTTCCCCCTTCCCTTTTCTCCCTCTAGCTTGCTCCCCCACTCCTTCTCAAACTGATAGTCTCTTTGATTTTTAGTGTTAACATGTATTTTTCTTTCATGAAAACTTAGTCTTTAGCTCATGCTTTAGAAAATCATTTCAGGTTTAGTAAGTTTTGCACATTTTGCTTTCAGAATGCTTTCCATCTCATTATCATTCACATGTGCCTGAATGCAATACTGGCTTGAATTGTGCTCTTCTAAACATTTGCAAAATGCCACTCTCTTTCCACTTTGGGAGCATGGGAAAGAGGTCTGGCCTGGCAACTGAAAGTCAGAGCAAACATGAGAATTTCCAATGTATGTGATTTCTGAATAAAAGTACTTCACTTTAATATGCACAGGAAATGTGGAAGCTAAAAAGAAGACCCCTCTACCTGCACATTGGTGCATATTGCAGTGCTCGTGAATGGATCTTTTGTTTAATATTGCAGCCCTGTTCATGACAGCTAAGCAACAAAATCAACCCAGGTGTCCAACACTAGAGGAATGCACAGGGGAAATGTGCCTTCTATGTACAAGAAAATTTTTGTTTAACTATAAAGAATGAAGTTATGTCATTTGCAAGAAAATGGATGCAATCAGAAAAAAATCATATTAAACAAAATAAGCCAGTCTCAGAAAGGCAAATATCAGGTGTTGCCTCTCATTTGTTTTACATAGATACATAGAATTTTGTGTGTGCATGTGCGTGTGTGCGTGCGTGCATGTGTGTGTGTGTGTGTGTGTGTGTGTGTGTGTGTAATGAAAGTAGAAGGAGGGCTGGAGAGATGGCTCAGTGGTTAAGAGCACTGACTGCTCTTCCAGAGGTTCTGAGTTCACTTTCCAGCAACCACACGGTGGCTCACAACCATCTGTAATGAGATCTGGTGCCCTCTTCTGGCCTGCAAGGACACATGCAGACAAAACACTGTATACATAATAAACAAAATAAATCTTTTTTAAAAAAGAAGGTAGAAGGAAAACTGTGTGGGGGAATAAAGAAGAGTAATAAGAGGGAAAAGGACAAGAAACAGGAGGGTAAGAGGGTGGGGAATATGATTAATATATAAAATATGTACTTATATGGAAATTTTTTAACAAAAGTATTTTAAAGTAAATCTTACAGAAACACAGAGTAGAAGAGTAGTTACCAAACTATGCGAGGATAAGGAGGATGGTAGGATGGAGAAAGGACAGTTAAGGGGTCCAGGGTCCAGCCAGATAGGAGGTATAAATTCTGAGTGTTCTGCAGCACAGAGGGTTTCTAGGGATGCCAGAAAGCACTTGTGTATTTCAAAGTAGTTGCTGGATATGCCAGTTACCCTGATCTGGTTTGACACTTTGTAGAGGTGTACTGAAATATCACACTCCATCCTATAAGCATGTACAATTGTTTAGTGCCAAGTGTGGAAGTTTAAAAAAATATAAGGAGGCAAAAAAAAAAATACCCAATACAAAAATTGTCATAGGCAGAATCTCAGATCAGCTCATTTTTTCCACAGAAAGCAAGCCAAGCTCTCCAAAAGCAACATCTTGCATAACTGCCGTTGTCCTGACCATGTTCTTGGCAACCCATGATCTGTGGGAATTCTTTTAAAGAGCAAAATCAATTATTCAGTGACATAGGAGTAATGCTTCCAAGTGCTGACATTATCTTGCTGTGTTTACTCAGGGTTTAAGGAGTCTTACTTGTTATTAGACTGCAAGGGTCTTAGATAAGTAACGAGAAGAGACTGAAGTTCTTTGGCATATTCTTTTTCAGTGTCCAAGATGTTCTGTAACACCTGTAGAGAAACAAGAATTAAAGTCTCATAACTGTCAAGCAAGTCCAAGGTCAGAGCTTTAGATCTTCTAATCAAACTCCTAGAGAAAAGCATCCCAGTTTACTTAGGCTGATGTTAGATGTCAGGAATACAAAAATGCATATGTATTTTAGTTCACACTAGAAAAATATTTTAATAATTGTTTGACAACTAGTTGGATGAAGTAACTCATATGAACACAATTATTGTGAATTCTCCACAACTGGAGGAGCCTTACCACTTACATGGTACTGGTCACAATTATTTATACTTTAAATAAGTTCATCAAGGAAAGGGCTAGGTTAGCTAATAAAGGCCAACTATTCCCATTTTATGAATAATAAAAGTATAAAACATAGAGACTCAAGACTAGGAGAATTCAAAGATAATTATGACACTAAACATTAAGGATTTGGTTTCTGTATTGTTTCTGATAAGACATTTGTGGAACAAAATCATAGTATATAGTACATTCTTAAGCAGGATTGAAACTGGTCTTTCAATAAAAACAAAGAGTGCCCACATGAACAATTCATATAGAAAAGGAGACAGTACTGTGAAGAATTTAATGAGGAGAACAATTCGATAATTATGTTATTAATAACACAAAATTCTTTTTTGCTCTTGGTTTGAGACAAAGTCTTACTCTAGTCCAGAATGGCTTGGAACTTACTATGTAGTTCAAACTAGCCTCAAACTCACCATAATCCACATGCTTAAGCCTCTACAGTGCTGAACTTTTTTATCAGTGTATGCTACCACACCTAGCTAATAAGATCTATAGGCACAACAATCAATGTAGGACCCCACAAGTTCTCTTCTCCTACCAGTTCTAAGTCATCCCCCATTTCTCAGCCTGTTCTGGAAGCATATAAAACCTTCATTTCAAGCAATTATACATGACCAAGTTACTATTTTGCTATATGTTATATTTATATTTTTTTTCACGTCTTCTAATTCATTGAAAGATCTTTCCTATGCTAATGGCTATGCTGCTTACAGATAGGGAACTTCCACCATATCTGAAGATGAAGACATTAAATAGGAACCTACAAGACAGACAGAAACATGTATGGCTAGGAGAAGCACATTAGTCTAGCAAAAAGGTGGAAACGCACAGCTGACAGTGTGCCTGTGGCTTCCACATTAGCTGGATTCCATAGCGCTTCAGCTTCCACAGGATTCAGCTAATTTCAGATTGAAAATAGGTTTAAAAGGTCACCTGAATCGAATCCATATGGACTTTCCCCTTGTCATTATTTCTTAAATTATATAGTATATTTAACACAAGACTCTAATCCCAGCTACCCTTGGGCCTGATGTAAGAGGACTTCAAGTTTGAGGCCAGCCAGGGTAACTTAGTCAGATCCAGTCTCAAAATAAAAAATGGGAAAATAAAAGCTGAAGGTGTAGCTCAGAGGTAGAGCACTTGCCCTGGCATGTGTGGAGTCTTAGGTTCAGTTTCCAGAATCACAAGTAACAATTATTAGCATAGCACGCATACACGGGCAGGCAGCATAGAGATTATCTCAAGTGTAGGAGAGGATGCAAAAAGAGCATGTATAAATTCTAGACTATTTTATATTATATAAAAGACTTGAACATCTGTATCCGAGGAGGCCCTGGAGCCAATCCTTGTGGATACCAAAGAGTGGCAGTACTCACAAGACAAAGCATGATGACCAACTTTTGAAAAGTGGAGTAGCTGAAGTAAGTAGGGGACCAAGGAACCGCTGGCTTTCTGGTGAACAATTGAACTGGGGGATGGTAGTCCCAATTGTGCTATTGGCTTACAGGCTGCTTCAGTTTTAAGGCATAGCCTACCTCATCTCAGATTGTGACATTTCAGGGACCATTGTGAAGTAGCAGTGAGATGCTGCACAGGTAGGTACTGGGCAAGTGGCAAGCACTTTGACCAATTTAAGAGGCTAAATGCATTTCTGACAATAATAGCACTATTGGAATTTCAGACCAGAAGTTTCTGTTGGGAGAGGAATGCCCTAAAATCTTGAGGGAAGTTAAGCAGCATCCCTGACCTCTACCCATTAGATGCCAGTTGTGTGCCATTCCACGCTGCAGTTACTACCGTCAAAAATGTGCTCAGAAGGGTAATATCACCTTAGTTGGGAACCAGTGACTTAGAAGGCCATAAGGTGGTTTCCAAAGCTAAGGGTTTGCTAAGCATAAAGGCACATGCCTATTATCCCAACACTCAGGAAGCTGAGGCAGAAAGATGGGTTGAGGCCAGCTTATATACACAGTGCGTTTAAGGCTAGCCTGAGCAAGACTGAGCCTACAACAAAAAAGGAGACCAGTGAAGAGTTAAATTATAGGCCCTACTGACAGCCACTTTTGTCTACTTTCAGTTTCCGTATTGCTCAGAAACTATTCTTTACAAATGTAAATTCAGAGGTCTGAAAGAACTGGTGCTCTCTGAAATTAGTCCAATGATGGAACGGTAATGTTACCGCCTATAAAAAAATCCAGTTACAATAAAGGCCACTAGAAACTGCTTTGGGCTGACTGAAAAGCAAATTCAGCATGCAAAAACTGGGTCTGGATCTCAGATGGCAGAGTACTTATCTAGCATGCACAAAGCCCTGGGTTCCATCCCCAGCACCACACAAACTGGGTGTGGTAGTTCACACTTAGAATCCCATTGTGGAGGCAGGAGGATCAGGAGTTTAAGGTCATTCTCATCTACACAGGAAGTCCAAGGCCCACCTGGAATACATGAGACCTTCTCTTAAAAAAAAAAGTGGAAACTTACTGGTTTCAATTAAAATGATGCTTCAAGAAACTAATTATAGGTGCAAACGCCCATATTAAGAAAAAACAAGGAACTTCAATTTTAAAACAGATGTGCTTCCTGGGTAAATTGGACTCAATGGGTTAAAAAAACAGAGGACATAAAGTTCAGATAGAGACATGGTAGTGGTGAATGTGGTCAAAATTTGTTGTATTGCATGAAGGAAATTCTCAAAGAATAGATATATCTTTCAAGGAGGGATGATTTCTAATTTTTCATTTGGCATTCAAGGGGCTGGGGAGTCATCACTCCCTTCTAACACACTTAGCTGGACAAAATGAAAAATAAACGAACTAAATCTGTAAGGAATGAGGTTATAGAAAACATCTATTCTGAAGAGTGGCTACTGAGACTTACAACGGACCGGAGCAGAGACCCACAGAAAGCCTCCACAAGGAGCAAGACCAGGGTAGCAAAACCTTTGCTGTAACCAACAAGCTGGTGAGCACTTAGAGCGGATGAATCTGAAAGTTGAGCACTCAGGGGCCTCAGTGTCATGAAAGCACACTTACCGTTTTGTGATTTTTTTGTTCCAGTAAAAATAGAGGAAATGCCCTTACTTTTCAGGCAGAAGAAGAAAGCAGCCAGTATGACACCAGCATATTCTGGTAGCTAAACAACATGGGAACATTTAGTTCCTAACCACGTCAGCCCTCAGGAGAAACTTTGACCAGCTCATAATCTAACTGACATGAGAGACTAACTGACACGGAAAGAGAACATCTCAACTCCAGCCAGCTGGAAAGACTCATGTAGAAGGGAACTGAGCAACCTCAGCCCCCTCTAGTCATCTTGTGTCACCTGAGAATGGACAGTGAGAAAGAAGCATTAGTAAAGGCACAGTCGGGGCGCCCAGGCTCACCAAGGGTCTAACACATGATCATGGGACACTAGAACGTGTCCGTGTCTCCACACCTCACCACCACAGTACTGAACACCTGCTCTCCAGTCTCTTTGACCCAGCACATCATGTCAGGCTTCCAACACAAAATGGCAAAGCCACACTGAAAGGAAACAGCAGCTGGAGCTCGGGTGTAACAGTGGTCGAATGCTTGCTAGCATGCTCAAGGCCCTGGGTTCCATGCCCAGAGCCACCTAAAACCAACGAAGACTAACAATAACCCAGTGAATTTAAGGAGACAGTGAAAGCATCAGAGACAAAGTCAGATAGCGGGCATTCATTGAAAAGAACCCACCAACACTGAGTTCTGTGGCCTGCGAACTTGTTATTCAAAAGTAAAGCAGACATAAAGACTTTCTCAGACAACTGAAACAACACCCTGAAGGAAATTATCAGCTCCATGTAGGCCTGGTTTTCAAGAGATGTTCCTAGAAATTCTTGAACCTCTGTGTCTTGCCCACCACAAGATGAACTACGTCGTCTGCCACACACAGCTGCCACCATGATGTTTGGCCCAAGTCAACAGAGACAAGGACCATGGACTGAATCTTCTGAAGATTCAAACAAATGCTTCCTTTCTTGTAAGAGAGTGTCTGGAGGGAAAGTGATAGAGGGAGAAACTTGCATTCATGAGGGAACAAGTGATGGTCAAAGAATAATTTTCATTTTCTCTCACTGATAGACCAACAGCTAATAAAAATTATTCAAAATTGGGTCCTGGGTTCTATCCCTAGTACCAACAGAAATAATGCATTTGATTACATAAGTATCTGTGTACATGTAGGCATGTTTATGTGTAAGTGAAATGAGTGGTATTAATAATACAAGGCATGGGAGGGAAGAATTAAGAGTACTTTATTAACAAAAGATACTTTTACTAACTGAATATTGAGTATATCTTTGGGTAGTGTTGTTTGAAAATGAACTTGGAAGCTCAGTGTGGTGATACATGCCTGTAATCCTAGCACTTCAGAGACAGCAAGAGGATCAGGAGTTCAAGGGCAGCCTAGGTTATATGAGACCCTGGGTATTTGTTACTTTTCTCATAACTGTAAGCAGATATCTGGCATGAAGCAACTTAGGAAAGGCCTTATTTTGGCTCACAATTTGAGGGGCTAGAGCCCATCATTGACAGTAGGTAGCTCCTTAGCGGCAGGAATGTAGAGCTGACATTACTCCATTCCTCACATCTCCATGGAACAAGAAGCAGTGAACAGGTGATCCTGGCACTTCGGTTAGTTCCTTTTCCCCCTTTGTGTCCAGTTCAGTACCCCAGTTCATGACATGATATCTCCAACACTCAGAGTGGGCCTTCTCTCCTCGGTTAATCCTCTTAGGAAACACCCACACAGACATTCCCAGAGATCTGTCTCCTGGGTGAGTCTAAACCCAATCGTGTTAACGATGAAGAGTAACCATCATGTTTTGTCTCAAAAACCAAAACAACAACAACAAAGCAAAACAGAAAAAAGAAGAGGAGGATAAAGATGGTAAAAAAAAAAAGAGAAGACTGAAGAAATGAGTCGGTGGGTAAGGAGCAGTCACTGCACAAGCGTGAAGGCTTAATCACATGCAGGCGCCCACACGGAAAGCCAGGCATGGCCGCTTGCTAACGCCAACACTGTGTAGGGGTAGAGACAGGAGGATCACTGAGGTTTGTTGGCCAGCAGCCTACCTCCAGGTTCAGTAAGAAACCCTGTCTCAAAGGAATTAGACAGAGATAGAACAGAACATATGACATCTCTTCTGGTCTCTGTACACACACACACACACACACACACACACACACACACACACACACACACATGCATACCTGTACAAGCACATATACCACATATACACTCTCATACACAAAATATGAAAAAGAAAATAAACTTGGATTCAATGTGAATTTATATTGGAAACTCTAAAGCAACCATGAAAAGATTTTTTTAATATAGTAGAAGCCAGGTGGAGTGGCACACACCTGTATTTCAGCACTTTGGTTGTAGAGGCAGGAGTTCAAGGCCAGTTTGGTCTACGCAGTGAGTTCAGCCAGGACTATATAGCAAAACTATATGTCATAAAAACAAACAAATAAAATACATACACACACACACACATACATAATATATAATTGATATGTCAAGAAGACAAACGTGATCATATAAAATACTCATTTAAAACAACAAAATTCAGGAAAATGTAGGGAAAAATAGAACAAAGAACAAGGGTAAAAATAGTAAACAGTAACAAAGGAGACCAACAAGATGCTCAGTTGGTTAAGGTGCTTGCTGCCAAACCTGATGACCTGAGTTTGATCCTGGGACCCACACGGTGGAAGAAAGAACTGGCTCCTCTAAGTCGTCCTCTGACCTCCACATGTGCATTGTGATGTGTGTGTATGTATACCCACACACATACACACACACAATAAATAAATAAAGTGTAATAAAAAACCTAATTCACATTTATAGCCAATGTATTATTGTCAAAGTTACCAAAAACACATAACTGAGAAAGGACAGGTTCCTCAATAAATGCTGTTAGAAAAATTGGATATACACATGCAGAAGAATAAAAATGGACCTTATTTCACACCATGCACACACAAAAAAAATCAACTTAAACTGGATTAAATACCTACAGGCAAAATGCAAAACTATAAACCTACTGGGAAAAAAAAAAACAGATAAAAACCTCCACTGTGTTGTTCCATGTGATAACTTGTTTTGGACATGATACTAAATTCACAAGAAACAAAAGCAAAAATAGACCAATGTGATTATATCAAACTAAAAAGCTTCTATACAGCAAAAGAAACAAGAGGTGGGGACATGGTTTTAGTAGGTAAAGTGTTTGCCACACAAAAACTAGGAAGTGGTGACCCTGAGGCTTGCTGGCCAGTCAGTCTAACTGAAAAGGTTGAGCTCCATGTTCATGTTTGTCCAAAAACAAAGTAGTAGTGCCAGGCATAGTAGCACCTGCTTTTAGTCCCAGCACCCAGGAGGCAGATCTCTGTGAATATTGTGTATTGAGTCCCAAGCCAGCTACAGGAGACCCTGTCTTGACAAATAAAGAAAGAAAGCCAAAGAGTAAAGCACCCAACACTGACTTTTTGCCTCCATGTGTACATGCACACACACACACATGCACACACATACATGTACACACATGAGCATATACACTCACATCCAACACACACACAAGAAACAATGAACAGAATGAAAACAACCTACAAAATGAAAGAAAATCTTTTGAAACTATTACCTACTAAGGGGTCAATATCCAAAATGTATAAGGAATGTAAAGAACTCATTAGCAAAAGAAAAAAAAAAACCCTATACTTTTCTCGGTGTTTTGGTTTTTGGAGACAGGGTTTCTCTGTGTAGCTTTGGAGCCTGTCCTGGAACTCGCTCTGTAGACCAGCTGATCTCGAACTCAAAGAGATCGGCCTGGCTCTGCCTCTCAAGTGCTGGAATTAAAGGAGTGTGACATCACCACCACCAAACCTACCCTATACTTTTAAAATGAGCAAATGAGAAATCAAATATACAGTTTTCAAAATAAAACATATAAGTCACCAGCAAGTATATAATACCCAATGTCACCTATCCCAAGGAACCACAAATCAAAGGGCTTTAACCTCATACCTGTTAGTTTGGTTATTGATTGGTCTGGGGATGTAAGTCAGTGGTAGAGCACACTTGCCTGGCACACTTGAGGCTCTGGATTTGAGGGCCAGATCCACAAAATGCTAACAGTATTGATGTAGAAAAAAAAAAAAAAGGAATCTTTGCACACTACTAAAGGAATACAGCCATTTTGTAAACTATATAGGTTCAATAAAAAGTTGATAATAAAGTCAGGCATGGTGATGCACATCTTGAATCCTAGAGATTGGGGAGAAGGTATCAGCAGGAAGATCAGGAGTTCGAGATCAGCTTCAGCTATATACCAAATTCGGGGTGGGAGGACTCAGGCTACATGAGACATTGTTTCAAAACAAAACAAAAAGCAAAAGCAAGCTAATTTTTTTAAAGGCCACCAAAATGGTTCAGTAGGTGATAGCACTTGCCATGTAATCCTGGAGAGTTAGAATCCATGCGAAGGTGGAAAGAGAAAACATAGACTCCATTTTCCACAAGGTTGTCCTCCACATGCACAGCATGGTATGCATGCTTCTGTCCACCACACATCCTGGATGGAAATACACACACACACACACACACACACACACACACACACACACACTAAGATAAATAGTCAAAACACAGGCTAGTATTAATAAAAAAAACTGCTCTGAGTCCTGTAAGCTCGAGTTTTCATGGACTATTGTGTGATTTATGGCCTCTTCTAGCCTCTGCTTATAGGAGGCACACACATGGTGCACATACATACATACAGGCAAAACACTCATACACACAAAATAAAAATATTTAAAAATAAAAGAGCAGTTCTTTTGAAAGTATTTATTTGGTTGTGTGTGGGATTTAATCTATTTAATCTCAAACTGTGGCATCCTGCCTTCCCTCTCAAATTTAACAAGGAATGAATCTTCTAATCATCTTTTCTGTGCATTTTTTTTTCTAAAAAGAGCATGTTCTGATAGTGAGCTACCTCACATCCTCATCCTCCCTTCAAGGACTGTTGTCTCTGCCACAAGACCTGAATCACAATACCTATTCAAATGAAGAAAAAGGGAGCAGAGGAGTCTGCTGGAGGAAAGACCTGCCCCCTTCCTCCATGCTGGAGATGGAGCTCAGAGTCTCCCAAAAGCTAGGGAAATGCTCCTCCACTGCAACTGTCCCTCTGCACCCCTGAAAGGAAACTCACATAACTGCAAGTTCTAGAGGCGGCAGGATGCTGAGCTCACAGAACTAAAGAGACCAAAGCTTTGTCGGGGCCAGGAAAGAACTGAGTCAGTAAAATGCCCGTCATGCATGCATGAGGAACTGAGTTTGATCCACAGAACCTACATACAAAGTCATATGTGGTGGCACATGCTTGTAATCCCAGTGCTGGGGAGGTAATGGCAGGTGTAGCCCCGTGGCTCACTGGCCACCTAGCCTACCCTAGTTACCAGTCGCTAGGTCATAGTAAGAGATCCTGCCTCAAAAAAACAAGGTGCATGGCTCTTAGGGAGCAACACCCAAGGTTGACTCTTGGCACGCACACACATGCACATACATACATGTGCACCTGCACCTGCACATGTACAAGCGCGCACGCACACACACACACACACACACACACACACACACACACACACACCCCAAAGGGGAAAAAGCTTTCTCATCCCATTATTTCCTCTCAAACCACATGAGATTGGCAGCAGTTTGAGTGGCAGCGGTACTCATCAGGGGATGCTTGAGATTCTTTCCCAAATTCACCCAGACTTTCCTCACTTTCTTCAAACTCAAGAGAGCGGCTGATGAATGGGGACTGGCTCTTTCTCAGGGCTTGGGGTGCCTCATATAAAAGGCTAGGGAGGGAAGCAGACAGAGAAGGCTGTGTGCTCCATAACAGAAGGCCTCAGTGGTGAGTCAGAAGGCAAGGAGCTTGGCAGACCGACCAACTTGAGAGCAGTACAATTGGATGGGGATGAAATCCCTTCAAACTTACTAAGATAGGCTGTGTCCAGACACTGCCAGTGCCTCCCTGGTTCTGTCTCCATGAGGACATTGTACATCCATTTGCTGAACTAACCTTTCCCTGACTTCAGAATAGAACATATGGCATGAAGCCCCAGAAAAAGAGGTGGCAATCTTGTATCTAGTCTGGACTATTATTTTCCCATAAAATAAATGTCCTACATTTCCTGGAAAGGCTTTAGAGTGAATACAGCTTTGGAACTAAGTTTTCTAAGAGGAAAGAGCCATGTAAGTATGAGGAGATTGCCAGGTGTGGTGGCATACACCTGTAATTCCTGTAATCAGGAGGCTGAAGTGTGAAGGTCACAAGTTCAAGGCCAGCCTAGAGGTGAATTTTAGGTTAGCTTGAGACACAGCAAGACCTTGTCTCAAGAACAAAAATAACAAAATGCATGAAGAAATTGTTTTAAGAGGCTAAATATATAAACAATGTCTAAAAATAGAAGTATGCTCTATGAAGGAAGACTATAGTGACCTCAGAAAGCCTTAAAGCAAAGCAAAACTATATTGTAGAAATCTGATATGATTCTGGTGCCTGTAAAAAATGACAACATGTTGGAAACATCCTCTGAGAGCAAAAAGGACACTATATTTCTGTATCTGTGTCATATCTGACTTCATGCCAGTAAAACTGTCTTCCTCCCTCCAATGGTACTGGCTGATTTCACACCCCCAAATCACTAGCTTTCAATGTACCAGCAACCTCATTCACAACACCATAGACTTACCAGCTCCACATAATCCTATCACTTCTTCAACCTCCAGGCTTCACGTGGAACAGATTAGTGGAAGAGTAAGACAGGAAGAAGGAGGGTAACAAAATAATGGAGAGTATGGAGAAGCGACTCCATGGAGACCTGTGTAAGAACTTATACTATGGGATAAGAACAGTGGTGAGGCTGGGCATGGTGGTGGTCCTCTTTAATTCCAGCACTCAAAACAGGTGGATCTCTATGAGTCTGAGGCTAGCCTAGTCTACATAGTGAGCTCCAGGCCAGCCAAGGCTATATATATGGTGAGACCCTGTCTCACAAAAAGCGATGGGAGGAATAGTAAGGATCACTGAGACAGCTCAGCAGGTAAAATCCATGCTGAACAAGCCAGACAACCTTAATTCTTTTCCCAGAAGCCATGTACAAGTACAGGGAGAGATAGCACGAGATCAGTCCAGATAAAACTCCAGCATGATATAGAAGAGGATCATGAAGTCCCACCCCTAGCTGAGGAGCTCTTAAGGACTTTAGAGTTGTTAGGAAAAGTAGAGTCCATTTCTCTCAGGGTAGTGGGTCCTGAGAGGTTACCCCTGCTTCAGGAGATTGTCCTATACCCACAGGAATACAAGTAGCAGTAAATGAACTTGCTAGGTTTATAAAAGATCACATGAAAGTTGGGAGGGAGAAGTGCTGGGGCAGATAGGGAGGAATTGGAGAGAAGAGATAGATCAGAACACATTATATACACGCTCGACATTCTTAAACAAAAAAGTGGAGAGAACTGACTCCACAAAATTGCCCTCTGACCTTCACATATGCCCACAGACATCATAAACACACACACACACACACACACACACACACACACACACACACGGGGCAGGGGGGGGGAGAGAGAGAGAGAGAGAGAGAGAGAGAGAGAGAGAGAGAGAGAGAGAGAGAGAGAGAGAGAGAAATTTTAAATGGGGTGGTAAGCTCCCAAAGGGCCGAGAAAGCTCAAGGTGGGAGTAAAGGAGTAGAGAGACCAGCAAAAAACGAGGTGAGAGCCAGTGGAAGGCCCCAGCATCGGTCATAAGAGCTGTCATGGGATTTTTGGTTTGCCATGTTACAGCCATTGCCTCACCCGTCTAGTGCATGCCAGTTGTGCAAGCCATATCATTTAATTATTCATCTACACTGTTAACTTGACTGAATTTATAGACACCTGGGAGTCACAATTCATAGACACTTCTGGGCTTGTCTGTGAGCATGTTTCCAAAGAGACTTAAGTGAGGAAGGAAGACATGCTCTGAATGTGAGTGGTACTGTTCCAGGAGGTGGAGACTGACTGAATAAGAAGGGAGAAAGGGCAGAGCATCACCAATCACCTCTCTCCAGTTCCTGAGTAGATGGAATGTAAGCTGGTGGACTGCACCCTCCAACCATGAGCCTAAGAAGCCTTCCTTGAGTCACTCTTGGCACGTATTTTGCCAGTGGCATTTTCTTTCAGTGAGCTACTGAGGGACATTTCAATGGGGAAGAACCACCATGGGGGCCCCCTTGACTAATTGCACCCATGTCCCTTTTGCTTGGACACATTTCCTCAAACAGTTGCTTCCCTTTCAGCATCTCTCTGCTTCTAGCTCCATTCGAACTCTCTTCTAATACCTGCCTTAAATCCTGCCTCCTCCCGTCAACCTTTCCCTCAGTGATCCTCAAATTGTAGCTTAAATGATCGCCCAAACTACCTTTGTGTTGAGGGGGAAAATGAAGATGGGCTCAGAACCATTGATTGAAACACTACAGCGCCATCTCCATGAGCAGAAATTTCTGTAGCAGGTCACTTTGGGGCCCCAGATACCTATACTTTTAACAAACTCCCCGGTGCTTTCGCTGCAAAAGCTGCTTGGCCACATTTTGAATTGACTGTCTTCTGATGGTTTACAGTTCTGCATCGTTCTCAACTATGTGGCTGATGCTATCATGTCTGCCCTGCACTCCCAATGGGACCACACAACATCCAGCCTGACAGTTAAGATGCATACAGTCCTTCCTCCACCCTGTTCGTTACCTTTTTAATCTCCTCCTCATGTACAACATACAGTTATAAGGGGCAATGTAGTGCATTCCTGCTGAGCTCCTGGCCTGGTTCCAGAGAGTAGCACCTAGCCCTAATCCTTCCTTTGTTTAACCACACTTTTGTTTCTCTTACCTTTTGCTTCTCTTATTGCCCTATGTGAATCTTGTCTGAGAGTCAAGGATCAGAGAGTCCCTCAAGGACCAAAGGACTATGCAAAACTTGGTCCAAGAAACCTGGAAAACCAAGGTACCCGAGAAATCAGGTAATTTGCACTTGGCATTTGGTCTCTGGGAGCTCCTTTTAGGTTGCTTTGAAGGTACAGAAATTAACTGGCTAAACTGTAAACAGAGAGTAAATAAAAATGCCCTAGGCGAAGGAAAAGTGCTTCAGTCCTTCGAGGCTGGACCCCCGTGCAGCCATGAAAGGCTATTTTCATTCTTAAGATGCCTCTGAGTCTTCATTCCGTGGACCCGCGTGAACCCACACACCCGTGCCGCACACAGCGACAGGGCAATGAAAGGCAATGAACAAACATTTGTTAGAAACATAAGCCAGTGTGGTTCTGCACTTTTGTAATCCTAGCACTCAGGAGGCCAGCCTGATCTACATATCAAGTTCCAGACCAGCCAGGGCTGCATAGTCATGCCCTGTCTCAAAAAGTAAAAATAAGTAAAACTAAAATCCCTTGCTTACTCCTTCTCTCATGTGTTGACTATCTCTCTATTTACACCTTTCCCTCCTTCCTTTCTTCCTCTCCTCCTCTCTCCTTCCTCTGTTTCCCTGGAAAACTTAATTAATACACAATACCAAAGTAAAGGAAGTTTGTAAGTTTGTAACAGCAAGGACTCACTGAATGAAAGGCCTTAAGAAAAGCTCTAGTGAGAGACAAATACAGTTGGAGTGTGTATATAGAAAAATTCCCATAAAGGAGGATAATGAAAAATACATAGATCTTATTTTTATATTAAAATATACATGTATATACACGTATGTAAATATATTGAAATGTGTGCATATATACACATATATTTCTCAGAAAAGTTAGGTGTTAGTAGCGATCATTTCAAATTAGTTGTATTCATTTTCTTTATACTTTTTCTATATTGTTTCATTGTTATTTATGTGATTTGTTTTTAATAGAGTAAAATTCAGACACTACATCTAGTAAAGAATATGTATTAATTGTATTAATGATGCTTAGAGGGAGAGTTGATATTAGGTTAGATGGGACATCTTTCATGTGGAATAATGGTTTTCTAGTTTTCTGAATGGGATAGTATTTTTTATTTGTCTCAGATATCCACAGATAAGAAGGATAATCAGATCACTTGGGACATACTTTGAATTCATTACCACAATTTTTTTTCCTAAATACTCAACTCCAAAGTAGTGTAGATTAAAATAATCAAACAACAACCATATCTAGTTATAATACACACAATTTATCTGTACTCAATAATAAAATAATAATAAGCCAGACATGGTGATACGATTCTGTAATCCTATCACTTGGAAAGCAGAAGCTAGATTATACATTCAAGGAGTCTGGGCAGTGTGTTAAATTCCAGGACAGCTTGGCCAACAAGGTAAGGCTATCTCAAAAACAAACAAACAAACAAACAAACAAACAAACAAACAAACTGGGCATGCTTGCTGTCCCAACATATATGCAAAGCAGAAACAGGAAGATTAGACATTCAAGGCTAACCTCAACTATATAGCTGCAGGAGATGCAATGTAAAAAAACAAACAATAAAATAAATAAATAGTAAAAATTATTAAGTAATACTAACACAAAAGCTCTACATGTTTTCCCTTTGGACCAGTATGAATTGCTAAAGACCTCTTTTCTTTATTAAAATTGACATGTGATATATATCAAAAATTAAAAAACATATATATATATATCTTTTGAGCCCAAAATTGAACTTGTAGGAGTCTACCCTGCAGATCCTTATCAAATTCTATGGCTGAGGTGCCGCCTGCAGAATTGTTTATAACAGCTAAAGCTAGAGGCGATCTATAAATATGCTTTTCACTAGAGGATGGATTATGCAAACTGTAGTCCATCCAGGGTTTGCATATAATATTAGCATGTGAGAATCCCAAGGGGTTCTGTCTTGGACATGCTAGACAATACTGTACCACTGAGCTACCTCCACCTATCCCCTCAACCTTCTGAACTGCTGCAGTCAGATGATAGTGAAAGGCACAGCCGAGCGCCAGCACGCTGCAGGTGCACACGGAGAAGCTATGGCACAGCTTCACCTGCCATCAGACTCAGTCCTTCCCTGAAAGCTGAGATCAGGAGAAGGTCATTTGGAAGAGCTGGGAAGGACTGAAGGGAGATGGCAGGTTAGCTCGGCTGAATCAGGCCTTTGTAACTGGAAACGGGAGGAAAGCCATGGAGAAAAAAAAAAAGTTCTTTTCTGATTGTTGCCCATGGCACCTATGGAGTTTCTTCTTGATTTTTCATATCACCTACTGTTTATATCACCAGTAAGGAACATTTGTATTTCACTGCATAGTGAAATTAAAATTTGGAAGTCAAATGACACTCACATACCTGTACAGAGATGATTAAAAACTCCTTATCCATGCACAAAATGAAATGAACATGCAGTGCGAATGCACATAGAACACTGGGTAAAAACTGAAGCTGGATTTCAGGAGAGGTTGGGGAGATCATGAGGCACCAGACAAGGCAACTTAGAGGTAATGAGCACTTGACCTTTTCATTAGTGACTAGGCCAAGTCTGGAAAGGAAATGAAGGAAAGCAGAGAACAGATTAAGGAGAATGATGCAATTTCTTTTTTCAAACAGGAGCTTATTTTAAGTATTACACATAACCTATTTATAGCCAATATACTTTGACATATCTGTGTTCAAGTCAGAGCCATTTCATTCATCCTTCTATGTCAAACGGCAGTCTTCCTTTTGGGCTTTCATCAAAAATAGGAATTGATAATATTCCAGCGGGTGTTATGGGTTGATTGACTCTCCAGTAAAATCATAGAACACAATCACTTAAACATCGTTCCGTCTTAGGGACCTGGGGACTTGCCTGCTTTTAAATACATGATTAGGTCATGTCACTGAATTCCAGCGTGCCTAGATACTTAACCATCATTTCTTTCACCACTGTTGGGCCTTGCTCTGGAGCACTGCTCATCTCTTTAGTTTGTCAGTGTATTGGATGTGAACCCTCCAGCTAGCTGGAAGACTTCCACAAGTACAGGAATACCATTGTGATGATGCCAACTGCCTTGGAACCTTACAAAGCAACTTTCCCCCCTCTTTCTTCTGTGCCACCTCAAAATGATCAGTGGTGTGACAAGTGAAACATCTCCATGTTGAATTAAAATACTTTTGCCCTCTGAACACTCACCACAGTGTAGTAATTCTTGGTAAGCGGAGCAGCGTCAAATCCTTTGACAGCTTTAGGGGACAGAGGTCTCTCTGTGAAAAAGACATTTAGACAATGTTAATACCAGCTTCATGGTGGACATTTGATAGCATAGGACAACTGACATACTATAACGTTTCTAAGTGGAAAGATCAAGGAAAGGTACCTTTCTAAGTAAGTGGAAGTATCACTGAACTGCAGAAAGGCAAAGTGCAATCTTCTCGTTAAGGTTTCTCGAGTTCCAAGGGAGGAACAGTTCAAAGAGTTACTACAAAGCTAAGAAATGGCAGAGCCAGGGCAAGAGTGGCACTCTCAGTTTGGGTTTATTTGTGGAAGTCAGGGTCTTCACTCAATTTATTCCAAACGGTAAGTGACACCAAAGCTATCCAAGTGTAGTTGTCACTGGCAAATTATCACCCAAAGAGAAAAGAACGTAATACCAACCATGCCTTTCTTGGGATTGCCTACTGTGCCAATAATAATCAGAATCTCCAGCTTACTGAAAACTTCTGTAAACTGCTCCTCTGTTTTCTATATCATTTTAATATTATTACATTGTATTAGAAAAATGCTGCCCTTCTTTTACAAAGTTAATCTTTTTTATTACATGTTTGGTTTTATTTTTAAAGAATTTTTATTTTACCTCAATTATCTGCTTTTTTAAAAAATTACTAATTTTTTAATTTTACACACCAACCACAGTTTCCCCTCCTTCCTCCCATCCCATTCCCTCCCCTCACCTCCTTTCTACCCCCCCCATATCCGCTCCTCAGAAAGGGTAGGGCCTCCAGTGGGAGTCAACAATACATGGCATATCAAGTTGAGGCAGGACTAAGCTCCTCCCCCTGCATCAAGGCTGAGTGAGGCATCCCACCATAGGGAATGGGCTCCAAAAGCCCGCTCATTCACCAGGGACAGACCCTGGTCTCACTACTAGGTGCCCCACGAACAGATCAAGTTACAAAACTGTCACCCATATGCAGAGCGCCTAGGTTAGTCCCATGCAGGTTCCCTAGCTATCCGTTCTAGAGTCCATGAGCTCCCATGAGCTCAGTCAGCTCTGATTTCTCTTCAGATCATATAAATCTTTTCCCTTTTACAAAGTTTATCTTATCTATTAACTCACAACCATTAGATATCCTAGGACAGTCTTCTATTTAAAATAAAACACAAAACACTCATATTTCTATTTATGAGATAGAGTTTTGCCATGTAACCCAAGCTAGCTTTGAACTCCTGATTCTTCTGCTTCAGCCTCCCAAATTCCTGAATTCCGGGTGTGCATCATCACACCTGGCTGTAAATGTTTAGCAGTATCACTGCATAGTATCTTTCCAGTCTGCACTGTCTCCTTTTCTTCATTTTGCTTTGCATTTCATTATCTTCCTATATTATACACTGCTTTACACCCTTTCTGAAGCATGGTGAGCTACACATGACCAAGTGAGAGTATGTCACCACACATTAATATTTCTTTTTTAAATAGTATTTGCCAAGTTATGAATCTTTTACAGGATAACCCTAAGAATTAAAAATGGGGAAACATAAATAAATCGCAATGATTTTCCATTATCCAAAGTTAAGCATCAATCTGAGTAACAATTATGTCCTTTCATTCTTTTTATGTATATATATGTGTGAACACACATATACGCACACATCTTTTCCTGTAGTCTTGTAACTCTATTGCAATATAGTTTCATAAATATTTCCCATATAATATTGATTTTAACTAATTGCATTAAAATATTCCTAATATTTATTTGCAACTAAGTAGCATCAAAGACATTCTATTTATCTTTACAACACCCTGATAAATGGAGATCATCATATTTTACAGAGAGAGACTATGAAACCAGGGATGCAATGTCCTTTCCTAAGGTCATGCAGCTAGGAAACGGCAGAACCAAGATCAAGGCTGAGGCATGACTTGATAAGGAGGGTCTGCTCCCAATCAATAGGATTTCTAAGACAAAACTACTAAAGGGCTTGGTGAACAGCACTGGGCAGAAGCTGATGCAGGACTTCAGTAAAGATTTTAATTAGAAGTTAAGATTTTTGTTCAATTATTATTTAAACTGATCTTGATAAAAATAAAAATTTTGAGCCTATTGTGGTGGGTCACACTTATAATCCCAGTCCTAAAGAGGCTGAGACAGGAGGATTGTAATAATTTTTAGACTAGGTAAGGGTACCTAGGGAGCTAATGGTCACCTGAGCTACACAACAAGATTGTCTCAAAAAAATGAGGAAACGAAGACCACTTTTTAAGTGTAAAAGCAAGGTCCACAGACAAAACACATGGAACACGCCTCATCTCCTTTGATCTCAGAAACCAAGCAAGGTCAAGTCTGGTTAGTATGTGGATGGAAGGTATCAACAAGATGTGGTCACCAATCAGAAGCAAGGCTAAGAAAAGTGCATTCCACTAATGGAGTGCCTGCTAAGACACAGCCAAGGGCAGGAAAGCCTGGAGGAATGCATAATGCCATTGAAACACAATGTGAACTATGCAAAGTACAATCCGGGAGAATCATATACAAAAGAATTGGATGCTTTAGAGATTTCTTGATTACTGGGGTGACTGAATGCAACGGAAAAAGAGTTAGTTCTTTGAAAACTAAGAGAAGGTAAGGATGGGAGAAACCACAATGCATTACAAACATATATAAAATTGTCAAAGAGAAAATTTAATAAAAGTCTTACATTATTGTTCAAAAAATCAATAAAATAATCAAAGCTCTAATAAGACTATGAAAAGAGTGAGACAGAGAGAGAACAAATTACCAATATCAGGGGCCTCTAAGATGACTCAGTGGGTAAAGGCCCTTGCACCAAAGCTGACAAACTGAGATTGAGCCCTGGACCCACACAGTGGAAGAAGAAAACTGACTCCCAAAGTTGTCCTTTTGCCACTGCACGCATGCATGCATACACACACACACACACACACACACACACACACACACACACACACACACACACTCAGAGACAGAGAGAGAGAGAGAGAGAGAGAGAGAAATTTAATTAAAAAATTACCAGTACCAGTAACAGCAAGTAATGAAACAAAAGATTTTACTCCAGATCTGGAAAATAGGGAATATTTTTATTTATTTTTGAGACAGGGTCTCATATATAAGGAAGAGTATTTTCCTAATCTGCCTTAATACAAACCTAATTAACCATGTACCTAATCATCCCCTCAATTGGCTTAATGACTCCTTAACAGGATCAGTTGGAGAAAATAAAATTTGTTCAAAATCTTTTTTTTTTCCTAATCATGTTTGTTTCAACATTTTCCTGGCATGGAAATTTTGCATGGAAAATGAGAAGCCTTCTTTCTTTCTTTTTCTTTTTTTCCTTTCTTTCTTCCATAATTTTTTTGGGGCCAGGTGGTGATTTTTTTTTTTGAGAAGGGTTTCTCTGTGTAGCCCTGGCTGTCCTGAAACTCACTCTGTAGACCAGGCTGGCCTCAAACCCAGAGATTGTCCTGCCTCTGCCTCCCAAGTGTTGGGATTAAAGGTATGCATCACCACCTACTGGCTCCATGTTTCTTTTTAAGGTAAGATTTTTGCCAGCATCACAGGTTGACTGAAAACTCAAGATCATCCTCCATCTTCAGTATCCTAAGTGTTAGGATTACAGGTGTAACCCACAATGCCTGTCTTGGGAAAAGGTGAATGACAAATCTTCACAAAACCTTAGCTTTTAGGGCTAGTCGCATGGCTCAGAGAGTAAAGATGTTTGCTGTTTGCCACCAAGCCTGATGGCTGTAGTTTGAGCCCCTGGTGGAAGGAAAGAACCAATTCCAGCAGAACGAATGCCTGCAAGTTGTCCTCAGACCTCCACACCCAAGCATTTATACATACATAAGTGAATGAATAAATAAATGAAATAAAAGAATTGGAAGCCTTGGCTTTTTAGATAACAAAGGCAAAAAGGGGAAAGCAAGAAGATGAATTACTGCAAGTTTGAGACCAGCTTGGGACTATATAGTGAGGACCCATCTCAAAAAAGTCCTTATGCGTGTGCGCCTTTATCCAGATCGGGAGGCAGAGGGCGGATTCGTGAGTCGAGCCAGCTGGCTACAAGTGATTCTAGAAAGTGCAAAGCTACACAGAGAAACCTGTCTCGAAAAAAAAAAAAAAAAAAAAAAAAAAGTCCCTTTTTTAGATGAATGAGTGGTGTAGTTTGCTATATTACCACAATGCTTTATTAACAACTTGTTAGTTTATAGGTTACCACTGATTTTAAAAAGAGAACTTAAATTATACAGATGACTAATTTTTTATTTATAACATACCTGGTTCAAATGCAATAAAGGAGTAAGTGTTCTTACCATACCTTCTGTGGCTCATAAAATGACAAAATTCATAATTTATGCATTTTTATGTAGTAAGATCATCAAAAAATGTAATTTTGCTCAAAATAGAGTTTATTTTTCTCATGTTCTAGGAAATAAAAAATGAGACATGATGAACAGTCGTACATTTTTAATTTATTTTCAGTTTATGTGAGGGAGTGTTTTGCCTGCATATGTGTACACAAACCACATACATAACTGGTTCCTGCACAGACCAGTACAAGGTGCTGGATTCCCTGGAACTGAAGTTACAGACCATTGTGAGCCTCCATGTGGTGCTGGGAATTGAACCTGGGTCCTCAGAAAGAGCAGTAAGTACTCTTAACCACGGATCTATCTCTCCATAGCTTCTTGATGTCACTGATGTTGAAGTTCTGTCCTCTTAGTGAGACATTTTTATCATCAAGGTCATAAAGACCTACTGTATCTTTAACCTCAAGCACATGCTGAAAGCTCTCTGTGTCTCTCTGTCTCTGCCTCTGTGTGTGTGTGTGTGAGAGAGAAGAGAGAGAGACTCAACTACTCTATTTCTTGCATCTTTATATCTTCTGGGTTGTTCTTTATGCTGCACTTCTCTGAAATCTGTCTCCTCTCGAAGAGCAGGGAAAGCAGCTGCCTCTGTGCCTCTGATCACAGTCATTTCTACCCAAGACCTACAGTGGAATCTAGAACTTCATATGCCACTCCCTGAGGACAAATTTACCCCAGCACTAAGTGTTCTTGTAAATGACAGTCTCAAGAGACGGAAACTGCATGGCAGTCCCCTGGCACAACACTCTCCAGTGGGAGGGTTATATGGCTCTGAGCTTGCCTTGTCATTACGTGACATTACAAAAATACTCTTAGTATTAGCTTGACTATCTCACCTTCCAGGCCGTGTGTGTGTGTGAGTTTGTCAGAATTACTGACCGTCCAAGTGACCATAGGGCTACACCTTTGACCCAATAGCAAGCAGATAGAGATCACCCAAGTTCTTCAGTTCCATTCCTGATTCAACTTCAGGAAATGGTTGAAGAGATTGTACAGCAGTGGGGTTTAAAATGCTGAAGTGAAGGTTTGTGTCTATGGAATGCACATTTCATCTATGAATCAATCTTTGAATCATTGTCAACCTCCCTGAAGACTAGTCTTGTTTTCTAAGCTTACATATAAGCAAAGCATTCATGGAAAGAAATTGATAAAAAGGCAGCCATTCACAATCATTGAATACAACACGTCCTTTGATGACATTCTAGGTAGATTTGGTAGAGCTAGCAAGAGTTGGGGTGGGAAAGAATTCAAATCAACAAAACTTTATTGCTCACCTAACTTTCCTAACAAAATACCTAATACCTTCATTTAGACCAAGCTAACCTTTGACACTGGTCCAAAGCTCACTCTGCTCATCTGACCACAGAAGTTCACTGGTTTTCTCTGACCAATTACTACGATTTACCTTATCCTTTCCTCCCTTACGGGCCCATCTTCGGATTCCTTGTCTTTTAGTATGCAGCTCAAACACTACTTCCTTCATTAAGTCTCCTGTAGCCTCTTCATCCTTAATATACTTTCTGACTCTGAATATTGCTGATCTGCAATATAATTTATACCTCATTATCCCCTGCCTTATACTGCCACTTGCATGTTTCATCTTCAGTTTTTCCCTTTCTCCAAATTCAATAACCCTCAAACATTTCATCATTTTCTGTACTAACACCCTCCAACCCCTAACACACACATATACATACACACCTTTCTCCTACCTTCTCTCTTTATTACTCCATCCTCTGTTTCTATAACAAAATATTTATAGCTAGGTGCCTGTAAAACATAGGTTTCCCTATCTCACAATTCTGGAAGCTGAATGTCTGAGATTGGGTGGTCTTATTTATTTGGCCTCTGGTTAGAGCCTTTTTGGCTAATTCACAATATGGAAGAAAAACAGAAAGAGAACTGGCCACATGAAGATGAAGAGATTGCACAGTAAGACAGGAGACCACAGAGATTCAGGATCCCGGTTTACTCTCTTTATAACAACCATTGTTACAGGAACTTGTCAACATACCTAAAAAAAAACTACTGTAATCTCTCTTCCAAGGGTGCTGTCCCCAAAGACTTAACTCCACCTACAGCTCCAGTACAGGAGGTGGAGGCAGGCGGATTAATAATTCAAGGTCATCCTCCTTTATGAGTGAGTGTGAGGTAAGCCTGGTAGGCTACAAGAGATCCTGTCTCAAAACAAGGAGAAAGAGGGCGAGAGTGAAAGGAAGGGATAGGGAGGAGAGGGGAGAGGAGAGAAAAAGAAACAGAGGAGAGAGGAGGAGGAGGAAGAAAGGAAGGGAGGAGAAGGAAAGAAAGAAGGGAAAAAAATATACAAACATGAGCAGTTTTCCCCTTTACCCCCATCTGGTTGGCTCAGGTACCCCTCTTCTCAGCAGTCTCCAGAGCATCTTACATGTAGCTAAATAGCTGGATATTCTGTGTTGTAATGGTATCTTCTCCCACTAACCTGCAAACCAAGGTGCTAAGAGGCATTCTTATGCTTTTCTGTTGCACCAGGGTCCAGAACAAGAAGTAATAAGCTAATGATGGGAAACAAATCTTTGTTGGCCAGTCAGATGAATGATAACACATACCCTTAAAGAGCTCATCATCAAGGTGAACTTCTAGATTTGGTGTTCTCCTCATCTCTTCCCTTGTCCTCATAACTACACTCATTGGTTCTGTTTCAGCAATATCTTCTGCATCCATGCACTTTTCTTTCTCTCCACTATCATTCATTATCTAGATTGCCTGGGCCACAGAAAAAAGCCTGAACCATCACTTCCCTGAAATCCAACTATTTCCCAGAGCGCATACTATCCTCTGCTTAAAACTTCACATTGAAGAGTTTTATTCTAATGTAAAGATGAATCCAACTGGGATTTGGAATGTAGCTTAGTTGGTAGAGTGCTTGCATAGTGTATATGAGGCCCAGGGTTCCATTCCCAGCACTGCATAAACAGGGTATGGCAGCATGAGCCTGCAACCCCAGTACTTAAAAGATGCAGGCAGAAAGATCAGAAGCTGTGGGTCATCATTGCATTCTACACAATGAATTCAAGGCTAGCTAGGGCTATGTGAGACTCTATCTTTAAAAGACAAATATGATAAAAATAGTTATTTTCAGGAAAATGGATAGAACTGTAGATCATAAAGTTAAGCAAAATAGGCTAAATTTAGACAGACATTACAAGTTTTCTTGTCATACACAGAATTGTTGTGGGATAATCTTTTTTTGCACTGTAAAGACATGTCTCTGCTGAAGGTGCCTTCTTATTGGTTTAATAAGTAGTTGAATAGCCAATAGCTAGGCAGGAAAGGATAAGTGGGACTTCTGGGGAGAGAGAGGAACTCTGGGAAGAAGAGAGGTGAGAGACACCATAAAGTCATGGGGGAGGTTGGACATATAAAATAGAAGAGAGGTTAAAAAATGCATGGTAAAATGTAGATTAATAGAAGCAGGTTAATTGAGCTATAAAAACTAGTTGGGAACAAGCCTAAGTGAAAAGCCTAGCTTTCATAATTAATAATAAGTCTCTGTGTCATTATTTGGGGACTGGCGAGCCAAGAAAGTCCGACTACACAGAACCTAGATATATGTAGGCCATGAGAGTAGAAAGATAACTGTGAGGAAAGGGAACAGTTATTAAGTCTTAAGAGAATATGGTGGTTTGAATAAGAATGTCTGCCCATAGGCTCACATTTGAATGCTGAGTCTACAGGGAATGGCACTTTTTTTTTTTTTCTGAGACAGGGTTTCTCTGTGTAGCTTTGCGCCTTTCCTGGAACTACTCGCTTTGTAGCCCAGGCTGGCCTCAAACTCACAGAGATCTGCCTGCCTCTGCCTCCTGAGTGCTGGGATTAAAGGCATGTATCACCACTGTCCATGATCATCATGGTGGGGGGGCATGGCACTGGAGCTACATGTTGATATTCGGGCAAGAGCAAAAGAGACCTCAAATCCCACCACCACAGTGACACTTCCTCCAAGACTTGCTTTGACAAGGTCACACCTCCTAATGGTGCCACTCCCTTTGGGGGCCATTTTACTTCAAACCACCACACTTGTATATTACCTTTAAAAATCAATGTTTAAACATGTCAGTGGAAAATAAAAAGCAACTTGACAATGCCACACCCCTCTTCATAGAGCTCTATCTAGCTGAAGGGCCTGGTCTTTTTCATGTATTTCATTCTCAAGGGAAATCATCCTGCCTGCTACTCTACACCTTGAAGGATATATCTAATTAATCTTATCAATAAAATCCAGGAGTCAGATATTGGGGTAAAAACCTGAAAGATCAGAAAAGCAGGGGAGCAGCCATCAGTGACTTCCTACCTCTTCCATTCTTTCGACCAAAAAGGCCGAGATCCTGTCTCAGCCCTGCCTTACCACTTCTTGTCTCCTCTTTCTACAGTCCTCCAGACCTCTATGGTTAACTAGTGACTAGCTCTGCCCTCTGATGCCAAGCAAGCTTTATTTGTCAGAACACAAACAAATCACACAACAATGTAACCCTATAACCATTCTTTAACTCGCTCTCTCTAATCTTCTACCAGTCAGAACCACGTTCAAATCTTCCTGATCCAGTTCGTTCAAGGACTTGCCTTCACCTTAGACGATGACTGATCAAATTGTTTATTGGTTGCTCCAACAGTCACTTGTTTGGACATTTATCTGTATTGCCTGCTTTGTCTCATGCTGTTACTGTAAGTTAAGCAGATAAGCCTAAGAGGGTCCTGGGGCAGAGTCTGGGGCCAATATTGCTACAGACACCCCAAGTGATTAGTGGATACTCCGTGAACAAGATAAATGCAATGTTATCACCTACTTCATAATATCCATTTATTTTACAGTATGATCTTTTTCTACGTCTGAACTTTTTGTTCATTTATATTCACTGTCCAGTATTAGGTGGCATACACACAATTTCTTTCAAGTAAATCATGTATATTGATCATATTTACCCCACACATGTTTTTATTTTGTTTTAGTTTTGATTTTTTGAGATAGGGTCTCACTCTGTAGCCCAGGCTGGCCTTGAGCTCATGGGCACTCCTGCCATCTCACTCCCCAAAGTGCTGTAAATTACAGGCATGAGGCATCACACCCAGAGGTTTACAACTATTTAACAAGCATAAACAAAGCAGAAGAGCACCTTTGTTCTGGTGGCATCTACATTTTCAAGGTAAGCTGTAGGCAGCAAATGAAATAAAGGAGTAAATGTACAGGATGTTTGGGGAAGAAAAACAATAGCAAAAAGAGTGAAGCAGGACGGAGTGATGGGTAGAGGAAGCGCGGATCGGATTCACCTCTGCCCCAGGTGACTCAGGAAGGCCCTGCTAGAACGTCACAAGAGAGCAGGCCTGAAGGTCACCAGGTAAGCAGTGCTGACATCTGGACAGCCAGGTAGGTCAAGAGAGCAGCATGCATAAAGTGGAATGAGTGAGGTCATCTAGGGACAAGGTTAGGCCGGCACTACTGTGGTGACCTAGGCTTTTACACTTCCTGGGAGAAGCCATGATTTGGGTTACATTGTTAATGAACTGCTCTGATAATGTAGTTTAGGCTAGACTACAGAAGTGACAGGAACAGCAGCAGAGAAGACAAGACAGTGATGACGATGAGCTACAGGAGAGATGCTGTTCCACACACATCAAATCCTAGACCTTCCTTGCCTCACAAGCTTCCTGGACTCTGAAGCCAGACCTACCCTCAATAGTAGGATGTTTGTAGGGATCCCCTAAGTGCCCAAGTCTGGCCAGAATTTGCTGATCTGAGTCATAAACCAGAATATTCCAAGAAAAGCCTGAAGGGAAGGGAGAGCAAGGCCTATGGTAGTCCTTAGGCACATTGCTATAAGACACCATAGTGAGTGACATGCGATCCACTTCGCTACCCTTTAAGCAATGCTTGGGATTTCCAGGTGAGGCAGCAAAAATTGTTCCTTTTCGGTTTGCAGATGAGGACACTGTACCAGGGAACTTTAGTGGAAATCTGGAAAGTGCTTTAGGGATCCTGACAACCGGATTATGTCAAAGGAAAGATACACAGGGGGTGGAGGCTCAGCTGTGGAAATAATCAAAACCAAGGAAATCCCAGGCAGGCCTGTGAAAATACTTCAGCGCTTTACGAAAAAGCAGCCTCAATTCCCAGGAAATAAAAAGGTTGAGGGCTGGGACTCAGGATCAGAGGTAAATCGCTTGCCCAGCATGTATTAGGACCTGGGTTCCATGCCCAGCATGTATTAGGACCTGGGTTCCATGCCCAGCATGTATTAGGACCTGGGTTCCATGCCCAGCTGGCAAAAACTGATGAGAAGTCTAAACAAACAAATATTTCTAATTCCCCCAGGAAACACACTCCATTCAGTGAGATGCTCCTATCCGCGACCCAGAACCCAGAAAGTAGAACAACTAAATTTCATCTTAAGTACTTTAAAGGAAAACTTTCTAAGAATGATAGTTATCTGGGGACAGCTGTGCAGGGAGAAGGCACTTTTATTACCTATATTATACTTCTGAAATATTTTATTTAGAGTGAGTCTATATTTTATTAATTAAATGTATCAATGTAAAAAATATGTTGTGTATGTGTGAGCACGATATGTGTGTGGGAGGGGGTACTCCAGCCATGGTACATGTGCTGAGATCAAAGAACTGCTCTGTGGAATTGGTTCTCTCCTTCCGCTTTTCCATGGGTTCTAGGGGTCAGGCTCAGGTCATCACCCACTGAGCATCTCACTGGCTCACAGTATCATTTTTTAATTCAAATTTGTTTATTTGCTTATTCCTTTATTTATTTTAGGGGGCATGCATCACGGTGCATATATGGGGGTCAGAGAACAACTTTTGAGAGTTGGTTTTCTGCTTCGACCATGTGCACTGGGGTCGAACTAATGTTGGCAGGCTTGGCAGGAAGCGCCTTGACTCACTGAGCCATCCACTGGCCCCGTCAACTATGAAGCATTAAAATAAAAAGCAAAGAAGACATCTACAAAAGAGATAATACACTGAGGGTCAGGCGATTGAAAAGAGCCCTTGGCTAGATATTTTTGAAAAATGAAGAGATGTAATAATAGCACTTTTATCTGTATTATCATATTCTTTCATAAACTGGATGTGGGAGGGTTTTATTGAATTTTTTGTTGTTGTTGTTGTTTGGTTTATTTGAGACATTGAGACAAGGTCTGATGTAGCCCAAGCTAGCCTAGAACTTCTTTTATGGGTAAAGATGACCTTAAACTCTTAATCCACCTGCTTCCATTTCTCCAGGGCTAGGATTACAGATGTACACCACGATGCTGTTCTAATTTCTGTTTGGTATTACAAAAAGAATCTGCCTTCTTATTTAAGAAGGACAAATAAGTCACACACAAAAACCTCTTAAAAAAAAAAAACTTCTAAAGAGCAATTAAAGTCTGTTGTGTGTATATTATTCAGGAAAGGGGAAATCAGCTCATGGCGTGCAATAAGCTAAGGACAGTCTGGTTCCTAAAATGGCCAGGCCGCTTTCTGCAGGAGACTGTTATCTCTCTCACACATCTCTGAGGCAGTGTTAAAAAGGGAAGTTAGCTCTCAGCTTCTCTTGTTATTGTATTCTGCCATGGTGATTCTCAGAGGAGCGGGAAGGACTCTGCACTGTGTGCTGCTCTGGGCTAGTCAGTGGATAGAAAGGCACGTACTTAAAGTACAACAGTTGTTCCAACTTTGGATTCCTTTGCTTATTTAGTTTTCACAGAATCTAAATAAAACTTTGTCTCAACATATGGAACTATTCCCAGTTCTGTCCTAGTCTTATTTTGGACATACACATACATGTATCAACTGTTTGTGTTAAGCAATTTCAAATGAAACATTTTCAATGAGAACACCGGGAAGGAACAAGTGTCACACGTAAGAAGACTTTTTAAAAGTTTTACTCACCACTTGGTTTAATTTCTCGGACATAATTACTAGGGAACCATCCTGTTCTCCCATTCAGTGTGCCTTCCCACCAGCCTCCTTCTTCAACTCGAGTAACGTAAATGATGTCCCCTTTACAAACTGACAGTTCATCTTCATTAGTCTGCTTGAAGTTGAATCTTGCCTTTACTATCAACTGGTGACTTCCATTTTCCGTCATCTCCTAGAGAAACAAGAGTCACACCAGATTAAGTGCCCATCTAACTGAGGCATGGCTAGAAATTATGTAGATTTAAGCCAAGTGAAGCGGCCTCGGCTGTGACCCCAGGGATTTGGGGAAATGACTCAGCAGTTAAGAATGCTGGCTGCTCTTACAGAGGAACTGGGTTCAGTTTGTAGCACCCACATGGCAGCGCACAACCATTTGCAACTCCAGTTCCAGAGAATTAGTTGCCCTTTTCTGTCCTTCTTGGGCACTTTTTTTTTTCCAGAGCTGAGGACTGAACCATCTTGGGCACTTTTGTAAGTGGTACACAGACATACACGCAGGCAAAACATCTATACCCATAAAATTTATTTTAATTTAAAAAGAGTAAAACCCCAGGTCCATCTCAGTTATTTATTTTTTTTTTTCCGGAACAATGTCTCATATTAGCTCTGGCTGGCTTGGAATTCACTATGCAGTCTGGCCAGGACTCACAGCAATTGGCCTGCCTCTCAGCCTCCCAAGTGCTGGCATTACAGGCATATGATATCATGCCTAGCTTAGCCTCCGTTTTGAATTTAGGAGTCTCTGAATGGGTCTCAGGTTAACAGCCTGAGGTTAACAGCCCCTTCAAATCCATATGCAAGTGTCTGCAGGGCCTTGCGAAATGATGACCCAAGTTCTAGCCCGGGAGTCCATGGTGGAAGGAAAGAAGGAACGGACCCCTAAACATTGTTTCCTGATCTTCACATGCATCTGCATTCATATACAGAGAGCACACGCACACACAACAACAGCAATAACAATCATAGAAAAATTTTCGATACAAACTGCATTTGTCAGAATGAGCATTTTCCAGGGAGTCACAGCTTTCGGTTCCCTTTTCTTTCACCAGCTTTCTAATGTGGTTGCTGAGCTAACTAATAGACCATTCCATCCTGCTTCTCTCCAACATAAAATTTGGTCCAAATGTTAGCTAGTAACAGACCCTTATAAAAATCGCTCCCATCTCTCAGTCACTAACAAATCTCAACTAGGCTAGCCTTAAATAGCAAGTAAAGATCACATATAGCAGTTAGGCTGGGTAGGGGAAGGCACACATATGTGCTCCTAGCACTTCAGATTTGAAGGGAGGAACGTCAGAAGTTCAAGGTTATCCTCAGCTACACATTGAGTTCAAGGTCAGCCTGAGCTACATGAAACTGCCTCAAAACACTCACAATTATATAAATAAGAAGTTGAGGGTTTAACTTCCTAAAGTCACAGATCCTTATGAGAATCTGATAAGCTCAATGTAGTTTTCCTTGCTCATATTAGTTTATCCACACACACTTTTATATACAATTTAAGAAAGGCCAAAGAGTATGGAACCATAGCATTCATCAGCTTCTGCAAGGGATCTGCTGGGAGAGCTGTGCTGTAACTTAGTTGGTAGAGTGCTCATCTAGAAGCCCTAGTACAATCCTCACCATTGTATAAACCAAGTATGCTTGCATGAACTTGTAATCCTAGCACTTGGGGGTTTGAGGTAGGAGGATCTGAAGTTCAAGGTCATTCTACCTCCAAGACATAGCAAGTTCTATGCCAGGCTGGGTTATGTGAGAACCTGTCTCAAAAAGGAGGAGGAGGAGGATGGAGTGAGCTCCAAAGGGATAAGCACCGCCTGTTTAGATGCTCTGCAAAACAGGTCGTGGTGCCCTACAGTAAGCCAGTTGCTTTTGACAAGGATGAAAGAACAGAGAACGGCATTTCCTCCCAAATCAAAGCTTCTAAGACCAAATGCAAAAGCACCTAGGAGACCCAGTGTATCATGGGCTGATATTTAAATGTGGGTCTTCTTTTGAGACACTGGTCTTGAGTGTACTATGTAGTCCAGGTTAACCTCAAACTGGTGATGCCTCTGCCTCAACTTCCACAGTGCTGGGAATGCAGGTTTGTTCTATCACATCCAGCTATGCTTGGGTCTTGCTCAATTGGAATTCAAAAAAAAAAAAAAAAAAAAAAAAGATCGCAATCAAGACCAGAACAACAAGAGTACTGATTGCTTGTGAGTGCCAGGTAATAACTTATTCTAATAAGCTCAAGGGCTAGAGAAAGTAACAGCAAAGTGCCATCAGGAGCAGTCATAATGACTGGCATTTGCATAGCATTCTCAATTAAGTGACTAGCTGAATTCTAGTAAACAACAAAGCTGGGGCTTTGCCCCTGAGTTCCTGAGGCAGGGGCCCCACCTACCTGCTTTAGCTCAGCATTCCAGCCTGAACCGGTATTCATTCTGTACCTCTTTGCCCAGTGACACAACAAACAAGCAGGGTATCTACCTCACCACATCTGGAAATGCATCTGGGCTGCTGATCTGATTTGACAGGTTTGAAAACAGAGGGGGTAGGAACCAGGGACTCTACGTACCACAGCCTTTGCCTGGCTCTGCTGCGCTGGAGTTGTGCTGGGAACTGCTGCCTGGGGGGTTGTCGGCGAGCCGTTGGGAGCGCTAAGAGAAGAGGACCGTCCACATGGTCTTTCTGATAGCTGATCTGTGAAAAGAGGAGGAAAAGACACGGTGAAAGAACCACTCACGGCAGCAAACCACCTACAACCCGAGAAGCTCCTTCCCAGGACATTGTCAAAGCCATCCTAGCAGCTCCTGGGACTTCTGTCATTCTGAACAACAGGCTATGTGTTTCAGGTTCCCCCTCCCTTTTATCTTTCCAATGGCCAACTTTTTTCTTCTTAACCTTACTGGCCACTGCTGTCCAGTATAATGAAAAACAGCGACAGAACCACATTTTCTCCTAACCCATTTCCCTACAACTCTTCCCTCCTGAACCAGTTGCCACAGTATGCCCTGTTATCCAAGGCAGACCTATATCGGGTACCAAACAGCTGTTTGTGGCTCTTATTACTTTTGAAATATTTCAAATTTCTCTCTTTGTTTGCTGGCCCATAACTTAGGGGTTCTTTGCTTACATGTAAAAATACACACGGCACACATAACACAGTCTCCCTGGTGTGTTGGAGTGGGGTGCAGAATCAGAATGAGGGAGAGGGTGTATTTGAGACAGATGCAATCTTGACACTAGAATCACTTTATAAAATCAAACACGGGAGCCTTCTCTTGCTTGATTCTTTGTGAAATTTGATCGGGCCAGAACTGAGCTGGGTGTTTTCAGTATGCTGAGCATGTATTAAAGGGAGAGGCTGGCTTCTTGACAAATTCAAATGAGGCTCCTTTTCCTCTCCACTTATTTTTAAAAGATATAAACTGCAAAAGTCTAAAGCCCAAACATTCCCTAGGCGACAGGCTCAGTATCCAAGTAATTTCCTTGAGGCTGTGGGTTTTAACTTTCACCTCCTTGTATTTTTATAAATATCTGTGGTAAGCGAAGAGACTGTAAAACTTGCTAGAAGAGTTTGGCAAAGGAACGTATAATTTGTGTGGCATAATGTTAGAATTATACCATCCTCCCTTCCCAGAACTGGATACTTGTCATGTGCGTTAAATATAGCTACTTGAATTAGCTGTACTCTGCTCTACGCCTCGCAATAGCTCAAAAACATTTTTTTTTCCCAAATAGCAAAAGAACAACTTTGGGGAAGTATTTTTCCACATCTTGCTATTATCTACAGCTCTTTGGGGTAAAACTATAATTACTTGATGGCTTCCTAGATGCTCCATCCTACTTGGCACTTGATTACATTGTCTGCTCTTGTTCCCTAATTGTTTCACGTGGGTAAGTTGAGTCTCCATAAATAGATAGTAATTTTCTCAAGGGCAGGGCCCTATCTTCTACTTCCTCTATGGCACCTGGCAGTGCTGAGCACACAGTCTTTGGGCTCTTAAACCATTCAGCAGTAGGATTCATGTTTGACACAAGGGCTCTGGACAGTCATGTGTGGGTAGATTGAATTCGTAGATTAGTCATCTGTTTTCTAGTTGGCTAACTGTAGGCCTGGCATTCCTCATCTATAATGTAGACTTCGTCATCACCATATCCCCCAAAGGTGTTTCAAAGATTGAATGAGATCACTTGGAGCTGTTGAGACAGCCTAGACCCATAGAGAGGGCTCAAAGCATTTGAACTCTCAATGACTACTACTGATATAGTTAAGACATGATGTCACAGAAGAAAAGGGTTTCTAGTATAGTTTTATCAATTTCCTCTTTACTCTGATTATACTTAATAACCTCCAATACAGAGGATAGGAAATGTTTAAATAAGCTACTCTTTTCATTCATGGGGAATCTGAGGTTTCATTCATAGTGCAAAGTTACTGAAAAGCTCTTTTTCATGACCAATGGAAAACCTAAAGAAAAAAATATCTCTGGCAGAGAAAGGGAAGTGATGGCTGTATTTTGTAAACCTTATTTTTTTAAAGGAGGAACTGGTCTTTCCCTTTTTGTTTTCTGTCTTGTTATACTCAACTGGCAATCCAAAAACTTTGCAAGAAATCACTTTTTGGTTCTTATTGTTGTATTAAGGACATTAGAATGAGATAGGTAGGCTTGATAGGTATGTTTGTTCTTGTTATTCTGTAATAGGTACATTAAAGTTAATATTGGTTTGAATTTATTTGGGGAAGGGAAGAAATTTGCACCATTTGAACAACTGTAGCCATAGTTGGCTTCTAGAAACATGGATCATAAATCACCGACATGCCTTACCTTCTGTTGCTTTGTTGACAGCTAAAAGAGTACTCAGAACCTTGGAGAAATTGCTCCCTGAATAAAGGTCATCAGGCTCAAATACCTATTAGAAAGGAAATTTGAAGCTGTAAGACATTGTAAGCAATCAACTCAACAAACAAAACTATGAAAAGGCCCCTTCCTCCAGTACTCAAGAGGGAAAAAATATGTACAAGACAAAATGCAAACCTCTGCCTACCTTCTGGAGAAGCTAGAGCAGTGGCTAAGCTGCCTAATGGCATGTGGCAGCCATCAGTGAGTCAGAACAAGACAGTACTGGGATATGAAAGACAAGCCACAAAGGCAGCGCCCAGCAGGAAATCTACAGCACATACTCAGAGCCTCTCTCCCGATCTGAACACACGAAGCTCGTCAGCCAGTTACAGGAAGCTCATGTGCACAGGTTCCAGTTACTGGCCAACCCCTCTGCGATGGCCCCAGAAGTCTACAAATAAGGAGGTGAGGCTTTCTGCTTTACCTTTTTTTTTTCACTGTCCTTACTAGTGGCACCGTCATAAGTCCCCATCTCTCCTCCCCTTCCTCCCTGGCGCTGCCCAACTGCTTAGGATCCCAATGCCACATTGCAGAACTTCTGTCCCAACCTGCCTTTTGCTCTGCAGCCTCACTTCCTGTTTCCTGCTGATTGATCTTGTCCTTCTCATGTGTGAACCAAGAGATTCTGACTCTCTGTCTGCCTGAGTTTGTGAGTTCTTCCTGGCTTTGGGTGACTTTTCTAGCTACAACGTTAGGCCCTTCTGACACTTTGGCCAGGCATGATGGGTCTTATCTGTAGTCACCACACTTGGCAGGCTGAGGCAGGAGGATTGCTATGAATTCGAGGCCAGCCTGGGCCACAGAGTGAGCTCTAGGTCAGCCTGGGATAGAGTGAGACCTGCCTAAAATGAAAAATCCACATTGCCAGTTTTTGCCACCATTCTCATAGGCTACTGTTCCTACTGAAAATACCAGTTACCTACTGGTGTATTTTTGTGTATTTATTTATGTGTATGTGCTGAGGACAACTTTTGGAAAGTTCTCTCCTACCATGTCCGTCCTAGTGTGTTAACTCTGGTTGTCAGGCAAGTATCTTTAACCACTGAGCCATTTCACCAGCCTCATTGTTTTAAATGCAATGTAAAATGTTGGTTTTAAAACACATCCCCTGTATTAAGATGGGTTGAGGCTTCTTATAATCTCTGACAGGTATATTGAGGCTAGTATCATCAAGTACAGGAACAATCTAAAGTAGTCAGTCAGTAGCATAGATGTAAGCCAGGCGTGGTGACTCATACTAGTAATCCCAGCACTCAGTAAGTTGAAGCAGGAAGATCACCAAAAGTTCAAGGCCAGCCTGATCTACATAGTAAGTGTGACAACCTGAGTTAGGGCCCCCAAATCTACATGAAGTAAACATCAATTCCTTAAGTTGTCCCCTGGCCTCTATAATCATACTGTGGAATGGGCATGGGAGCATGCACGTGCACACACACAGAGCAAAGAAACAAATAAGAAGCATAGACAGACTTGTAATAAAAGGGTACCGTTAATATTTGTGAAGAGTTAAATGGTACTACATTCCAAATGTTTAAAATGCACTTTTCCAGGAATAAACTGACAGGAGTTCCATTTTAGTTTGCCAAAGCCAAGATAAACACAGTGCAGTAGATGATGACAAGAGCATCCTTAACTGCAGAGGACGCCAGAATTAGTCCATCTCCCCTAGAACTGACCCAGTGGGAAAGTGTTCATGACATCTATGCCCAAACAGCCACCAGGCAGAGTCCCTTGTTTCCTTTGTGTTTAATGTGTTCCCTTTACAGTTTCACACAGACATCGACAGTATACTCTGCTCACTCTCACTCTCGCCCTCTTGTCTCCCTCCCACATTCCTATTATCCACCCCCACAAGTCTCTTCCCTATATTTATGTCTTCTTTTGCTTTGTGACCCACCAAGTCTAACTAAGGCTGTTTGTGAAGTTCATTTGTTTTCAGTCTGTAATTCCCAGTGGGACTTCTTATACGTGTGTGTGTGTGTGTGTGTGTGTGTGTGTGTGTGTGTGTCTGTTAGATAGATACAGAAAAAGTGGATGGTCTCTACAATAATAAACAAAATGAAATGCTAGGAGAATAGACACATGAGAGTAAAACCTGTGATGAAAATATCCCCTTTGTTTTACTTGTATTCCTTAGCCAGGGTGATTACTTGCAAATGGCAACACTAGGATTCTTAAAATAGCCCAGTACTTGACTGAGTTTTAGAACATATGAACTGATCATAAAATAAAACATGCATCAACAAAAGTCACTGTTTAAATGAGGAAGTTGCCTGGACTGCACCCAGTTCCCTTTTGAGAAAACCCAAATATACTTGAGATTATCCACAGATGCTGTTCTTCTCACAGCTAGCCTGTTCTGAAGCAGCAGGAACTAAACAGGAAGACATTACAGGGGGCCTGTGGGGACTAGAAGAAAAACAAAGCACAGGGATTATTGTTTCCGAGCATTTGGGAGACCAGATACCCATACAGACAGCCTTCACTACACCATACATTCCTAAGCTCTAAACTGATTTTTTTTAAAAGACAGGGCTGCATGTAGCACAGACTGGCCTTGAACATGCTTTGCAGTCAAGGAGGACCTTGAAATTTTGAGCCTACTGCTTCTACCTCTCAGGTGTTGGGGTTAGAGGTGTGTACCACCATGCCCTGTTTTATGATGGGCAAGTACTTGACCAATTGAGCTACATCCTCAGCCTCTCCAAATTGAGTATTGGAAGTTCTACTCTAGATCTTTCTTCCATGAACGTGACCTGGATCTACTAGAGAGAAGAGCATATCACTTCCATTCACTGTCAGCCATTTAGACTATACTGCAAAGGAGAAGTGTGGGATCATATTTACAAATGAAGATGTCCAGAAGGACACTGGTGCCCAACTGGAAGAAAGTAGGGAGAGTCCCTTAAGGTGGAGTGGGATAAGAAAAACAAGGAGAGCCGGGCGGCGGCGGCGGCGGCGGCGGCGGCGGCGGCGGCGGCGGCGGCGGCGGCGCACACCTTTAATCCCAGCCCTCAGGAGGCAGAGCCAGGTGGATCTCTGTGAGTTCCAGGCCAGCCTGGTCTACAGAGCGAGATCCAGGACAGGTTCCAAAGCTACACTCAAAAGACCTGTCCCAAAAAAAAGCAAGCAAGCAAGCAAACAAACAAACATAAAACAAACAAGAACGAAAAGAAAAGAAAAGAAAAGAAAAACAAGAAGTGGAATAAAAAGAATACCAGTTTTCATACTTTTTCTTTGGTTTGCTTTTGAGGCAGAGCTGGCCTGGAACCCACTGTGTGCAGTAACTTCTTCTGTCTCTGCCCCACCCCAAGTATTGGTATTACAGGATTGAGCTACCACACCTTGCCCTAATGTCACAAAATGAGAATTAATAATCCCTCTTTCTATCTGCAAACCCTGGGACCTGTGCAAAGGCAAAGTGTATAATTGTCCAAAGTGCTCTTCAAAGTCAAGTCAAATCATGGCAAAGCTGTGATGATGTCATCAAGTAGGACTCTGGGAAACACTCACTAGCCTCTTAAGTGTCTGGTATATGATCAAGATTCTGATTAGCTGAACTTTCTTTATTCCTGCTTCAGTCCAGAAATAAGCCAGTTAGTTCATTTAGATCTGTGAAGGTCAGATAAACAACAAGACTTTCACCCTCTGTTCATTTTACCACTTCTGGAAAAAAAGAATTTGTATTATTGCTTGAGAGTCCCAAGGTAGCAAGCGCTCCAGCAATTGGGTGAATTTGGCTCAAGTTTATAAACAACAGAAACTCCACTGTGGGTAAGCAATAATGAAGACAGGCACTAAAGCTCATTAGGGATTCTTCTCTGAATATTCACATACAGCTGGTCAAACTCCATTCCAACATCAGCAGATGAAACGAGACAAGACACTTAGTTGTTACACGTTTTCCAACATTTTTTCCATTCTGGAAATCCACAATAACATCAAAACCTATTTTCCATCCTCTAAACACCAGTTGTGAATTCTGAAATCTTGGGGATCTGCCAGTGTAAATTGTGCAGAAGTTACTATTTCTATGATTTTACAAATAGATCGTTTTGGCGTCACTCTCAGTTTCAATGTGTAAGGCAAAGAGGCACATTAGAAGACATTCCCTGTTGCATTCTGTATTACCTCACTACCCCTCTCCCCATTTTGGACAAGGTCTCATAGAGTCTAGGCCAGACCACAAACTCCCTATAGTCAAGAATTACCTTTAAAGTACTGATGTTTCTGCTTCCACCACCAGAACACTGGGATTACAGGCATTGGCCACCACAGCAAGTTCAATACGGTGTTGCAGAAGGAACCCAGGGCTCTATGCATGCTAGGCAGACTCTCTACTCACTGAGCTACATCTCCATTCCATTCCTCACTAATCACGTAAATATGATAGCTGATTTGCTGGGTTCCTGCCGTCTGCCTGGCATGATGCTTAGAGAGCAAATACATAGTGCAATGATTTGAGTGCTTATGTCACCCAAATTCATACATTGAAATGTAATCTTTGAGGTGATACTATTTGGAAGTGGGGACACTGGAAAGTTATTAGGTCATGAGCAAGCATGGATCCCTCATGAATGGCATTAGTAACCTCAATTAGAAAATAAAAGTGAGGCTGTGGCTAAGTGGCTGCTCTTCCAGAGGACCAGAGTTCAATTTGTAGAACCCACATGGCAGCTCACAACCATCTGTAACCAGGAAATATGACACCTTCTAGCCTCCACTGGTATCAAGCACACACATGGTACAAAGACATACATGCAGGCAAAAACTCACACACATAAAATAAAAATAAATTTAAAAATATAAATGAATAATTAAATAAATAAACAAACAAATAAATAAAGGACCCCAAACAGCTGCTTTGCCCTTTCCATCATATGAGGACACAGTGGTCGTGTACTCACCAGCTACTGGCTCTACAAGTAGCTTCATCCTGACTCCCCAACCTCCACAACCATGAATAACAGAAACTATTTGTATTGTTATAAGATTATGATATTTTGATATTACCTGAGATTAAGATTAAAATTTTTCATTGTATTCGTTTCTCCCAACAAGCCTACAATATGGGAACAATTGTTTCCTCACTTCCTTAAATGAATAAACTAAAGATCCAGAGTAGAAGTCACAGGCAAAGAAAATGATGGAACCGATAAGATAAAAATACACAAGAAAGGAATCGGGAGTGTGGTTCACTTGGCAGAGTGTACTCGCTTGATAGAGTGCCTGCCTAGCTTGCACAAAGTCCTGGATTTGACTGCTCTGTAAATCAGGAGTGTTGAGACATTACTATAATCTCAATAGTCAGGCGGCTGAAGCAGGAGGATCAGAAGACCACGCTCATCTTCAACTACATATCGAGCTTGAGGCCAGCCTGAGATAGATGAAGCCTTCCCTAAAATAAAAACATTTACAAGTGGGTGCTCTGAGGAGCATTGTAGCCATGCACATACACTTGAGGTTTCCTTGAGACATAGGAAAACACAGAAAAGCCATCTGTGGATTGGCACAGGAAGAAATCCCTTGCTACTTCAGTCCAAGTAGCATCTGTACCATCTGCAGACAGTTCATTAGAATCCCCAAAATGACAAATTCAACTCACTGCGGCAATGAGAAACTCCCCCGTACTAGACTGCCTCCCAAGGGGCCCTGCCTAATTCCTGGGCTGCCCTTCCCATTTCCTGACACAGCTCATGCTGCATTCGCCAGAAGTCAGGAAGGGCAGTTCACATTTTGCAAGGCACCAGTCAGATGGAGAGTCCAGTTTGTGGTTACAGCAATGAGCTAAGCCACCTGGGTCCCCTGATTTCCTCATGACCACGCCTTCAGCACGTGAGTTAAGCAGTCACAGCAGCCAGCCACATCCTAGTTAAGAAAGGAATCCACCCACCCACCCCACACACCCATTCTGCTTCAGAACCAGCAATACCTTTAATGCCACTGTGCCTTCAAGAGCACGTAGCGAACTCCCATTTCAGGTTACATTCAGGTTTACATTGAGCACAACTGGATCCACCACTCTTTGCTTTTTTAATCTCATCAACTGGAAAACAAGTGATCCCATGGAACCACAAAGATGCACAGCTTCTAGTTCTAGCCTATTTAAGAAAAAGATGCCAAATATTTAAGGACATCCCAGTGCTTCCCTGTTCGTCTTGGTCTTATGAAGTGGAATCTGAAATTACCTGAGCTCATCTGGAATCACATTCTCTAAGTCTCACAGCCTCTGCTAAGCCCTGAACTTTGAAGGAAATGTCATGACAGGGAATGACTGAGAAGGCAAAGCTGAGCTGCTTAGTCATATATTCCACTGGTGCCACTGCTCCTGGCTCTGTAACCTGGGACGCTTCCACACAGCTCCTGCTAAAAGCACTCAGCAACAAATAATGCTCTTAGCTCACAAATTAGACTCATTAGCCACTGGCATTCCACTTACTAGAATACAGGGATGGCATTTGTACCAGGTCTAATAACTGGTTCTATTGATGTGGAGCAGACTTAAAAGAGCAGACCCTGCATTCACTGGACTCTGATTCCCTCCACTTTTCGGCATTGCAGCAGTTTAGGAAACAAGGTCCTGCTTGTGCCTACGTTTACAGCAGCATGGGGTATGTCGAAAAGAGGGGTGGGAGCCTGGAGACCTCGACTCCAACACCAGCTTTGTCACTGTTCAACAGCTCTAAGGACCTTAGGAAAACACCACCACTTTCCTGTGGCTTTTACGTCTGGAAAGCGAGATGAATTGGACCAATACAGGACAACAAGATGCCTATTGATCCACTTTCTGAATAGAGAATCTCAAAGTCAACATCTTAGCTAGATCTCTGAGGCCTCAAATCGGATTCAGTTCTCAAGGCTATAGAAAATGGATTCACACTAGCCAACAACGTCACCAAAAGCCACTGCAAACTCAAATGCTAAAGTCTTAATTTTTGCTAAAATGTATTGCTAAGTGGACAGGATATCACATCCTTATATTATGGCAAGAACATTCTCTTCAAACAGAAATATGCACAGTGAACTAGATCTCGTGAAGCAGGCCTATAAATCCTAAATACTTGGGAGCCTCAGGCAGGAAAAACACTAGTTCAAGACCTGCTTGGTCTACAGAATTACTTCAAGGCCAGCCTAAGCAACTTAATAAGATACTGCCTCAAAATAAAAAGTGAAAAGGGCTAGGGATGTAGTTCAGTGATAGACTGCTTGCCTAGCATGTGTGTTAAATATATAAAGCAAGGGAATCAGTGGAACTACATAATAGATTTTGTACGTTGATTTTTTTAATGTCACTTAAAATGACCTCCTTACAAATTCAAATTCTGTCTCTAGCATTCTGCCACTGCACGGTGCCATTTAGACTGTGATTGTGACTATAGGCAGTTTGTTTAACCATGGATGTTCTCTCATCTCTGTGGATCTCTATAGTCACTTTATATGACTGACATAGGCTCCTGGATGCCTTGAACCTCCCAGAATTCAGAGGCAGGACGCTCAGCCCCATACTGCTGCTAGGAAAGAACTAAGGCCTAAGCTTAACTCCTCACTATTCACATCTAGATTCACCAAATTGACCGCCCAAGCTCCAGTGCATCACAGCCTAGGACTTCACTCTTCCCTGTTATGCCTTCAGGGAAAACCCCACCTTCTCCACACTAGAGATTGATCTTCAGCTGAGGGCTCAGCGATTAGGAAAGAGGAGAGGAGACAAGAACTGACAGAGGCATCTGGGGTGGGAAGGCATGGGGTTTAAAAAAGACATTGCAATGGAGAAACCCCACGAGAAAGAGAAAGGGCGTGAAGGACATGGGGGACCAAATCACTCTTGTAGCTCCTCACCCCACCTCCTGTGACCAGAGCCTTCTCAGAACCACATGGGCTGCCAGTTTTCAGGAGGGAAGTGGCTGATACCTCAGCTACTGAAATGTTTTTATGTCAGTACCTCAGGTGGCCTCCCCAGCCCCTACCACCACCTGCTTAAGAAAAAGGACTGACTTCCGGGTGTTCTAAATTGGAACGAAGAACACATTTTCCTGGAGACTTAGCATCGCACCTGCTACTTAGTCTCTGTGTGTTTTTATAGTTTAGCCACAGAAAGTATTAAACAAGCTTCTGTGGGACAGCCAGAAAACATAATCAACATGTAAAGCCTTATTTCTATGGAGAAATGTTTGTGTTAATAACAATAACTTACAGGTGAGTATTTGGAAAACAGTCTATTTTTTGTATTTTTTGTTTTTGTTTTTGTTTTTGTTTTTCGAGACAGGGTTTCTCTGTGTAGCTTTGCGCCTTTCCTGGAACTCACTTGGTAGCCCAGGCTGGCCTCGAACTCACAGAGATCCGCCTGGCTCTGCCTCCCGAGTGCTGGGATTAAAGGCGTGCGCCACCACCGCCCGGCTCTATTTTTGTATTTTATAAATACATTTCATTTAGCCACATATTTCTGTATGTATTTTACATTTTATTCATTGAGGGTATATGAAGGTCAGAGGACAGCCTGCAGGAGTCAGTTCATTCCCCCCACCAAGTGGGGATGGAACACGGGTTTTCGGGCTTTGATCCAAGCGCGTCTATCCATTGAGCCATCTTACCTGCCCCAATAATGTATTTCAGCACTTCACTGTTACTAACCATGCACTCCCAAATCAACTTTAATATCTACAATACTTTCCCCTCTTCTTCTCAAAGGATGAATAAATGGCCTAGACATTCCCAGTACTGTGTATTTTAGAACTCTGTAGTTCAAGGACTATCGTAAATATATGAAGAGTGAGAATCTCCTCCAGAGTGTCAGTGCTTAATCTTGTAACAATCTGGAGAGTTACGGAGTTGGCTATGAAGCCTCTGCTTTCGTGGGGGCCTTGGATGACTGGCTTGGAGGCTTAAAAGAAAGTCAAAGCAATCATCCCACTAAAATTACAGGAGATATGGCTAAAAGTACAGGAGATATGGCTAGTAAAGAAGGTCGCACAAAGCTAAGAAACGAAGTTCATGAACACAGGAATAGCTGCAGGCTACTGTAAGCAGCAGTCCCTTTGGTAGTTCCCATGAAGTCCTCCATACACCAGCCTTCATGTTTCTTTCGAAAGAAGTCCTGAGATATGTGATGCTGAGAAGCAGAGCCCTCAGTGATCTACCAGCAAGCCAGCGCTTCAATATCTACATGTCTTTTTGTCTCTGTGGGTATGAAAATTACTCACGGGTTTCCAATTGGATGGTGCAGTCTTTGAAGTGCAAAGTAACATGCTGCTCTGGCAACACACGTGAAATCCATGATGAATAATCCCTCACTGGTTGACTGACAGGATTCTCTATTAGACAGACAGACATGCAGACAGACTACTTGTACAGACTACACGTGACAAAAGTGTAATTTTTGTCACCCCTAACTTTCCATGTCCAGGAGAGTTCCTGTCATGCTGTAAGATCTCAATAGATATTTAAATACATACTGAATGATTAGATGTTCTTGTTAATAGATAATTAATCACAGCCAAAAAAAAAGCATTGCTGAAAATACAATAAATTCAGAAAGATAGCTAGAGATGTAGCCCAGCATTCCAAGTGCTTGCCCAACATATGCAAGGCCCAGGTTCTATCTCTTAACACCACAAAAGAAAATAAATTCAGAAAGATGTATCACTTAAGAAACAACAAAAACAAAATCAATTATCCTCCAGCTTTGCAATAAACAGCTATCTAAAACAAGAAACACCAATATTCATCTGCAAAATTAAGCAATTAATCCCTGTGACTGGGAGGTGACCAGGGGCACTTCAGACTCCCTGGTTATGGATCTTTTGAATCATGTGTTAAATATGGTCCCAGGTCACAGATGTTCCATTAAATCCCACCATAAGCACCATGACCTAAGTATCACAGAGAAGCGAAGCAGGAATGATTTGTGGGTTTTCATTGCCTTGCTAAAATGGACTATATTTTAATTGTTGTATTATAGAGCAGCAAAATGACAACAAATACAACCTGTACCCACTTATTCATACCCATGTTCTAAAACCAGCTCCGATTCATAGGCAGAGGGCAGTGAGATGTGGCAAAATAACCCCCCATAAACAAGAAGTAACTTGCAATTTAAAAGACTATAAACTACACATCCAAAGTCGTTCCAACTCTAGTTTATCTGGGTGGGAAGGATGTTGCATCAAGATTAACTATCATTTTCTCTCTTTTATAGACAAGGTCTCCTGTAGCGCAGGCTGGCCTGGACCTTACTATGTAGCTAAGGATGAGCTTGAACTTCTGATCCTCCTTCCTTCATCTCACACACACGCTGGAATTACAGGTATGTGTTACCACACTGGTTCATGCAGTATTGGGAACCAAACTAGGGCTACATCTCTAGGACCTCTTTATTTAGAGATCACATTTAGCAATCCTTCATGTTTCTGTCTCTGTGTAAATTTAAAAAATGTCATTTTCAGAGACATTAATTAATTAGTTTTTTAGTTGGTTAATTAATTAATCAATTCTACACCATTTCATTAAAACCACAATTTTTTTACCTTGGAAACAATCCAAACACTGTGAGGTGAGCATTCAGGAGCTCAGACTTCGGAGACTTCAGTTCTAGTGTTTCAGTTAGCATCTACAGCTCAAAGAACAGCTATCCAACAAAAAAGCCCACTTAAGCCGGGCGGCGGTGGCACAAGCCTTTAATCCCAGTACTCAGGAGGCAGAGCCAGGTGGATCTCTGTGAGTTCAAGGCCAGCCTGCTCTCCAAGGCGAGTTCCAGGAAAGGCGCAAAGAAAGCTACACAGAGAAACCCTGTCTCGAAAAACAAAAAAACAAACAAACAAAAAAAGCCCACCTAAAACTCTGAAAGATCAAGTTCATAAGCCAGACTTGGAAGATACTGCTTGTAAGTAAGCCCAGTACTCAGAAGACAAAGGCAGGAAGAGCAGCACAGGTTCAAGTTCCATTCCACTGGGCTGCACAGTGACATTCACAGCATGAGCTACAGAGTGAGGCCCCATCTCAAAAAAACATCAGGGGCTAAAAAGATGGTTCAGTGGTTAAAAAGCACTTGCTGTTCTTGCACAGGACCTGGGTTTAGTTCCCAAAATTCTCCTGACAGTTTAGAAACTGTCCCTAACTCCAGTTTGAGTTGATCCAATACCCTCTTCTGGTCTCCATGGGCACACAGTGCACATGCATATATATGCAGGCAAAATATTCATACACATAAAATCAAAATAAATACATATTAATAACAATACAGAAAACAAAACAGCATGTTCACCATTCTGAGGGGGTATCATGCAAGAATATTCTCAAACTGACTCCTCCTTAACAAGTTCAATATTTCTCACTACCTTGTCCTACCAGTGTGAACCCTATGGGCTCTTCTTTCTTTGTTGTGTCTCTCTTTTGCATTTATAGTTCTCCTTTATAAAAGGCTACTTAGGACCCGAACCCTAGATCTCCATCATGGTTCAGTTACAAGGTTTAGCCCAAACACTACTCATCATTATCCAACAGTTCTATTTCTGAACTTGTCTTGCATTTGACCTCTAGACTCTGGAACCACTAACTTGGCCACATCCTGTTAAATTCCACTTTTTTTTTCTTACTCATTGGCAGGCTCCCACTGGTTACCAGACTCTTTCCTAATCTCAAATTCAAACAGGGGGTAGAGAAATGGTTCTATATGGGGTTAAGAATGTTGGTTCAATTCCTAGCACCCATATTGTAGCTTATAACTATCCATACCTCCAGTTCTAGAAAATCTGATAGTTCTCACTTTCATGGACAACAGACATATGTTGCACATACATACATACATACATACATACATACATACATACATACATACAGGGGAAATATTTATACACATAAAGTAAATATTTTAAAATAAAATAAAATTCAAACAGATATTTCTTACATCAAAAATACCTGTCCTTTTGGTATGTCTTTCCAAGAAAGAAGAGAAGGCAAAAGACTTATTTTTCTATTAAAACTTGATAATCAGAGCTCATAAATTTTCTGTGACTCTGTAAAATGAATTCTTTTATTACAAGAGTGTGATTGGGAGACTTTACTTAACCATTTGTGTCACTTTGGAAGTGACACGTAGGAACATGTCCAATGTAGAGGTCTGACCTTGAAAGGTCAATGAAGGGGCTAGCAGGATGGATCAGCAGGCAAAGTCGCCTGCTGCCAAGATGGACGACAATATGAGTTCAGTCTGGAAACTGCACGGTGAAAGGAGAGCACATAATCTCAGAAGTTTTTCTCCACATATGTGCATGGCCATGCACACACATAATAAAAATAAACATTCATGTGTACATACATATGCACACAATAAAAATAAATAAATGTGGTTAAAAAAGGAAAGGCCAATGAAACCAAGAGATTTGGGGTAAGATAAGATAAGAAATAAGAAGTAGGCAGATAGGGAAAAGTCAAGTGTTTCCATATGACATCATAGGACCTAAGCTCTCACAACTTTCTTTTTCTAATTAAAAAAAATTGAGGGAGGAAACTGAGGCAGGAAAATTGACACAAGATGGAGGACAATCTGGGCTATGTAATGAGACTCTATCTCAAAACAAAACAAAAGTAAAACAAGATAACTTTGAAAGAGCTTGGCTTAAAAAAATGTTAGCGAGGACCTAGCCTTGTTTTTCTGTTTTCACTCACTGAACATGTTAGACATCGAAGATATCTAGAAGAAAATATTTTAAAGCTAATTAAAATTAAGTTCAAGCTACTATCTATTGAATAAATACTATCTGAGTAGCTAGTATATACCAAGAATTCATTGTGGTGGTTTGAGTGAGAAATCCCCCCTACCCCTGTGACCTCAGGCATTTGAACACTTGTTCCCTGGTGATAGCACTGTTTGGGGATGTTTAGGATGCATGGCCTTGATGGACCAAGTGTGTTATCAGAGACCAGCTTTCAGAGTTTACAACACTGGCACCGTTTCCAGTTTCCTAATTCTGTTTCATGCTTGCAGTTCAATGTGAGTTCTCAGCTTTCTACTCCAGCTGCCACACCTGCCTGCTGTCATGCCTTCCGCCGTGACAGGTTCTTATACCATGAGCCTAAATAAACTCTTTCTCCTACAAGTTGCCTTAGTTTTGGTGTTTTATCACAGCAACATAATAGTAGTGAATACACTAATTTATTCCTTTCTTGTAAGACAAGCAAAGGGATACTCTATGAGATCTGCTAAATGGGCTGGGAGATTGCTTAGTCAGGGACGTTCCTGACATGCAAGCATGACGATTTGAGTTTGGATTCCTAGCATTGACATAAAAACCAGGCACATTTCTATAATCACAGAGCTGGACAGTAAGAGACAGTCAGATCCTTGGGGCGTACCTGCTAGCCAGTCCAGCAGAATTGATGAGTTCTAGGTACAGTGAGAGCTCATGTCTGAATAAAAAGGTAGAAGGCTGGAGAGATGGTTCAGTGCTTAAGAGCACTCGCTGTTCTTCCAGCAGACATGAATTCAGTACACAGAGCCCATATCAGCCAGCTCAGAGCTGCCTGTAACTCCAGCTCCAAAGGCTCTGATGCCTTCTTGAGTATACACACACACACACACACACACACACACACACACACACACACACACACACACGGCATACACTCACAGACATGCATATATATATATAATACATACATACATACATACATACATACATACATAAACACAAATATTGACTTCTGACCTCCTCATGCATGTGCACCCATACACAGAAAGCATACTACATACATACACTTGAAAAAAATTAGGAAATAAAGAAGTCACCCCCATGTACACTAACTTCCATTTCTCCTCTCTCCCCTCTCTCCCCCCTCTCTGACAGTGTCTCATGTATCTGAGGCTGGCTTTGAACTCCTGATCCTCTTATACTTCCCAAATGCTGGGATTCTATGTGTGTTTAATCAAGCTTTCCATTCTGTTGTCTTCCCTTGAAGGAAAAAATTTAAATCCCACATCAAGATGTACCCCAATATATAACACATTGCCAGTTGCCACCCTGCCTTCAGAGAATAAAAACATATCAGGTTACAATGTCTCTTAGAAGTGTAAGAGATGCTACATCCACAAAATCTCATCAGCATGACTGCCTAAACAAGGCATGGACACAATGACACTAATAGACATGCTAACATGAAACAGAGAAGTCTCATGGAGCCCAGACCCTAGATAAAGAACTATAAGCAACACAGAATATTGAAAAGGGAAGAAATAGGCTTTCCTGGGGAAGAGCCCCCAAATTGGTTACCCAATATCAAGTGCTCAGCCCTGAAATCATATACATACAAGTAATATTATACAGACCCAGAGGTTATATTTAAATTTAGGAGTTTGTGTGTGTGTGTGTGTGTGTGTGTGTGTGTGTGTGTGTGTGTGTAATAACAAAGAAAGAGGTCTTGAATTTGAGAGAGAGAGCAAGGGGAATGCATGGGAAGGGTTGGAAGGAAGAAAAAGAAGGGGGAAATGTAATTATATTTTAATCTCAAAAATAGTAAATTCAAAGAAAATACTTATTTACAGTATATTTCACCACAAGTTACTAGATTTCATTTTTCATTTTTAATTAATTTATTTTATATGTGTGAGTGTTCTGCCTATATGTTTATCTGTGTGTCATATGCATGTTTTGGACTGGAGTTACAGCCAGTTTGTGAGCTGCCTCGTGGTGCTGGGAATCAAACTTGGGCCCTCTGAAAGAACAGCCAGTATTCTTAACCACTGAGCTATCTCTCCAGCTTTCTCAAATTCTGTTTTTGAGATGGGGTCTTGCTGTATAGCTAAGGTAAACCTGGAAAGCATTATGTAGCCCGAGATGATCTCAAACTTGAGACCATCCAACCTCAGCTCCCTTAGTGGTAGGCTTACAAGCATGTGCTGCCACGGCTGGCTTTAAATTTATTTTGTTAGTCAAGTACATCATTCTTTTGATTTGCATATATTTCTCTATAATTATTGAGAAGATAACCTCACTTCACTATAGATCTAGCCTTGAAGAATATATAAATTATATAAAAAAATGTTTCTTAGTATTCAGGCCTGTTTCACAGGCACGGCTCTTCATAAAAGATGTTGGGAACTTGACACCTTAAGCTGCCTCTTAAAATAAAGTCAACACTTGCAAGAAGTAGAAAAATGTCTTGTTATTGTGTCTGGGGTGAAAGCAGTCCTTAATAATGCTTTTGCTTGCCACTTTGCAAGCTGCTGCACGCTATCTCACCTTGATTTAATTCCTTCTTTTCCCTCTTGTCCTATTCAATCCCTCAACTGACATGTCTGATCTCTGTAATAATATTCAAGTCCCTAAGAACGAATAAAACTGGGATTTTACTCTATTTGTCTAAGTGGAACTTAATTAGGAAGGTAAATCTTCTGCCAGAAGCCAAACAGAAATGATGTGTGACTAGGTACTCTTGGGAGTCATCGGCACACTCCAAAGGCCATCATCAGAGGTCCTCATCTCTAAACTGGGCATGGTGCTGTGAACCTGTAACCTCAGCACTTCTGAGGGGAGGGCAGGAAAATCCTGAGAGCTCAAGGTCATCTTCAGCTGCAGAGTGATAGAAAGTTTGAGGCCAGCCTGGGCTACATAAAACTGTCATAAAACATACAAAAAGACCCATATCTCCGACTCTCTGAACCAGACAGCTTCTGGCCAAGGTGGGACAATGACCTTTTCTAAAATGCTAGTAAGTAAGGGCCTTAAGGGACCAGTGTGTGCCTTCTTCACACATCTCTCATTTGCAATTCACAAAGCACACCCTATACAGCAGGAAAGCCCAGGCAGTAAAAGAAGTGGCTATGCAAGCCTTACACCGAGCTCAATCCCTCAACCCATGTGGTGGAAGGAAAGAGCTGACTCTTAAAAGTTGTCCTCTGACCTCCACATGCATGCCACTGGCACACTTGCACCCACATTCCCCCCTCCCTCTCTCTCTCTCTCTCTCTCTCTCTCTCACACACACACACACACACACACACATACACACACACACACACATCCACATTCACACACAGACAGACAGACACAGAGATACAGAGATAGTAATGAATATTTTTTTTAAAGCACGTCGTGAGACAGCCAGGCATCATAATCCTAGCACTGGGGAGTCAGAGGCAAGAGGATTCTAAATTTGAGGCCAGCCGTGACTACATGGTGAGATTCTGTCTGAGGGGGATAAGCACCCCGAGAGAAGCATCATACTTGTAATCCTTGCACTTGGAAAGGAAAAGCAGGACGATCGGTGCAAGTTCAGTGCTACCCTGGGCTAAATGTAAAGTTCTAATCCAGCAAGAGCTTCGTAGTGATACTGTGTCTCAAGAAAACAAGAACAACAGAAAAGTTCAGTGTGCATTTTTGACTTGTACTAAATCCAATGGCATCACCAACGGTAGCACATACCTTGTGCTGTGTGGCCAACCCTGCACAAACTTTTACACTGATCTGAAGGAGTGTCTAACCAATGCGCGTGACCAAGTTAGAATGAGCTGGAGTTGAGGTTAGCTGAGCAAGGCTGCATGGTTTAAATAAAGAGGCACATTGTACTCAGTTGCCCTCAGAAACAGCCTGGATTAGAGTCAACATTAAAAGCAAATTAGAGTGAGTGAGATTTAAAAAGAGAGAATTTACATTTCCAGTCAGGAAGATTGCAGTGATCCAATTTACTGACAAAATGCATTCCTTTTCATAGATAGTGGGTCCATACAACTCAACTCAGAAACAATGGCTCCCTTTTTAGAAATTACTTATTTTAGTTTTAAAAAATAGAGGCCATTAATTCTGATCCCCCCAACTATGCTCAGTTCAACAGGTTTATTACTTATTTCCTGTGTGCAAGAGGAATGTTTTACAGTCACCACCAAAAATAAAAGATCATTCATTGAATTGTTTAATTTAAATGAAACAATAAGCATCTTTCTCTAGGTTGGGTATTACACTTTATATTTTGTGCTATTTTAATGTCACAATAAACATGTTCATTTGAAAAGACACATAAACTAAGCTCCTTTCATAGAGGCAAAAATAAGAAACTGAAAGTATTCCTTTCTTATATTTGTCTAATTGGTGTGTAGACTATAGAAAATAATGGACAGCTTGCCTGAGTGTTCAATTTTAAGAAGAATCTATCCAAGCTGTTTCTATTACTAGAGTACAAAATGGCAACTAAAGAAGTTACTGTAGTTAACAACTAAATAATTCAGTCTCCTCTTTACAACTGGATCCTTAAGTGCATTTCTAGTCTTGGCTTGATATAAAGAAAAACATATGTAAATTGTTCTTATCAGTTAAAAAAAAAAAAAAAAACCTTGGCCAGGTATGATGGCACATACCTTTAATTCAAGCACTTGCAAGGCAGAGGCAGGCCAGGTAGATTTATTTCTGTGAGCTTGGGGCCAGCTTGTTGTACGGAGTGAGTTCCAGGACAGAGGGAAGCCCTCTTTAATAGATATATGGCCTGGGTATGCATTCAGAACAACTGTAAGACCATGAGGTAGAGAAGGAAGGAGAACTGCTGCAAGCTGTTCTTAAAACTCAGATGGTTTTGTATATTGTCTGAAACTACAGTTAAGAATTCCAAGCTGTGTTCCACGGGTTACAATGAGCTGCAGTAGCAATGAAATATGAACTGTCTCCCTGTAGTCTCCCAAAGCAAATACGTTAGATAAATTATTTTAAACACATTGCAACCTACTCTAAACTTCAGTGATTGTGCTTGATGAGAATTTCAATTTCAGGGGGAAAGGCCCTTCAATTAGAAAAGACACTAACAATGCTGAATGGGTCCATCTTTGTAGTTAATCATGAGAACCGGAGCCAATGCTACCACCACAATTCATCTAAAAAGCCCAGAAACATTCAAGTTTGTTTTGCTTTCTGAAAAAAGCATGTGATACGTATTCCAAACTATGTGAGGCTTTGGTTTTACCTTTGGTTTTACCGTTTAAGATGGTTTTCCAAAACCAGGCAGTCTCTGCCAAATAGTACATGGTAGTGAGATGCAAGATGGCTGGATGTTTTTGTTTCCCAATTTCAAGTTCATCCATGTCTAACTTTCTAGCATGGCTAATATAAAAGCACAGAACCCTGGGAGAGCCCACAGGTAATCCTTGCTCTACATTTAATCTGTTTAAATGCTACAATTTCAAGAGATCTTCTAGCTCATTTATCAAATGGGATTATTTCAACATAACCAAGAGAGCTGCTGTTTTCATAATGCAGAACGACTTATGAATAAGTCTACTAGAAGACATCAAAATTGCAATTAGAAATGAGCTTTCAGGGCTGGGAGTAAAGCTCACTTTGTAGAGTGCTTTCCTTGGATGAACAAAGCCATGGGCTCAGTCCTCAGCATCACATAAAACAGGCCTGGTGGCATGCACACATAATCCCAACACTCAGGAGATAACGGCACAAGAATTGGAAGTTCAAGGTCATCCTCTGCAATGTAGAGACTTTGAGGGCAATCTGGGATACATAAGACCAACTTGAAAGAAAGAAAAGAAGAGAAAGGAGAGGAGAGAGGAGGAGAAGAGAGGAGGGGAGGAGTTGGGAGGGGAAGAGGAGAGAAGAGAAAGAAAGGGAAAGAGGAAAGGAACATTGAGTCTATACTTGGTATGAGGCACTATGCAAACTGCTTTTCTTGCCATCTGTCACTAACACTAAGGCTAACATATACCTCATCAGTGGTCCTATGTACCACTACCACCTGCAAGACTGGCATATCCATAATAAGTAGCCAACCCAGCAGACCAAGTGCAAAGCTAAGCTGAAGCTCTTAACCACTGTGCTACTATACCATACACACACACACACACACACACACACACACACACACACACACACACACACACACACACACACAGAGAGAGAGAGAGAGAGAGAGAGAGAGAGAGAGAGAGAGAGAGAGAGAGAGAGAAGAGAGAGAGAGAGAGAGAGAGAGAGAGAGAGAGACTTGCTCACACAGGGGACAGGGAGATGAATGAGAGTGTCTGAAGCAGGAAACAAATGCAGAGCAAGTCAGGGCAAGAAGAAAATTCTATTCACCATGTCCCACATGAAGTTTACCTGGCCTCCCACTCAAAGGACCTCGGATGGTTCTGTGTTTGGGGGTCTGATTTATATAGTTTTTCTCCCTTTTGGCGGTGTACCATTCTTCCATGATTTGTACACACACACACACACACACACACACACACACACACACACACACACACACTTTTTTTGGCATCTCTATCATGTCTAATCTGCATTAGGCCTCCTTTCCTTTATCCCAGATTTTTGTTCAGGCCCTGTGTCCCAGTTTGCCAAGTCCTTCCACACACCTTCCCTCATCTCACCTCATCTACCACTTCTAATCAGTTTGGGGTGAGCAGCCAGGTTACCCTTAATGTTCACATGCTCAGCTAAGTAAAAGTAACTTGTCCCTGAGTGGGAGACTGAGGCAATCTCATAGGAACAAAGCATGTAAGTCTCAGTGCAAAAATGGACTGCTTCCTTTCTAACTAAGGACTCCCCTGACTATTCAGCCATTCCACGGGACAGTCATTTATTTAGTGAATATTAATGAGCACCTGCTAGGAACCTTGTTCTATCCCAAGGACTGGGATCTGCTGGAACCGTGCTCCATCCCAAGGACTGGGATCTGCTAGGAACCTTGCTCCATCCCAAGGACTAGGGCCTGCTAGGAACCTTGCTCCATCCCAAGGACTGGGATCTGCTAGGAACCTTGCTCCATCCCAAGGACTGGGATCTGCTAGGAACCGTGCTCCATCCCAAGGACTGGGTTTGCTAGGAACCTTGCTCCATCCCAAGGACTGGGATCTGCTAGGAACCATGCTCCATCCCGAGGACTGGGATTATGAGGATTAAGAATCTTTGGTCTCTGCCTAATAAATTTCCAGACAAGCCAACAGATACATTCAAACATAAGCACAGTGAGTCCTGACAATTGTCCTCTAACTTCCATATGTACAATGGCAGTTGTGCATACACACACTAATAATCACAACAGTAAATAATGTATAAGGGATTATGAGAAAATAAGTATAAATTACCTAACCCAGCAGTTCCCTCTCTCTGTCTCGGCCTCTCCCTCTCTGTAGCTCAGGCTTGCCCAAAACTCACTATGTAGCTGAGGCTTCCCTCCAACTCAACAATCCTTGTGCTCCAGCCTCCCAAGTGCTGGAATTATAGACTTGTGCCACTACACTCAGCTTAGTATTTCTTTCTTTATGGTCTCAGCCACGTGGCAAATGCTTGAAGTGGCCAGATAGCTACAATGTGAATAAACTAGAAAAATGCTTCTCATACCTTGATGCACACCAGAACTGTTTGCCTAGTTCTCAAAACACATCTTCTAAATGCTCAGTCCCTTCAGTAACCTTTCTGGTGGTACTTCCTAAAGCAGAATATATACATACTGTATGATCAGGCAACTCTATAACTATACATACATTCAACAGAAATGTTCTTCAAGGGATACCCACAAGGATATTCACGGAGACATTGTTCATCGAAAGAACAATGACAACACACACACACACACACACACACACACACAAACACACACACACACCAACTGGAAACACTCTAAATGTCCATCAGTGAGTAAATAGGAAAAATAAAGTTTGGTGTATCCATACAATGGAATACTACTCAGCAATAAAAAAATAATTAAACAGTAGTACCTACAACAGGCTAGTTCAAATATAATGCTTAGTGGAAGAAAATTTTATGAAAACAACTACACACTTTAACATCCCACTCATATACCAAAACAGGAAAAAACTACACGAACCTATTCTCGTAGGAGTCAGATGGTGAGCAATCATGACTGGGAAGGCACACAAGAGTACTTGAAGCTAGTGACAATGTTCTGCTCCTTAAGCCAAGTGAAGATTATATGGGTGAATCAGTTTGTGGGGATTCATCAGCACAAACAATTAGAATATTTTCAATTTTTTAAAAAATTCATGTTACTAAACTGACTTAAACATTTAAAAATACCAGTGCAAAAGCCTCATTGTAGAACAATCAAGTCAGAATCTCTGGGCAATGAGACTCTAATACTTGTGGTTTTAAAAGTACCCCAGATGTTTCTGATGCACGGTCATGTCTGAAAACCAAGGTTCTCCATGTTTCTGTATGTTAACAGTGGCTCCTTGACGGCCACAGTATGGCTTGTGACAGAGGAAATGAGGTCTAGCTGACTCTCCTGTGTTTGCTTTGCACTGACAGGATGAGGCACAAGTATGCATCTTCCCCAAACCTCAGTGTCCACCACTGTTGTAGTGGGTACAATGTCACCGGCCTCTCAGGGCTATTGTGAGGATTAAATTAGATTGTATGCTTGGAGTAGGCAGCCCAAAGTCTAGAACATAACAGGCGTGGGAGAAATGGTGTTCAGCCACTTTTCCTCCTTTGTACCTAAGCTCCTGACAACAGTGATGAACAAACACATTGCTGTAAGCGGAGCAAACACATGCCCTTACTGTCGCCTCATGAAGAAGTTTCTAGAGACTGAAATAATCCTCTATGCATGCTGTCAAATGAGGATTGGAAATTTCTAGGTCGTGGCTGCTCCCTCTAGACATCCCTTGCTATCCCTGAGTATGACTAGAAAAGTGGTAGATCAGAGAGGTAAATACAAACTCCAGACCCTGCACTCACCTTAACTACAGAGCAGACTCTATGCAAGCAAAAGAGGCCAAAGTGAGAGTTAGCAATTGAACAACAATTGGTTCAGAGGACATGGACCACTCATACAATGTTCCAAATGAAAGACTTTGCTGCAAAGCCTCACCTTTTAGTGAAAACAAACAACAAAATCTGGGCGGGAAGCAGGAGCAGAGTTAGCCTTTTGACTCTACTACTGGAAGCACTATGACTTTGCTTAGCCAAACTTTTCTGTTTCTTTGATAATCGGAAGAAAGAAATGCCTGTTCTCAAATGCCCTTTATAAGGAGTTGGAGTTTGAATAAGTGGAAAGCATTCCAAAAAAGAAAACCAAAAAAAAAAAAAAAAAGGAAAAGAAAGTTAAGCACCAAAGAAATGCAAGGTGAGATTATTAGCTGGCCATTTCTTGTATTCAAAACTTCACTCATCCTTCAGCAACTCCCATGGAAAGAGCCCCTCTCTTGTTTTAAGAGCTCCAAGCATACCCTGTGCCACATGGGCCTGGAGTTTGCTTATGTAAGAAGGGACTGCAGCATTGCCTGGCGTGGAGCATCATATTTTGCTGAAGTCCAAGGGCAGGCCCAGGCCTTACATTTTTGGACAGAGGTGCTCTCAGTGGTGGAACACTGAACTGTGGCTGGAGCAAATGATGTCATCAGAGATCCTCTTACCGTGGTCAATGTCAAAATTAAGATAGCAAGTTCAAGGACAAACTGGATTTTTCCAGGCAAATATATAAGTAAGAAAGCAGTCTAGACTCAAAATCTTGCCTTTAAAATCAATACCTTAAAAACTTAAAGAACAACTGAGATTTAACCCCGTTCTGTGTGCCTATTTTGGTTTATGGGGAGGTCTTATTGAAAAATATAGTTTCATAGCAAAATATATTCTTTGAGTATATTTTTACTCCCACTACACATTAAGAAAAGAGGGAAAAATCATGTGAGTCACTCCTACATTCAAAAACAATAACAAAACCAAACTAAAAATATAAGTAAGGTATTGAGAAGAAAGATATTTGAGACAGAGATAAACACGAGAGCTCTCTACTCTAGAACTAAGAAATGAAATGGCTGGAATACCTGTTGGGTCCTTCAATGACTGGAAAATGAAAACTCTAAATCAACTACAGCTACTTTGGAATACCAGGTAGAGTCCATCCGAAAACCACTCCTGCGACAGACCTGTGTCAAACATTCCCCAATGCATGGATTGCTCCAGCTTGGGAAAGCATCAAATTAATATCAAAAACAGTACCGTTAACTCTTTGCTCTGGTTCCAGGGAGGACAGAAGACAGAATCCAGTCCTGCTACAAACCTTGGCCGAAGCTGGACAACATGCCCCTAAGTTTGGCGCGTCCTCACCCTGTGCCCTGGCCCCCGCCCCCGCTCTGGGTACCCAGGGACTCAGTGCACCAAGGAGAGGCCCTGGCAGAGAACAGACTGGCGGCTGGGGCTGCAGACCTAGGCGGTCAATCCTGAAGGAAGGGCGGCTCCTCCCCCGGCTCCCCCAGCCCCCCAGCACCAGGCCCTCAACATTCCCCTCCCCCTGACCCCTTGCCCCCCAGGCAGGTCACCTGGCTTGGCTCGCTTGTCCTCCTGCTGCTAGATCCCTCTAGCCTCCTCCTTGGAAGTGGCTCGCCCTTCCGAGTCACGGGGCCGCCGAGCGCCGCCAGCCTGTGCCAAGGCTGCGGGAAGCACTGTCCCCAGATGGAGCTGGGACCCTGCCCCGCGCGGCTGCCACCAGGGCGAAACTGGAGAGCCTGCTGGTATGGCCGGCAGGGAGGGGCGGCTGCAACTTTGCTCCTGGACGCGCGAGGAGGGGGCGCCCGTCTCCAAACTCCTTGCTGAGCTTCCAAGCTTCCCAGGCAAAGGATTTTATGTATTTTTTTATTTATTTAATGAAGAGGGAAGTCAGATTCTTGCCTTCAAGTTCTCTCTCTAGAGCTCCGATCCCAGGCTGCGGGAGGCGTGCCCCTGTGGGGCGGCCACAGGAGGGAAGCGGGGTGGCCAGTGGGAGCCTGGCCGCAGGGTTCCTCTAGACCCAGTTCTGCTGCCTGGAGCCAGAACCCGGGAGGGAGAGAAGCCTGGAGAGACCGGGCCAGCAGCGGGGAAGCGATGACCCGGACCTGGATCGCAGAAGTAGGAACTGGAAGTGACAGCGGCACAGGGCAGAGCAGCAGCAGCAGCAGCAACAGCAGCGGCAGTGGTGGTGGCAGTGGTGGCAGCAGTCTCAGCACCCCAGTAGTCAGGGAAAGAGCAAAAGCCGCGGTGTAAGGGCTGCAGCTACACTGCGCATGCTGCTGCCACCCAGTTTCCAAGATCAGGGCTATCAGTGCCTAAGGCCATTTCCAAAACTCCCCGGTTGGGAATGCTGGAGTCCAGGACTAGCCATTACTAGCTAGTGGACTGCTTTCCTTCCCCATCCAGGGATGCAACTTGGGACCTGCAATTTGCATGGTGACCCACTGAGACATCCTCCCACCCTCTCCCCCAAGCAGAGAAGTGCTTAGTGGCTCTTCACACCCATCTCCTCCCTGAACAGATCCCAAACCAGCCTTTTCAAAGAAACTCATGCTAGGCAAGTGTTCTACCACTGAACTGCACCCCAAGTTCCTTTTAAGTTTAGCTATATGATCTCATATGTAACCCAGATTGGCCTGGAACTCACATCCTCCTATCTTGGCCTATGGAATAGTTGAGATGTGTGCTGTAGTGTACATCTTGAAGCTCAATTTTTATAGAAATGCAGCATAATCAGTAAAAGATTAGGACAGCTAGAGTAATGGATAACATTGAATCTTCTGGAATTCTATTAGGGGTGTCACATTGGCTCAACTAGTAAAGAAAAAAAGGTGCCCAGGCCCCTTTTAGTCTTCCCACTAGTCAAACTGAGTGGAAGCTCTGCCCAGTGGGAAGAGATGGAAAAGGGCCAAACCATGAGACAATCTCCAACTTCTGCGCAGGCTTCTTAGCTGGGCAATGGTGGCGCACGCCTTTAATCCCAGCACTCTCAGGAGACAGAGGCAGGCGGATCTCTGTGAGTTCGAGGCCAGCGTGCGAGGCCTAGAGAGAGAAACTCGGACTTCAGGCAAGTACCCCTGCCAAGGCGTGAAGAAGTCTATGGTGCCATTAGTTAGTGGTCCGGCCTATTTCTACTTTCTTAGAGCTAGAGTAGGAAGGTGGCAGATTTAACATGAACTCATGAGCATTGGTAAAGCTGCCTTACTTCTAGGACCGCTTCCCTTCAAACAGTCTTTGGGAAATGGCAAACGGTCCATCCCACAGGCCTCACTTGAGGGAGAGCACCCGTGCTGTTATGGTGACAGATGGAGTGACTCAGGAAGTCGGGAGAGAATAAGGGGGAGGGGCAGAGAAAAACCATACTGCTACCAGCTGATACTGGAAGGATGGAAGGAAGGAGGGAGAGACTATTTGAATCACATATTCATCCAATAACCCCTTCATGAACAAAACTTCATTTACAAAGTAAGCTGGGTACAGAAGCAGAAGACATGTCTAGTCTGCAAAATGGAGATGGAAGGGTGTCCTGAGCAGGGCTCCACGGTAGAAGATGATAGAGGAAATGTTTCTACTGGGGTAAAGGAAAAGCCCCCGGGCTAGAGCTTCCACAGACCAGAATTCACATGGCTATTGTCGAACAGTGCAGCCAGAGAAATAGCACTCAGGACACTCTCAAGTGATCAGACTCCGTACATGTTGCTGGGTGACTTTCTGGTCTCATTAGTGACTTTACCTCAGAATAAGGATCATTTTCATATGTTCTCTATAGCTTTGACTTGACTGAATATCTTCCCTACCTCCTCCATTCTTTGAGAAAATAAAAAAGATGGATTTGGTTTACAAAGAAGAAATACAAATGGACTATAAAGGAGTGACAGTATGTCCAAACTCATTTGGAATCATGAAATACAAATTATAGCAAAAAATACTATTTCATCCATCACTTTGGCAAACTTTAAAGATAAATAATGTGCAATGTTGACAGAGACATGAGAAAGAAAACAGTTTCTATGATTTTGTTGGAAATGTAAGTTAGTAGAGCATTTTTGTAGGAGAATTTGACATTATCTATCAAAATCTGACACAGTAATTCATTTCTATGATGAAAAAGTGTTCAAGAATAATCACAAATGCACAAAAAATTCTCTATATATAAACAACATAAGTCACTGGGATTTATCACAGGAATGAAAGATTGATGCAACATATGAATATCAATCGATGTGATACATCATTATTATAAAGAGCCTAAATTAATGATCATCTCAACAGAAGCATAAAATGCAGAAATGAAACTGGGCTGGGGATGGTGCCTCAGTGTGTAAAATGCCATACAAGAATGAGGACCTGGGTTCAAATCCCCAGAGCTTATGTAAGCCAGGCACAATACCATGCATCTGTAATCTTAGTGCTCCTCTAGCAAGATGGAAGGTAGAGACAGAAGCATCATCCCTGGAAATGCCATGTAGAGCTGGCCTACAGCATGTAGCATTGAACAGTAAAGAAACTCAAGATACCAAGGGGTAGGCGCAGTCTCCAAGGTTTTCCTCTTGACCTCCATATGCAAACCTCGACTTAAATATGCAAATATACTCACAACATAACATACACCTGGGGAGCACATAAATGTAGCTGAGGATGACCCTGAACTCAGAACTCCCTACTTCTACCTCCCAAGGCCAACTGGCAAAATGCATCATCTTTTGTAACTTAAAAAACAAAACACTTGACAAACTAGGATTACAAGAAAATGTCCTCAATACTAAAGTGCATTTATAAAAACTACACAGCTAACACTGTACCCAGTGTCTAACACTTTCTTCTGTAAGATCAAAAGCAAAACAAGGCACTTGCTTCTACCACCTCTATTCAATATGTACGAGAGATAGATAGATAGATAGATAGATAGAGAGAGAGAGAGAGAGAGAGAGAGAGAGAGAGAGAGAATTGAATTTTCAGATAGGGTCTCACTATATAGCAGTCACTGATCTGAAATTCACAGGAGTCTAACTGCCTCTGCCTTCTATATGTGGGATTAAAGGCATAGCAACCATAACTGGCACAACTAATTAAAAATAACATTCCACATGTACTAGCATCTAGAAGTGTATCCCCGCACTTAGAGGAAGAGGCAGGAGGTTCAGGAGTTCAGGATTATCCTTAGCTACATAGCTGCATAGCTACATAATTTAAGGCCAGACTAGGTTGCATGAGACCTTATTTCAAACAAAAAAGTATTAAACACTTGAGGCAAAAACATTGACCCAAAGTGGTATAAGACACATATGTTATAAACTATAAAAAAAGATACAATGAAATTAAAGAAGATATAAGTGCATGGAAAGATAACCATGTTGACAGATCCAAAGACTTAGTTACTAAGAGAACACCATTCCTCAAAGTGATCTGTAAGTTCAAAACAGTCCCTGTCAAGGTCTGTTTTTAAGAAACAATCATGGTGACACACACCTGTAATCCCAACAGTCATGAGGCAGAGGCAGAAGGATTTGTTGTAAGTTCAAGGCTAGCCTGCTCTACATAGCAAGCTCCAGGCCAGCTGGAACTTTACAATGAATGCTTGCCTCAAAAATAGATAGATAGATAGATAGATAGATAGATAGATAGATAGATAGATAGATAGATAGATAGGTGGATGGATGGAGAGAGAGAGAGAGAGAGAGAGAGAGAGAGAGAGAGAGAGAGAGAGAGAGAGAGAGAGAGATATGAGAAAAGAAAACACAGGCAGGAGATGATATAAAACTCATCCATACATTCAAGTATTCCAAATTGGTTTTGAAACTAAAACAAGTTGGAGGACTCACGTTTTCTCAATTTAAAAGCTACTACAAAGCTATGTTAATCAGGTAAGGGAAAGAAAAGTAGTCTTTTCAAGAACTTGGTAATTAGAAAACTACATCTCCACATCCAAAAGAATTAACTTGGGGCCAGTGAAATGGCCTCATGGGTAAAGTTCCTAAACCCACATAGTAGAAGAAAAGAACCTCCATTTGTGGTAACATTCTTATGGGAAAACACAACTATTCATGACCTTTGATTGTGGAAGTGTTTCTCAGATGACACTAAAGAGTAAAAAAAAAAAAAATGAGCATTGGGGAGATTGATCAGTGGGTAAAAATGCTTGTTGGGCAAGCCTGACAACCTGAATTGGATGTCCAGAACCTAGTGGCTGCTCTTGCAGAGGACCTGGATTCAATTCCCTATACCCACATGGTGGTTCACAAGCAGCCATAACTACAGTTCCAGGGGATGTGACATTTTCTTCTGTAGTCCATGAGTACCAGGCATACAAGTGGTGCACAAACACACATGCAAGCAAACCACATGTACAGATAAAATACATTTGAATGTAAAGAAAAAGCCAGATGCCTTTTTACAGGTGCACATCTGTAATCCCAGTACAGTGAGATGAGAAGCAAAGAAGAGGAATCCACTGGGAAGCTCTCAGATCAGTTAGCCTAGAGGACACACCACAACAGCAGAAATGAGACCAACTCTGCCTCAACAAGGGAGAAGAAATAATTAAAGACACCCTACCCTCTGACCTACACACATACATTGTCAACAGCAGATAGAGGGCATCTGGAAAGGCCAAGTGATCACAAACCTATAATGTGGTCCCCACACCTCTGAACCCAATACTCAGTCACCACTGTCTGATTCAGCGTTACAATCTTCCAAACTGACTGATTCGAACTAGCAGCTGTTCTTCAGATCGAACTAGCAGCTGTTCTTCAGATAAATGATAGTGTGCTCTGGGAAAGAGTCAAGCCCTCTTCTTGCTTTTCATACATTTAGAGCTTTACAAAGTTAACTCAGATCCACCAGGTATGCCCTATGCCACACTGTTTGAAGGACTTGGTGCCTGAGACCGCCCCCCCTCATGACCTCTGTGAATACAGATCTGTTTTTCAGCTACCTAGAAGCTTGGAGACTGAACTGGCCACATACGTGACTGCTCCGTCCTTTCCAGCTCAGCTTTCAGTCTCATGCCTTGTAGGGTGATTCTATGTGTCTTCCCTGAGGGCTCTGTGAGTGACTCAACGTGGCTCAGTTTTGTGCATAACAGTACAAAGAGCACTTAGTCACAAGGTAACAGTAAGCAGTGGGACTAGGGTTTAGACGCAATGATATATTGAGAGCTGTAGATGCGTTCTTTCATTCGACCCTTAAAATAGTTCTTTGTAATGAAACCCACCACAATGAATGCTAAACTTTAAAAAAAAATAATTTTAAAATCTTCTGCAGCCAGGCTGGAGAGATGACTCGGCCGTTAAGAGCACTGACTGCTCTAACAGAGGACCCATGTTCAATTTCCAGCAGCCACATGGCACCTCAAAATCATCTGAAACTCCAGTTCCAGGGGATCTGATGCCCTCTTCTAGTCTCTGCAGGCACCAGGCACACATATGGTGCACAGATATACATTGAAAATGAAACATCCAGACTATATATATATATATATATATATATATATATATATATATATATATACATATATATATATTTTTTTCTAAAGTCCTCTGTACTGTTAGTCCCTATCATACAGTGATGCCAAGTAACTTTATGAAGAAAGGTTCTAGCATACAGGGTTAGTGGGATGGTGCAGTGGGTAAAATGTTAGCTACATAAACATGAGGACCAAAGTTTGGGTCCCCAGCACCCCTGTAGCTAAGCATTGTCAGCAACTGCCTATCGCCCCATGTGATGCTGGGTGGGTGAGGGGCTTGTTGACCAGCAGGTTCAGTGAGAGATTTTTATCTCTGAAAGAAAGAAAGAGGGGTGGGGGAAAAGATAGAGAGGAAAGAGAGAGAGAGAGAGAGAGAGAGAGAGAGAGAGAGAGAGAGAGAGAGAGAGAGAGAGAAGAAAGAGAGAAAGAAAGAAAAAGAAGGAAGGAAGGAAGGAAGGAAGGAAAGAAAGAAAGAAAGAAAGAAAGAAAGAAAGAAAGAAAGAAAGAAAGAAAGAAAGAAAGAAAGAAAGAAAGAAAGAAAACTTTCCTAAAATTCAGCTGTTCATATAAGGGATCTAGACTGCTTCAAAATGGTTTTAGTAACCTGGAGAGAAACAGAAGAAGACACCAACTTTGACATCTAGCCTATACGTGTACCCCACATAATGTACATACATCACACACACACATCTATGAAGTCATAGAAGGAACATGATAACCACAATGTCAGATACTCTTTTATTACAATGTTCATATCATGTCAATCTGATACACTGTAAAATTTCTGCCCAAAGTGGATAGAACATTTTCTGATTTTTAAAAAAAATGACTATTTTAAGTATTTGTGCTTAAAGGAATAATCTTTAGTTATCAGAAAACCCCCAACAGTGGAGCAGCAGGAGGTGTTTCTCTATCATCCAGTATTCTTAGAACTGCAAAGAAGCACAGTACACCTTCTGGCAGCTTCAGCACAGAAATCACTGGCAACTTCACCATGTTTTTATGTGAAAAATCAAACAAGAAATGTCATGGTCTGTTCCACAGTAGACAGTATCCTATAATGGATATCACATGCTCTGAAGTCACATGGACTGTGAACCTCAAGATGGGTGAGGGGTCTCTCAAACTGGAAAGCAGGGAACATTGGAATAAGATATTCTGACACAGATGTGGCTTTAGATTAGGCTTAGCTTCAAGAAAAAAAAACAAAAAACAAAAAACAAAAACCTGGTTTTGAGACAAGGTCTCATATCGTATCCCTGGAACGATTTTTTTAAACCAAGATGGCCTCAAGCCCACAGAAATCCACTTGCCTCTGCCTCCTAAGTGCTGAGATGGAAGTTTTACACCACCACACCCAGCTGGCTTTAAGAAAATGTTTGGAGGAAACAAAGTTCAGCTGGGACAACAGCTAGTAAAGATAATAATAATAGTAGCAACACTAATAAATAGCTACTTGAAAAATAATATGCCCCAGTATCTCTTCCCAGGGTTTTGCATGTATTAATTCATTGAAATGTCATACCAATATTAATAGACGGGCAGGTGCCATTATTATTCCTATTTTACAGGTGGAGAGGCCAAGGCATAGAAGCACAGTTAAATAACAGATTCAAAGGTCATAATGTCACTAGTGAGTATGAACTGAGATTTAATCCCCAGATGTCTAACATCAGAGTCCCTGCTCAAACCCCTACCATTTGCCCACAGATAATACTTGCTTACTAATGTAGAGCACCTCTGACCTGGCTCTGAGCTGAAGATAATACACAAATTATCTCACAGATTTTAGGACATTGACTTTCTTAAGCCTACATATTTAAGCAATCTCTCCTTTGGCCCTGAAAGAGCATCATGAGGTAGTTAACAGTATGTCTATTTCACAGACAAAAGCGTTGTGAGAGAGCATGAAGGTGCAGCTCCATGCTAGCACTCCCCGAACACATGGAAGAGGAGGATCCAGCCCCTGCACCACAAAAACAACACGGAAGCACAAAAACGTAACTCGCCATACAAAGAAATATTGAACTCCTTTTCAGTAATACACTGAATGCATGCAGTAGGGTTCTTCATGCAACACAGTTTAATGTGGCTTGGGTTTTTTATTTTGCTTTTCATTGTTTTTCTTTTGGTGCTGGGGACTGAATCCAGGGCCTTTGCATTGCAAGCAAGCCTCTACCACTGATCCATAGCTCCTGCTCTGTTTAAATACAGTTTTGACTTGAAGACCAGCTTCTTGTAGTTTCCCAAAGCCTTCCTCTGTTCCAAAGTGTTATTGAGAGTAAAAAGGCCTGTTTTCTTTCTCAAGATTTTCTTTTTTTTTATTACAACATTTCTCTGTTCCTTTTTCTCCCTCCAAATCCTCCTGCTCCACTCACCTTTAAATTCATGACCTCTTTTCCATTATTTGTTACTGCATGTATGTATATATGTATGTTTTCAGGGCTAATCTTTAGGAACCAGGCTATTTCTTTTTTTAAATTGATTTTAATGCAGCTTCCTGAGACCCTCTGCAATAGCCGGTGACTCACTTTTTCCACCCATTAATAACGAAGCACACCCACAAAAAGCTTGGTCATCTGAAAAGAAGTTGTGTTTAAAAGTCATCATTTTGCATTTTTTAAAAATTCTTTCCTTTTGGTTCTGTTTTCTTTCTTTCTTTTCTTTGTTGTTGTTTTTTAAGAAAGAGTTTCATTTAGCCTAGCCTGGCCCCAAACTTAAATGTATAGCCAAGGATGGCCTTGAACTTCTGATCTTCCTGCTTCTACTACCTTAGTGGTGCAGATTAGAGGTTAATGATTTTGCTTTGTTTAGAATTAGGTTCTGTAAGACACACACTAGCAATGCACCATTGGGGATCACTAGTCTCAACTCTGGTTTCTCTAAAGGGCCACCTCTGTTTATCTTTGTGACTACTGGCAGTGAAAATTAATCCCATACTTTACGGACATTTTTTTTTTATTATTAACAGAACAGAAAATAGTGGCAAAATGAAAGGCAAGGCAGGTTAGCTTACTTCCACTTGAAGGGTTGCACATCCTTTCAGGAAGTCATTGATGTTGTTGATGCAGTCGGCCTCAGTTTGGGGCTCCAGACAATACTAGAGAAAGAGTCAAATGTCACTTAGGGATTGCTAAGCCATGACAAACGATCATCACCATTTGCAGATAACTAGATATGGTCGGTCAGCTTTTGAAGGCAGAGGGCAGCCCTGCTCTCCATCCAGGAAGAGAATAACCACTTAAGGAAGTGATGCAAATGTCTAAACGGTTGGTTTTTGTTTCAAATGTCTGCGAACCGTTTCTACTTAAAAAGGTTTCCTTGTACCTTCAAGTCAGTTGTGAGAATAGCAAACTGGAGAGAATAAGACATACACATATAACATATTAGTTTAGTTCCTGCTTTCATTTGAGAAGGCCACACGGATTACCTTCCTCTACTCCCCATGATAATTTGTTGGTATTATATTTCACTTTGGCTGGGCACTACATGTTATCATGTCACTCCGCATCTTATCACCAGTTGAATTACTGTTCCTCAAGTTTAAGAAATTAGAAGTAAATGCACTTGTTCAATAAAAAAGAACTGATTCCAAAAGGCAAAAGAAGCCTGCCTTGCAGTCACATTCCACAATGACTTTGAGAAAAGAACGGTAAGAACTCTACCTTTAATACCACAAAATTGGCTACTTTAGAAGTCGTCCACTGTTGTAACATGGCCTTCTAACCTCAAATATCTTGGAATTTTTTGAGCAAGGTTTAGTTTCATTTTGAATGCTCACTGAATTTAATACACACACTTGGTTTCTCTTTGGTTTTTGTGAGTTTTATGTAACACTGACTTTTGTGAATAGACTTTTCTTCAACTGATTTTTTTTTTTTAAAGAAAGGAACTCTGAATCAACTTTTAGGCAACTTCTCAAACACCAGAAAGATCTACTACAAATTATTTCATTATTCCACAGACTCATGTACCCAAAGTTCAAAACATGTCCGAAGTGCACAGGGAAGTTTAAGATGCATCTCCACAACACAGCGAACTCATGCATGATAAGCATGTCCTCCCATCCCAGACTGCCAGTGCTGGAACAGGATTTTAGTAGGGTAATATTTGGGGACCAGTAACTGAAGGATATTTCATTTTCTGACTTTTTCAAAGTACAAGGGCAGTAAGAAAGAATGCCTAACTCTTAGAAAGATATTGAAGTAGGGGATTCCCATGACCGGGCAACAGAAAAAAAAAAAAAATCTCAAGAAGAATGGTATTATTGCTGCTTCGTGGTGAAAGCAATCCCAAAGACACTGCACAAACAACCTTACCTTCTCCACCGAACCAGGCAGAAGTCTGTTGATGAGTTTGCACAACACTACCCCATTTTTCAGCGAGGACTTCAAGAACTCCTCTGGATCACAGATGGTCTTTTTGGGAGACTCTAAAACTCCCAAAGATATAAGCCATGTCACAACGCGTTCTTCTGGATTCATGATTGAGGCTCGTACACTCTGAACAGTTCTCCGGGGCAGCTGCGAGGACTAAGCCACATCCGTGATTGCATCTGCTGCTGTCTTCCTTTTTATGAGCTCTCTTCTGGTGCTTGCAGGGCAAAGGTTTAAGGCAACTTTTCTTTAACAACAGTGGAACGCGGGATTTCTAAACCACAGAGATCATACTCAAAGATATGGAAGGAATGATAAGGAATGGACAGACTCCTGGGATAACATCACGGGGTTTTTTTCAAAACCTGCAAAACACATTCATTAGGTTTTTTTTTTTTTTTTAAAGGGAGGAACACACACAGCAGTACAAGAAGCTGTAGGAAAGGAAGTGAAGAGGATGCTGGGGAGGCAGAAAGTAAGCAAGGGCTCGTGGAGCCGGGAGTGAGCCAGCACTTCAGAGAACCTTGGAAATGAGACATGCATGGGGCAGACTGGGAAACCACCGTCAATACAGTCTAGCCCCGGTGAAAAATCTGGCTTCCGTCAGGAGGAAGATGCCAACTGCCTCTTAGGTCAGACAGCTCTGAGCCTCATGGGGAGCTGTGCTGGTCACACAGAGCTCAAAGCCTTAGGTGGGTTGAGACGATTCCTCCCAGAAATGGCCGGATGTCCTCAGACAATCGCACAGCGATTTTGTGTGTCACGATCATTCCTTCCTTACAAAACACGTGAAGTCACACGGTGACAACTTGCCAAGCAAAGGAAGATTGTCCCTGCTGTCAGCCATCACCGCATATAAGCAGAAGCTGGAAGAATGGCATTTTACTTTGTAGCCAAAAAGCTATGTTTAGGGAAATAGGCTAAGGATAACATCTGCCATCCTGTTTACTTGCATTCTTTAGCAATTCTTTTTCTGGACCTGGTTCCACTCCACAGTCCAGCTGCAGTACCCTTAGCAAAGACTCAGACACAGTCAGAGAAAATGAGGGAAATATGCTTGGAGACAGAGCACTTGAGAACAAAAGCGCACTTGTCCTCTCTGTCTACACTACAGACTGAAAAATTCACTTTTCTCCATCAACAAACACTCTGCATTTAAAATGGTGACCTGAAAACAAGCCCCAGTCATGAATCCAGAAGAACTATTAAACTTTGCCTTATCCTAAATTTCTCTGTAGTATGAGCAAGAGGGGTCTCTTAGTCTCAAACATTTTCCGCACCAGGTAAAATAGTCATACTATAGAGAAACTTTAAGGCAGAATTAAATTGCGTAGCTCTATGTCTCTCTCCTTACATATGGGAGGCATCCAGTTAATTATAGCTGTTTGCTGCTAAGTCTCACAATCCTTTTCTTGTCACCCCCTCTTCCTGCTTTTTGATGGTGATAGTGATTGGATAGTTCCACGTAGCCGAGGGTGGATTTGAATTCCTGATCCTTCTGCCTCCATCTCCCAAGTGCTGGGATTATAGCATGCAGCACTACACCCAGTTTATGATATGCTTGGGATTGATCCTAGGACTTTGTACGTGCTAGACAAGCACTCTACTAACTGAGCTATATCCCCAGGCCAACTTAAGAATTTTGACGTTCTCAGCCTATTTGGTTACAATCTCACACAATCTAGATCAGTGGTTCTCAACCTGTGAGTCACAACCCCTCTGGGGGTTGATGGACCCTTTCACAGGGGTTGAATATTATGTATCCTGAATAACAGATGTTTATGTTACAATTCATAACAGTAGCAACATTACAGTTATGGAGTAGCAATGAAAATAATTTTATGGTTGAAGGTCACCACAACATGAAGAACTATTTTAAAGGGTCACAGCATTAGGGAGGTTGAGAACCACTGCTCTAGATGAACTTTTTCTCTCAGTCTGAAAAGTGTGCATGTGCCCTTTCAACTCCTTCTTTCCTCCCCTTTCTGTACATCACAGGCAGCTGCTCATCTGCTTTCAGTCCCTTTATGTTAGCTTGTATTTTTCAAGGATCTTGCATAAAGGGAATTATATAATATGGTAGTGTTACTGGTAGTCACAATCTGGACCAGGGGTTTCCAGGTTCTTGGTTTCTCAATCAAATAACTGAAATAAAGGCTCACTTATATTGTGAAAGTAGCAAGGAAACTTTATTCAAAGTGAAGCAACAGTACAGATCCAAAGAAACACACTATCAAGGTTGAGAGCAGCCAAAGGATGGAAGATACTCAAGGGCCTCTGACTGTCAGACATTAGCATGTCTGTTTCTAAAGAGACTGACACATTTCCATTGGTTCAAGCAGGAATATGTGAAGCCTAAAGCAGGTGGGGGGTCTCGGGTTGCCAACATGTTGCTAGATGCATTGTTAGCAAAGGGAGGTGCACACAGCCCAAGCCAAATGTCTCACATTTCTAAGTCATTCCCTACGCTTACTTGGCTTTGTGTAGTTTCTTAACACCAACATTTTGAGATTCAGTGATGATGTTGGGACTATCCATAGTTCTATAATGAAGATTTTACCTCTGTGTTTTTAGCTTGTTGTACTTATAAGTAAAATAAATATAGTCAATGAAAATTTTAATTGGATTTGACCCATGGCCAAATCTATGTAATGGAAATAAACAGAAGCCATTTGTTGATGAATTTATTTCCTCAACTGACCTATTTAAACACAGTTTTGTATGTCATTTGGATAGCATCACAATTGCTCAGGAGAATTGTACTCCACAGGCAAACATAAGCTGGCAGTATTACTGAGGTACTACTTACATTTGAGGATGACAAGCAAAGCCTGAGTCATTTCAGGAATATAGTCTAGCCCAAAAGAGGCTCTTGTCCAGTGTCACCTGGACAGAGATCTACCTTGTTTTGATTTTTGTTTTGTTGAGACATGGTTTCACTATATAGCCCTGTTAGCCTGGAACTCAATAATGAAGACTGTCCCAGTTTCTTTAGAGGAGGATAAACGTGTCCCATCACTCCCAGGTCCTACCTCAGCTTAGACATTTAGCTATAGCAAATTACTGTAAATAACAAAGCAAAGGCTGAGAGTGCCACAAGCCAGCATCCACCAAGGTAAAAGAAACAGTTGTTAACATTGAGATTTCCAAGTTAGATTTGTTACAGGATAGTGTCAGGGTGGGCAAGCTTCTACCTGAAGTGACTCACCATAGAACCCAGCCTGGCTTGGGAAGCAGGTAAAGACAAGAAAGGAGCTGATGTGCTTGGAAATAAGGTGAGGGCAGATACTGAAGGTCACAAGAACAGAACGGGCTTCCCAGAAGGGCACGAGGACAAAAACCAAAAATCTAGCATCACACCCTCTGCCTCACTAAATCTACCAGCTGAAAGGTTTGCCTACCTCCTCCCATCCTAATGAATACTCCAGAAGACCCCAGTTAGCTAGTTTTGTTCTGATGCTTCTGGTGACATCCTGCTTTACAAAAAAACATCTTCAAAGGAGCGGGACATGATGGTACATGCTTGTGATCCCAACACTCAGGAGGTAGAGGGTAGAAGATCAGGAATGTAGGGTCATTCTTGCCTGTGTAGCGAGTTTGAGGCCAGCATGGGTTATGTGAAACCCTTTACCAAAAAAAAAAAAAAAAAAAGATAAATCCCTTCAAAGGCCTAAAGCAGTGATTGACAAACAAAAATGTGCATGATGATAACCTCCTGGTTGCAACAGAGAAAAAGCAATGAGGGCAGGATTTGAGCTGAAATAGGTAGCATTTTGTTAGAAATAAAAAGACCTAAAGGAAACGAGGCATATGTGAGCATACATTAAAGCTGTCTGATGGGAAAACTGGGACCATTTTCTTTACTTTTATGCATTGGAAATATTTATCATTTTAACCACAAACTGTTGGGGCACTTGTTAAAACAAAGATCTGGTGGAACTAGGCCCAGATATTCTAGTTCAGAAGACCTGCAGTAGCGTCCTCCACTTGCCTCAGATGCGGGCAGACGCGGGTTACACTTCTGAGCTTCTACTCCACGCCAGGCCCTGGCAATCGCTGCTTGGTTTCAATATCCCCAGCAACAAGCCAACACCATGTCTGCCAAGTTCCTCAGTTCGCAGACTGCCTCTGCCTGTGATTGATGTAGTGCCTCTCAGATTGCCTCTCTGCCTGCTCTCTCTGCAAATGGACCTGGGGGTTTAAAAGACTTTGGGCTTTGCCAGCTGGCACGGTGGTAAGGTTTATCACTGAGGGACGGAGGAGAAATAGCGCAGAAAGAAAGGTTTTTACTTCCTGTTTCCTCACTCCACTGGCTGGGCCCAGCTTTCTTCACACCCACCTTCTGCAGCTCTGGCTTCTCTGCTGCTGGAGGGGAGCAGTTTTCCTTGACTTTCCCCTTGAGTAGTTCCGTAGCCAAGTGTCTCTGTGAGACACCTCCCATGGTGAAGAAGCACCACAGAAGAGCATATTTTCAGGAGGTTGCAGACCACGTATGTCCACCAAATTCCACTGACTCGGTGTAGTTCAAGATCTCTAACAAGGCCTGTGGCTCAGCTATGGGTTGAGAGGAGGTTACCACAGTCCTGGGGCATTGGATGTGGCACATTATATTTATCATACCTACTACTCTATATTTATCTGTTGGTTCTACATTCTTTCAGAGTTCCCTTTACTTCTTTTGTACACTATATGAATTTTACTTCGAGTGAATCCTTCAACACCCCCATTCTCTAATTTATTACTGTTGGCTTCTTAAATTTGTAGCCTACATTAGCCTCAAACTTGTCAAGTGAATCAGCTTAATCTCAATAAGGATGTAGAAACCTTAGAGTAATTTGAAAAGGAAAAGTTTCACGTACAAATTAGTAGCCCAAACCAGGCATGGTGGCGCATGCCTTTAATCCCAGCACTCAGGAGGCAGAGCCAGGTAGATCTCTCTGAGTTCGAGGCCAGCCTGGTCTACATAATGATTTCCAGGAAAGGCACAAAGCTACACAGAGAAACCCTGTCTCGGGGGGAAAAAAAAAAGAGTGAGAAGCCAGAGGGGCTGAGGAGATGGTTCAGTGGACAAAGTGTTTGCTGTAGAAGCATGAGGACCTGAGTTCTCAGTACTGGGATTCTAGGGGCTAGCCACCATCCCTACCATTATTTGTTACTCTTTGAGACAGAGTTCTCAGTACTGGGATTCTAGGGCTAGCCACCATCCCTACCATTATTTGCTACTCTTTGAGATAGAGTTCTCAGTACTGGGATTCTAGGGGCTAGCCACCATCCCTACCATTATTTGCTACTCTTTGAGATAGAGTTCTCAGTACTGGGATTCTAGGGGCTAGCCACCATCCCTACCATTATTTGTTACTCTTTGAGATAAGATCTCATGTAGTCAGGCTGGACTTGAATTCTACCTCCCAAGTCCTGGGATTGCAGTAGGTATGCACCACACCTGGCTGCTAATTCTTTGTATGTGTGGTATGCATACCTGTGCAGGTATGTGGGCAGGTACACAGAGTTACACATAGACTTGTGGAGGCCAGAGTTTGACTTCAGATAGCGATCTCTATTGATCCCCACATTAATTTTTGAGACAAAGGCTCTTACTGAACCTAGAGCCCCTTGTTTTGACCAAACGAGCTAGCTAGAAACCCAGAACCTGTGTGTCTCCAATCTCCAGGAGCGAGGGTTACAGACTCTCCTAGTTTGCTTCTCTGCTGCTGTGATAAAGCCATGATCAAAAACAAGTGGGGATGAAAAGGTTTATTAAATAGTACAGGCTTGAGTCCATCATAAAGGCAAGCCAGGGCAGAAACCCAAGGCAGGAACTGTAGCAAAGACCATAGAGGAACACTGCTTACTAGCTTGCTTCTAATGCATTGCTCAGTTTGCTTTCTTATACAACCCAAGACTACCTTCCCACATTCACTCATTAATGCAGAAAGTGCCCCCAACAGACAGGCCCACAGACCAATGTGATGGAGGCAATTTCTCAGTTTGAGGTTCCCTCTTCCCAGGTGACTCTAGTTTGTGCCAAGTTGACAAAAAGAAAGAAAGAAAGAAAGAAAGAAAGAAAGAAAGAAAGAAAGAAAGAAAGAAAGAAAGAAAGAAAGAAAGAAAGAAAGAAAGAAAGAAAAACAAAAATGACAACAACAAAACAAAGGACCCAGCACCGGGCCCAGCTTTTGTGTGGGTCCTGGGGCTCTAGCTAAGGCCATCGGACTTACAGAGCAAGCACTGTAGCCACTGAACCATCTCCCCCAGCTCTCTGGCTGCTCACTCTTTATGTTAAACTTTTACTTTTCAAATTACTATAAGGTGTCTTCAACCTGATTGCATCTAAACAGATTTACTTCATTATCTTCAAAGAACACCTACTCTCCACTTAAGCAAACTAATTGCAAGGTTATACCTTGTACCTCGTCATCACATAAAATGTTCTGCTTCCTGAATCATGAATAGATATTTTTTTATCTCTCTCTACAATTCCCTGACCTTGTACAGACCTCCAAATAATTTCCCATAATGATTGTATACGTTTGAATTCTCACAAAGATGTTATGATTGCCTATTGACCACTTCATAGCTCAGATTTCTAAATTTTTACTTATGCCCATCCACATGACAAGGGGGAGGGAACGGGGGAGGGAAAGGATGAAGACAGAAAGAAATGAAAGCTTTGGTATGGTGGTACATGTCTAGAATCATAGTCCTTGAGAGTTGAGGCAAGGTGAATGGATCATTTGAGGTCAGGAGTTCAAGACCTGGGCAACATAATAATATTTCATCTCAAAATAAAATAAAATAAATAAAACTGAGCCAACAACAACACAAAAACAACTCATAAAGTGAGATGAAAATATTTACATATTTGCAAATCATGTATCTATGATAAAGGACTTGTTAAAAAAAACCCACAACTCAATAATGTGACAACTAAAAGTAAGTAAATAGACATTTCCCCAAAGACAATATGCACAGATCCAATAAGCACATGAAAAGATGTTCAACGTCTTCAGAAACCAGAGAATTATAAATCAAAACCACGACAAGATTCCACTTCACAAGTATTAGGATGGCTGTAATAAAAAATGCAGACAAACTGGGCATGGTCACATATGCCTTCAATCCCAGCAATATGGAAGGAGAAACAGGAGTACCAGGAGTTATAGGTCAGCCTCAGCTACATATTGAGTTCAAAGCCATCCTGGGATACATAAAACTATTGGTGTATTTGTACATGTGTGTGTGTGTGTGTGTGTGTGTGTGTGTGTGTGTGTGTGTGTGTGTGTGTGTAATCCAGAGGACAACTTCTAAGAGTTGATTCTTTCCTTTACTATTGGCTCAGACTTTGTACAGTAAGTGTTCTTACCAGCTGAAACATCTATTGAAGCCTTGATCATTTTTCTACATCTTGGAATATGTAAGACTGAACACAACTTTTTATGGCCACAAATTTGAGATACTGCCACAGAGTGCAGGAAGGAGGGAGAGGGAAGGAAAGATGATGTATGTCTACTCCTCCCCAAAGAGAAAGAAATGCAACCAGGAAAGTAGCCAATTAAAAATATCAGCCAGTACTGGTTACGGTCACAATCTGATGGTAAGGTGCTATTACTGAAGACAACATTTGTTTATGTCACTGAACATGAAGAAGTCAAGCTGGAACCTAAGTAGAAGCTTCACCCCTATTGACTAGCATTAATAGTACTGGAAGATACTCCGAATGCTACCAGAACAGAAAGGTAATCATCTATGCCACTCAGCTACAAACCCTGTAACCTACAACAACAATCTGGCTGTAAAACATACTCCTGCAATATGGGAATAACCAACCACTTTTTAAAATTAGATTTAAGACACACTCCATGAGATAGAACCCATACCTGACATTGCTGAAGTGACCAAGAACCCGAGACTAGATAGGCCAGGGACCTAGGGGAAACCTAATACTATTATTCTGCTAATGGAATATAGCAATGAAATCCTGAAGATATACTGCTATACTCATAGATCAGCGCCTCACTCAACCCCCATGAGAGAAGCTTCTTCTTGTAGTAGATGACAATCAACACCAAAACTCATAGCTGGACAATGTGTAAGACAATTTGGAGCACTCGGCCTTTATCAAACCCCTCCCCTCAAGACTCAAGGATCTATGTGAAAGAGGAGCCATAAAGAGTATAATAGCCAGAGGTAGTGAATGACTCCAAGGAAACAGCATCTTGTGGACACAACAAGGACTCACATAGACGGTGACATCATGCACAAGACCTGCACAAATTCAAACCAGACAAAACCCTAGCACTGAGAAGGGGAAGTGGACACAAAGTCCAACTCCCTAACTAAGAAGCTATTTGCAATGATACCTGCTGGGAAATGGAAAATCCGTTTTTCTAATGCAATGTCCCTGGGTTGATCAGTCACACTCCAGGGCAGGCCCCAGGCCTAAGAGTAGTTAACCGACACAAAATTGATTCCATGGGATTTTTTGTTTGTTTTTGTTGTTGTTTTGTTTTTTACTTTTAGTTCATTTTGTTTTGTTTCGACACTTTTTTTGTCTTAATGGTCTTTTTGTTTTCATTTTCATTTTTGTGGTTTTATTTTTGAAACGGGGGGGGGGGGAGAGAGAGAGAGAGAGAGAGAGAGAGAGAGAGAGAGAGAGAGAGAGAGAGAGAATAAAATTGGGTGGGTAGGCAGGTGAGGAGGTTCTGGGTGGAATAAGGGTAGAGGGAAAATATAATCAAAATATATTGCATGAAAAAGAACTTTTAAAGACCATCCAGGTAATTACAGGATTACACTAGGAGGCTGAACTAGGGGTATCAACTGAATTCATCTCAGTCTGGACTAAATAAGAAGTAGGCTAGAGACCAGCCAGGGCTACATAAGGAAACACTATCTAAAAACAAAACCAACTAAATACAGCCAGGTGCGGCAGCTGACACTAGTAACACCCCTGGCCCCCAATCCCCTCCATCCCCCACACAGACCGGACACCACAAGATTGAGACTAACCTGTTTTACATTGCGAGTTCTAGGCTGGACTGAAAAATGAGCCTTTGTCTCAAAAAATGGTTGGATTTATTACCATAAAATTATAGTTTACAAAAGAAGCTTAGGCCTCATGTAAATTAAAAAAAGCTTGCTCCATAAAATCCCATTTCAAGAGAATGAAAAGTCACAGCCAGGAAGAAAATACCGCAAGTCACATATCTGATGGTGTCTTTATAACTAAAAAGGACTTGTAAATTCTTACAACTCCAACAGTGGGAGGGAAAATAATTCACAGGTTCATAGTGGCTCACTCTTATAACCTCAGCACTAAGAGACCAGAGCAGGAAGATTGCCATGAGTTCAAGACCAACCTGAACTGCATAGTAAGTTCCAGGCTAGCCCGAGCTACAGTAGTCCTTGTCTCAGCCCCCCCGCCCCACAACCTGAAGCCAACGGAAAATGGACAAAATATCTGAATAGACATTTAATGAAATGGGATATTTATATATAAAATACATGCATGAGAAGATGCATAGCTTAGTTAATCACTGGAGAAATGACAACTCAATGGTTATCTGATACATGATACACAAGTAGATAGAATAAGGGCTAAAATGAACAGCGATGGATGCCACAAACCACTGGTGAGAATACAGAAAAGCTGCACTTGAATATCGCTGGTGGTCACACAAGTGTCACAGCTGCATTGAAAACAGTTTGCAGTTTCGTGGGGAAAAGAACTAAACAAGCACTTGCCGTGGAATTACATTTATGAGTATCTCCCCAGAAATAAAAATACAGGAACCTATACGTGAATGTTCTTGCATCTTTATTTTGCACAGTCATACAGTAGAAGCAATTTTATTCAAAATACTTTTTTATTTTTATTTTTATTTGTTTTTTGAGACAAGAGTTTGCTGTGTAGCCCAAGCTGGCCTGGAACTCACTCTGTGACTCAGATGGCTTAGACTCTTGGAATTCTTCCCGCCCGTGCTTCTGGAGTGCTGAAATTACAAGCAGAAGATACCACTCTTATCTGATTCAAATGTTCATCTGTAGGCAAAGGCCTAAAACTGCTCTATAGCCATAGTATAGAATACCACTTAATGATAAAAGTAAATTAATGATCGATACATACAACAACTTGCTTGGATAGAACACAAAGCATTATGCTGAACAAAAGTCAGTTTCAAAAAATTGCATACTGTAGGGCTTTATTTATTAATACTATTTTTTTGAGACAGGGTCTCATGTATCTAAGGCTTGCCTCAAATATGTAGCCCAGGTTGGCCTTGAAGTCCTAGCCTTCTTGCCTCTACCTCCTAAATGCTGAGAATATAGGTGTGTAATCATCCAGTTAATTAATATTCTTGAAATAATAGATGCTCAGAGCTATAACATATCTATAAAAATATTGGTGACTAGCCGAGCAGGGGTGGCACACACCTTTAATCCCAACACTCTGGAGGCAGAGGCAGGCGGATCTCTGTGAGTTCAAGGCCAGCCTGGTCTACAGAGTGAGTTCCAGGACAGGCTCCAAAGCTACACAGAGAAATCCTGTCTCAAAAAAAAAGTAAGAAAAAATGGTAACTAGAGAGATGGCTTGGTAGTTAAGGATGTTTGCTCCTCTTGCAAAGGACTTGAGTTCAGTGCTAAGCACCCATGTCAGATGGTCAGGTGGCCAGGTGGCTAAACTCCAGCTCTGGGGGATCTGAAACCTCTGGCTTTCATGAGAACCTGCACTCACATATCACACACACACACACACACACACACACACACACACACACACACACTTAAAATAATAAAAAATATTACTGCCTTCAAGGCACAAGAAACACCCCAGGAGAGGGCCCGTAAAAATGTTAGAGCTAGAGGAAGGGACTGAATACTGTGGGACCCTGTCTACTGGGCACAGCAGGGTTACTGCATTCTTGAACTCACAGCAGCTAGGATTATCTGCATCAGATTGGGCCCATCACAGAGGAGATAGGGACTCATGAGGCTCCAGCCCTCCCTCGGGATACATAGGCACTTCATGGTTGCTAGGGGAGAGGGAGACATTGTCTTCAGTGATATGGCCACTGGTAAGGTGCCTTTGCTCCGGTAATACTCCTTCATCCGTGCTCCTATAAGCAATGCTAATAAAATTCACCGGGTCTCTCTCTCTCTCTCTCTCTCTCTCTCTCTCTCTCTCTCTCTCTCTCTCTCTCTCTCTCTCACACACACACACACACCACACACACACACACACACACACACACACACACGGAGGTAGAAGAGGGGATAGTTGGGAGGAGAATTAGCAGGAGTGGGAGGAAGTACAAGAAAAGGTATTGAGGGAGTGAGTATGATGAAAATACATTACACACATGTCCTAATTTGCTTTATTGTTGCTGGGATAAAACACTGGCCAAAACCAAAATTAAACTGGGGAGGAATTTGTTTATTTCAACTTATAGCTGTAGTCCATCATGAAGGGAAGTTGGGACAAGACCTCAAGACAGAATCCTAGAAGCAGGAACTGAAGCAGAGGCAATGGAGGAGCGCTGCTTATTGGCTTATCCACAAGCCTATGTTCAGAGCTACCTTTTAATACCTTCAGGCCCACCTGCCAAGGAGTAGCAGTGCCTGAAGTGAGATGGACCCTCTCACATCAATCAACAATCAAGAAAATGCTGCCCGGGCATGACTACAGGCCAATCTGATGGAGGCATTTCCTCACCTGAGGTACCATCCTCCAGGTGACTCTAATTGGTGTCTAGTTGACAAAAAGTAGCTATCACAATGTAGGTTTGTAAATGTTACGATGAAATCCATTATTGTATGTAATTAATACATGCTAATAAAAACATTTAAGTATTTTGTTGCTGACAGACCATACAAAGACACACACTGTGCCTCTGCTTTCCCATGGAGAAGTGAGTTCTCTTCTCCATGGTGTATTAGTGAGGGTTCTCGAGAGGAACACAACCTATAGAATGAATATATATGTTACAGGGGGGTTAGTTAGGGATTCTGCTGGTTTAGTAAAGTGGCAATTCTAGGTTCTCCACTAAGATCCATGACTTCACTAGCCCCGGGTAGTTGGCTAGGACCAGGCATGGTTTCCCTCTTGTTGAGTAGGTCTTAAGTCCAAGTAGAGAGCTGTTGGTTCTTGACAAGTCATGCATGCCATTACTGTACCTTTAGGGTTATCATACCATGCTGATCATTGTTGTAGCTCATAGATATCATGGCTTTGCGCCTTTCCTGGAATTCACTCTGTAGCCCAGGCTGGCCTTGAACTCACAGAGATTGACCTGCCTCTGCCTCCCGAGTGCTGGGATTAAGGGCGTGTGCTGCCGCCGCCAAGGCCGCGGCCGCGGCCGCCGCTGCCACCACCACCACCAGGCGGGAAGAGGCCTTCATATCTGTTCCAGCTCAGGGGATTCTGGATCCTGTGTCTGAAGTGCATGGTGTCTTCAGTAATAGGGACTTACCTTCCACCTCTCCTCATACCCACAGGTAAGTGTAGTCCTCACCTGTCATCAAGGAAATTGTTCTTTGTAACAGAGACAATCACAAAAATCATAGCCAATGAAATGTATAGATGTAGATCCCAGTCTCAATTGATACATTTACAATACAATTTGTGCACCTAAGGCTCAGAGATAATTGCAGAAGAGAGGACGGAATGATTTTAAGAGCTAGAGGATCAAGGGGCTTGCTGTGAGATTGTGTTTCCTAGCAGTGCAGAAGCTACACCCTTATAAAGTCTCACCAGCATGACTACCTAAACATGATCTGAAACAAGGACAATACCAATAGACATGCTAACATGAACAGGGGGAAAGCCCACAATGCCTCATCCCTAAACAAAGAACCACAGACAGCTAAGGAATGCTGAGAGTCGGAGAGAAAGGCTTCCCCAGGGGAGAGCGCACCAATTGGTTATTCAATACCAAATGGTCAGCCATGGAAACATACATACAACTTACACATAATGAGCAGGTTGTATTTATGTATTTAGGAATATATATGTATATACATACTCATAGATGTATGTAATAACAATTAATGTAAAAAGAGGTTATGGATTTGAAAGAAAGCAGGGAGGGGTATATGGGAGGATTGGGGGGTATGATGTAACTTTATTATAATCCGAAGAAAATAAAATAAATATTTTTAAATGTACATTTATTGGAGTGGCTTACACAATATGATCTTTGTAGTCCAACTGTGACTGTGCACACTAGAGAGGTAGCAAATCCAGGAGTTTCTAAGTCCCTGGGACTGGATGTCTCTACTGTCCCAATATGGCACTAGAGGCCTAGAAGACTCATGAAAAGTTGTTTATCTTCAGTCCACATCAAAAGTAGCTGGTTCCAAAAACCAGCCAAGCGTCTTCAGTCCACACTGGCAGCCCAATGAAGCTGATTCTGTGTCAGTTAAAGAATCAGCAGCAGCAGTAACAGGACTGATGAACTCATCAGCAAGAGTGAACATCAGCAAGCAAAATGCAAGACACTTTCCTTCTTCCATGTCCTTTTATGTGGGCTGCTCCAGAAGGTGCTGACTGTAGTGGGTAGCTCTTCTGGCTATGACCTTGAAGCATCGCCCCTAGAGAGGGAGCAGGTAACTGCTCTACCTGCCTATGACCTTGAAGTACATCCCACTGGGGCATGGCATCTTGGAACCCTTAACAACTGAGATGCACATACGCCATATGTTCTCTCTGCCTCGTGGTTTTTAGATGCAGAGACAGACCAGGCAGAAGAACAGTGTGGACCATAGCTCAGCTTTCCAGGATCCTATGATAAATCTCCCGGGCTGTAGTGAGTTTTTATACCCTAATAAATTCCTTGCCATTTAAGCAGACTCTGTGGATTTCTCACTTTAGCTGCCCACATTCATGGTGGGTATCCCCACACCAATTAAGACAATCAAAATAATCTCCCATAGATATGACCACCTGCCACCCCAATGTAGACAATGTCACAAAGATTCTCTTCCCAGGTGATTTTGGGTTATGTTGACAGTTAAAGCTAATAGTCATAAAAGGTAACTTGGAAGAAACCATCATACCCATCTCCAATCAAACCATTCATCTTACCATTATGGTTAAGCAGGATCTTGTGGTGAGTGCATATCACATATAGTTTGCTAACAATATAGCTTGTGTTCTCATAACAGAAATTGCTCCTTTCAACTTTCTATTCTGTAGATTATGCCAGAACCAAGATGGCAACCAATACTGGGATATGAAAGAAGAATGGAGGGCTTAAAACACTTTGTGCAAACCACCAAACTGGGTAGTTTCGTGGCCACCCTTCTGTTCCACACTATAAGCAGCAGGTGACGATGCAGTCTGCTCACAAAGAGCTAACATTGCATGTGATGGAAATTTCATATACAGTGGGCTGAAAATTTTAGAAATGAAATTTCATATACAGTGCGCTGAAAATTTTAGAAATGAATCCAGAAAAGCCTTTAAAAAAAGATTTATTTATGGGCAGGTATGGTGGCACACACCTCTAATCTCACCATTTGAGAGTCAGAGGCAGGTGAATCTCTGTGAGTTTGAGGCCAGCCTGGTCTACACAGTGAATTCCAGGTCATCCAGAGCTATGTCTCTGTCTCAAATATTAAATGATTGTGTGTGTGTGTGTGTGTGTGTGTGTGTGTGTGTGTGTGTGTGTGTATACATGTGTTTTGTCCTTAGAGGCCATCAGATCCGGAGCAGCTGGAATTACAGGAAGTTGTGAGCTGCCCAATATGGATCCTGAGAATCAAACTCAGGACCTCTGGAAGATCATCAAACATCATTAACTTCTGAGCCATCTCTCCAGCCCTGAATAGAGAAAAGCTTTTTATCAAGGGTCCATGTGGAGCTCAACATGGTGGCTAATGCCAGTAATCCCAGCACTCAGGAGGCTGAGGCAGGAGGATTTCCACAAATATGAGGCCATCATCACCTACATAGTGGGCTCCAGGTCATCTTAGGCTACTGTGTGATACCCTGTCTCAAAGAAAAAATTCCATATGGCTCATTGACCTCAGAGGCATTGATAAAGTACTGACTTTGTACAACACATTGAAAAAGGTCACCTAAGTGCAATCTTACTAGAAGTGGAAGCCAAGAGAACCATGAGACTATGAACCACATTTATCATTTTTCTTTTTCTTTTTTGGTTTATCAAAACAGGATTTCTTGGTGTATCTCTGGCAGTCCTGGAACTAACTCTGTAGACCAGGCTGGCCTTGAACTCACAGATATCTGCCTGCCTCTGCCTTTGAGTGCTGGGATTAAAGGCCTGCCCCACCATGCCTGGCAAACCAAATTTATTATTATCATCCGCTGATCAGTGGAAAAATCCCAGCCAGTTTTTCCAGGCCAGATATGTCTGTGGAAAGCTATAAGAAAGAGAAACATCACGATCATTTGATCATTGGCACTACTGATGGCTTTGGCATCATTATAGGTCCACATAGGAGAAAGCTCAATCTAGGCAGCTGTAGAAGCCATTTACTTGACATTTCACTTTTTTTCAATATTTTTGATTGATCCCATTTGCACTTAAGCATCCTATACTATTTTGCACATCTAACTATTTAAAAGTATAATGTAGAACACTATTTTTTCAAGACAAGGTGTTTCTATGTAGCCTTAGCTGGCCTGGGTACTTACAGGCTTGCAAGGATCCTGCCACCTCAGTCTCAACTGCTGTGATTATGCCATCTCACCTGGCCTTACAATACTATTTTTAAAAATTATCCTTTGAGGAGTAGGCATGTAGCCCTGAGGTAGAGTGATTGGCTAGCATATACAAATCCCTGGGTTATTCAGCCTCATAGATAGGTAGATAGATAGGAAGGTGTAGATAGATAAATAGATAGATAGATAGATAGATAGATAGATAGATAGATAGATAGATATTGATTTATGTAAGGTTTGTTTGCATTGTAAAATAATCATCAGATCAAATCTTTACTTTCTAAAAAGAGTAATACAAAGCTTAACATAGAAAAAATATCAAAAACAATAGTAAAGTTTAAAAGCATTTTCAAAGCCAAGCATGGTGACTCATTCCTGCAATCCCAGCACTTGGGAGGCAAATACAGGAAGATTGTTGTGAGTTTAATCCTGGCCTAGTCTACATAATGAGTTCTAGGCCAGTCAGGGCTACTGGGATGACCTTTGTAGTGGGTAGCCATTCTAACCTGAATCTGGAATTTCCAACCGCCATTGAGGCTTTGGTAACTCTCACGCCTACAAGGTGGGGCGAAGAGAGGATCCTGCAGACTCAAAATCCGGATGCGCCTTCTCTCTTGGTTCTTGGACCCTGGACGCTGGAGGTAAACTGAGCAGAGTTCTCCAGAGAACACCGTCGGACTGCGCTATGTCTTTCCCAGACCCTGCAACCTACCTATCCCTTCATTTGTTAAGTTATTCCACTAAATAAACCTCCCTTTTAACTACGTGGAGTGGCCTTAATAATTTCGCCAATAGACTTTGTCTCCAAAAACAGCAGAGGCAAGGTGGTTAATACCTATGCCCAGCAGCACTTGGGAGACAGAGGCAAAAGAACTGCTACAAGTTTTGAACTGGCTGCGCAGTGAGTCACAAGAGAGCCTTGCTCACATAGCAATATTTGCCTCAAAAAGTGTCCCCGAAGTACAATTGCGATATAGCATATATTATGTGCTCCCCATTCAATATATATTATATATATGAAACATGCTTGTAAAAATATATAGCATGTGACATGTTCCCCTTTCAACAATGCACAAACACATACTAAAATATGCTTGTGAAAAAGTATCTATTACTACTGAACATTCATTATTTAATTTCAAGTGTACAAAATTGAATTAATGTTTCATGCATACGACTTTTTTTTTTTCATTCACAAGCACTGGTCCTTTCACGGATGCCATTCTAAAACAATAGCAAATGTCATTAAGTATACATCATCTCTTTTATAGGACACAGGTGATTTTGTATGTATCTCTTTTACATTTTTAAAAAATTTAGCAGTGTGTATATACAATGTGTGTGGTGGTAATGTCAAGTGCATGCATGCCAAAACACACCTGTGGAGGTCAGATGGCAACTTACAGAACCGAGTTCTCTTCAGTCCAGGGATGGAACTCAGGTCAGTGAGGCTTGGCAGCAAATGCCTGTATCCACTGAGCATTGTACCAGTCAATATCTCTCTCGCTTTAAAAAAAAAAAAAATGGGGCCGGGCGGTGGTGGCGCACGCCTTTAATCCCAGCACTCGGGAGGCAGAGCCAGGTGGATCTCTGTGAGTTCGAGGCCAGCCTGGGCTACCAAGTGAGTTCCAGGAAAGGCGCAAAGCTACAAAGAGAAACCCTGTCTCGAAAAACCAAAAAAAAAAAAAAAAAAAAAATGGGATAGCATAGGCTATTCCAGAACTCTAGACCCTCCTGCCTCCACCAAGTTCTGGGATTACAGGAATAAGCCTGCACAATTGGCTTTATCATTACTTTTTATATCAATAGATAACCACTTTAATTCCTATCCAGCTAAGACTCCACCACCCATTATTATAATTATTTCTTCACAAATTCCTTCACATTTATCTGTTGTGAGAAACAGTGAGCCTCATTTCACAATAGGAGTTCCAGAGACTCAGAATAGCAAAAGTGGGAGTTTATGGCTTTGCAAGCCAGCCATCAGCCTAGAATGATAGGCAGGTATGGTAACTGAGTGCAGAGAACAGCTTATGAATGCTAAGGCTACACTCTTCTTCCCTTTCCTCTTACTGAATAATCAGGAAGGTAAAAACTTAAAACACCATCTAGATGTTATCCTTCTCTCTGTTGCTCACATCAATCTGTTTCTCAATAAGACCATGCATGTTTCATCTCTGTGTGCATGGATTCATCTGCATGTTTTACACTGTGTTTATGTTAAAACTTTTCAGGCTCATGGCATTGCAGGTAAGCTTAGCTGTTAGGAATTTTCTACTCTAAATTTCTCGCTTGGGTGGGAGAGTGGTATACCATGGTCTTGAGGATGGGGCTAGCTAGGAGTCAGCTAGTGCTTTTTGTTTATCTATATTTGGAACTAGACTGGCTGTGGGCACTTTTGAAAATGAACCATCAAGTTTTATTTCTTACATCTTGCAAGAACCCAAACCTGGATTACCTTAACTTTTCACGGGCCTGGCTTTAACTGGGTTGTTAGCACTGCCCAAGAATCTTCATACACTTCTTCAGTTGAGGGCTTAGAAACAACTGAAATTTCCCACAGCCCTAGAGGCTGGGCATTCCAATACCAAGTCGCCAATGTTTGGTGTGTAGCGGCAGCCCACTCCCTGGGTCATGGGTGGTGTCTTTTGCTGCCATTATATGGTAGAAGGAGCCAGGGGTCTCTCGAGTCACTTTCATCTGGGCACTAACCCCATTCAAGAGGGATCCACCTTCAAACTTTAGGAGAGATCTTTATTTTTAAATTGTTTCTTTCTTTTCAGACAGGGTATTCTTGGTATTCAAGGCTGGAACTTAACTTTGCAGACCAGGCTGGCTTCACATACTTAGCAGTCCTACCTCTGCCTCCCAAGTCCTGGGATTGCAGGTATGTGCTACCACACCTGGCTCAGGGATGATTTTAACTTATGGTATTTGAAAAAGACACAGCACTCACCTACCAGACTATTTAAAACATTTCTCTCTCATCAAAGCTGAAATTCCCTGCCTATTTTCCCCACTTAGTTGAAGGTCTTGCTTCATATTTAACTGATGAAGTGGCAATTCATGTCTCCAATCAAGCAGCCTGCACGCATCTGCAGCTGTATGTGCTCTTTCTACCCTCCCTGCCTCCCTCCCACGCCAGTAGGCTACCTAGTGTCCCTCACTGATCTGGGTCTTAAACACTTGAATACTTTTGTCCAGCAGTTATGTCCATGTCATCTCCCATACCTCTATGCTACCTTGCTGAGACTGTCAGCTCAAGATATCATGGACTGGGTGGCCTAAAATAACAAAGTTTATTTCCTCCCAGCTGAATTTTAGATAGACAGCTATCATGTGGCTATCAGTCAGGGAGTGGAGGAGGGGACTCATAGGCCCCATGAAGAGCTACTGGCAGTTAATAGTTGCCCGGGGAAGGAAAGACACTTTCTTTAGTGGCGTAGCTACTGGTAAGTTTCCTGTGCTCCAGTCAATAATTCCCCGCCCATGCTCATGTAAGCAATCATAATTAAACTCATTGACTCATCAAAATAGAATAGATTTTGTTGGTGGACTGGGAGTGGGTGGGGATGGGAACAGGAGGGATCAGGTGTGAGAGATGGAGGGAGAATGTATATACATGAGAGGTATAATATATGAGAAGTAACATATGAGAGGAGAATAAATTAAAAAAAAACTTAACCTAATTATGAAAAATAAAATCAAAATTAATTATGCTGCTATGGAAAAAAAAAACAACAAAACATGTCACTAGAGATCGGGGATATGGCTCAGTTGACAGAATGCTTACCTGGCAGGCACTAGGTTCAATCCCTAGTACTGCATAAGCCAGGTCTGGTGGTACACATTTGTAGTTACAGCATTTGGGGTAGAAGCAGAAGGATCAGAAGTTCAAGGTCATCCCTAACAACATAAAGAAGTTGGTGGCCAGCCTGGACTACATGAGACCCTTCCTCAAACAACCAAGTGTGTTCACTTGATCATCACTTTGTGCATCCAAGTGTCGTCTACATGTCCTCTTAGAAACACACCAGTCATGCTGGATTAGGGCCCACTATGAAGAGTTCATTTTAAGTTAATCACCTCTTTAAAGATGCTATTGCAAAATCAGACATAGTAATGTATGCCTGTAACCCAGCACTTGGGAGATAGAAGTATAAGGATTCCCACAAGTTCAAGGCTGGCCAGCCAGGGTTACACAGTGAGATCCTTTCTCCAAACAGCACAATATACTGTGACACAAAATAGAACAAAACAAGCCCTATCTCCAAATATGATTACATTATGACATTATGAGGCTCTAGGGATTCGATATCCATATGGAGCTCAGGATAGGCTTGGACTCTTGGTAGTCTTCCTGCCTTTGCCTCTTGGGTTCTGAGAATATAAGCACAAATTACTATACACGGCAAGCATATAAATTTTAAGGTGAGATAATTCAGCCTCATGTAACAAACTCCATGTTACCCAATGATCAATTATGGGTTCCCTTACCAGACTTCTCAGAATTTGTACAATGTTCAATTACTACCCTTTGGGAACCCATGTCACTACAAAAGCATGTCCACTGTTCAAACAAACCCTAACAGCTAAGGGAGTAAGTTGTATACAACTATTTAAAAAGTTTATTATTTTTAAGTGTGTGCTTGTGTGTGTGTGTGAACAAGAGTACAAGTGCCTTCAGAGGGCTGAGGTATTAGATCCTCCTGAAGCTGAAGTTATAGTAGCTGTGAAGTGACCAACAAGGGTGCTAGGAATGAATTCTGATGCTCTTCAAGAGCACCATGCCCCTAACCACTGAGCCATTCATAGACATCTTCATCATTCCATTTTTTAAAAACATTTATTGATTCTTTGGGGAGTTCACATCATGCATTCTGATCCCACTTATCTCCTTGTCCCCTCACATCTACCCTCCACTCTTGCAACCCCCCCCATCAAAACCAAATTTTTTTTTTTAAAGATTTATTTATTATGTATACAGGTTTCTGCCTGCACATATCCCTGCAGGCCAGAACAGGGCACCAGATCTCATTACAGATGGTTGTGAGCCACCATGTGGTTGCTGGGAATTGAACTCAGGACCTTTGGAAGAACAAGCAGTGCTCTTAACCTCTGAGCCATCTCTCCAGCCTCAAAACCAAATTTAAAAGAAAACACAAAAAAAAGAAAAAGAAAAAAGAAGAAAAATCTTGTCATGGAGGCTGTAATGTGGCCCATTGTGTCGCATAAATTTTTATATTTTTATAGTTCAAGGACTTGGTTTCAAAGCTGAGGATTTTATTATTTTAAATCCAGTCTTTAAAAAGTAATCAAAATAGTATTGCTATAAATTTATTAAACTGGGAACTTTAAAAAATAAAATTAAAGATATATGTTATACTAGTCTCTTCCTCCCACCCCACATGAAAAATAAGACAGTGGAAACTGTCAATGGGAAACATCTTATTTCATGTTTATTGGTAAATAATTGCCAACTCAGACTTCTCTGAAGAATAGATCACAGAAGTGCTTTGATATTGTCTTAATGATATTTGCACAACTGAAAATATCAACATTTTCTTTTGTGGATGAAATATGAGCAAGTTCTAAGTTCTTCCTTTCAGGTTCATACAATACAAGTTCAACATCTCTACTATGGAATCTGTCAAATATTTGAGGATATATATCTTCAATTCTGGAGGTGGGGTTGAGTTTAGACTAGTGATTTGAACATGCTACAGTCAACTGACACTCCCCTACACCCCATTCCTGTTTCCTTAGTTTCCTGAGAAGCATTTGGAGAGTCTCAACACCCAGTTTTCAAAGTCATGACCACAGAAAATACGAGTCATCCAATCACATGTGCTCCTGTAAGCACTAAATAACATTAGAAATTAATCAGCAAAAGTTGAGCAATGGTGTTCAAGAAAAATTTATTAATGGTGCTAAACGAATTATACTGCCTGAAAATTGACACCTACTGGCTAGGGATACAGTTCAGTAGCAGTTGATTACTTGCCTAGCTTTCAAAAATTGAGCTCTGTTCAATCCCTGGCACCATATAAAGTAATTATTTTTACTTGAGAAAGAGACAGGACTTTTTGCTTCTTTGGTTTTCACAAAGGAATCATATAGCCTCATAGAGGCTCTTCTGGAAACATCTTTCATTATGCTTCTGTGACTTCAGTTCCTTCTGACCTCATTAGTTTCCATGAGTCTCTTCTGCTGGTTGCTCTTCTTCCTGATTTGGGGACAAACAGAGTGGCCCAGGGCTCAAGCCTTGGGCATCTTCTTTCTTCTAGCTATATTCATTTCCGGCGTGATCTCATACTGTAATGGCTAGGCCTGACCTGTGCCTTGAACTTGAGATTCATATTTAAACTGCCTACTCACCATCCCCACTTGAGTGATCTAATCTCAAAGTCAGCATGACTCAGACTCCATGCCTCAATGCATGAGGCCTGTTTTCCTTAGTTCCTAAGGAACTAAGAGGGAGGGAATTAAATGGACTATTTGCGTCAGTTTTGAAAGGAAGGTCGGAAAGTCTTGGAGTGAGACTTCACTTCCTCTTATACCCCAAGTTTAGGCAATTAACAATGCTGTCCACTTTCTAAAAGTTCAGAAGCCATCCCTCTACAACTCTCTACTGCTGTCATGCTGCTGAGCTGGTTTGCTTCTCACCTGGATCACAGCTAATAGCATAAATGCCCCCAAAGTCCTGTTACCTCTCTTCTTGCCCTATTGTACTGTAGAGGACAACAAATTGTGTTTACATGATCATCTCTTTGTGCTTGCAAGTGTCAGACAGTACTCTCTGCCTACATGTCTTCTTATAAACACATAGGGAGGCTAAACAGTGGTGGCGCACACCTTTAACCCCAGCACTCGGGAGGCAGAGCCAGGCGGATCTCTGTGAGTTCGAGGCCAGCCTGGTCTATAGAGTGAGATCCAGGACAGGCACCAAAACTACACAGAGAAACCCTGTCTTGGGAAAAAAGAAAAGAAAAGAGAAGAAAAGAAAAGAGAAGAAAAGAAAAACAACAACAAAAACACATAGGGAGACAGGATAACATTTAAAAATCTATTATTTATTATTTTTAAGTGTGTGTGGGTACTCACACGTGGGTTTGTGCACATGAGTGCAGGTATTCAGGGAGACCAGAGGTATCGGACCCTCTGGAGCTAGAGTTATAGGTAGTTGTGAGCTAACTGATGTGGGTGATGAGAACCAATTCAGGTCCTCTGCAAGAACAGAAAGTGGTCTTAACCTTAACCATCTCTACATCTCCAGAATATTTGTTTAGACAAGATCTCAGGCAGCTCTTGAACTCCTTCCTGTTCCTTCTGCCTCCATCTCCCAAGTGTAGTTACAAGTAGGGACTACCATGCCCCATTGTATTTGATTCTGGCCATGCAAAATAATGTTTGATACATGCTAAGAAGGCACTCTACCAACAGTACTACATTCCCAACTGTCACAATACTTTTGTTTAGTTTTGTTTTGTTTTTTGAGACAGGGTTTCTCTGTAGCTTTGTGCCTTTCCTGGAACTCACTCTGTAGTCCAGGCTGGCCTCGAACTCACAGAGATCCACCTGCCTCTGTCTCCCAAGTGCTGGGATTAAAGGTGTGCACCACCACCGCCCGGCATTTTTGTTATTTTGTCTTTTTTTTTTTTTTTTCAAGAGCTGAGGACTGAACCCAGGGCCTTGCACTTGCTAGGCAAGTGCTCTACCACTGAGCTAAATCCCCAATCCCTAAATCCCCTAGGTCTCTGCCAATTTTTAAAACACAAATGAACTGTATGTGGTAACTCATTTCTGTCACCCCAGAAGAAGGGCCAGGAGTTCAAGATCATCCTCAATTACATATCAAGTCTGAGGCTAGCCTAGGATACATGAGACCTTATCTCAATAAACAGAAAGAAAAGAACTAATCTTTTTGTGTTCTCACTCTTTCAATGGGGTTTTCATCACATTTGGGATAAAATCCAAAGGGCTTACCATGGACGACTAGGCCTGCATGATTTGGCCTCTGCCTACTCTATATTTCCTAGTAAACATCTTGCTTGGCCTGCTCCTGCTCCCATGGATTCTTTTTACAAATCAGTCTAAACCTCAGGGCCTTTGCATTTGCCTTTATCTCAGCTACTAAAATATCCCTCCTTTAGCTAAGGGGAGTAGTGTGCAACTATAATCCCAGTAACTAGAAGGCTGAGGCACAAAGATCTCAAATTTGAAGCTACACTGGGCTACATGTATGTCAAAAGATAAAACAAGGACTTCATGACCACCTCCCCCCACCATACTGGGATTTTGTCTGACTTGAGTTTACACAGGCAGGTCTTGTGCATGACATCGCAACTGTTGTGAGTTCATGAGTACAACTGACCTTTTGTTTTCCACATGGGGAGAGGGACAACCAGTTTCTTTCCAGGGTGTGATCCCTGGTACTTTGACCACATTCCAAGGAGTGGCTCCATACCCAAGATTATTTAGGCTGCACAAATTGTTACAAAACCAAAGGACCAGAAGTGAGCAGGGAGGTATGAGTGGACCTGGGGGGAGTTGGGAGAAAAGGTACAAAATTCATTGTACGAAATTCTCAAACAATTAATAGAGCCCCTTTTAAACTACAAGGCTAGAGCTAGAGCTCAATCGGTGAAGTACTTGCTTAGAGATGCAAAGCCCTGGACTCAATTCGCAGTATTGCAGAGACCGGGCATGGTGTGACTCCAGCTCCTGGGAGGCTAAAGCATGAGGATCAGAAGTTTAAGGTCATTACCAATTACATTTTAAGTTCTAGTACAGCCTAGGCTATGTGAGCCCCTATCTCAAAACAAACAAACAAAAAACCTTCCAGTAAAAGATTAAAAAAAAAAAGACTATTGAAAACCTTGTTTCACTTTCTTTTTGCATTTCTATTTTATCAAAGCATTTATCACTTACTCAGCATATTGCATATTTTTTAGTAACTCCTACCACAAACTATATTTCATGATGTCATGTAGCATGAATCTTAAAAGTTCTTATTAATAAAACAAACCTGAGCCAAGTATTTGGGGTGAATACTGGACGATCAGAGAGACAGAACAGGCCAGAACTAACCTCACCTGGCCAACTTCTCAGCTGATCTTGTTTCCTCAGACTGGAAGCCTCTGTGTCCTCATATCCGAATGGCTCGCAGCTGAACTGTGCTGCTCAAAACCTAAAAGCTTAACCAGCCACATTCTTAAGCAGACAAATGCTTCTAGTTTTTGGTCCTCAAGCCTTATATATCTTTCTGCTTTCTACCACCACTCCCTGGGATTAAAGGCTCACTTTATGCTGGTATGGGATTAAAGGCATGAGTCACCATGCCTGGCTCTTTCCAATGTGGCCTTGAACTCACAGAGATCTCAGATGGATTTCTCCCCCTGGAATGCTAGGAATAAAGGTGTGAGTGCCACCATTTTCTAGCCTCTGTATCTAGTGGCTGTTCTGTTCTCTGACTCCAGATAAATTTATTAGGGTACACAATATTTTGGGGAACACAATACCACGACAATGTCAGCAACTTTTTGTTTACTGCTACATGTATACTTGGCATAAGAAAAAAATGTCCAGCATATAGAAGACACACAACAAATGATTGCTGAATGAATGGATACCTAAAAAGAAGTCAGGCATGAGGTCACAAATTTCTAATTCCAGCTCTTGCGAGACTGAGACAGGAGGATCGTATAAAGTCAAGACCAGTCTGAACTACAGAGTTCCAAACTGCCTGAAAACAGAAACAAAAGAAATTGTAGCCAACTGAGGATGTAGCTCAGTGGTTAAAAAAACAAAAGAAAACAAAAAAAACAAAAAACAAAAAAAGCTGTCCAGCAAGGCCCTGAATTGTCTTCAGAATCACAAAAACAGAAAAAAGTTCCATGATTTTCTCAAAGTGAAGGCTCTCTTGAGTGCATGGGAAAATTAGGAAAGACTCTATAAATGATGGGTACAGTATATACATATTTTATACAATAAGTATACATTACTTTTGTAACCAGAATAATACAATTTGAAGATGGTGGAGATCTATACTGTCATGAAAATAAGAAAAAAAAGATTACAAATTAGTATGATGTTACTGTTGTAGTTGCATCTGAGTATGCATAAACTGCAGAGAAAAGATGTCAGAATGTTGAGTTATTACAAATACATATATATTAATCTCACAGGAAGGACTTTCAACATTTTGATTTTATTTTTAATAATGTGTACATATGTGTCTATATGCTGGTATGTACACACAAGTGCAGTGTTCTTAGAGGCCAGAAGGTGTCAGAACCCCTAAGGTTAGAGTTACAGTTGATTGTGAATTAGCCATGTGGGTGCTGGGAAGTAAACTCAGAAACCTGTAGATGTAACCAACCGTCTTATTAAATAAGAAACACAGAAACAATGTAAAAGAGAAAGCCAAGAGGTCAGAGCTCAGAGCTAAAATCTCACCCTTCCTCCTGCTGTCCCAGCTTCACGAAAGAGACCTACTTCCTGTCTGTTCGTTTTTTTTATAGTATGTTGTTCTGCCTTCTCATTGGTTGTAAACCCAAACACATGACTGCCTCGTCACTGTCTGAATGTACAGCCCCCTAGGTCTTAAAGGCATATGTCTCCAATGCTGGCTATATCCCTGAACACACAGAGATCTATGGGATTAAAGGCGTGTGCCACCACCGCCACACTCTTGCTATGGCTCTAATAGCTCTGACCCCCCGGACAACTTTATTTATTAACATACAATCAAAATAATATTTCAGTACAATTAGATTACCACCACAGAAACCCCCTCCCCAATTTTGTATTTTATGTGGATGGGTGTCTCACCTGATGCTCAGAGGCCAAGAGAGGATGTTGAATGCCCTGGAAATGAAGGTACAGATGGTTGTAAGCCACGTTGGGGGTGCTGGGAACCAAACCCAGATCCTCTGAAGGAGCAGCCAGTGTTTAAAAAGTTTTGTTTTGACAAAGGTCTCACTATGTAGCTCTGGCTGTCCTGGATCTTGCTCTGTAGCCCAGGCTGGCCTCGTACTCACAGAGATCTGCCTGCCTCTGCCTCCCAAGTGCTGAGATTAAAGGCGTGCGCCACCATGCCTGCCCCTGCTCCTCCTGCCTTGTGGTGGTGGTACTAGAGTATGAACCGAGGACTTCCTAAGTGCTGGGAAGCACTCTGCCACTGTATTACCTCCCAGCCCCAGAATTATAGAAAAAAAAAAACAGATGAACCTCCATGTGGTGCCTCATGCCTGTAATCCCATCACCAGGGAGATAGAAGTTCGAGGTCATCCTCTGCTACATAGAGAGAAAAAGAAGCTGGCTTTCAAGACAGTACACATAAAATTACTTTTATAACAAGGAAAATGAATGTTATAGTGTGTGTAAAATACTGAAGTCCCTTGACATTCATAGATATGTAGCTTTAATTTGTACTCCCCCCGCAAAAAAAATTTGGAGACAGTTGATATTCTGAGTAGAGAGAAATGAACTTGTTGCTTTGGCAAGCCATCTGGGAGGCCATGAGGATTTAGATTCTAGCTGTAGAACAGAAATGAAGAAAATAAACCCAGGGAGATCAAGGAGACTGATGGAAAACTGGATTCTGTCAGTGAATAGATAGCTGTTGATGGGAACAGAAAGTGGATAAATGGTTCTCAACCTGTGGATCACGACCCCTTGGGGGTCAAATGACCTTTTCACATGGATTGCATCAGATAGCTTGCATATCAGATATTTACACAAATTGTAACAGTAGCAAAATTACAGTTATGAAGTAGCAACGAAACAATGTTCTGGTTGGGGTGACAATATGAGGAACTGGGTTGGGGCATTAGGAAGGTTGAGAACCACTGGCTTAGAAAGTAGAGAGCCTGACACCAGGCTAACAACCTGAGTGTATCCCCACAGCCCACAGGGAGGATAGCAACCTACATGGTAGAGAACCAACTCACAGATTGTCCTCTGAGTTCTCCGCATGCACCCTGACTCTCACACACGCACGTGCACGTGCACCCTCTCCCCCCTGCACATCCACACACACATGAATCCACATATGAAAAGAAATAAAAATTGCAAAAAAATTAGGAAAGATAAGAATACTAGAGCCAGGTGTAGTGGCTCCTACTTTTAACTCTAGGGCTTATGAGGCTGAGTCTGGAGGACTGCCATGAATTCAAGTTTCGGATTGGTCTACATAGCAAAACCCTATCTCCAAAGAAAATCTAGAACATATTCATGTGGCATGTACTGTTCTCCTTACCTCCAGTCTCTCCTTTCCTCTCTCATCTTTCTCCTCCTGTAACCATGATCTGTCTCTCTGTCAACAATAGGTCCTTTTATACTTCTACAACTTCCGATAAGTGATCCAGGTGGTGGTGGCACATGCCTTTAATCTCAACACTTGGGAGGCAAAGACAGGCGGATCTCTATGAGTTGGTGGCCAGCCTGGTTTACAGAGTGAGTTCCAGGACAGCCAGGGCTACAGAGAAACCCTGTCTCAAAAAAACAAAAACCAAACTTCTACTAAGTGTAAATTTACACTGTGTTTTTAAAATCTCAGCTTCTTTCATCAGGCTGTTTTTGAGATTCACCCATGCTGTATAGGTTACCCCCAACTGCACCCCACCAACCCTTTGGATTTGGGGGACAGGGCCTTTCTATGTATCACTGGCTGGCCTGGAACTCACTGCGTGCTTCTCACTCTTTACTGCTGTGATTATGGGTAAGTACCTCCATCAAGCCTTGCATTAGTAATGATCACTGAGTAATATTTAATTGTATAATTATACTGCAGTTTATCTAGTCTACTGAAGATGGACTGCTGGCCTGTTTCTAGTTTGAGACTATTATGAATAAAGCACCCATGATCTTCTTATATGACTTTGAATATCTAAGCTTTACTTCTATTTGAGTAAGTTCCCATTAGTAGTATTGCTGGGCCATATTCATGTTTTGTTTTTTTTGGTTTTTTTGGTTTTTTTGTTTTTTTGTTTTTTTCGAGACAGGGTTTCTCTGTATAGCTTTGTGCCTTTCCTGGAACTCACTTGGTAGCCCAGGCTGGCCTCGAACTCACAAAGATCTGCCTGCCTCTGCCTCCCGAGTGCTGGGATTAAAGGCGTGCGCCACCACCGCCCGGCATGTTTTGGTTTCTAAGAAACTTTGACTTAAATGGCTTTGTACTCATGTTTATACCCATAGATTAGTGCTGCACCAGCTGTCATCGGAGATGCTTCCTACTGCAATGGGTGACAGTTAATGCCGAAATCCATATCTGTCCAAAGTGCTGGGAACATGTGATGGTGGAGTGGTTGGCCTTAAATGGAATAGCTGTATCCTGTTCTCCAAGGCTGGGGGACTGGAAGCGGGAGCAGGAAAAAACATGGAAGAGACAAAAGATAGGGAGATGTGCAGCCAAAGTGCATCTTCCAGACAAGACACACCAACCATACTCATGAGCTCACTGCAGCTGTGGCTAGCTACACAAGAGCTGCAGGAGACTGGGCCTTGCACATTTCATCATAGGGAGGGAGAGGTACAGGAGACCCAACTTGGTCCTGAAGGACTATTAGCAGTTAAAAGTTGTTGGGATAAGGGTGTTATTTTTCTTTATGTGGCCGCTACTAAATTCTCCTTGCTCCAGGAAATCTCCTAGCCACATCCAGGGAAGAATTCTAACTAAACTCAGAGGGCCCCACACAAAAAGAAGACTCAAAATTAGGAGGGCAACTTATCAGGAAATAAAGGGAGGGGGATGGGAGTCAAATGAAGGTTGAAATGGCTAAATTTCATCATCTAAATGTATGAAATTGCCAAAGAATTAATCAGGTAAAACTAATCAAAAAACAATAAAAGAATTCTCACATGGTTTTCCAAAGTTGTTATACCAGTTTACCCACATAGTAGCATCTGAGAGTGTCCAGATGCTGCACATCTTTCTCATCATTTGCTGTTTAGTTCGCTACTTTTTAAAGATTTATTTTATGGTCTTGTGAGATGGTTGAGCCAGTAAAGAAGCCTGCTACCATGCTTGAGGACTAAGTTTGATTCCGGGGACCCACATGGTGGGAAGAGAGCTCTGTTGTCCTGATAGCCACAAGCATGCTGTGGAATGTACGAATATGCTCCCTACATATCATACATGTGCATTCACGCTCTCTCTCTCTCTCTCCTCTCAGAGCACTTTTAAACATTTTATTTTGTGTTTGTGTGTTTGTTTGACTGTGTGCACACGTGTGTTCATGGCTGTACCCATGGAGGCCAGAAGAGGGCAGTAGCTCTCTCAGAGGTAGAGTTATGGACATTGCTACCTGAGTTCTGCCATCCAAACTCCAGTCCTCATGGTTCTGAACAAAATTTCTTAATCACTGAGTCGCCTCTCCATACCAATTTAGCTATTATTGCAAATATGTAATTTTGCAATATCTCATAGCAATTTTACTCTGATGATTAACAAAGTTGAACAATTTTTTTCAAGGTTTTTTTTGGTGAGTTTCAGATTTTGCTAGTGAGTTATAGAAGTTATTGTACATATTTTGTTACAAAGCTTTTGCCCAATATATTTCGGAGTGTTAGTCATGATTTTCCTTGCTGAGACAAATTAGCTGAAAGAAATCATTTAAAAGGAGAAAATTTTGAGTCTCTCTCTCCGTTTTAAGACAGAATTTCAAGCAGCCCAAGTTGGTCTCAACCTCTAGTGCCAGGGCTGGACTTAAATTCCTGATCTTCCTGCCTTTATCTCTTAAGATTACAATTCATTTCTTTTATTACTAAGTAGTATTCTTTGATATGGAATATTGAACTATTCACTTATAGAAGCATATATAGGTTGTTTTCATCTTCCTGTTTTTAATGCTACTTTATCATTAATTTTTTTAATTTAAAATTTATTTTATTTTCTGTATTTGTGTCTTGCTTGCATGTATGTCTGTGTACCATGCCTGGTGCTCACAGAAGCCAGAAGAGGGCATTGGATCCCCTGGAACTGGAGTTATCGACAGTTGTGAATGGCTATGTGATTGTTGAGAATCAAACCCTGGTCCTCTGGACGAACAGCTAGGATTCTTAACCACTAAGCCATCAATCTAGCCTCTAATTTTTTCCAATTCTACTGGTTAAAAATACTTTTCCTGGTTTGTAGGTTGCCTTTTCCTTTTCTTCATGCAGGCCTTGGCTGAATAAAAGCTTGGCTTTTCAGAATCTTAATGTAGGCAAGGCTGGTCTCAAACTTGCTATGTAGCCAAGGCTGACTTCCTGTTTCCACCTCCCATGTCCTGGGATTCAAGGGTGTGCCACCATGCCTGATTGAAAGTTTTAATTTTGATCAGCTCTAATTTATCAGTTTTTCTTTGTATGAGCCACACAATTGGTTTCAAGTCTAAGATGATGTAAGCAAAACAAAGTTTGAATCTTTTTTTTTCTTCAATATGTTAATAATATGTCATCTGTTTCAACAAGCAGGGATACTTCTCTCCTTGATTTTCTGGCTCTAAAATAAAATAAAGACAACACTATCGCTTTTTTTTTTTTGAGACAGGGTCTTACTATGTAGTCCTGGCTGGTCTTGAACTTAAAAAGAGATCTGCCTGCCTCCTTAACTATCATGATTTGTAAAACATGGAGATTTCTAACAGCTAAAGATCATAAACAAATGGGCATGGTGGTGCACACATTTAATTTCAGCATTTAGGAGGCAGAGTCAGGAGAATCTCATGAGTTTGAGGCCAGCCTGGTCTACATAACCAGTTTCAGCACAGCCAGGGCTACATAGAGAGACCCTGTCTCAAAAAACAAAACACAACAACAACAACAACAACAAATAAAAATAGCACAAACAAGTCAAATGTCCATCATTTATGAGTGGATAAATTCAATGATCTTAGTGGCTTGCCACTTAAATCCCATTATTCTACAGGCAGAGGCAAGAGGATTTCTGCATGTTCAAGGCCAGCCTGGTCTACATAATAAACTCTAGGCCACCCAGGACTTTATAGTGAGACCCTGTCCCAAACTTTAAAAAGGTAAATTATGGTAGAATTTTTGTCATGAAAAGTATGAAATATTGACAGTCTTGGTGACTCATGCTTATAATCCTAGACATTGGAAGGCAGAGGCAGGAAGATTATTATTAAGTTCAAGGCCAGCCAGGGCTAAATATTGAGATATGAATGAAAAGAACAAAATAAGTAAATAAATAAATAAATAAATAAATAAATAAATAAATAAATAAATATTTTTTTTTGAGACATGGTTTCTCTGTGTAACAGCCCTGGCCATTCTGGAACTTGCTCTGTGAATCAGGTTGGTCTTGAACTCACAGAGATCCACCTGCCTCTGCCTCCCAAGTGCTGGGATTAAAGCTGTGCACCACCACCTGGCATAAATGAATAACTTTTTAAAAGTCTGAAATACTGATACATAGTGTGTCATCATCGAACTTTGGAAATACTACATGAGGGCAAAGGAATCATATAACATATGACTAAATTTATGTCTAGAACATGCAAATCCATGTAATGGAAAGATAGTAAAAATGAATATAGTACAATATTATACAACAGGTGTCTAGAACTTATTAAGTACAAGGGAGGCAGAGGCAGGCAGATCTCTGTGAGTTTGAGGCCAGCCTGGTCGACAGAGGAGTCCAGGACTGCTAGGGCTGCACAGAGAAACCCTGTCTCAAAAAAAAGACCTATTTAAAATGAATTCTGGGGCTGAGGATATGGCTTATTTAGTAAGTGCCTGCTTCACAATCATAAGAACATAGAATTCATCCTCCTGCCTCCATCCCCCAAGTGCTAAGACTATAGGTATTTGTCACCACATCTGGCTCAAGTGTTGATTTTTGTTAGCCAGTTTGGTTTGGTGTTTCTTAGCTTGTTTATTTGAGACAGGGTCTCACTATGGAACCCCGACTGACTTGACACTTAGAACTCATAGGCAACCCTCTTGTTTCTACTTCCCAAGGACTTGGATTACAGGTGCCATCATGGCCAGCTTCTTCCTTGTTTTGTTTTGTTTCTGCATGCTGAGGATGAAATCCATGGCCTCAGGCAAGTCCCCTACCACTGAGTGACATTACTATCCCACGCCCTTGACTTCTACTAACACACTGGGGATTCCACAAACTCCAACATACACAGCATAGAACTATGTTTTTTTTTTAGCATGCCATTTGATCTGCAAAACAGGATGACTCCTAGACTGCAACTTTCTGTGGCTAACAACAGAGTCTATGAATACTTTGCCTCAGAAAAATATCATAAATTGAAGGAGACCTTCAGACCTTATGAAGCAAAGAATTGGAATAAAGTCAGAGTATCAGTTTCCATTCATCCTTAATTTCTGAGGCTATGAGCATGTGGAAAAACTAGAGATGCCTCTGGTGGAATGAATTCTCTAAGCATTCATGCCAGAGGGAGTTACAAAACTCATGAGAAGTCCTTTGCTTAAATACTTGAGTTTTGTATAAGCAGAAACAAACAAGAATTTAGACTTGTCCACTAGAAGAAAATGAAGAGAAAGCTCCTGAAGAAAGGTAAAGGGTGAGGAAGGAAGGAAGGAGAATTACAGGCAGAAAAGATTAGGGCATGCAGGGTAGGGACATAGAGAAAGGAAGAGGTTTCCATGAAAGACAAGGTTTTTAACTCATGATCCCCTTGGATCTCTTTCTGTCTCACTCTATCTAAATCATTTGGAACTTTCATTTAGAATAATAATATTCATCCCATAAGTATTAGCAATTCATTCACTTGGAGCAACACACTTCCAAGAAGCTCCACCAATGTAGTCATTTATCCAAAGTAAAATAACTGTCCCTCCAGGGCACAGTGGTGCATACCAATAATCCCAGCTCACCCGCTCACACGGATACAAGAACATCATTGAGTTTGAGGCCAAACTAGAATCCACAGTGAGTTCAAGGCTAGTGAGGGTACATAAAGAATACCAAGAAATTTCCCAATAGGTCACCTGAATGTCAGACATACTTTTTTGTGCCCATATTATACAGCAATCCTACCATCTCATGATGATCAAACCACAGCAGATATGACAAGGTCTTTCCAAAACTCACATGCTGGTTGTCAGGATGCCTAAGTGGTCTAAGACTCCAGACTGAAGCTCTACTTCTCAAAACTGATGTACTGAAAGATTTGTCCCCAGTGCAATGTTCAGAGCTGTGGTTTTAGTAAAGCATCTGGATCATGAAGCATCTGACTCAATCAATGGATTGATTCACTGATGTAGTCACAATATGGCAACGCCATTGGGAGATGGGAGAGACTGGGGTAAAAGAAGTAGGTCACTGGGGGCCTGCCTCTGCTGGGAACATCTTGCCTGGGTCCTTGTCTATCTCCCTATCTACACTCCGTTCTACCACATGCTTCTGCTATGATGTTCTGCCTTGTCACATATGGGTCAAGAAGCAATGGGGCCAAGTGACCACAAGTTAAACTAAACCTTTCTCCTTTAAGTTGTTAGCCCAAGAGACCAAAGTGTAGGCCTATACAGGAAAGTATACACAAAAGAATGCTCAGAAATTGTTAGAGGTACCTGGGAAAGTGGCTTACACATGGAATCTCAGCAGCATTCAAGAGGCTTAGACAGGAGATCACAAGTTTGAGACCAGCCTGGGTGACAGGGTAGAATGTCTACAAAAAAGAAATAGTTAAGACTCAAAAGACATGGACAAAACAACACTAACAAAGTTTTGAAATTCTCTACTAGCCTTTTAAATCTCAATGCATATTTTACATACATAATTTATCCATTTCAAGTACACAATTTACCGATTTGTTTGTTGAGACAGGGTCCCATACAGCACAGGTTGGCCTTGGACTCACTATGTAGCTGAGGGTGATATTGAACTCATCATCATCCTATTTCCAAGTACTGAATGAGAAGCATACGCCTCCATACTTGACCAAATTTATTGGCTTAAAATGTTTTTATTAGTATATATTAATCATACATAGTGAGTGAAATGTTCCTTTACACTACAGTGTGTGAACATATGTCGCTGTGATTGGTTTAATGAAGAAGCTGAGTGGTCAATAGTTGGACAGGATAAGGTTAGGTGGGAGAACCAGACTAAGGACACTGGAAAGTAGAAGGGTAGAGTGAGAGGAATTGCCAGCCAGACACAGAGAGGAAAGTACAAGATGAAAGAGAGGCAACACCACATGGCAGAATGCAGATTAATATAAATGGGTTAATTTAAAATGTAAGAGTTAGCTACTAACAAACCTGAGCTATTGGCTGACCATTTATAATTAATATTAAGCCTCTTTGTGGTTATTTGGGAACTGATGGATGGGAAAGAAAACTCTGCCTACAATAGTGGATTTCATTATGACATTTTCACATATGTACATAATGTATTGTAAGTATATTCATTCCCCATTACTCTTTCTTGTCCCTCCCCCCAACTCCTGCTAATCCCCTCTTCTGGGACAGCACCCCTGTACTTTTAAGTCTTTTTTTTTTTGACCCAATGAGTTTCATTAGAGTTTTTTGTAAGAGCACTGCCACCTTGTCAGTAGCTAAACCACTGAAAGAAAATGTCTTTAATTGCCTCACCAGCCTTTAACTGCAAATAAGTTCTCATAGCATTTTTCTTTTGTTGTTGCGGCTGCTATTGTTTTGAGATAGGGTCTCTTTATGTAACCCTGGCTGGCCTGAAACTCAGATGCACCTGCATCTGCCTGTTGAGAACTGAGATTAAAGGTGACTGGCACCATGCGTGACCATGATGGGGTTTTGACAGGCTCAATCTTGTGGAGATGCTATGCTAGGAATCACAGCTGTTTGGGGGTCAAGAGTGCAAGAGCCATGGCATTCCTAGAGGTCAGCGTTCTGTACTGCTCCCACCCCTTCCTCCAGCTTACATTCTTTCTGCTTCTTGGTCTGTGAGATGTTCTTAAAGATAGTACCAAATTATATAACTATCATAATAAATCTGTTTTAATTCATTTAGATCCCAGTTATTTTAAATTCCTTTTCTTGTCATAAGGTTCCTGCAATCATTGTCTCTATGAATCTGTCTATTAGGAACATTTCATATAAATAAACTTGTACAACACTTCATCTTTTATGTCTGACTTCTTTCATTTAGTATCCTGTGTTCATGTTTCATCCAGTTTGTCGTATGTATCAGTACTACATTTCTTTTATGGCTTAATGATATTCTACCTTCTATATTTATTTACTCAGTAACCAGTGAATGGATATTTGGATTATTTCCATTTGGGCTATCATAAGTAATCTAGCTATTAAAATTCTTGTACTAGTCTTTGTGTATTCATACTTATCCATTCTCCCTTGTGCATACAACCTGGAGGGGAATATCTGGGTATACGGTAAACTTATACCTTGCTTATTAAGAAACTGCCAATCTATTTTCCAAAGTGAGCACACCATGACTTTCAGATCAGCAATTTATTTCTCCACACCTTCCAGCAATTCTTACTTTCTAAACTCTTTATATCCTTTCCAGTGGACATATAATGCTCTACCATTGTGGGTTTATTTTATTCTTATTTCAGAGATTCTGGAAAGTGCTAAGGATCAAACCCAGAGTCTTGTATGTACTAGACAAGCACTCTCCAGTGGCACTATATTCCAGGTCTATTTTACTTTTCCCTATTGCTGTGTGTGAGTGTGTGTGTGTGTGTGTGTGTGTGTGTGTGTGTGTGTGTGTGGTGCTGAACCTAGGACTTCACATGTAGCATTTGAGTGTTGTGCCACTGAGCTATATTCCAGTCTTTTTTTAAAAAACTTTTTATTATATTTTTCATTATTTAAAATCATTTAAATTTAAATATATTTTGATCATATTCTTCCCCTCCCCCCAGACCCTCCAGCTTCCTCTCCTTCCCGACCCACCCAACTTTAAGTACTTTCTCAAAAATGAAACAAAACCCCACTACAACAAAACCCCCCAAACCAAGAAAACAAAACAGTTATGGAATAATCTTTTTGTACACTGTGAAAATATGTCATTCTTAATGGTTTAATAAAAAGCTGAATGGCCAATAACTAGTCAGGCTTTTTAGGCACACAGAGGATGCTGGGAAGAAGAGAGGCAGACTTGCCAGCCAGATACAGAGGAAGCAGGAAAGCAGCATGGGCAGAGTAGGGTAATAAAGCCACAGACAGAAAGTAAATTAATATAAATGGGTTAATTTAAGTTATAAGAGCTAGTTAGAAACACACCTAAGCTATCGGCCAAGCTTTCATAATTAATAGAAGTCTCTGTGGTTATTTGAGAACTGGGTGGCAAGACAGAAATATCCAACCACATAAAACTACATCCAAACAGGAAAAAAAACACCAAATTGTAATTCTTTTTACTTTTTATTCTAGGATAGAGTCTCACTAATTTGTCCTGGCTGGCCTTGAATTTTTGCTTCTGACCGAGCCTTTCTAGTAAGTGGGATTGGGATTATAGAATTGCACCAACAGGCCAGCTCTTAATTTGGTTGTAATTCACAGATACTTCTGAATACTTATGGAGTGCAATATCAAATCTTGAGAGGTTATATAAGGGTAACCTTAGATAGTTATAGCTTTACAGTAAGAGCACTCACAATATTCTAGTTATTTTGAAATGGACAATGCATCCCGGTTAACTAGCCACCCTGCTGTGCAGCAGCATACCAGAACTTCTTTATCCTGTTTAACTACAGCAGCAGACCTATTGCCCAACATCTATTTGCCCTCCTCAGGGGCTCATGACTGTTCTACTCTTGATATGCAAGAAGTCAATTTTTAAACAGAACATTCCGTCATTAGTGCAATGTCCACTGCACTCTTATAGTGTACTAAATAAATAAGTACTTTTGCTTTAAAAAAATTCTATGCATGACTGACATCAGGTAGTATTTTTATTTCTCTGTATGACATGTCATTTAATATAAATGTCCACCAGCTTCATCCATGGTGTTGAAAAGGACAGAATTTTATCCAGTTTATGGATGAATACTATCACATCTCTCTCTCTCTCTCTCTCTCTCTCTCTCTCTCTCTCTCTCTCTCTCTCACACACACACACACACACACACACACACACACACACACACACACACACCTAATTTTCTTTTAGTCATTCATCTGTTAATAGACAATTAGGTTGATTTCTTATAATTGGCTATTGTGAATTGTGACATAGTAGAGTGTGAATACAGATGTGTCTTTTGCACACTAATTTAAAGACAAAGAATGGTTACAGCTAATAAATTCATTCAGGTTGCAGGATAAAAAAATTGGTACATAAAAAATAGCACTTCTGTATATTAATATCAAACAATCTGAAGAGATAGAGAACATATTTTTTTTGAGGAAGGGCCTTGCTATCTAGCCCAGGCTGGCCTCAAACACACGGTGACCCTCCTGCCTCAGCCTACCAAGGGCTGGTACTACAAGTACATGTCACCATGCTCAGCTAATAATTCCTTTTTCCAATTGATAAAAATACCGGAAAAGAGCAGGCAAGATGGCTCAGTGGGTAGAAACACTTGCCACTAAGTCAGATGACCTGAGTTTGATCCCTGCGACCCAAGAAGTGGAAGAAGAGAACCAGTTCCCTCAAGCTGTCCTCTGACATTGACATACACAAATCAATAATGTACAAGGACCTAAGAATAAGTTTTAACGAAGGAGATTGTATTAGTCCATTTTCTGTTACTGAAATGAAACTCTGAGGTTAGGTCACTATAAAAGAAAAGAGATTTATCTCAAAGTTCTGGATATGCAAAGGCAAAGCATCATCATAAACTTAGCCCTGGTAAAGGTCTCATACAAAGGCTTTCCTAATATGTTGTCTTGGCAAGAATTAAGTCAGCCTCAATCCCCGCCTGGGAGGACTGGAGAAAGTCCTGAAGCAGTGAAATCCTGAAGCAATATGTGTTGTTGATGCAGGCAGGGGATGCCTCCAAACCCGTGCACACACTGGCACCACTGACTAGACTTCGGGGATTACTGTTCAAAAGACAAAATTGGAAGGTAGACATGCTGGGGGCGCAGAGGGGTCAGAGGAGGGAAATGGGGAGGGGAGCTTTTCATTGTAGATATGCTTGAAATTCTCAAAACTAAAGAAGAAAACTAAAAACAAAGAATTAACTCAGAGTCCCAGAACAACTACCTAATGACTTCTGTTGACACATCCTAGTGACCTAAGGACCTCCCACTAAGCTCTTAAAGATTCCATAACACAGCTCTCTTCAGGACTAATCTTTTGACACATAAACTCACAGAGTACAAATGACATCCAAACCATAGCAGAGGTACAATCTCTCCAATGACATTTATGTGGGTGGTGGTGGTGGCAGCGGCGGTGGCGGTGGTGGCGGCGCACGCCTTTAATCCCAGCACTCAGGAGGCAGAGCCAGGCGGATCTCTGTGAGTTAGAGGCCAGCCTGGGCTACCAAGTGAGTTCCAGGAAAGGCGCAAAGCTACACAGAGAAACCCTGTCTCGAAAAACCAAAAAAACAAAAACAAAAAAAAAAAAAACCAAAAAAAAATGTATGAAAGAAATTGAAAGTGATTCACAGCAATGAAAGGGTAGCTCATGTCATGGATTGGCAGAATTGATATTGTTAAAATAGCCCTTGGATCCAAAGTGATCAACAAATTCAAAACAACTGCTTTCAAAATTCTAATTACATTCTTTACAAAAATAGAAAAGTATTCTAAAATTGGTAAGGAACTACAAAAGACCCTAAATATCCAACAATTCTTAGTGAAAAGAACAAAGCTGGAAGCATCATGCTCTCTGACTTCAAAATACAGCACAGGGCTGAAGAGGCCTTCGTGGGCAAGAGCACTTTTGCAAGTTCAATTCCCAGCATCCACAAACACCTCCAACTCCAGCTCCAAGGGAGCCAGAGTTCTCTTCTGACTTTCAAGGGCACCCACATGCACCTGCACACACAGGATCATACACACAAAAATAAATAATAAAATGGAGCTTCCTTTTTAAAAAGAATACATTATCAAGCTATAGTATCCCAAATACTATGCTACTGATACAATAATGCACACAAACATCAAGGAACAGAATGGAAAGCACAGAAACAAATCATATATTTATAGCTAACTGACTTTTGGTTTTGTTTTGGGTGACAGGGTTTCCCTGTACAGCTTTGGCTATCCTGGAACTTGTTCTCTAAATCAAGTTGGCCTCAAACTCAGAGATTCACCTACCTCTACCTCCTGAGTGCTGGAATTATAGACCACCAATGAGCACCAACTGACTTTTAACAAAGGAGTGGGCAAATGACAGTCTCTTCAAACATGGTCCTAGGAAAACTAGATATTCACAGCAGAAAAATGAAACAGGATTCCTACTTTTCACCAATTAAAAAAAACAAGCCCAAACAGATAAAACATTTAGTGTAAGACCACAAGCTAAGAGATTACTTAAAGAAAACATAAGGAGACCTCATCACAGCATTGATAAAGTACCAATAGCATTGGAAACAAACAGATAATAGACAAGCAGGATTACAGAAGCAGCACAGTGCTTTCCTACAGCAAAGGAAACAATCTGACCAGAGGGTAAGATCCAGAATTTTCAACTGTACTCTGTGTGTATGCATAGGTCAGAGGACAAATTTCAGGAGTTAGTTCTCTCCTTCTCTCATGAGTTCAGGGGATTCAATTCATCAGATTTTCAAAGCAAGAGCTTTTTTTTACCCAATGAGCCATCTTGCCAGCCCCCATTTTTTCTTTTTAATATCTAAAATTGATAAAAAAAAAAAAACATGTTAAAAGCTAAAAAGCAAAAAAACAACTCCCCAAACTAACCAACAAAAACTAGTCTAGATATTGTAATCCTAGCCCTTGGGAGACTGAAGCAGAAGGATTCCCAGGAGTTTAAGGCTAGTCCGGGCTAAAAGGAGGGGGAAACACCTGAAAGTAATCCAATCTTTAAAGCAAGCCAAATATCTCAATAAAATTCTGTTATTCACCCCTCCACATTGTCATTGTTTCTGCTGTTATAGTTTAGACAGGGTCTTACTCTTATGAAGGCCAAGATGACCTTTAACTCACAATCCTCCTGCCTCTGCCTTGTGAACAACTAGATTCAGAGATACATGACACTACACTTAGCTCTAAACAGGCACTTCTTAAAAGACATCAGAACCAGGGTTGGGGATTTAGCTCAGTGGTAGAGCGCTTGCCTAGCAAGTGCAAGACCCTGAGTTCGATCCTCAGCTCAAAAAAAAAAATAATAATAATAATAATAAAAAAAATCAGAACCAGGTGAAGTGGTACATATCTCTATTCCCAGCATTCAGGAAGCCAAGGCAAGAGGACTGCCATGACTTTAAGACCATCCTACACTACAGAGTAAGTTCCGGGCCAGCCTCAATTACAATTTGAGGCCCTGTTTCAAAACAGAAACAAAAATAAAATGAAAAGATGACCCACAGATATAGGCGAATCAGGTAGATGCAAATCAAACCATGTTGAAATGTCGCCTAGACCCAGTAGGAATAGCTGTCATGAAAAACACAAAAATAAGGAACTTGCCAGAAAGACAGAAAATAAAGAACAATCAGACCACAACCCATAGAACCATGGAGGCTACATATATATAGCATGGAGGTCCCTAGGACAACTGTGGCTTATAATAAATTTCAATTTTAATCAATTACTGAAAAAAAAATAGCCAAACGAATGGAAACACATGAACTATGAACCAAAGGCTGAGGGGCCCCCAGCTGGATCAGGCCCTCTGAATAGGTGAGACAGGTGATTGGCTTGATCTGTTTGGGAGGCATCCAGGCAGTGGGACCAAGTCCTATGCTCATTGCATGAGTTGGCTGTTTGAAACCTGGGACTTATGCAGGGATGCTTGGCTCAGGTTGGGAGGAGGGGACTGGACCTGCCTGGACTGAGTCTACCAGGTTGATCGCAGTCCTCGGGGGAGGCTTTGCCCTGGAGGAGGTGGAAATGGGGGGTGAGCTGAGGGGGAAGGGGAGGGGGTGGGAGGGGGGAGAACAGGGGAACCCATGGCTGATATGTAGAACTGAATGGTATTGTAAAATAAAATAAAAGGAAAAAAAAAAAACAAAAATAAGGAGTTTGAGTGAGGCTATGAAGAAAGGGGGACCATTATACATATTTGATGGGAATGTAAGTTAATAAAGCCACTGTGCAAAACAGTGTAGAGGTCCCTCAAACACTAAAACACAGGAACATGTACAAAACTGGAAAAATCCAGCAATCCAGTTTCTGGTTATGTATCCAAGGAAAATGAAATTATCATGATCTTAGACTGTATTCCCATAACTACTAGTGATGGCAATTACAATTTTGTGTTTATCAGATGTTTTTAAAAATAGCTTTATTGAGGTGTCATTTAAAACCACAAAATTTAGCTATAAATGTTCAATAGATTTTCTTTTGGTAAACTTACAGAGCTATGTGACCATCTTCAAAATCCAGTATGATTTTTTGATTAGATGAAATTGTACATAGATATGAGGAATTTCCTTAGATGAAATTCCATGCACAGCTAATCTCTACTTCCTTAAGCCTAAAAAAACCACATCTATTTCCTGTCTCTATAAATTTCATCATTTCTGAACACTTTCTGTAAATGGCGTAAGAGGACATGGTCGTTTGTAGTTATTATTGAGTGCCTGCATGTATGTGTATGCAAGATGTGCATGCAGTGCCCACAGAGGACAGGAGAGGGTACAAAAGCCCCTGGAACTGGAATTACCCTTATGAGGTGCTATGTGGTGCTAGGAACCACTGAGCCATCTCTCCAGCCCCTCCTTTGTAGTTTCTGAAGTTCCTATGTTATATTATATATTCCTATGTTCCTTTTATTGCTGAACAGTACAGTGAATGATTATATGACCTTTTGTTTGTTTATTCATCCACCAGTCTATAGACATTTGGGCCATTTCTGATTATTGGCTATTTTTCATTTGGTTTTGCTTTCAGACAGGGCTTCGCTCTCTAATGTGGACTAGCCTTCAACTCATGGTGATACTCCTGCCTCAGCCTCACAGTACTAAGATTACAGGCATGATCTACCATGCCTGGCCCTAGTTGTTGACAATTATAAATAAAGCCAGTATGAATATCTGTATTTTAGCTCTCTGTTAAACTACAAATACCTGAGTCTGCAATGAGGTTGCATATTATGGCTGCAACACATGGCAAAACTGTTCACCTAGTGCCTCATATAGAAGACAATAGGAAGATGAAGAGGCTGGAGTCCCAATATCCTCCTTCAACAACTTTCATCCTATGGCCAGATGGCCTTCTCTTAGGTTTGATCTTTTAAAGTTCCTATCACCTACCAATAATGTCATAGGCTGGGGACAAAAACTTTTAACACTTGAACCTTTGGGGACATTCCTTCTTTAAACTATAACAAGAGCAGTGTGAATCATCTTTAAAATCCAATATGAAATTTCCATCAATGGATCTGTTTTCTGTCTCTATAAATTTTCCCATCTATCCCAGGCTGGCCTTAAATGTTCCTGGGGACACTTGTTTTGATTTCTTTGAATGGTTGTACTAGATCTCAAGCTTTCTGAAAGAGGCTGTACCATTTTACATTTCCATCAGTAATGTATGAGGGTTTCAACTACTCTACATTTTGTTTAAAACTTGCTGTCTTAGCCGGGCGGTGGTGGCGCATGCCTTTATTCCCAGCACTCAGGAGGCAGAGGCAGGCAGATCTCTGTGAGTGGATCTCTGTGAGTTCTGAGGCCAGCCTGGGCTACAGAGTGAGTTCCAGGACAGGCTCCAAAGCTACATAGAGAAACCCTGTCTCGAAAAACCAAAACCAAACCAAAACAAAACAAAAACAAAAAAAAAAATTGCTGTCTTTTGAAATAGGGTGTCACATATCCCAGGCTGGCCTTAAATTCTCTGTGTAGCTAAAACTGACCTTGAACTCCTGATCCTTCTGCCTTATGCCTGCTGCAGGATGTCTTTCTATATGCTGTGAATATGTGTTGCTCTGATTGGTTGATAAATAAAGCTATTTTGCCTATGGTAAGGCAGCTTAGAGGTAGGTGGGAAATCCAGGCAGATATACAGAGAGAAGAAAGGCAGAAGGGAGAGATGCTACCGGCCAGCAAGGAGAAGCAACATGCCAAGACCGTTAGAGCCATGGAACACATGGCAAAACATAGATTAATAGAAATGGGTTAATTTAAGATATAAGAGCTAGCTAGTAAGATACCTGCCATAGACCATACAGTTTGTAAGTAATATAAGCCTCTCTGTGTTTAATTGGGTCCAAGCAGCTGCAGGACCAAGGACACAGGAAAACTTACAGCTACATATGCCCAAATTTGTTACACTGTTTTTTGAAAAAAGACTTTATATGTATGTTTTACCTGTATGTATATTATGTGGACCACCTAAAATATTGATCAAGGCATGATGGCACAGGCCTTTGATCCTAGCACTTGAATTTAGGCCAGCCTGCTCGACATAGTAAGTTCTAGGCCAGCCAGGGCTTTTAAGGTGAGACCATGGCTCAAAAAACAAAAACAAAACCACCACCAAAAAAAAAAGGGAAGGAAAGATGGAGAGTTCAAGGCTAAGTCAGTTTAATGCTAACCTGAGCTACATGAGACCCTGTCTCAAAAAAGAAAACCTGTTTTAAAGGAGAACATTGTTTTGAGAGGCAGTGAATTTCCTTGTTCCTTGATCCTGGTGAAACACAATTTAGGCTTTGTCCTTCCTCAGAGAGAGGTTCTCAAGTGTGGCTTTTCAACTGAATGGCTGTGTGTTAAAAACATAAAAAATGGCTAGGTCAGAGTCCCAAGAGCTTTGACACTGGGTGACCTCTAGTATTTCTATTCTTCTTTCAACTCCAGAGCAACTAGAATTCTTTCCAGGCCTGGCAAAATGTCACGCTGTGAGTGTACAGGCTAGCTGTTAACTAATGACCCACAAGGAAAGCACAAAGTGACATCTGGGGACCCTATACTTTTCTTCCTCTCTGAAACCCTGATTCTGATCTCTGCCCCCTATGTCCAGTGACACTAATGTACTGTGCTCAGACTCTACTTCTGTATGCTGCAGTCAGAAAATTCTTCCCCAGGCAGTTGTGAACATGGGGCTCCTCTCATGAGGTTCCTCCTATCACAGAATGTACTGGGAATGCATGTGTGCACAACCATGCTCAGCTATAATTCAAATTTTAAAAATATGTAAGTGTGGGGTTGGAGAGATGGCTCAGTGGTTAAGAGCACTGACTGCTCTTCCAGAGGTCCTAAATTCAATTCCCAGCAACCACATGGTCGCTCACAGCTATCTGTAATGAGATCTGGCGCCCTCTTCTGGCCTGCAGGGACATATGCAGGCAGAATAGTATATACATATAAATAAATAAATAAATAAATAAATAAATAAATAAATAAATAAATAAATAAATCTAAAAAAAATGTGTTAATTTTGTTTTAAGTATATACTGTGTGTTGAGTAGATTCTCACTCCCACCCTCAAAACCTTTTCTTGCCTCTTCCCCCTTGCCTCAGTCCCTCCAAACAGCTTCACTTCTACAGTCATGGAACACATGCTTCTGTGATCTATACAAAATTTAGGAACTACAAACGAGGGAAACCATATTTGTCTGAGACTGGCTTAGCTCCCTTAATGATTATTTACAGTTGTATCTATCTTCCTACAAATGACATGGCTGAAAAAAATCCCCTTATGTATATACACCACAAATTCTTTATCTATTATTCCTCTCATTGGACAATTAGGCTGATTCCATAACTTAGCTGTGTTGAACAATGCTGCATTACACACTGATGTGCAAACATCTCTGTGACAGTTGACTTAAAGTCCTTTGGGTAAATACCCAGGTATGGATGGCATAGCTGGGGTATATCCAATATCCACTTTTAGTTTTTCCAAGAAACCTCCATCCCGGCTTCTATAATGGCTATCCAAGTTTACATTCCCACAAGTAACATATAAGGGTTCCTTTTTCTCCACATCCTTGCCAGCATTCCTTATTATTCTTTTCTTAATGAGCGCTGCTCTGAATAGGGGAAATGGAATCTCAACATAGTTTTGATTTGCATTTGCTAATGAGGTCCAACATCTTCTCATGTTTATTGGTCAAGGGGATGGGAAAGATGACTCAGCAGTTAAGAGAACTGGCTGCTCTTCAAGAAGATCCAGCATTCACATGGCAGCTCACAACCCATCTATAAGGTGATCTGACACCCTCTTCTGGACTCCTCAGGCACCAGGTAAGCAAGTGGTTCACAGACACACATGCAGTCAAAAGACTCATACACATGAAATACAAATAATTTTAAAACTCGAAGCCAGGGCTGGGATATAGCTCAGCAGTGGTAGAATGCTTGCCTAGCATGCATGAATCTCTGGGTTCAATCCCTATCACCAAATAAAACTGGGCATGGTAGTACATGCCTGAAATTCTGGTACTTGAGAGGTAGAGACAGAAGAAAAACAAATTCAAGGCCAGCCTTATGAGATCCTGCCTCAAAAAAAAAAGTTAAGCAAGGCATGGTGACTCATGCCAATAATCATGTTAATGTGGGAGGCAAAAGCAGAGAAGGATCACCAGAAGCCATCCTGGTCTACAATAATATATTCTAGGCCAGACTGGGCTACTTAGTGAGACTCTGTCTCAAAATACCTTGATCAAGCCAAACCAAGCAACAGACTGAAGATATAACTCAGTTGTAGAATGCATCACAAGGTTATAGGTAAATTCCACCATAAAACAACACGTAGGTAGAATATAAAAGGCTCAGCCTATGAAGTGATTAAGTCTTAGATTATACCAAATAAAATGCTACCATTAATTAAAAAACAAGAAACTATGAAGTGGACACAGCCTGATCCTCTAGCCTCTACGTTACAAATGCTAGTATTACACGTGTGGACCACTGTGCCTATCTAAAGTGCACATGATTCCACAGCTAAGGTATTGGGTGAATGTAAAGGAAAAGAATGTGGCAGGGGCATGGTTCAGTTGGTAAAGTACTAACATCACATGCGAAACACCCTGGGTTCTATCCCTAGTACCACATAAACTAGTCATAGTGGTGATACATGCTTGCTTGCAATACCAGAACTTGGGAAGTATGAGCAGGAGTTTAAGGTCAGCCTAGGCTGTGTGCTATTTTTAAAATATGGTCTCACTTATGTAACCCTGGCTAACCTGGAACACACTATGTAGACCAGATTGGCCTCAAACTTACAGAAATCTATCTGGAATTAAGTGTTGGGAATTAAAGATACCTGGCTATGGCATCTTCAGGAAAAATAGTTACATAGGAGGAAACATTTCCTAATTCAGTTTAGGCTTTACACTCACTTCTTTTTTCTTTTTTTCCCCCTAACTGCCTGACTCCAAATTCACTTTATTCTAGTTCCATGAAAATGAATCCTGGCCCTCTGCCAGCTGGCATACTTGGAGTTCTTGTCAGTGAAATATTAGTAAGGCACCACAGGACTTGGGTTTGCTTCCTGATTCCACAGCATGCATGTCTCTAGCTTGAGGAGCCTGTCTGGGCTGTGCTCGTACAGGGCACATGTGGTCTGGACTCTGTAACAGCTTCCCCAGAAACACCCTTAGGCAGTTTTCACAGTTACGTACATCTGGCAAGACACTTCCCTCTGTAATTTCTCCAACAGCTAGAGGGCAGACTTCAAGTAAGTTCTGCTAGTGTGGTACCAGTGCCTCCTTAAACATTTAACAAGCCCCAGCTACACCTCTCCAAGTTTTGATTTCTCAGAAGTAGGTGGGGAGACTCTTCCTTGATCTTCTAGAATAGTCATGCAGCAGTTTTGGAGAACTATAAAGGTAGGAGGTCTCCCAAGGATACTCTAATCTCAACCCTAGCATTAGTAATTATAGTAATGCTATGCTTGTTATTCTATCTAGTCCTCATATATATATTCCTTAGTTTCCTTTATTTCCATTACTCCTACCCATTAAGGAATTCTTCATACTAAATTTTCCTTGTACAAAATATCTGTGTTCTTGCTAATAATAATAATTAAGCCTAGCCTAATGAATTGGTATCAAAAAGATCCTAGAGAGGCAACTCAAGAGAAACCCACACTAGCATATGGGAACTGTTAACCAAACGCCTTCAGACTGAGCACAGTGCTCTTTGCAAATGGGAAATGAGCTGCTAGCAATGTTTGGCAGGCAGGAACATCACAATCAAGCTACGTTCTGTGATTCATAAAGTACCAACTGACACAAATGTTTGAAGTCTCAAGTGACTGCTGCACTGTGCTAGCAATAGAGATGACCTGCAAAACAGGGACTGGGTGAATTCTTGCCTTCTTACTTGTGCCTACAAAGAAAACTGCAAGTTCAGGTGCATTAAGTTTCAGCACAAGTTGCTCTGAGAATCAGAGGGCTTCCCAATAGCTCTACAAAAGTTGATTTCTTATAATCTTATGACAGATACTGCTGAATATCAGCTGTGAAGAATTTTGACTATGACAACTGACTCTTATCATGTCTCTCATAGGCTACTTGGACCCCTCCCAGCTGAAGCAGAAGCAGCTTGCCCTAAAGTCTATAGAAATAAGCTTCCCTCTGCTTAAAAATCACAACTTGTCTGGGATGATTCTTTGAAATATACTATCTTCCTCTACATTCACCACAGCCATATTCAACTAGCACTAGGCTCACAGCCAAGGTCAAGTGTCAGCATGATCTGAGCAGGCACAGACACACAACCTAAGGGCTTGTGAATCAAGCTGGGAAAAATGTGTAGGCAAAATGCGGTGGAGTGTCAGTGTGGAATAAACGCTATGCTATAACCAGAAGTAATAGACTAGATTCGTATTTTTGCCCTCGGGGTAAATCTTTCAAGCATTGCTGACAAACAGTGCATAAGGAACAAGAGATACACACAATACTATAAACTGAAGTAATTTAAAACATGCATGCAAAACATCAATATAGGACTAGGGATGTAACTTGGTAGAGTGCTTACCTAGCATGAACAAAGCCCTGAGTTCCATTTACTTTATAAACTGGGTGTGATAGTATAATCCTAGCACTTTAGGGAGGAAAGAATGGGGGGGATCAGTAGTTCAAGGTCAGCCTGTTATGTGAGACCTTGTCTCAAAAATATCAATATGAGGGCTGGGCCAGGCACGGTGGCACACACCTTTAACCCCAGCAGGCAGAGGTGGATCTCTGTGACTTTGAGGCCAGCCTGGTCTACATAACCTGTCTCAAAAAAAAACATTTAATAAGATCTTACACAAAAGGACATACATTGTGTTAAAACAGTTCCTAATGGGGGCTTGTGGAGGGAGGAAAGCAAAACCAGAATGAGAACGCTATGTGAAATAATTATAACACAGTAAAAAAAAAATGAGAGGATGACTAACCCAGAAGAAAAACACTCAGCTTATAAGAACTTTCAGTCCCTGACAAAAGGGAAATCTAACATAAGGTACTGGATCCCTCCCCCAAAGCCCAGTCCTGAAGATAATACAAGAGGAAAATTGATGGAAAATAATATTTAATAATTATGCTGGGTGGTTGTGGCACACGCCTTTAATCCCAGCACTGGGAAGTCAGAGGCAGGAGATCTGGGTTCGAGAGCAGTCTGGAATACAGAGCATGTTCCAGGACAGCCAGGGATACACAGGGAAACTCTGTCTCCAAAAAACAAAAAGCAAAGCAAAACAAAAAATATGTACCATATACTATGAGCCAAGCACAGGAACTCAATCATTTCCACCTCTGGGATACATATTACCAACCCTCTTTACAGGTGAGAAATCAACTACAGAGGTTAATTTTCCCCATGTTCCACAAGTGGTAATGCTGAAACTGGAATTTAAAATCACTAAGAAATGCCTAGAGATAGGCAACAGAGACTCCAGGACGGAGAGGGGTATCCTACTATGAATACCACCATGGATATAGGAGGCTAGGGAAGAAATTATGCATACGTGTCCTGTCCCCAACTTAGTGTTGGGAAGACCATTCCCTACTCCATCATCACTGCAAGCCAGCAAACACAACTGTCAAGTCACAGTAGTACCGAATCATGGAGCATGTTACATGGGTCACACTGAAGAGCCCAATCTTAGACCCTCAGGCATTGGGTATATCCTTCAAGGCAAGGATCTGCTGGAGCCTTTCTTAGGGAATCTGACAAACTCAGAGAGAAAAAAATTCTCTCAGGCACAAACCCCAAATTTGTAAAACATGTGAAGACATACTTTCAGAAATCATTTCTATGGTTCATTAGAATGTATTCTTTTCATTTGAAGGCTGGGGTATGCAAGTCCCACAATGCACATGTGCTAGTCAGAGAACTTACAGGAGTCCATGCTCTCTTACCATGTGGATCCTGAGGACCAAACTCAGGGTGTCAGGCTTGCTGGCAAAGGCTTCTTTACCTGCTAAGCCATCTCTACAGTTTTTTTTTTTTTTGAGATCAAGTCTCATGTAGCCCAGGTTGGCCTTAAACTTCCTGCATACATCACCATGCCTAGTTTATTCAGTGCTAGGGACTAAACCCAGGACTTTGTACTTGTTAGGCAGGCTGAGTATAGATTTTTTAATATAGATGTATATACACATGAGTGGGAAAGGAGGATGTGGTCTAAGAACTAGAAAGGGAGCTATGAGGGAGATAGATCTCAAGTGGGGGTTAATAGAAGGGGAATAACAAGAGGGCTGCAGCAGGGATAGAAGAGAGAAACAACAAAAACCAACAAAGTGTATGTAGATTCCACAACGAACCCCATTACTTCCTATGACAGTTACAATGAATTCTAAGAAATGGGTATCAGGAGTTCTCCAACAAATTCTCAATGTCAAAAAGCCTTCAGAGCATACATGTTAACCCCCTACTCAGTTTTCCTTTCTTTGAGACAAGAGTTTTACTGTTGAACCCTGGCTGGCCTTGAACTCAGTTCTCCCTGCCTCTGACTCCAGAGTTCTGGGATTAAAGACTTGTGCCAACATACCCAGCCAAAATGCCGTAGTCATCTAACAAACACAAAGCCCACTCATTTCAGGAGAGCAAAGAAGGGAGGGGTGGCTCAGTGGTTAAGAGCTTGTACTACTCTTGCAGAGGGCCTGAGTTTGGACTAACTCCAGTTCAGGGGGTCGGATGCCTGTGGCCTCTGTGGCCACTATATGCAGGTACAAATTAAAACAGTAGGAAAAGAACTTTGAAGAACAGGTCAAAAAAGAGGGTAGTCTTTTCAGCAAGACACTGGAACAAATGGTTATCTATATTTAAAAAAAAATAAATTTAAATTTCCAGTCTCATGTCACAAAAATTGATTCAGAAAGTTTTATCCCCCTAACATAAAACCTAAAACCACAGGATGGAGGCCCACAGAACAGACTAGATTGGCTGGCCAGCAAGCCCCAGGGATCCTTCTAGCTCCTGAGCACTGGGATTACAAATGGACCTCCATTCAGGGCCTTTTTACTTGGTTTCTGGGGATGGAGCTCTGGTCTCCATAGGCTGCCAGTTAAGTTTTGTGAAGTCAGCATTCTGCCACCCTTAAATGTATACTTCACAGAAAGTTAGGAAACTAGAAACCTCCTCCACAGAAGCATAACATTGTGGGTTGTTTTATTAACATCATTGGAGGACTCTGGTCCAAAAGTACTGAAACTCACTGCTATCAACAATTTCTTACTGACCCATCCCCACCCTTGCCCCTATCGATCCAAGATATGCAGGAAATCCAGGTAGAAGCAACAAGGGAAATTCTTGGTAAATGAGCCTTACTTAAGTGTGAGAGCTCTCTCTCATTTCATTTTAGGTTAAGGATTAAACAAAATCATCTGAATGACCATGTTTATCTAAGGTTAACTCATCACAATAGACAGTGGTCAGACCACCTCAGGGACTCTGGATGGCCCCTTATTAAGTATCAGCAGTGCCCTAGAACTGAAAGTTTGAGAGAGAGAGAGAGAGAGAGAGAGAGAGTTAAGAAAGAAAAAAAAAAAAACACTGGAAAGCCTAAAATTTCTACTTTCAAAAAGGTTAAAAAAAAAAAAAAAGAACCCAACACCACAAAGATACATGTTCAAGTTTTATTGGGTTTCCATACAAAACATTCCAAAAAGTAAGCCATAATACCTAAACTCTACATCCACTACCAAAATAAACCACACTTCCTCTATTACTCAGATTCGTTTACAACCAGTATATAGCCAGAAGAATCAAGGACAATTTTTTTCTAATTGTGTATTTTAGGCCTGTTGGGTCTGTAAACTTTACTATTTGTCAAAAAGTTTTCTTTGTAATTTTGACCTGCTCCTTACTTTGAATTTAGCATTTATTTTTACCCTAGTATTCCCTATGCTAAACTGTCTTTAAGAAATCTAAATAAATGCTTGAGAGTCAAAAGGTCTTGACAGAAGCACCTACTCAAGGAATTATTAGAATACAGAAGGCTGGCGTTAAGAGAGCTATTCAAGTACAACTACTGAAATTTGGTTAGGACCCTCGTCATCTGATGTCATCTGATGTGACCAATGGGGTTTACAAGTTCTGGATCATAAACATTAAATGTAATAGTACTAAATGGCTTTGTAAGAAAAATCTCAGAAGTTGAGTTCAATCCTTTCGCCCTGCAACTCAACTTATTTCCTTTGAGAACATCAACACTTACATTACTGGCTCTTAGCTTCCAAAGCAATAAACTGGAGTTGTATCATGATGTATTTCCAAGATGGAGACCTGAGGGTGAAGGACCTTTCTAAAACTACAGTGACCTGGTGACTGTCTTTGTTTCCAGCATCTTTCCACTATCTTAACAATGTTTCAGTTTTTACTTTCATTTGTAGCATTGCTCTCCTCTTCTAAGTTTTATAGGACAAGTAAATGTTTTTTTCCTGATACGGGAATTCCCCAAATGGTTTACTTGCTGAAAAGTAGATACAGTTATCACGGAAGCATCAGTTTTCTGATTGAGTGTTCTTCTCTGTGTGTGGTGCCAGGGATTGAGCTCTAGGCTTTGCTCGTATTTAGGCAAGCACTTCACCATGGAGTTACAGTCCCAGCTAATTCAATTTTCTTATAGTAAGTGATCATCAGCTCTAAATTGCAGAGTTGCCCCATTATTTCACCCAAACTACTGAATCTATACAAAGAGCCACGAGAACTTCTTGGGTAGGTACCTCGACTTACCAATTTCTTTGTCTCCCTCTCCTCATTTGGTCAATTTTAAGGAATCACCACTCCCTAATTAATGTTTAACCAATACTGATGCCTCCCTCCCTTGAAGACAAAAAAGGAACAACCCTCTATTGCCTGTACCAAACCAATTCTGATGAGCACTGGGTATGTAACTGCTGCAGCTTAGTGTCAGCATTCCTCTGCTTCAACAACTCTGTAAAAAAAGCATGTGATCAAGTTACAGAGAATTTTATACTGCAAAGCACTTCAATCCTCTCTCTTAAGTGCACACAACTTGGGTTTTCAGTTTAAGTATTAGCGATAAAGTGCCAGCTTCAAAATGTGGCCATATTCATTACAATTACTATAAGCATCAGCTTTGTAACAGTAAAATCAGATACCCTGCCATATTGTGCTCATGAAATTCGGAAGCTGCAGTGGCAGCTGTATCACTAACTAGTCAACTGAAAATAAGCAAGCACTGACAGCATGCATGCAATTCATACAACGTTGCTCACATAGCAAACCGTTAACTAAATAGCTCTTTGCACAAGAACTCTTGCAGGCAAAGAGCTGTTAATAACTATTTCAGAAACAGCTTACTGGTACTTTATTTAATCAAAATATATCTATATACCTTCACTTAAAATGGATGTACTAGGTTTTTTTATGACAAAACAAATTCATTCTTATGTCCAGAGTTTAGCATTATCCCATGTTATAGACAAATTAAGGGTCAGAAAATACTTGCCAATACCATAGCCACACAATGACAAAGCTACAGTGTTTAAATCTTTGATGGACACTACTTTCAACTCTTACCTGAGCATTTGATTTTTTCATACTGCCAGCTTTCTCTACTGTGAATCAATCAGCACTCCATGACAGTATGACTGTTAGGTTCAACCTGCAAAAATTACATAAATGAAAACTAGTTATTTCTCTAAAGGAAGTTCTTTAATACTTGCCTATAACTGTCCTTTTTTTTTTTCCAGAGAGAACAGGCAAGTTCAGACTTGCAGCATAATGCATTATTTCATGTTCTACTACTTCTCTTAATTGGTGGAAGGTTCACTGGCTTGGGATGGACTGGAATGGCTTAAATGGTTAAGTCGCATGGCTTATGGATTCTCATTCTTTTCCAATGGTGCACTGCCACGTTAAATCCATAAGTTGAACTGACAAAACATTTGAAGGAATAAGTGCAGTCTAAGGATTTTTAGTTGGAGGTCTTCAAGTTTACTATATTCAAGAGCATCTTTTTCAACTTCATGGCTGGACCTGGGTCATGCTGCCTCAGGTTTTTGCTTTTTTAAAGACCACTTGCAATAGATTTTTTTCTCCATACAGTGTAGTTTCATAGAACTAAAACAAGTCAGGCATCCAACTAAATGTCAAGTTTGCAATGGCTTATAGGGGCCAGACGGGAGACCCCAATCCTAAGCCATTTTTTATATTGACTAAAAGACTAATTTGAAAAATAAAAAGTCAAAACATGAAGCATGTTTAAAGGTCTTCATCAAAAATTTTAAAAAAAATCACCCCCTCCCAATTTCCAGATTGCTATTGATAAACAACAGCTGCATTAGTGCCTTTAAGTGCCACACATGCTTTAAAAAAAGATCCAAGTGTTGAATTTGGAGGACTTCTAATATGCTATTGAACATTTGTGGTTTTTTTCAAAAGTTTTTTTTTTTAATCTAGAAGGCATTTCCATTGCCATGAAGTACAGTATGGTTCACTGTACTAGGAGGAAGGTAAGTGCTCAATTTCGACTTAGACGGAAAAACTAGTTTGCTTTGCTTACCATCTTTGCTGTTTCACAGGCATTTGGTGCTTTAAATCTGATGTGGAATGCTGATAGATTCACTTTTTAGAAGTCATAAGCCTTTAGGAAGTTGGAGATAACTTCATTGCTTATCTATTTTCTCCTTTGCAATCAAGCTGTTCCTTTAAAAGTGAGACACTACAGAGTTGCAAAAATTTGAAACAGTAAGAGCAAGCATCGTTTTGCAGCTTCATGGTTGGTTTTGGCCAAACTTTTTATTTAGTATTCTGTAGTTGTTTAACACACACTTAAATGGTCTTACTAAAGGAGGGGAAAGGGAGGTCCTTGTAGATTCCCAAGGAAATGTCAGAAAAGCAAAATATGGCCTGCATCCATTTGCTTTTTGGGGTTTCTGGGTAAATAGCACATTCCTAGGAATCTGATCTCAGGGTTTTTTTTTATACTGTGAGCATTGAGGTTTCACTTGGAAGACACCCTGAAATCATGAAATCCTAAGAGCAGCACACCCAACCAACCCTCTCTCATAGCACAGGCAGGGCGATTCATCGCTCAGTGGAGACCACAGGACATATAGATGGCTTAATGTTTGTGGAAGATCTTAGGATTGCTTTCCTCATTTACTGGGAAAAATCAGGAAGTGGCCTTCAGGGACATTTTTACTTGGAAAATTACAACACTAGTACAAGTCAAGGCTTACACATTTAACATTTGCTTGTTGAAAGCAACTCATAATATCAAATAAAATTAAACATGTCTTACTTTTTCCCTCACAAGAACATAAAAATTATTAAGAGGAACAGGAAATTTTAAAAAGGTAACACAATTTTTCCTTTTAGTAGTCCTTGGGAAGTTTATGACAGAAAGTTTCCATTTTTTGTTTGTTTCTTTGAATGGGGATTTTTTTGGTCCAAAAGTTTTGTTTGTTTCTAGTATCTGCTTCTGCCTCCCCCTCTATCAGATCGGCTTCCTCCACGGCCACCACCTCTTGGTGCTCCGCGGCTTGAACTGCTGTAGGAATCACGTGGAGGAGGGTACCCCCTTTCCATAGAAGGGGGAAGCCCTCGTTCTTGTCTGCCAACGCGATCACGACCACTTGAGTAGAGATCACTTCGGCTGCTTGAGTAACTGTCTCGACTTCCACCATATCCGTCACGTGAGCTGCTGTAATCATCATAGCGACTGCTTCCACCATAAGATGGCGGGGGCCCTCGTGTAGGTGGAGCACTACGTGAGTTACCTGCAGGGTCAATGGTCAGGTAATATGGCAACACTATAAATTGTATATATACAACAGTTAAATCTGAATTTACAGAATTCTTGTATTATAAGTTTACTTTCTCAACTGGGAAGTTTTAAACTCTACCATTGCTGGCCATAAAAGGGAATTGCTCATCTGCTGAAATACGGAAATGGATTGATTTTAATGTTTGTTTGAAAAGACTGAAGACGTTGTGTATTTCAAGAGGACATTCCAGACAGCTTGTTATTTTATAGTAGACACTCAGCCACTTTCCAGTGATAAGTTGCAATTTTGAACTGTTGAGTTTCCTTCATATTGCAATGGTAAATATTTGATCTTGTTAATAAAATTTTTAAATTGTATTTTCACTGTTGGGGGAAAACACATAAGGCTGCCAATTTAAGCAAGCAAAATCCCCTCCAAAGCAAGCGAACAGCCTCAAAAGAAAAGACACAAAAACCGAAACAAGGAAAGAACCAAAAAGCCCTTCACAAAACTAGGAAAAAGCCCAGCTGATAAAGTTACCCCTTGAAAGCAAGCAAAGGTCCCTTGAAAAGCAAGCACCACGCAGCCTATTAATCCAGCTCATGAACCTAAAACCTCAAGCTGGTGATATTTAAGATCCTTAACCAGTATCTTACCATAACTCTCATATGAATCTCTGTAGGAACCTCCACTTGGATGATCTGAATAGTCACGATCCCGACCATATCCATCTCTATCACTAAATAAAAAGCAACTTTTTAATTAAAATATATATTTTCCCCAAAATTACATGTTTATTTCATAATATAAATGTAATACACTCTAAAAATTCCCAAATCCTTTAAAAATAAAAGTCTTAAATCTCTTCATTTTTTTTTTTTTTTTTTTTTTTTTTTTTGGTTTTTTGAGACAGGGTTTCTCTGTGTTCTTTGCGCCTTTCCTGGGACTCACTTGGTAGCCCAGGCTGGCCTCGAACTCACAGATATCCACCTGCCTCTGCCTCCCGAGTGCTGGGATTAAAGGCGTGCGCCACCACTGCCCGGCAATCTCTTCATTTTTTTTTAAGCTGTCCAATGGAAAATAAATTTTGGGAGGATGAGGAGACATGGGCATGCCATCATCCTGTAGAGGTCAAAAGACAACTTTGTGGAATCTCTTCTCTCCCTTTCACCTTTACATGGGTTTCAAGGATGGAACTTGGGTTGCCAAACTTATTTGGGAGGTGCTTTTAACAGAGGAGCCATCTGCCAAGCCCTGGAGGCATGAAGTTTTACAGAAAATACTTAAAGGAAAGCACAGAAGTAGCCACTTACCCATAACCTCTTGATGGGTAGTCGTCACGTGAACTGGAATGACCATAATCACGGTAGGTATAATCTCTTGGTGGTGGTGCATAATCTCGGGTATCTCGAGAACTGGGGTAGTCTCTGCTTGAATAGCTACAGGAAGAGAATTTGGTTTATGCTTCTGATGTGCTCTCTTTCAACATAATTCTTCATAAAAGAAACTGCACTTTTCTGTTACCTGTCTTTAGTGGAATACCCATCATCTCTCGGGGACAAATAAACATCTCTGCGAGAGGGAAGGGGCTCCCTTCGTGGTGGACCTCCATAACTATCTCTTCCACGTGACACAGGGGCTTAAGGGAAAAAAAATAACCATCAAAATCTAGCCATCGAAAAGCTAAAGTGTAAACTTACACTCAGGCTAAAAAAAACAACAACAAAAAACTGATTTAATCAAATATCATATGTAGCTAAAACAGAATGCTTCCTAGTCACATAATTTCAGTGCTCATTAATTATAAATATGAGATTAATTGGAATCCCTAAATCAGTCTTAAGCATAAGCATTAAAAAGAACTTACTAATGTGTATGTGTGTGTGTCATGAATCTTAGCAGGTCATATTAATAAAATCAAACCTGAGGCCAGTTATTGGGGTGAATGCTGGAAAATCAGAGAAGCAGAACATGCCGCAGCTACCTCACCTTGCCAATTCCTCAGCTGATCCTGTTTCCTCATACTGGAAGCTTCTGTGTCCTCATCCAAATGGCTCTCAACTGAACTGCTGCTTCAAAGCCTGAAAGCTTAACCAGCCAAATGCTTCTAGTTTCTGGACTTCACGCCTTATATACCTTTCTGCTTTCTGTCATTACTCCCTGGGATTAAAGGCTCACTTTCTGGGATTAAAGGCGTGAGTCACCATGCTTGGCTATTTCCAGTGTAGCCTTGAACTCACAGAGATCCATGCTTCCAGAAGGCTAGGATTAAAGGTGTGAGTGCCACCATTTTCTAGCTTCTGTATCTAGTGTCTATTCCATTCTCTGACCCCAGATAAATTTATTAGGGTGCACAATATTTTGGGGAACATAATACCACCGTGTGTGTGTGTGTGTGTGTGTGTGTGTGTGTGTGTGTGTGTGTAATGGTGGGGGCGTGTGCATGCTATGATGCACATGAAGGTCAGAGGACAACTCTAGAATCTCAGTTCTCTTTCCACTTTTGTTTGTGAATGGGGGATTGGATTCAAGTTCTTGCGCTTGAGAAGCAAATGCTTCACCCACTGAGCCATCTCGCTGGCCAAGCATTTAAACGAATAAAAAGAAAGAAAACAAAGAGTCTCCCTAGGTAGGTCTTGAACTCATGTCAATCCTATTTTCCTCAGTGCTAGGACTGGACATGAACCAACCACCATGCCTAGCTTCAACCTAGTGTTATGGTAGCAGCAGAGATTGTAAAGCATGCAACAGTTACCTCTTCCCGCCATTCCACTGCTGCTACGAACTGGTCCTGAAGGTGCTGATCTTTTAGGAGGAGGACCCCCACTTCGTGGTGGTGGTCCTCTTTTTACTGGAAGAGGTCCCCTCGAAGAACTCATGGTAAAATTCATGGAATAGCCACCATCATCTATGTTAGAAAAGAAAGAAGATACATCAACCCAATAATCAAGAAAAAAAATTATAACACTCAAGAAAAAGACTAAGAAATATTTGCCTCAAGGAAAACAACATGAAGAATTAATTATGTGTGTCATGACCATTATCTTTTCTGCTTAGCTAAGGAGGCTAGGTTTGTTTTCCATTGAGCAAAAGAGTAAGCATGGCAAGAGTTCAGGACCAGCCCGAATAAACAACAGAGACCTTGTTTCTGAAATCCACAAGTCTTATAGACTGGAAAAACAATAGTCCTAGTCCTGAGCCATTTGGCCCATAGTTTTAACACTATAATTTAATTTAGGCCTCCCATATTTTCTTCTCAAGTCATGAACACTACATTAATTGGGTGAGTAATCTCCATGTCAAAGGCAGCAGTTTTCAACCTTTGGTTTGTGATCCCAGGGGTGGAACAACCCTTTCATGGGGGTCGCCTATCAGATAGTCTGTATACCAGAGATTTACATTACAATCCATATCAGTAGCAAAATTATAAAGTAGCAATGAAAGTAATTTTATGGTTGGGGGTCAGCACAACATGAGGAACTGTATTAAAGGGTCACAGCATTAGGAAGGTTGAGGATCACTGATTTAGCCTTTCAAAAAGAATGCATATACTGGTGTGGGTCTGCATCTTTTAACTTAAACACCAAGCCTGAGTTCCAATCAAATTACCCATGTGTCCTCCGCGTGAGGGTGGTCCTCTAGTTCCTCCACTTCCTCCTCTTCCTCCTCGAAGACCTCTGGGAGGACCTCTGCTCCTTGGAGGTGGAGGTAGTCCACGTCTACTAGTTTCAAATGATGGTTTGGTGGCTTGCTCCACCTTGATGGCTTTTCCATCTAAGGACTTTAAAAAAAATAAATTTTACCAAGACTGAAAAGAAACAAAGTCTTGTCAGGCATATAACCTTTAACATTAGCTACAAAATTTGGTTGTGGAGTCACTCTAAAATTCAGAATAGAGACTTGGTGTGGTCTTTTATTATGGCACTCTGGGGGCATAAGCAGGAGGATCTGTCTCAGAGTTTGTCAGCCTGATCTATAGTCAAGACTACATGGAGACCCCCTTCTTACTAAATAAAATAGAAAATATAATAAAATAAAATTCAGGATAGTACCACCAATGGCTATGATCAAAAGTCTCTGGATATACATACACAAAATAAAAATTCCAGAGCTGCTCTGGACCCAGACTTGGATAACACTTTAGTTATTTTTGTCACCAGAAAACCCCTTTATATTAAGCAGAAAATCATACCTTTCCATTCATATCTCTGGCAGCATCCTTTGCATCTGCTGGGCTTTCGAAAGTGACAAAAGCAAATCCTCTTGACTTGTTGGTTTCTCGGTCCTTCATCAAAAGCACTAAAACAGTTTGGGAGGGGGTGGTTACTTTCATTCAAACAAAAATAACCCGAGCACATTTACAGAAAGCAAGCTCAGAACTTCTTAGAGGACAAAATACGTTATCATGTCAGATGATCAGTGGATTCAAATTCATCACAGCTTGTCTTTTCATTTCAGTAACACAGCATATAATTTTAGATAACTCACCTTCCACTATTCGTCCATATTTGCCAAATACTGCTTCAAGGGCTTTCTCATTTGTCTCTGTATTGAGCCCACCAATAAAGAGCTTTCCTGGGCGATCTGCTTCAACCATTTTTTCTTCCAACTGATGGGAGTCTGCTGAAAAATAATATTATCTTTCTGGAGAAAGTTCCCTAAGTTTACTGAACAGCTTAACTGTGGCTCCTGTTTTATTAAAATCTTTATTCTTTAGTAACTAAAGACTCTGATAACCCTCAAGAACAGTAGAAAACCAACTGAAATACTTTTGGTTAACAGTGCAGTGCAATTTTCATTAACCCGGTTAATAGAGTCTGCCTAATTTAGCAAACCTCTGCCCTGGCTGCTTTTAGTCAAAGAACAGCTATTCGACGTTTGAAAAGGCAACTTTTACTTTTAAATGTATTTTTGATACAAAGTTGCAGTCTTAAGAGTGCAGAAACTAACAAATTGGGCCACCACACCCGGCTACTATATTGACCACTTTTAAATACTTTTTTGTATACAAGGTTGCAGCCTTAAGAGTGCAGAAACTAACGAACTGGGCCACCACACCCGGCTACTATATTGACCACTTTTAAACGTATTTTACTTTTTTTATTCAAGGTTGCAGCCTTAAGAGTGCAGGCGTTAACAGACTGCGCCACCACACCCGGCTATTGTATTGACCTGTTATCTTTTAAACATTCCGTTGCTATCAACCTTCTCGCTCCCCCTATCACCCTTCTCGCTCCCCCGCAGCGAAGGTATAAATAAGGTCATCAGTCAGATGCACCAAGTAAAGACCAAGCCCTTTTCTGGTTTAGATTTCCTAGTAAGTTTAGGCACAAATCTTTAAGTTAGAACAAAGTCGCTGCATCTAACCCAACAAAGATTGTTATCTGGTTGAAAAGATAAAAAGTGCCAAAGTCAGAAAATAGCGGAACTCAGAATCACACACTGTTCACACTCCTTCCCTGTGCCGGCACCTAATTAAGACTCATTAAAAACCGCGTGTTAAAGACAAAATGGCGACACTTGGATCCAACCCAGAACCACCAACAACCGCTGGGCTAACTAACTTTTGCATTGACACTGGCAGCGAAAACTCCAAAGGCTTCCTTTCTTTACCGCCAACGACCAGAGGAAGCCGCAGAGAAGTCAACCAGCCCATCATTAGCATCGGCGCTGTCCTGGTGCTAGTCCTGTGGTCGCTCTGCGTCCCTCCCGCCCCACCTACAAGGCTGTGCGCTGCGCCCTCCGCCCTCCGCCCTCAGGCGACAGCCAAACCTCCCGGAGACGCACGCAAGATAATGGACCCCCTAGTGTGCTGCTTCCACCCCTTCTGCTTTAAATAGGTTGACACCTTTGGGCGTCTTAAAATGGCGCCCGCCACCACTCTCTCCAGGGAAACAAATGATCTCCAGCCCTAACATGACAAGACTGTACGGAAAACAGGTCAAGGAAAGGAGGCTCCTACCCGAGGGGACTGCGACGGTGTCAAGTTCCTGTGAGCTCGTTGACAGGACCTTCGCCGCTTCAGTGACAGCTGCGATTCTTGAAACGGAACGAAATGACGCTAGGAATACTGCGCAACGAGGGCGAACAAAGGAGACAGCAATCTTTATACTACCCGGGAACGAGGCTGAAGAACCCGGATGGAAATTAAGCTTAGAATTTGAAGCACGAAGGGAGGGAGGGCAGTGGTTCCCAGACTCTTCATTGGCCATCTCCTATGTCATTCACTATTCGCTCCGCCTCTTCGTGTCTCTTAAAGTTCTTGCCGGTGTACAATTTTTACTGTTTGCCCTACCCCCACCCATTCTCCTCCAAGGCGCCTTTTAGCTTTGTGCTAAAACGGCACCCTGATTTATTGAATACAAAAGTAAACTTATTGAGCGGCCTAGTAGGCCAAGCATGGTGCAAAAGTTTTACTTTTGCATAAAATCTTAATTCCAAAAGCAATGTGAAAATGGTAGAAGTACAATGCCAATGTTGTAGAAATAGCAAACAAGTTTAGTTGCTACCTATAACTCCCTAATAAATGGGAAGAATCTGGCAAGTAATTGTTAGGTGAAAACAACTTGAATAGCACAGAAAAACCATCCATACAGAATAATTACTGACTACCTATTAGATTCCTATAACAACCATGAACTAGTGAAACTAGGCTAGGGCAGAGTTAAGACTGCCAAATAAAAATGCACGATGATAGCCAGGGTGCTGGCCCACACCTTTAATCTCAGGACTTGGAACGTTGAAGTAGGGCAGCTATGAAGCTATGAGTTCCAGAACAGCCTGGATTTGTTAGATGCTGTCTCAAAAAGAAAAGGCAAAACAAAACCAGGAAAAAATGCTACCAGTTATGTTTGAAGTTCAAGTGAGCATTCATACTTTGTTTTGTGTTTTGAGGCTGGTCTTGGAACTCACAGCAGTCCTCCTGCCTCAAATTCTCAAGTACTGGGATTACAGGCATAAGCTACCATACCAGGTTCTGATTCTAAATTTTTATCTGCCCCGTAGAGGGAAAATTACATTTTTAAACCCTTTTGAGGCAGGGGAATTCTCTCCCCACCACACACAGTGTTTCTCTGCTGTCCCTGCTCTGTAGACCAGGCTGGCCTTAATCTCAGAGATCCGCCTGCCTCTGCCTCCCAAGTGCTGGGATTAAAGGTGAGTGCCACCACCGCCGGCTAAGAGTTCTTATTAAATAGGAATAATTGTGAAGTGAGTAAATTGAAGCTCTCTTGAGCTTTTACATTTTTACATGAAGGGCACCTGTCAGTCATTCCAGCAATATCTATATTACAAAGCACAACATGTTTTTAAATCTATTGTCTTGACTTCCTTCTCTAGGATTGAAACTAGGAAAGATCAGAGGGAGGGAACCCAGACCCGGTAAGACAAATGTCTCATGTTCTCTCTCATCTGAGGTTCCTAACTCCAAATCTTCAGATGTGAGAACATAATCTGGATTACTGCAGAAATCAAGAAAGTAAAAATGGTATGATTTCAGAGGAGCAGGGTTGTATGAATCCTAAATGGTCTTAACAAAACCCAGAGCCATATCAGGGTGAAAGATCAGAGAAGCAGAATAAGCCAAAGCCACCACCTCTTACCTCACCGACTCTTCAGCCTGAAGTGCTGAGTTCCTGTCTCCTCCCACCTTATATTCCTTTTTCTCCCCAGCCATATCATTTCCGGTTTCCACCTTTCCTAGTACTGGATTAAAGGTGTGTGATCCCAAGTGCTGGAATTAAATGTGTATACCACCACTGCCTGGCTCTGTTTCTCTTTTAGACTGGATTAATCTCATGTAGCCCAGTGTGGCTTTGAACTCACAGAAATCCAGATGATCTCTGCCTCCTGAGTGCTAGGATTAAAGGTGTGTGCCACCACTGCCTGACCTCTATGTTTATCTAGTGGCTGGCTCTGCCCTTTGATCTTCAGGCAATTTTTGTTGTTGTTGTTGTTGTTGTTTTTTCGAGACAGAGTTTCTCTGTGTAGCTTTGGTGCCTGTCCTGGATCTGTCTCTGTAGACCAGGCTGGCCTCGAACTCACAGAGATCTGCCTGCCTCTGCCACCTGAGTGCAGGGATTAAAGGTGTGCGCCACCACCGCCCGGCCCTTCAGGCAAATTTTATTTGTTCAAAATATCACCACAGAGCAGGGAGGGTGAGAGTAGAGAAGGGAATAGCAGGGTACAAGTGATATGATAGTACAAATGGGGAGAAAGTTACTCTAATTAGGGAGGGGAAATAACCTTGGAAGAAGGAAGGAGGAGGGTAAAAGAACTGTAAGGATGTCTGAAAGGGTATGATAAGATATTATGATAAGGAATCATAATAACTATTTACCTAAAATACCTATAATAGGAATAAAATGGTGTATGAATACAAATGAAATTTTCTCATCTGGCCTGACAATGCTCCTTCCAGGACCAACTCCTGGAGCTCTCATTTGAGTTGGTCAGGGTTGTCCAAGGACTCACAAAACATTATTCCTGAGCTGGGCGGTGGTGGTGCACGCCTTTAATCCCTGCACTCAGGAGGCAGAGGCAGGCGGATCTCTGTGAGTTCGAGGCCAGCCTGGTCTACAAAGTGAGTTCCAGGAAAGGCACAAAACTACACAGAGAAACACTGTCTCGAAAAACAAACAAACAAAACATTATTGCTGTTGCCCTTGACTCAGAAGGTAAGTCCCCATGCTGAAGACACTTTGGGCACAGAACCTGGAGGACACAAGCTGGAATTGATCTGAATCTCTCCTTCCTGAGAACCAGCTATCCTGGCAACAGAAGGCACCATGCAAGTTTCTAAAGGAGGGATGCAACCAACAGTCCTATTCAGCTATGATGCCTACTAATCACCAAAACAAGCAATTTCCAACAATTTCTGAAACCACCCTAGCCATATTTCTGCCATTTTATATTACCTATTTATATGAAGTAGCATTCTCAGCACTGACTTTTGTAAAGTAAAAATATTGATCAGCTCTGAAAATATCGAAGAGGCTCTTTGTCCTCCAATATCAAATATTCAGCTGGGATCACATAAACCATATAATTTATTATCACTGAATGTTCTATTTATATACCTGTTTTATATACTTACTTACTCTCGGTTAAAAAAAAACTACTACATGGGAACTTTTTTTAAAGAAAAGATTTCTCTGTCTAACAGCATCTGGCTGTCCTGGAACTCACTCTGTAGACCAGGCTAGCCTTGAACTCACAGAGATCTGCCTGCTTCTACCTTCTAAGTGCTGAGATTAGAGGTAGGTGCTACCATTGCCTGGCATATGGGAATTTCTTTAGCTTCTGACTACAGACATGCATATGTATACTGTTGGACCCCAAAATTTAGGGTCTCAAGTGGGCGCCCCAAGAACCCAGACTCCAGTCCAGTTGATGCAATACCATGAGGATTTTATTATTGAAGCTTCTATATAGAAGGGTAAACTCTGCTCCTAAGAGCAAGAGTCCCATCTTACTGCAGCCCCATAAGGGCTTATAAAGGAAAAACCCACAAAACCCACAAGATTACAATTCCCATACAATTTCATTTCACAAGATCATGGTCTGATCACAGAGTGATTACAGAGGGGGTACAGTTACGTCAACAGGTACATTCTTCCTGAAACCTCAAGGGGGGCTATCAGGGCTGGAGTGAGTTTACACAAAGGTCACAGTAGTCCTTCCTGGAACACCTGCAACTCTCCCAGTCACAGTTGAGCACATCTCTTAACAGAAATCTCTTTACATTGTTATATAGTTGCAGGGGAGATTGAACAATGGCTAAATCAGGTTGCCCTTGGAACTAGATTTTTAGTTTCTCATTTCCTGGTGCTTGAAGTTTCTCTTTTCCTGAGGCTTGGGGGTGTAAGCTTGAAGGGCTAGGGTCTTTCAATACAACTGTGTATCCATCCTATTTCTTTTCCTCCTCCTATTGTAAAATAGTACATAGTAGTTCTCAGACTGTAATTAATGCTCCATAACAGCACAAACCCTCTCTCTGTGCATCTCCAGACCTAAAGAATCACAAACCTGGGGTTAGGGTGAGGAAAAATGTAACAATTTTTTTGTTTGTTTGTTTGTTTTTCGAGACAGGGATTCTCTGTGTAGCTTTGGAGCTTGTCCTGGAGCTCACTCTATAGCCCAGACTGACCTTGAACTCACAGAGATCCGCCTGGCTCTGCCTCCCGAGTGCTGGGATTAAAGGCGTGTGCCACCACCGCCCGGCAACAATTTTTAAAGATTTATTATTTTATGTTGTTTATGTTTGTGGTTTGCCTGTAAAAAAGGCCAGAAGAGGGCATTGGATCCCCTCTGAACTGGAGTTACTGACAGTGTGAGCCTCTATGGGGCTGCTTGGAATCAAACTCAGGTCTTCTACAAGAGCAGCAAAGTTCTTAACCTCTGAGCCACCTCTCCAAAACCAGGGGAAGCGTTTTGTATTTCAGCACCCCTCCAGGGGTGGAGATTTATTTTAATAGGGTCTCACTCTGTAGCCCTGGCTAGTCCTAAACTTGGTGTTGTGACAGGCTCCCAAACGTTAGCAAATCTAACACCATGTAGAGACACTGCACCGTTCTGACCTAAAAGTCCAGCATGTAGATCTTAACATCTGCTAAAATGGGAGCAAAGACATAATTCATCAAACTCCAGAGTTCTGGGAAAGTCCCTAAATGTACTAACCTTGCTTTTTAGCTTCTGTAGTTCCAATTCTAAGGCTGACTGCCCTTGCTAACTGAGGTATGTCAACCCAGAATGTGGTTTTTGTGCTTAAAAGCTCACCCTGAGAAAGGCTCAAGACAGCACTTGGGTTTCAAACACCCAGGGTAGTGGCCAGCCAGCTATTCAAAACTTTCTGTTGGATTGAATTAGTGTCCCAAAGGCCTTGTCTGGTGGATCCCTCATGAAACTGTGTAGATCAATCTGGCCTTGAACTCACATATATCTATCTGCCCATCTACTCCTCCTGAGTGTTGGGAATAAAGATGTGGGCTATCATGCCAGGCCTGAAAAAAAAAGCCATTTGTTGTTGTTTCATTTTTGAGATTAAGTCCCCACATAGGTCTGACTTGCCTCACATAGTGTATCCATAGATGACCTTGCACTTCTGATTCTCCTTTCTCTACTTCCCAGGAATTTGCTTTTTCTTTTGAGATAGGGTATCAGTGTAAAGTTCAGGTTGGTGCCAGATTTACAGTTTTCTTGGGTCAGCCTCTCAAGTGCTGGGCTTCTCAGCATGTGCCATCACACTCTGTTCCTGGAGGAGATAGGCAAGCTAGAGACTTACCACAATAGAAACGCAAAGCTTCTTCTCTGCTTGTGCTTCTTCCTGTGCCTTGGCTCATCCTCTTAGGACTATGTGTCATTAATATTCTTTTCTTCCCTCTGGAATACTCAACCAGAAACTTCTCATGCACATTAAAACATGCTCAGGACTTCTTCATACATGTCCCTCCCTCTCTTAATCATCCATCTTCTAGATATGACATGCTTTACATAATTTACTTCTCTGCAGCCAAACATTTTAAAGAGTCATTCAGGAATATCAATCATCTCATTCAGCAATCCAACTTTTGTGATTAATCCCAGAGCATTAAAACTGAGATCAAACCACAGGAGCTGAGTGGATGGCTCATTTGAAACTCCAACATCCACATTAAAAAAAATAATAAAAAAATTAAAATTAAACAGGAATCTGCAAGGCCAAGCACGGTGGTGCATACCCATACCTTTAATCCTGGCAGAAACGGGCAGATATCTGAGAGCTGAAGGGCGGAGAGTGGTCTACATAGTGAGGTCTAGGACCTCCAGGGCTATGTAGAGAGACCTGATCTCAAAACAAACAAACAAACAAACAAACAAACAAACAAACAAACAAACAAAAGTAAGAATGGCTGTGTGTGTGTGTGTGTGTGTGTGTATGTGTGTGTGTGTGATCTCAGGCTGGGCAGATGGAGACTGGAGGATCTCCAGAGCTCATTGGTCAGCAAGTTTTGCCCAACCAGTGAGCTTTAGGCTTAGTGAGAAGCCTTGTCTCAAAATAAGATGGTAAGCAGTAGGAAGACACCTAATGTCAAGCTCTGGTGTATACACACACACACACACACACACACACACACACACACACACACACACCTGAACTCATATGGTAGTAATACTTCCATGTTTGTTACATTGCTATTTATGATGCTTAAGAGTAGAAACAACCTAAATAATGTTTGGTTGCTTCTACCAAACAGATAAATGGATAAAGAAAATTTTGTCCATGACCAGGCATTGTGGCACATGTTTGGAATCCTAGCCCTGTGGAGACTAAGGCAGGGTGTGGTCTTTAATTCAAGGCCAAACTGGATTATGGAAGGAGACCCTATTTCAAAAAGTGTGGTGCATATGTACTGGTGAAATTATTAAGGCCACTCCACGTTGTTAAAAGGGAGGTTTATTTAGTGGCATAACTTACAAATGAAGGGATAGGTAGGCTGCAGGGTCTGGGAAAGACATAGCGCAGTCCGGTGGTGTTCCCTGGAGAACTCTGCTCAGTCTACCTCCAACGTCCAAGGTCCCAGAACCAAGAGAGATGACACATCTGGATCTCGGGTCTTCAGAGTCCTCTCTTGTCCCTTCCTTGTAGGCATGACAGTTACTGAAGCCTCAATGGGGGTTGTAATTTCCAGATCAAGGTTGGAATGGCTACCCACTAGCTCTCCCCCTTTTGTCTAAATAAGAAGGTTATAACCTAATACAAGACTATATACAAGGAAAGGTTATCAAATATTGTCCAGGAATAAAGAGGGTTAATTACCTAGATAAGATGGAAGTACAACTAATGCAAACAATATCAAGCAAGAAACACATATTAAAATCCAGAATCTAATACTTAATATGTTCTAAGATATTTTATATATATATATGTATATATATGTATATATATATATGTATACACACACACACACACACACACAAAGTTGTAACTATAACTGTTAGTCTTCAATCCCATCAAAGACCTGAGAAGGAATATAATGGTACCTGAGGTGGAAGGTGGATGCAAGCAACTTTCAGGAATCTTGCAAGAGTAGACAGAGACAGCTGGCAGCCTGGACAGTAATTTCTCAGGTAATATTATATCCTTCTGAGGTCTTTGATGTAGTTGAAGCTAGATAGTTACAGTTTTCCTTAGTTATGATAAAAGATAAGTTAGTTCTAAAAACCTTAAACTCACAAATATAAGATAGATAGGGTATCTTCTTTAATATTGTAACTGTAATTCTTTTTTTTTTTTTTGTTTTTTTGAGACAGGGTTTCTCTGTGTAGCTTTGCGCCTTTCCTGGGACTCACTTGGTAGCCCAGGCTGGCCTCGAACTCACAGAGATCCACCTGGATCTGCCTCCCAAGTGCTGGGATTAAAGGCGTGCGCCAACCACCGCCCAGCTTGTAACTGTAATTCTTGCTTGATAATTGTTTTGTTATATGTAATTTTACTATGTTAAAGTTAAAACCTTCCATTTTGAAAAAGAAGAAAAGGGGAAGTGCTGTGGATATTGCTCTGTATAAATAAACACGGATTGGCCAGTAGCCAAACAGGAAGTATAAGTGGGACTAACAGAGAGGAGAATTGAGGGAACAGGAAGGCAGAGGGGGAGACTGCTTGGAGCCGCTGCCAGGATAAGCAAGATGTAAGGTACCAATAAGCCACAAGCCACGTGGCAAAGTATAGATTAATAGAAATGGGCTAAATATAAGAGTAAGAGCTAGACAATGATAGGCCCGAGCTAATGGCCAAGCAGTTTAAATAATATAAGCGTCTGTGTGTTTATTTTATAAGTGGGCTAAGGGACTGCCAGGGCTTGGCGGGACCCAGAGAGAAAATTCCAGCTACACATATGTATAATAAAATACTATTCAGACTTAGAAGAAAACAAAATCCTGCAATCTGTATAGATGACCTCTGAAGGGGATCATATTAAGTTACATGAGCCAGTGACAAATAGAGAAATGCTGTATGAATTCACTTGGATTAATTATCTAAAATAGTCAAACTTAATGTTCTTTAGCTTTCCATTCTTATTAACAATACCTGAAATAATCTATGTATGAAGAGAAAATAGTTATTTGGGCAGCTAGTTGGAGAGGTTTCAACCTGTCCTCAGTTGGCCCTGTGGCTTTAGTCCTGTGGAGAGCATATCACAGAAGAAGCACTACAGAGAAAGAGAGCAAAAGCCATTGACTTTAGAGTAAGAGGCATGCAAAAGAGAAAGATGAAAAGTCTAGAGACCCAATATCACTTTCAAAGGCATGTGGCCAAAGACAGACTTCCCTTCTAAGGGCCTTTGGGGGACACTTATCCAAACCATAACACTGAATTACTCATGATATATAACGACTAGCTATCTACTATACAGCCTTATGTCTATAGATATCAACATCATATTATAAGCCCAACAAAATTGTTCATACCTGTTAATTCCAGTGTTTGGGAAGCTAAGGCAGGCAGATTGTTGTGAGTTGCAGGCCAGCCTGAGGTGCAGTCCAAGACCATAGCTCAAATGACAAAAAAAAAAAAAAATAAAATAAATAAATAAATAAATAAATAAATAAATAATTAAATAAACAAAATATATACTGTATATTTAAAATCTATTAAGAGAGTAGAACCAGTGGTAAGTGCTTACCAACATGAAAATAAAATAGAGAAAATCCAAAGAGCTATTAAATATATATAGTAGGTTAATATTTTGCTTACAGGATGGGAAATTAGCACAGCCATTTAGGAGTACAATTTGGTAGGACATATTAAAATGTAGAAAGCACAAGTAGGAGCAGGTGCTCCTTGGGAACCTCTCAGGTCATGCTGGCCAGGGAAGCAGGTAGGCTAACTGCAGATCTTCACCTAGCCATTCCTTCCCCCAAGTCTACTCTCCCAGTTTCACTTTCACTCTCCCAGCTCTATCGCAGACCACCTGCTGTGGCCTCCCCTTTCTCTCTGCTCCCATCTCTAGTAGATGATTAAGATCTCCTCCAACCATGCTCCCCATTCATCCTGTTAATTGATCCCCCAACTCCAGAAAGCATTCTCTGGAAACCCACAAGCTAAGCCTGCCAGTAAAGCAAGTAGGCCAGCAAAGCAGGTAGGTGAACTTCAAATCTCCACTCTCCCTCCTCTCTCCCTATCCAGTCCCCTAGTCCCACCTCCAGCTCTGTAGCAGACTACCTGTTGTGGCCTCTCCTCAATCTCTGACTCCATTCCCAGTAGACTAAGCAGATCCTGGTGGAACACCCTGCTTTCCACCTTCCTATGAAAATCCTTAGCCCTCCCCTCCTAGCATATCCTGATTCCTAATTATTATTTGGAGGGAGATTCTAGACAGGGCTTCTCTGTGTAGCCCTGGCTGCCCTAGAACTTGCTTTGTAGACCAGGATGGCCTTGAACTTTCAGAGTTCTGCCTGCTTCTGCTGGGATTAAAGGCATGTGCCACCAACACTGGCTCCATCCTGTTTGCTAAGTCTCAGCTCCTAATACCTGGAAACACATTTAACCAGAAACCTCAATGGCTGTATCTATCATGATCTCAGAAGAATTTCCTACCACACAACACACAGCCACCACACTTGCCTAGGAACTAGAGATTACAACAAACCCAAGGAATAAAACATCCACCCAACAAAAACAAGACCAGATATCAGTACTTAAAATTACAATTTTCCCAAACCCTAGCCATCTGCCTAGATGTCATGGTAAAAACATAATCAGTGACAGCCAAATGTATCCACTAGAGCCTAGCTACCCTACCACAGCAGGTCCTGAGTGTTGTAACATAGTTGAAACATAAGACAAAGACCTTAAAATAGCCTTTATGGATATATTAGAGGTATTTTGTGGTGGTTTGAATAAAAATGGCCACAATAGGCCCATAAGGAGTGCACTATTAGGAGGTGTGGCTTTATTGGAGTAAGTGTGACCTTGTTGGAGGCAGTGTGTCACTGGGGTCAGTCTTTGAGGTCTCAGAAGCTCAAGCAGGCCTAGTAAGTCAGTCTTTTCCTCCTGCCTTCCAATCCAGATGTCTCAGCTCTCTCTCCAGCACCATGTCTGTCTTTGTATATACAAATGATAAACAGACTGAAAAAAAAATCAAGGAAATGGTACATTTCACAATACCCTCAAATATTATAAAATACCTTAGTATAACTATCACCAAGCAAGTATAAGACTTGTATGACAAAAACATTAAGACACTGAAGAAAGAATTGAAAAAGGTATTAGAAGATGAAAAGATTTCCTATGTTCATGAATTGGTATAATTAATAAAGTAAAAATGGCCATCCTACCAAAAGCAATATATACTCATCTATTGCTTGGGAGTAAAATCTTGTACAGCCATTACAGAAATCAGTGTGGCAGTTCCTCAGGAAGATGGTAATGAATTTACCTCAAGATTCAGCTATACCACTTTTGGGCATATAACCAAAGGATACTTCATTTCACCACAGAGGTGCCTGTTCAGTCATGTTAGTTGGTGCTCTATTCATAATAGCCAGAAATTGGAAAAAACCTAGATGTTGCTGTGGAATGATCCTTTTGTACACTGTGAAGATGTGTTGATCTCATTGTTAATAAAAAGCTGACTGGCTGATAGCTAGGCAGGATTTTCGGGAAAGAGCAGATACTGGGAAGAAGAAAGGTGGAGACAGGGAGTCACCAGCCAGATGCAAAGGAAGCAGGGCATGTAGAAAATGAGGTAACAAGGTACCAGGCATGTGCATGTGGTAGAACTTAGATAAGAAATATTTATTTTTTATTTTATAATTAATTTAATTTTATATATCAGCCATGGATTCCCCTGTCCTCCCTCTTCCTCTCCCCCAAGATTCCCCCCCAATCCTTTCCCCTTTCCCACCTCCTCCAAGGCAAGGTCTCCCCTGGGGATTCAGCTCGGCCTGGTAGATTCAGTTGAAGCAGGTCCAGTCCCCTCCTCCCTACACCAAGGCTGAGCAAAATGTCTCAGCATAGGCCCTAGGTTCCAGAAAGCCAGCTCATGCACTAAGGACAGGTCCCGGTCCCACTGCCTCAGAGCCTCCTAAACAGTTCAAGCTCATCAACTATCTCACTTATCCAGAGGGCCTGATCCAGTTCCATGGGGGCGCCTCAGCTATTGGTTCATAGTTCATGTTTGGCTATTTGTCCTTGTGCTTTTTCCAATCATGGTCTCAATATGTCTTGCTCATATAATTCCTCCTCTCTCTCCTGATTGGACTCCTGGAGCTCCACCTGGGGCTTGGCCGTGGATCTCTGCATCTGCTTCCATCAGTCACTAGATGAGAGTTCTAGCACGACAATTAGGGTGTTCAGCCATCAGATCACCAGAGTAGGTCAACCTCATGCTTTCTCTCAACCATTGCCAGTAGTCTATTATGGAGGTATCTTGCTAGATTTCTGGGGACCTCTTTAGCACTCTGCTTCTTCCTACTTCCATGGGGTCTTCATTTATCATGGTATCTCTTTCCTTGTTCTCCCACACTGTTCCTGATCCAGCTGGGACCTCCAGCTCCCCTAAATTCTCTTTCCCATGACCCTTGCCTCCATTACCCCCCTTCCCCACGACCAGGTTGCTCATGTAGATCTCATCCATTTCTCTGTCATTGGGCAATCCCTGTGTCTTTCTTTGGGTCCTCTTTACTAGGTAGCCTCCCTGGAGTTGTGAGTTGCAGTCTGGTTATCCTTTGTTTTATATCTACTATCCACTTACGAGTGAGTACATACCATGTTTGACTTTTTGAGTTTGGGTTACCTGCCTCAGGAAGATTTTTTCTAGTTCCATCCATTTGCCTGCAAACCTCATGATGTCATTGTTTTTCTCTGCTGAGTAGTACTCTATTCTGTATATGTACCACATTTTATTTATCCATTCTTCAGTTGAAGGGCATCTAGGTTGTTTCCAGGTTCTGGCTATTACAATTATAATGCTGCTATGAACATAGTTGAGCATGTGTCCTTGTGGTATGTTTGAGCGTTCCTTGGGAATATGCCCAAGAGTGGTATAGCTTGGTCTTGAGGGAGATTGATTTCAAATTTTCTAAGAAAGCACCATATTGATTTCCAAAGTGACTATACAAATTTGCATTCCCACCAACAGTGGAGGAGTGTTCCCCTTGCTCCACATCCTCTCCAGCATAAGCTCTCTTCAGAGTTTTTGATCTTAGCCATTCTGACGGGTATAAGATGGTGTCTCATAGTCATTTTAATTTGCATTTCCCCGATGATTAAGGATATTGAGCAATTCCTTAAATGTCTTTCAGCCCTTTGAGATTGTTCTGTTGAGAATTCTCTGTTTAACTCTATAGCCCATTTTTTAATTGGACTGCTAGGTATTTTGATGTCTAATTTCTTGAGTTCTTTATATATTCTGAATATCAACCCTCTGTCAGATGTAGGGATGGTGAAGACCTTTTCCCATTTTGTAGGCTGTCATTTTGTCTTGTTGACTGTGTCCTTTGCCCTACAATAGCTTCTCAGTTTCAAGAGGTCCCATTGATTGATTGTTTCTCTCAGTGTCTGTGCTACTGGTGTTATATTTTGGAAGTGATCTCCTACGCCAATGCATTCAAGACTACTTCCTACTTTCTCTTCTAGCAGGTTCAGAGTAACTGGATTTATGTTGAGGTCTTTTATTCACTTGGACTTAAGTTTTGTACACGGTGACAGATATAGATCTATTTTCAGCCTTGTACATGTTGATATCCAGTTATGCCAGCACCATTTGTTGAAGATGCTTTCTTTTTTCCATTGTACAGGTTTGGCTTCTTTGTCGAAAATTATATGCTCATAGGTGTGCGGATTAATGTCAGGGTCTTCAGTTCGGTTCCATTGGTCTACATGTTGGTTTTTATGCCAGTACCAAGCTGTTTTATTACTGTATCTCTATAGTAGAGTTTGAAGTCAGGTATTGTGATGCCTCCAGAAGTTGTTTTATTGTACAGAATTTTTTGGCTATCCTGGTTTTTTTTTTTTTTTTTTTTTTTTTTTTTTGGTTTTTCGAGACAGGGTTTCTCTGTGTAGCTTTGTGCCTTTCCTGGAACTCACTTGGTAGCCCAGGCTGGCCTCGAACTCACAGAGATCCGCCTGGCTCTGCCTCCCGAGTGCTGGGATTAAAGGCGTGCGCCACCACCGCCCGGCTTTTTATTTTTCCATATGAAGTTGAGAATTGTTCTTTCCAGGTTTGTGAAGAATTGTTTTGGAATTTTGATGGGGATTGCATTGAATCTGTAGATTGCTTTTGGTAAGACTGCCATTTTTACTATGTTGGTCCTGCCTACCCATGAGCATGGGAGATCTTTCCATTTTCTGACATCTTCAATTTCTTTTTTCAGGGACTTAAAGTTCTTGTCATATAGGTCCTTCGCTTGCTTAGTTAGAGTTACCACAAGGTATTTTATATTGTTTGTGGCTATTATAAAGGGTGATGTATCTCTGATTTCCTTCACAGCCAGTTTGTCATTTGTATATAAGAGGGCTACTGATTTTTTTGAGTTAATCTTATATCCTGCTACATTGCTGAAGGTGTTTATAAGCTGTATGAGTTCCTTAGTCAAGTTTTTTTGGTCACTTATGTATACTATCATGTCATCTGCAAATAGTGAAAGCTTGACTTCTTCCCTTCCAATTTGTATCTCCTTGGTCTCCTTATGTTGTCTTATTGCTCTGGCTAGAACTTCAAGTACCATATTGAATAGATATGGGGAGAGCGGACAGCCTTGTCTTGTTCCTGATTTTAGCGGAATTGCTTTGAGTTTCTCTCCATTTATTTTGATGTTAGCTGTTGGCTTGCTGTAAATTGCCTTTATTATGTTTAGCTATGTTCCCTGTATTCCTGATCTCTCCAAGACCTTTATCATGAAGGGGTGTTGGATTTTGCCAAATGCCTTTTCTGCATCTAGTGAGATGATCATGTGGTTTTTTTCTTTTTCTTTCAGTTTGTTATATGGTGTATTTCATTGACAGACTTTTGTATGATGAACCACCCTTACATCCCTGGGATGAAGCCTACTTGATCATGGTGGACAATTGTTTTGATGTGTTCTTGGAGTCTGTTTGCCAGTATTTTATTGAGTATTTTTGCATCAATGTTCATGAGGGAGATTGGTCTGTAGTTCTCTTTCTTTGTTGCATTTTTGTTTGGCTTGGGAATCAGGGTAATTGTAGCCTCATAAAAGGAGTTTGGTAATGTTCCTTCTGTTTGTATTGTGTGGAACAATTTAAAGAGTATTGGTATTATCTCTACTTTGAAGATCTGGTAGAATTCTGTGTTGAATCCATCTGGTCCTGGTCTTTTTTTCGTTGGGAGATTTTTATGACTGTTTCTATTTCCTTAGGGGTTATTGGTCTATTTAAATAGTTTATCTGGTCTTGATTTAACTTAGGTATGCAGTACCTATCCAGAAAATTATCCATTTCTTTTAGATTTTCCAGTTTTGTGGAGTACAGGTTTTTGAAGTATGACCTGATGATTCTCTGGATTTTCCAATGTTAAATTTTATGTCTCCTTTTTCATTTCTGATTTTTCTAATTTGGATGCACTCTCTCTCTCTCTCTCTCTCTCTCTCTCTCTCTCTCTCTCTCTCTCTTTCTCTCTCTCTGTCTGTCTTTTGCTTAGTTTGGATAAGGGATTGTCTATCTTGTTTATTTTCTCAAAGAACCAACTCTTTGTTTCATTGATTCTTTTTTTTTTTATGGTTTTTCGAGACAGGGTTTCTCTGTGTAGCTTTGCACCTTTCCTGGAGCTCACTTCGTAGACCAAGCTGGCCTCAAACTCACAGAGATTTGCCTGGCTCTGCCTCCTGAGTGCTGGGATTAAAGGCATGCGCCACCACCGCCTGGCTTGTTTCACTGAATCTTTGCATTGTTCTCTTTGTTTCTATTTTATTGATTTCAGTTCTCGATTTTATTATTTCCTGGTGTCTATTCCTCCTGGGTGACTTTGCTTCTTCTTGTTCTAGAGCTTTCAGGTGTGCTGTTAAGTCACTAGTGTGGGATTTCTCCAACTTCTTTATGTGGGTGTTTAGTGCTATGAATTTCCCTCTTAGCACTGCTTTCATAGTGTCCCATAAGTTTGGGTATGTGGTATCTTCATTTTCATTGATCTCTAGGAAGTCTTTAATTTCTTTCTTTATTTCTTCCTTAACCCATTGGTGATTCAGTTGAGCATTATTCAGTTTCCATGAGATTGTAGGTTTTCTGTAGTTTTTGTTGTTGTTGAAATCTAACTTTAAACCATGGTGGTCTGATAGAACACAGAAGGTTATTACAATTTTTTTTTTGTATCTATTGTGATTTGCTTTGAGGCCAAGTATGTAGTCGATTTTAGAGAAGGTTCCATGGGTTGCTGAGAAGAAGGTATATTCTTTTTTGTTAGGATGGAATGTTCTGTAGATATCTATTAGGTCCAATTGGGTCATAACATCAGTTAAGTCCTTAATTGCTCTGTTAAGTTTCAATTTGGGAGATCTGTCCATTGGTGAAAGTGGGGTGTTGAAGGCTCCCACTATTAATGTGTTGGGTTTTCTATGTGATTTAAGCTTTAGTAATGTTTCTTTTACATATGTGGGTGCCCTTGTGTTTGGGGCATAAATGTTCAGAATTGAAACTTCATCTTAGTGGATTTTTCCTGTGGTGAGTATGTAATGTCCTTCTTGATCTCTTTTTTCTTTTCCTTTTATTTTATTTTACAATACCATTCAGTTCTACATATCAGCCATGGGTTCCCTTGTTCTCCCCCCTTCTGCCCCCTCCCCTTCCTCCAAGCCCCCCCTCCCCGCTTCCCACCTCCTGTAGGGCAAAGCCTCCCAGGAGGACTGAGATCAACCTGATAGACTCAGTTCAGGCAGGTCCAGTCCCCTCCTCCCAGACTGAGCCAAGCGTCCCTGCATAAGCCCCAGGTTTCAAACAGCCAACTCATGCAATGAGCACAGGACCCAGTCCCACTGCCTAGATGCCTCCCAAACAGATCAAGCCAATCAACTGTCTCACCTATTCAGAGGGCCTGATCCAGCTGGTTCATAGTTCATGTGTTTCCATTCATTTGGCTATTTGTCCCTGTGCTTTATCCAACCTTGGTTTCAATAATTCTTGCTCATATAAACCCTCCTCTTTCTCGCTAATTAGACTCCTGGAGCTCCACTTGGGGCCTAGCTATGGATCTCTGCATCCAGATTCCTCAGTACTTGGATGGGGTTTCTGGCACGACTATTAGGGTATTTGGCCATCCCGTCACCAGAGTAGGTCAGTTCCGGCTGTCTCTCTACCATTGCCAGCAGTCTATTTTTGTGGGGGTATTTTTGTGGATTTCTGTGGGCCTCTCTAGCACTTTGTTTCTTCCTTTTATCATGTGGTCTTCATTTACCATGGTCTCCTATTCCTTGTTCTCTCTCTGTGTTCTTGATCCAGCTGGAATCTCCCACTCCCACAGGCTCTCTTTCCCTCGACACTCGCACTTCATTACTCCCACTCATGTCCAGGTTGTTTGTAGATGTATCCAACTGTCTTGTTAAATAATAAACACAGAACCAATGTAAAGAAGAAAACCAAGAAATCAGAGCTAAGAGCCTTACCCTTCCTGCTACAGCTAGCTTTTCCACCAAGAGACCTCTCTGAAAGAGAGCTACTTCCTGTCTGTTTGACCTTATATAGACTTTCTGTTCTGCCTTCTCATTGGCTGTAAACCCAAACACATGACTGCCTCGTCATTGCCTGTCTGTAGAGACTTCTAGGTCTTCTATGGTATTGAGATTAAAGGTGTGCGTCACCACTGCCACGCTCTTGCTATGGCTCTAATAGCTCTGACCCCCAGGCAACTTTATTTATTAACATACAATTAACATTTTAGTACAAAATAAAATATCACCGTAGTTGTTCATGTAGATCTCAGCCATTTCTCTGTCATTGGGCGATCCTCGTGTCTTTCTTGGGGTTCTGTTTTCCAGGTAGCCTCCCTGGTGATGTGAGTAGCAGTCCAGTCATCCTTGTTCCACCTCTAGTATTCTCCTATGAGTGAGTACATACCATATTTGTCTTTCTGCATCTGGGTTACCTCACTCAGGATGATTTTTTTTCTAGATTCATCCATTTGCTTGCAAACCTCATGATATCATTGTTTTTCTCTGCTGAGTAGTATTCTATTGTGTATATGTGCCACAATTTATTTATCCATTCTTCAGTTGAAGGGCATCTAGGTTGTTTCCAGGTTTTGGATACAAACAATGCTGATATGAACCTAGCTGAGCAAGTGTTCGTATGGTATGATTGAGCATTTCTTGGGTATATGCCCAAGAATGGAATAGCTGGATCTTGGGGGAGATTGATTCCCAATTTTCTAAGAAAGCACCATATTGATTTCCAAAGTGGTTGTACAAGCTTGCATTCCCACTAGCAGTGGAGGAGAGTTCCCCAAGTTCCACATCCTCTCCAGCATAAATTATCTTCAGTGATTTTGATCTTAGCCATTCTGACAGGCGTAAGGTGGTATCTCAGAGTTGCTTTGATTTGCATTTCCCTGATGATTAGGGATGTTGAACAATTCCTTAAATGTCTTTCAGCCATTTGAGTTTCCTCTGTTGAGAATTCTCTGTTTAGTTCTATAGCCCATTTCTTAATTGGACTGTTGGTCGTTTTGATGTCTAATTTCTTGAGTTCCTTATATATTCTGGATATCAGTCGTCTGTCAGATGTGGGGTTGGTGAAGATCTTTTCCCATTTTGTAGGCTGTCGCTTTGCATTGTTGAGCGTATCCTTTGCTCTACAAAAGCTTCTCAGTTTCAAGAGGTTCCATTGATTGATTGTTTCTCTCAGTGTCTGTGCTACTGGTGTTATATTTAGGAAGTGATCTCCTTTGCCAATGCATTCAAGACCACTTCCTACTTTCTCTTCTAGCAGGTTCAGAGTAGCTGGATTTATGTTGAGGTCCTTGATCCAATGTCTGCAGAAGAGAGACAAAAAATAAAAAGTAAAAAAACAAAAAATCAAAACAACAAAAAACAAATGTGATCCTAATCCAAGGCCCCAGATGTCCCTAAGTCCAAGGACGGATCTGTAGCAGGCACAAACCACTGTACAACTTGTCAGTCACAAGGCAGGGACCTAAGGCATTTAAGGCAAGGATTCCCCAGGAGTCCAGACAGCATTGACTGCTTTGGCAAGCCAGAAAAATGTGTTATCCTTACATAGCCTGAGGATGCACCCGAAGGTGGGGGTCTTACTGTGAGGAATATATCTCAAACTGCAGATGTGGGAGATGGCTAGAAATTCTAGCCTGGGAAAGTTACACTGTGTGCTTCATGGTAGCCAGTGAAGACCATGGTCGGGGTTCCCCCAGTCTCAAGAATGCCAGAGGGATGATGGACGCTCAATGGTCATTCCCACAGATCCAGGAGACTGTTTATGCTGGCTGAAAAGTGGGGGACTCACCAATCGAAGTAGCAGTGTTGTGTGCAGGATCTTGCGGCCAAGCAAATGGAAAGTGGTCTGTCTTGGATGGAGCAGACTCCCCGGTTTACAGGTTACAGGCACAGAGCATCCGGAATGGCCTGTTGGGCCACGGTACCAGATGTTGGTTTTTAGCAGTACTCTTACACTGTGAGGAAAAGTCATGAAACATAACAGAATCCACTAACAAGAGTTATATTAAGATGTGGAGAGAAGGATAGATATGATCAGGCCTGCTGAAAGGACACGTGTGTGAAGCGGGTGGGGGGACCTGGAGGCTGGCTTTTAGAGGCGAAGCCCCACCTGCACACACAGGTCCACATGGCTACTCCACACATGTGCATAGATCACATGGTTGCATTGCACTTTCTGCAACCATGCAGCCATGGGGTGCTGTGGGATGTTCTGTATGTCCTGTGGGAGCCCTTCTTGGGTTCTTTGTGGCGTTACCCAGCAGGTCCGCATAGAGGATGATTAGGACCATGGGCCTGAGTGCAGGTGTCTGAGATGGTCTGCACTTGGCTGTGTTGGGGGATGGTCTGTATGTCAAGTTGTTCTGATTGATCAATAAATAAAACCTGATCGGCTGTGGCTAGGCAGGAAGGATAGGCAGGACTAACAGAGAGGAGAAATAAAAGGACAGGAAGGCAGAAGGACTGCCTGCCAGATGCCGCCAGCACAAGAAGCATGTGAAGATGCTGGTAAGCCACGAGCCACGTGGCAAGGTATAGATTTCTAGAAATGGGTTACTTTAAGATATAAGAAAAGTTAGCAAGAAGCCTGCCACGGCCATACAGTTTGTATGCAATATAAGTCTCTGTGTTTGCTTGGTTGGGTCTGAGCGGCTGTGGGACTGGCAGGTGACAAGGATTTGTCCTGACTGTGGGCAAGGCAGGAAGACTCTGGCAACAATGGGGTCATGGGTCACACAGGATGTATGACCCAGAAATGACTATGTGGAAATGACTAAGTGTCCTGCTGGGCATGTGCAACTGTGGGGGTGTGGTGGGAATTCCTATCAAAAAACATGTTAAGTATTCACTTATATGTTGATATTAGCTATTAATTTGATTATAACCAAGCTACAATCTGTTGGATCATGGAGATTATGTTTAGAGTAAGGGACTTGTGTGTGTGATAGATCTCATTAGGAAATGGAAATAGAATAGGTAGTATGGATGGATAAGGTGGACTGGAATTAGAGGATCAAGTTGTGGGGAGGGAAGAAGGAGGACAAAGGATGGAATATGGGAGAGACAGCTAAAATTAAGGGCCACTTGAAGGATAATATGGAAACTTAACACAGTAGAAGCTTCCTAAAATATATACATACATGAAGGTGATCTAAATGAAATCTTCAAATAATTGCAGAGACAGAGTCTCATGTGGTCATCTCTTGTCAACAAATGGAGTTTTCAGTACCAGGATTGTGTTACATCTAATTCAGATAATGTCTAAAGGTGTCCATGGGAACCCCTAAACAATCCAGGGTATTTCCAAGACTATAGGTTACTCTCCACAAACTGACAGAAAGACCCCATTGCTGAAGACAGCACCTACACAACTCATTGAACATGGAGCAACTGAGTTGATGATTGACACTTCACCCTGTGAGACCAAAATGAGCCATCTTAGAAATAAGACTAAAATGCTTTCACCCTAAAATTAAGGCCTAAGATTTCTCCTTTTGGGAATAGGCCATTAGTTACTCAAACCAGTCAGTTCAGATTCCAGAAACCAGGAAGTGTAAAAGTACAGAGTCACAAGATAGTCACGAGGTAATGCCTGCCAGACTATGGAATGTCCTCTCCCTGGTTTCCAGGGTAACTGACCACAGAAATGCCCCCACCTGAGGGCAGCCAATGAGAAATGGTGGCGGGCAACCACTCCCTTAGAAGTAATTTCTAGAAGTCCCTATAAGCGAGCCAATCAGAATTGTATCCATACTAGCACCCCTAAATGATGTAACCTTGTGACTTTTCCCTTTAAAAACTGAGCTTGCAGACAGGTGGGCACTTCCTCCAGCCTCCACTGCATTGGATGTATTGGACGAAGTCCCTGCCTAGGCTTGTATTGCTTTTGGATATCCAGAATTAAACCTTGCTTTTGCATTCTGGCATGCTCGTCTTTGGTGGTCTCTCTGGGGGTCACGATCTGGGCATAACAACCCCAATTCTTGTGGGCTGCAAGAATATATATTAGAGATTCAGCTGTGTATTAAAGATATACTTTGACTGGCCAAGGGTCAATCAAATGGGAAACCGTTTATCATGGAATATTTGGTGTTATACAGCTTTTAATATTTCAGCTGTCTTCTGCTATGAAATTCTTGTGTGACCAAATACTGTAGACCATTTGGCAAACAACTAAGCTCAGATCTGCTGAACTTCTAGGTAGCTAACTCTGCACTAAGCCTTGGAGACAAACAGGCTCCTAAATGCATAGCTTTGTTTCTTGTGCAAATGAAGCTCATACCATCCCTTGCCTTCAAGTCTAGTGGCTTTCCAGAGCAATGGACTAAGGACAATAGGGCTTTTGCATAACCAGGTGAAGTAAGGACTGGAGTGAAGGATAAGGCAGGAACAGCAGACACAGCTGCATGGCCAGAGAGAAGAGAGGAAGACAGAGGTTGAGTAGAGGGTAAAGCAGATCTCTTGTAGAGTTTATCAGGGCCAGGGGTAAGGAGCCAGGAAGGATATAGATGGAGGGTGAAGGAATGGATGATGAAGGTCAAAAACATAAGAGCTTACTAAATCTATGAGGACAGGAAAGCTGGGTACAGAGAGAAGTTGAATGTAAAGACAGAGCTGAAACTGTGTAGATAGAATTGACTTAGAAGAATAAGGTGGATGGACTAAAGAACTCAGTGTGCTTAGATTCATTTGATATCCCTCAGATTAGTAACCTTAACTGCTTGTAGCATCTGTTCTGGACCCTGATAGAAATCCCCTCAAGGCAGGCACTTGGGGGAATTGTTACCCAGTGTTGTAGCATCTTTGGTACAGGTAGGTACTCTGCATGCTATCAAAAAAGAAACATAAATGCAAATGCAGCCACAAACTCTTTGATATGCTAGTGAAATGGTGGCACAAAGCTTGTGGGAGTAACGAACCAATATCTGATTTGATGTAAGGTCCTCTCCGAGGGATGGAACCCATACCTGACACTGCATGGATGATCAAGAATTTGAGACTAGATAGCCCAGGGATCTAGGGTAAAACCAAATGCTACTGTTCTAAAAAGAAAAACAAAAAATGGAGCAATAAAATGACTCCTAATGACATTCTTTCACACTCATAGATCAGTGCCTTGCTCAGTCATCATCAGAGAAGCTTCCTGCTACAGCAGATGGGAACAAATGCAGAGATCCACAGCCAGACATTATGTAGAAAGTGCGAGACTTTAGAACACTCTGCCCTAAACAAAATGTCTCCATCAAATCCCTTCCTTCAGGGTTCAGAAAAGCCCTCAGGAGAGGAGGCAAGAAGAATATAAAGAGCCAGAGGGAGTGGAGGACTGTCAACTTCCACCAATCTATGCAGATCTGTGTCTGCCAGACCTGGGATCTGAGGACCTGAAAGAATGGGGCAGGCTACAGTCTAACACTGTAGACAACCTCACTTCAGTTTCTGTGTACTTTTATACATGAATGTAACAAAAAGCAATGATCTAAGGAAGGTTGAGTTCAGAAAATCATGATCAGAAATACATGATCAGAAAAAAGTAAATAAATGTTAGTAAGCACATACTTAATATTGACAGAGCAACCCTTTTCCAGAACGTTCTCAGGACAGATCAATTAAACACAATTACCTGGCATATAGTATAGATTATATCTGGGAAAGCATGAAAGCAAGGCAGAAGTCCATAATCAGATTCAGGGCACATTCACCAGATTGGATTCTATAGCTATGTTCTGACGTCCAACAAGAATAAACATGTTTCATAAATTGTATGTAAATGTTTGTCACAGGAGGTATGAAATCACATGCAAGAACAATCCAGTGAACAAAATGTACCTGAGGCAAAAGGTCCTTTGCCTTTTTTCTTGGAGCCTCTCTCACAGTTCCCTAAGACATTGCTCACCATGCGTCATTCTTTTGATTATGTTCCAACAGAGGACACCCCCCCAAAAAAAAGGTCCTCTAAAGCAACAAGATCTATGCACACATGAACTCACAGAGACTGGAGAGGCATGCACAGGGCCTGCACAGGTCTGTATCAGATGGGGTCCTAGAGTGTAGGGTCAGAGGAAATGCTGAAGGAAGACCCCAGATTCAAATAGTATGCAAGAACAAAGAGCATTTATTATATCACATGTATGTGGGGTTGGTCACCTGCACAAAATGGCAAACACCCCAAGAGGGACATGTAGGCTCCTTTTAAGCACAGGTAAGTGGAATTTCAGGGTCAGCTACATAATTGGTTAAGCAAGCAGCAGTTACATTACTAATTGGCTTAGTCTTCTCATTTTTGGGCACATCTGCACAAGCGTGGACATGACTCAGAAGGGGCTGCTGGGTTTGTCCTTGAGAAACTGTTTTGCAGACTTAGGCCCTCTGTATTTGGTCTCTCCCTCAACCCTGAATGTAAGGACTTGTAGATAAATGGCTCTTTGTTGGGAGAGACACCTGTTTGTCCTTCTCAGAAAACTGGAGCCTAAATTCAGTAGTGAAAGTGGAAGAGTTTAATCCCTTCAAGAGCTAAAAGGAGATATGGACACAGGGCCCAAGCCCAAACCCAGAAGCAGTATCTAGGTGATAATCACTTGCAAATGAAAATTTAATTTTCTCCAAGGGAGTTTCACTGGGGAAACAAACTACTCTTGTGGGTAGGCTGCATGTCCAGAAGTAGATGGCCAACAGAAAATGAACTCAACAACATCTTTGGAAGTTCTTGTCTCATAATGTTGTATTAGGACTTTTCCTTTTCTTTAATTAAAAAATATATCATAACTTTTTTTCTTTTTATGTTATTTTATTTATATTGTTCTTTCTTTTTACCCTACATATCCTTTTCATATACATTGTGGCTTCTAGTTTAGTGTTTTTATGGTATCCCTGAGGGTGTGGACCAGTGAACCAGTGGGTCTGTTTCATGTGCCTTCTCTTGGGCTGTTTTCCTTCTCTTTGTTTGTTTTGATCTATCATGATGTATCAGTGTTTGTTTTATCTTATTATATTTTATTATTATCCCTTAAAATTCTGTTTGTTTTCTAATGAGAGACAGAAGGGGGTGGATAAAGATGGGAGAGAAGTGTAGAGGAACTGGGAGTAGAGGGAGGGGAAACCATAATCAGGATATTTTATATGAAAACAATATATTTTCAATGAAATAAAAAAATTTAAAAAATACAAGTAGTATTTACTAATTTTTTTGCTTTTTTCTCTTCTTCCTCCCTCCCTCCCTCCCTCCCTCCCTCCCTCCCTCCCTTTCTTTTCTTTTTCTTTTCTTTTCTTTTATTTATGGGAGACAGGGTCTGACAGACCAGGCTGGCCTAGAAATTACATCATGGCATACATCACCATACCTGGCTCTACTAAATTTATTGTTCACTCTGGAGAAGTATCAAACAGGTCAAGGGTAGAGCATATAGGATACATTTTTTACAGAACTGTTAGTGATTGTAGAGAAAGAAATTACAACTTAAATTACCATAAATATAGCTGTGTATGGTGACTCACAACTATAATAACAACACTTGGGAGTCAGAGGCAGGTGGATATCTCTGAGTTTGAGGCCAGTCTTGTCTACAGAGTGAGTTACAGGACAGCCAGGGCTACACAGAGAAACCCTGTCTCAGGGGGAAAAAAACCCCACAAAACAAACCAACAAACAAAGACCCCAACTGTAATCCCAACACTGGAAGTAGATGATCAGAAATTCAAGGCCATGCTTGGCTACATAGTAAGTTCAAGGCCAGTCTGAGGGACATGAGGGCCTGTCTTAAAAAACAAAAAGAGAAACCATCAAATAAAACAGCATATGCTAATTTTTTTTAAAAAATGTGTATTAGCCAGGCATGGTGGTGCACACCTTTAATCTCATCACTCAGGAAGCAGACTCAGGCAAATCTCTGTGAATTTGAGGATAGCCTGGTCTACAAAGTGAGTTCCAGGATAGCCAAGGCTGTTACACAGAGAAACCCTGTCTCAAAATACAAAATCTATGTATTTATTTGATGTGTGTCTGCATGAGTTTATGCATACCATGTGTGTTCAGGTGCCCACTGAGGTCAAAGAGATACAGATATCCTGTAACTGGAATCACAGGCAGTTGTTAGGTGCCTGATGTGTTTGCTGGAACTGAACCAGAATCCTCTGCAAGGGTGCTCTTAACCACTGAGCCATCTCTCCAGCCCATGATATGCTAATTTAATATCATATCTTAGAATAATTAAGTAGTCCATTCTATGTCATGCTACACAAGAAATAACTTATAATTAAGTATATGCACCACTGTGTATTTATGTGTGTATGAAAATCAAAGAACGGAAAAGACAGAGCAATCACATAGCAAAGCTCCTTTATGGAAGATGGGAGTGCAGCTCAGGTTGATGGTAGTTATCAAAGGGAAGTTTTGTCTTCTCTATAATCTTTTTCTTTTTCTTTCTTTTTTTTTTCTTTTGGAGGCAGGGTTTCTTTATGTAGCACTGGCTGTTCTGAAACTGGGGCAATGTAGACCAGGGTTTAAAGGTGTATGTATATCACTGTACAAGGCTGTTTTGAGTTTTTGAAGGAGGTTTACACATAGTGTTGCTGGCTCTGCAGCTGGGGTCCCACTGTCTCTGTTCCTGGGGGCAGGGAGTGGGCAGATGCAGATTCAACGGCACAGATTCTGGGAGGTATGCAAGCAATCTCATTTATTACACAAAGGACTGAGGTATTTTACGTGTGTATGTGTGATGTCTGGTGGGCTCTGCTTCCAGTTGCTGTGGCATTTCTTGGTTTGCCCTGGGTCTTACTTTGGGAGTTGTCATCTTGGGGGTCTGGTTTCAGGCTCCTCTGTGTCAGGGTACTACTGCACATGTCAGAACTTTTTGTTTGCTTAAGGCGTGGCCCAGTGCTTTCCGCCTTACTCCACTCAATATAGTATTCTTGTACTATATAATTTTAAAAGCAACTAAATAAAATGAGCTATCTATATCAAGTCCTTCCATTTCATCACCTCTTGCTCAATTCTTAACCCACTCCTGTCTTTTATCTTGATCATTTCCCCAAAGGGCTAGCTTTCTCTCCCTCCCTCCCTCCCTCCCTCCCTCCCTCCCTCTCCCTCCCCCTCTCTCTCTCCCTCCTCTCTCTCCCTTCCTCCCTCCTCCCCCTCCCTCCTTCTGTCCCTTCCTCCCTTTGTCTTTCTTTTCCTTCATCTGACAGGGTCTCATATATCCCAATCTGGCCTTGAACTTCCTATGTAGCCAAAGATAACCTCACACTCCCAGTGTTCTTTGCTCTTCCTTCCCCCACCTAGTGCTGGAATTACATGTGTGCTCCAGCACCCCAGCTCCAAGAGCTTTCTTTTGATGTCTGTTACCAAACCAAAGAGAACATTTCTACTATTTAATTTCGCCTTTGATTCTCTGGCCCATTTCCCCCGTGAAATAGTCTCTTCCCCTGGCAACCAAATTCTGCATTTATATATGACATCATGTTCTTCAGGTTTTCTACCCAGATCCCTTTCTGCTGCTTCACTCAATCTGCAGTTCATCTTTTGTCAGACCACAAGTTACTGAATTTTCCAAAGATTGGTTGTATATCATCTTCTTGTTCTGTACCCTCCCTTCTCTCATTCATAAGCCATCAAGTCCTAACACCTATCAGCATTCCGGAGACAAACATTTATCTGTAACCTCACTCTCCTATTTGTGCTTCTCAGAGTATACTATATTTAAATACAGGCGCTTGGTCTGAAACTAATGAGTCATCCACGACACAGGTTCCCCTTTCTGTACTACTTGCCATCAAATACCACAACTACTGAAAACTCTGGTGTAGTGGTAACACCCGCATTACCGATACCCGTTCACCATGTCTGAGCGAGGGGCTGCGGATTAAAAAATAGAGACAAGCCGGGTGGTGGTGGCACATGCCTTTAGTCCCAGCACTCGGGAGGCAGAGCCAGGCGGATCTCTGTGAGTTCGAGGCCAGCCTGGGCTACCAAATGAGTTCCAAGAAAGGCGCAAAGCTACACAGAGAAACCCTGTCTTGAAAAACCAAAAACCAAAAAAAAAAAAAAAGAAAGAAAGAGGGAAGAAACCTTAAATACAGGCTTACAACACAAATGGAGGATCTCTGGAGGGCAGAAGTTCGCTACCAATGGTCTACATTCTAGACCCAATGTTCTACATTCTTGCATCTAAGTTGTTTACACCTAATACAGGATGCAGGAACAAAGAACCTCCGGTAAGCGCAGGGAATCTGAATAGGGAGGACATCTGGTCAAGGTTGGCAAGCAAGGCAGCAGCCACTCACAGTCGGGGTCCAGGGCCCACGGGGCCCACACTCTGGGTTGGTTGTTTGCTTGAAGATAGGGCCTCATAGATTCAGGCCTGGCCTGGAACTTGCTATGTAGATAAGGCTAGCCTTGAGCTACTAATGCTCTTGTCTCTAACACCCAAGTGCTGGGATTGCTCCAACTATACCTGGTTCAAATCCTCTCTTATATTTCCTGTATATATAATCTACAGTTCTTTATATATCACATTTATTTACTTTTGTGTATGTATGTGGGTGCATGTGTGCCATGTAGCATGTGTAGAGGTCTTATGATGATTTAAGGAATTAGTTTTCTCTTTTCCATGTAGGGCCTGGGGATCAGGCTTAGCAGCAAGGCCCTTTATCCACTGAGCTATCTTGCCATCCCTTTTTATATTTTTATTTATTTGAGAGAGGTATTGTGTTCCCCAAAATATTGTGCACGATAATAATCTTATCTGGGGTCAGAGACGAGAACAGCCACAATATTAAATATAGAGGATAGGCAGTGGTAGCACATGCCTTTAACTCTAGCATTCCAGATGCAGAAATCCCTCTGGATCTCTGTGAGTTCAAGGCCACATTGGAAATAGCCAAGCATGGTGACTCACACCTTTAATCCCAGAAAGCCAGCCTTTAATCCCAGGGAGTGATGGCAGAAAACAGAAAGATACATAAGGTGTGAGGACCAGAAACTAGCAGCTTTTAGCTGGTTAAGCTTTCAGGCTTTGGAGCACCAGTTCAGCTGAGATTCATTCTGTATGAGGACTCAGAGGTTTCCAGTCTGAGGAAACAGGATCAGCTGAGGAACTTGTGAGGTGAGGTAGCTGTGGCTTGTTCTGCTTCTCTGATCTTCCAGCATTCACCGCAATAACTGGCTTTAGGTTTGATGTAATTAACAAGACTTTTTAAGATTCATCTACAGTTTCTTGCTTGTTTGTTTTTTTGTTCCTTTGTTTTTGTTTTTGAGTTTTGGTTTTTCAAGACAGGGTTTCTTTGTGTAGCCCTGACTGTCTTGGAACTCGCTCTATAGACCAGGCTGGCCTCAAAGTCACAGAGATCTGCCTGCCTTTGTAATGTTAGGATTAAAGGCTTGTATCACCACCACTCGGTTATACAGAGACAAGGTATCTTTAGCTGAGGCTTTCTGTAAACTCCTGATCTCCTGCCTCCCGAGATCTGGGGTTAAAGGTGTGTGCCACTACACCTGGCTGACGTTTTCTTTAATTTTTATTTTTCAGGGTTTCACCATGATACCAAGGCAAGGCAATCATTGATCATTTTATTCCTTACTCTCAGCCCCCCAAATAGCTGGTCAACAGACTTGGATCCCCTTTACTCATTCCATCTTTCTTCTTTTCCCTTCTCTCTCTCTCTCTCTCTCTCTCTCTCTCTCTCTCTCTCTCTCTCTCTCTCTCTCTCTGAGACAATGTCTCTTAAAGCCTAGCCTGGCCTCAGACTTGATAGATAGTTAAGGATGCCTGTGTTTGCTAATTTTATGCCCACTGGACACAAGCTAGAGAGTCCTCTGAGGGGAGGGAACCCCATTTGAGAAAATGCCTCCATCAGATTGGCCCCTAGGTAAGTTTGTAGGGCATGTTCTTAATCAGTGATTGGTGGGGGAGGGCCTAGCCCATGATGGATGGTGCCATCCCTGGGCTGGTGGTCCTGGGTTCTATAAGAAAGCAGGCTGAGCAAGCCAGTAATTAGCACCCCCATGGCCTCTTCATTAGCTCCTGCCTCCAGGTTCCTGCCTCATTGAGTTCTTGTCTTGGCTTCCTTTGATGACGAACTGTTATATGGAATTATAATTGAAATAAACCCTTTCCTCCCCAACTTGCCTTGGTCATGGTGTCTCATCACAGCAACAGTAACCCTATCTAAGACAATGAGCTTGAACTTTGGATCCTCCTCCTTCTGTCTCCACCTCTGTCTTGCTGAAATTACTGATACAGAGCACCACATTTGGCTCCATTTCCTTAATTATAGCTTTGGGATACAAATGATTTACACATTGATGGAGCCAAAAATTATTTGTATAAATGACAAATATACTGTTTTAACTATGAAACTTAAAAATATTATTTATCTTACTTTTTTGTTTACTCATGTATGTGTGTGTGCCCTACATAGCCTGTAAGACTCCATATTGGATTCCCTGGGGCTGGAGTTATAAGGAATTGTGAGCTGCTTTGTAGGGATGCTGGGAAATGAGTCCCCACTGAGCCATCATCTCTCCAGCCCCTTATCCACAAATATTTACTTAACCCAAAATTTCAAAGCGTTTTCTTGTGCTTTATTCTAAACATTTCATTGTTTTAACCTTGAAAATTTGTTTGTCATCTATTTAGACTTAATTTGTATGTATACTATAAATTTTGCATCTTTTAGAAGCACCATTTTGAATTACCTCAATATTCTTGGGAAAAAAGAATTAACTAAAAATATGATAATTTATTTTTGGAGGCTGGAGAGTAGTGGTGGCACACATCTTTAATCCCAGCACTTGGGAGGCATAGGCAAGCAGACCTCTGAATTTGAGGACAGCCTGGTATACAGAGTGAGTTCCAGAATAGCCAGGGCAACATAGAGAAACCCTGTTTCAAAAATAATCCAACAAAAAAGAGAACATACTGTTCTTGGAGAGAACCTGAGTTTGTGTTTCTAGCACATGAGTCAGGCAGTTCACAACTATCTGTACATAGAACTCCAGGGATTTCAGTGACCTCTTCTGGCCTCCACACGTACACTACAAATATGAGCATTCACTCACACAGACAGACAGACAGACAGACACACACACACACACACATACACACACACACACACACACAACACACACACACACTTAAAAAAAAGAATATCAGCCAGATGTGGTGGTGCACATGTACCTTTAATTCCAGCACTTGGGAGGCAAATGCAGGAAGATCTCTGAGTCTGAGGCCAGCCTGGTCTACTTAACAAGCTCCAAGATAGCCTGGGCTACATAGAGAGACCCTGTCTCAAAAAAAAAATGAACCCCATATCCTCATACCACTACCCATTGTAGATCCAGTTTCAGGCAAGCAGGCAGGTATCCTTCAGGCAGGCTGGACTACCACCATTCCCAACCAGACCCTGTAAACTACAAGCTCCAACCCTCCCAAATCCACCCACCCTCTGAGACCACATTGCTCCCTGAGAAAGAGCCCAGTAGCACCAATTGGACTAAGAGGACCAAGAGCTCTGATTGGACCAAAAGTGTCGATTGGACCAAGAAAGGCCTCCTCAGACAGAGATACCACTTGCACTGGTGGAGGAACAGATGGGTAGATGCCAGTACAAAAATACAGTCAGCAACATAAAGACCAATATGGCACCATCAGCAAGACCTGAACATCCCAACACAGAAGAAGCAGAAGAAATCAACCTTAAAAATGACTTTAAGAAGAAGATAGAGGCCTTTAAAGAGGAAATGAAAAATTCCCTTAAAGAAATCGAGGAAAAGACAAACAAAAAATTGGAAGGAATCAATAAAACCCTTAAAGAAAGCTGAGAAAACCAAGAAAAAGCAATTAAACAGGAGAAGGAAACAGCTCAAGACTTGAAAATGAAATAGAGATAATAAAGAAGACACAAACTGAGGGAATGCTGGAAATGGAAAATCTGAGTAAATGAACAGGAACTACAGGTGCAAGCATAACCAACAGAATGCAAGAGATGGAAGAAAGAATCTTTGGCATTGAAGATACCATAGAGAACATAGATTTGTCAGTCAAAGAAAACATTAAAGCCAACAAAGTCATAACACAAAATGTCCAGGAAATCTGGGACACCGTGCAAAGACCAAACCTAAGAATAATAGAGTTAGATGAGGAGAATACTAGCTCAAAGGCACAGAAAAGATATTCAACAAAATCATAGGAGAAAACTTTCCCAACCTAAAGAAGGAAATGCCTATGAAGATACAAGAAGCTTACAGAAGCTAGTATACTGGATTGAAAAACAAGTCCCCTCGCCATATAATAATCAAACCACTAAACATACAGAATAAAGAAAAAATATTAAGAGCTGCAAAGGAAAAAGGCCAAGTAACATACAAAGGCAGACCCATCAGAATAACACCTGACTTCTCAATGGAGACTCTGAAAGCCAGAAGGTCCTGGACAGACATTATGTGGACACTAAGAGACCATTGATGCCAACCCAGACTACTATACCCAGCAAAACTCTCAATCACCATAGACAGAGTAAACAAAATATTCCAAGACAAAACCAGATTTACACAATACCTATCCAGAAATCCAGCACTACAGAAAGCACTAGAAGGAAAAATCCAGCCTAAGGAAGCTAGATGTACTCATGAAAGCACAGGCAATAGATAATCCCACACCAAAAAATACCAAAGAAGGAAAACACACAACACTACCAATAAAAAATAACAGGAATTAACAATCACTTGTCATTAATATCCCTTTATGTCAATGAACTCAATTTACCTATAAAAAGACACAGGCTAACAGAATGGATACAAAAACAGAATCCATCCTTCTGCTGCATACAAGAAACACACCTCAACTTCAAAGGTAGACACTACCTCAGAGTAAAAGGTTGGGAAAAGACGTTTCAATCAAATGAACTCAAGAAGCAAGCTGGTGTAGCTATCCTAATATCTAACAAAATTAGACTTCAAACTAAAATCAATTGAAAGAGATTGGGAAGGACATTACATATTCATCACAGGAAAAATTCACCAAGATGAAGTCTCAATTCTGAACATTTATGCCCCAAATACAAGGGCACCCATATTTGTAAAAGAAACATTACTAAAGCTTAAATCATACATCAAACCCCACACACTAGTAGTGGGAGACTTAACACACCACTCTCACCAATGGACAGGTCTGCTAGACAGAAATTTAACAGATAAATAAGGGATCTAACAGATGTTATGACTCAAATGGACATAATAGATATCTACAGAACATTCCACCCTAACATAAAAGAATATACATTTTTTCTCAGCACCCCATGGAACCTTCTCTAAAATCTACCACATACTCGGTCACAAAGCAAATCTCAACAGATACAAGAAAATTGAAATAACCTCCTGTATTCTATTAGACCACCATGGCTTAAAGTAGATTTCAACAACAAATACTGCAGGAAACCTACAATCTCATGGAAACTGAATGGTACTTAACTAAATCACCACTAGGTCTAGGAAGAAATAAAGAAATTAAAGATGTCCTAGAATTCAATGAAGAGGAATGTACAACATACCCAAATTTATGGGACACTATGAATGCAGTGCTAAGAGGAAATTTCATACCACTAAAGGCCAAATAAAGAAACTGAAAAAACCTCTCACTAGCGACTTAACAGCACACATGAAACCTCTAGAAGAAGAAGAAACAACCTCACCCAGGAGGAACAGTTGCCAGGAAATAATCAAATTGAGGGCTGAAATCAGTAAAATAGAAACAAAGAGAATACAAATAATGAAGCAAAGAGTTGATTCTTTAAGAAAGTCAACAAAATAGACAAGCCCTTACAAAACTAACCAAGAGGCAGAGAGAGAGAGAGAGAGAGAGAGAGAGAGAGAGAGAGAGAGAGAGAGAGAGAATCCAAACTAACAAAATCAGAAATGAAAAGGGAGACATAACAGACAGCAAGGAAATCCAGAGAATCATCAGGTCATATTTCAAAAACCTGTACTCCACAAAATTGGAAAATCTAAAGGAAATGGGCAATTTTCTGGATAGGTACCACATACCAAAGTTAAAGCAAGGCCAGATAAACAATTTTAATAAACCAATACTCTCTAAGGAAATAGAAGCAGTCATTAAAAGTCTCCCAACCAAAAAGAGCCCAGGACCAGATGGCTTCAGTGCAGAATTCTACCATATTTTCAAAGAAGAGCTAATATTAATACTCTTCAATTTGTTCCACAAAATAGAAATAGAAGGAACATTACCAAACTCTTTTTATGAGGCTACAGTTACCCTGATACTCAAACCACACAAAGATGCAACAAAGAAAGAAAATTACAGACCAATCTCCCTCATAAACATTGATGAAAAAATATTCAATAAAATACTGGCAGACCGAATCCAAGAACACATCAAAAAACTTATCAGCCATGACCAAGTAGGCTTCATCCCAGAGATGCAAGGATGGTTCAACATATGAAAATCTGTCAGTGTAATACACCGTATAAACAAACTGAAAGAAAAAAAAAAAACACATGATCATCTCATTAGATGCTGAAAAAGCCTTTGACAAAACTCAACACCCCTTCATGATAAAGGTCTTGGAGAGATCAGGAATACAAAGAACATACTTAAACATAATAAAGGCAATTTATGGCAAGCTGACAGTCAACATCAAATTAAATGGAGATAAATTCAAAGTGGTCCCACTAAAATCAGAAACAAGACAAGGTTGTCCACTCTCCCCATATCTATTCAATATGGTACTCAAGGTCCTAGCTAGAGCAATAAGACAACAAAAGGAGATACAAATCAAGGGGATCAAGGGGATATAAGTTGGAAAGGAAGAAGTCAAACTTTCCTTATTTGCAGACGATATGATAGTATACATAAGTGACTTCAAAACTCTACCAGGCAACTCCTAAAGCTGATAAACAACTTCAGTAATGTGGCAGGATACAAAATTAACTAAAAAAAAATCAGTATTCCTCCTATATACAAATGATAAATGGGCTGAGAAAGAAATCAGAGAAACATCACCCTTTACAATAGCCATAAATAATATAAAATACCTTGGGATAACCCTAACTAAGCAAGTGAAAGACCTGTATGACAAGAACTTTAAGTCTCTGAAGAAAGAAATTGAAGAAGACATCAAAAAATGGAAAAATCTCCCATGCCCATCGATAGGAAGGATTAACACAGTAAAAATGGCAATCTTACCAAAAGCAATCTACAGATTCAATACAATCCCCATCAAAATCTCAACACAATTCTTCACAGACCTGGACAATACTCAACTTCATATGGAAAAACAAAAACCCAGGATAGCTACAACAATTCTGTACATTAAAGCAACCTCTGGAGGCATCACTATTCCTGGCTTCAAGCTCTACTATATAGCTATAGTAATAAAAACACCTTGGTATTGGCATAAAAACCAACATGTGGACCAATGGAATCAAATTGAAGATCCTGACATTAAGCTACACACAAATGAACACCTGATTTTTGACAAAGAAGCCAAAACTGAACATTGGACAAAAGAAAGTATTTTCAATAAATGGTGCTGGCATAACTAGATGTCAACATGCAGAAGATTGCAAATAGATCCATATCTGTCACTGTGCACAAAACTCAAGTCCAAGTGGATCAAAGACCTCAATGTAAATCCAGTTACACTGAACTTGATAGAATAGAAAGTAGAAAGTAGTCTTGAACACATTGGCACTGGAGATCACTTCCTAAATATAACATCAGTAGCACAGACACTGAGAGCAACAATTAATAAATGGGACCTCCTGAAGCTGAGAAGGTTTTGTAGGGCAATAAGAAAAAACGATAGCCTACAGAATGGGAAAAGATATTCACCAACCCCACATATGACAGAGGGCTGATCTCAAGAATATATAAAGAACTCAAGAAACTAGACATCAAAATACTGAACAATTCAATTAAAAAATGGGCTACAGAACTAAACATAGCATTTTCAACAGAAGAATCTCAAATGGCTGAAAGACATTTAAGGACTTGCTGAACATCCTTAGTCATCAGGGAAATGCAAATCAAAGCGACTCTGAGATACCATCTTATACCTGTCAGAATGGCTATGATCAAGAACACTGATAACAGCTTTTGTTGAAGAGGACATGGAGCAAGGGGAACACTCCTCCACTGTTGGTGGGAATGCAAATTTGTACAGCCACTTTGGAAATTACTATGGCAGTTTCTCAGAAAATTGGAAACCAATCTACCTCAAGACCCAGCAATATCACTCTTGGGCGTATACCCAAGGAACACTCAATTGTATCACAAAGATACATGCTCAACTATGTTCATAGCAGCATTGTTCATAATAGCCAGAACCTGGAAACAACCTAGATGCCCTTCAACCAAAGAATGGGTAAAGAAAACATGGCACATATACACAGTGGAATACTACTCAGCTGTAAAAAACAATGACATCATAAAATTTGCAGGCAAATAGATGGAACTAGAAAATATCCTGAGTGAGATAACCCAGACCCAAAGGACAAACATGGTATGTACTCACTCATAAGTGGATAATAGATGTAAAGCAAAGGATAACCACACTACAACCCACAGCTCCAGAGAAGCTAGCTAACAAGGAGGGCCCTAAGAGGGATGGATGGACCACCCTGGGAAGGGGAAATAGATGAGATCTCCCGAGTAAACTAGGAGCAGAGGGGCAATAGAGGCTAGGGGATGGTGGATGAGACTGTAAGGGAATGGGATGGTCGAGCTGGAACAGGGATGGAATGGAAGAGCAATAAAAGAGATACCAGTATAGTGGGAGACATCATGGGGATAGGGAGAAACCAAGTGCTAGGGAAGTTCCCAGGAATCCACAAGGAGGATCCTACCTTAGACTACTAGCCTGAACTAGCCTATCCTGGTAGTCAGATTAGTAAATATCCTAACTGTCATTATAGAACCTCTATCCAGTAACTGATGGAAGCAGATGCAGAGATCCACCGCCAAGCACCAAGCCAAGCTCCAGGAGCCCAGTCGAAGAGAGAGGAGGGATTCTATGAGCAAGGGGCATCAAGACCATGATGGGGAAATGTGATGATATTGTGTTCCCCAATATATTGTGTACCTTAATAAACTTATCTGGGGTCAGAGAACAGAACAGCTGCTAGATAGAAGTAGAGGTCAGAAAATGGTGGCACACATACCTTTAATTCTAGCATTCTGGAGGCAGAGATCTATCTGGATCTCTGAGTTCAAAGCAACACTGGAAACAGCCAGGCATGGTGACACATGGCTTTAATCCCAGGAAGTGATGGCAGGAAGCAGAAGGGTATATAAGGCATGAAAACAACAAACTAGGCTGATTAAGCTTTTAGGCTTTTAGCAGCAGTTCAGCTGAGATTCATTCTGTATGAGGACTCACAGGCTTCCAGTCTGAGGAAACAGGATCAGCTGAGGAATTGGCAAGGTGAGGTAGCTGTGGATGGTTCTGTCTCTCTGATCTTTCAGCGTTCACCCCAATACCTGGCTCTGAGTTTGTTTTTATTAATAAGACACATCTGACAGAGGACTGATATCCAGAATATATAAGGAACTCAAGAAATTAGACATCAAAACGACCAACAGTCCAATTAAGAAATGGGCTATAGAACTAAACAGAGAATTCTCAACAGAGGAAACTCAAATGGCTGAAAGACATTTAAGGAATTGTTCAACATCCCTAATCATCAGGGAAATGCAAATCTAAACACCTCTGAGATACCACCTTACGCCTGTCAGAATGGCTAAGATCAAAAACACCGAGGACACTTTATGCTGGAGAGGATGTGGAACTTGGGAAACTCTCCTCCACTGCTGGTGGGAATGCAAGCCTGTACAACCACTTTGGAAATCAATATGGCGCTTTCTTAGAAAATTGGGAATCAATCCCCCAAGATCCAGCTATACCACTCTTGGGCATATACCCAAGAAATGCTCAATCATACCACAAGAGTACTTGCTCAGCTATGTTTATATCAGCATTGTTTATAATAGCCAAAACCTGGAAACAACCTAGATGCCCTTCAACTGAAGAATGGATAAATAAATTGTGGCATATATACACAATGGAATACTACTCAGCAGAGAAAAACAATGACATCATGAGGTTTGCAGGCAAATGGATGGATCTAGAAAAAATCATCCTGAGTGAGGTAACCCAGACTCAGAAAGACAAATATGGTATGTACTCACTCATAGGAGGATACTAGATGTGGAATAAGGATGACTGGATTGCTACTCACATCACCAGTGAGGCTACCTGGAAAACAGGACCCCAAGAAAGACACAGGGATTACCCAATGACCGAGAAATGGATGAGATCTACATGAACAGCCTGGACATGAGTGGGAGCAATGAAGGGTGAGGGTTCGAGGGAAAGAGAGCGGGAGATCCCACCTGGATCAAGAACAGAGAGGGAGAACAAGGAATAGGAGACCATGGTAAATGAAGACCACATGAGAAAAGGAAGAAACAAAGTGCTAAAGAGGCCCACAGAAATCCACAAAGATACCCCCACAATAGACTGCTGGCAATGGCCGAGAGACAACCGGGACTGACCTACTCTGGTGATGGGATGGCCAAACACCCTAATAGTTGTGCCAGAAACCCCATCCAAGTACTGAGGAATCTGGATGCAGACATCCATGGATAGGCCCCGGGTGGAGCTCCGGGAGTCTAATTAGTGAGAAAGAGGAGGGTTGATATGAGCGAGAATTGTTGAAACCAAGGTTGGATAAAGCACAGGGACAAATAGCCAAACGAATGGAAACACAGGAACTATGAACCAAAGGCTGAGGGGCCCCCAACTGGATCAGGCCCTCTGAATAGGTGAGACAGTTGATTGGCTTGATCTGTTTGGGAGGCATCTAGGCAGTGGTACCAGGTCCTGTGCTCGCTGCATGAGATAGCTGTTTGAAACCTGGGACTTATACAGGGACGCTTGGCTCAATCTGGGAGGAGGGGACTGGACCTGCCTGGACTGAGTATATCAGGTCGATCTCAGTCTTTGGGGGTGGCCTTGATGTGGAGGTGGTGGGAAAGGGGAGTGGCCTGGGGGGAAGGGGAGGGGGGCAGGAAGGGGGAGAACAAGGAAATCTGTGGCTGTTATGTAGAACTGAATAGTATTGTAAAATAAAATAAATTAAAAAAAATAAGACCTTTTAAGATTCATGCTACAGGGAAACATACAGAGACAACCAAATCAAACTAGTGGGTACACATGAACTGTGGACCAATGGCTGTGGAGCCTCCATGGGACTGGACTAGGCCCTCTTCATAGGCGAGACAATTATGTAGCTTGATCTGCTTAAGGGACCCCCTGACAGTGGGATCAGGATCCATCCCTAGGACACTGCCCACTGCCTATGGTGGGAAACCTTATACAGCCTTGATGCAGGGGGAGGGGCTTGCCTTAACTGAGTGTATCAGACTCTGCTGACTCCCCTTGGGAGGTCTTGCCTTGGAGGAAGTGGGAATATGGGGTGGGATGTGGGAGGGGGAAGGTTGGGGGTTGGGAGGAGGGAAAGGATGGGACCTGTGGTAAAAATTTTCTTAATTAAAAAAAAGAAAAACAATTTTGGAGGCCTTTGATAATGGTAGTGGTTTTTGTTTTCTTGTTTATTGTTTGTTAGTGTTTTTGTTTGTCTTTGTGTGTCTGTGAGGATATTTCTGGAAGATAGAAGCAATTGTTGGACTTGATAGACTTAATAAAGATCAATGCAGGTAGCTGTCATCCAGTTATTGAGGAGCCAGAACTGAATATAAAAATAAAAGAAAAATCTCCGCATGACATGTGACACTTGCATTTGCCCTCTTGATTTTAACATCTTATTTGTGGACTTTGGACTCAGTTCTAATTTTCAGGTCTTTGGGCTCTGATGGAACTCTAAAACTAGCTTCCCTAGCTCAAAAGATTGCAGACAGTGGGTCTTCTAGGTCTTTACAGATTTTTTTTTTTTACTTGCCCCCAAGGAAAAAGTAATGACACATGACAGAATCCACTAACAAGAGTTTTATCAAGACAAACAGAAAGGGATAGACATGATCAGGCCTGTGGAAGGACACGTGTGAGAAAGAGGGTGGGGGAACATGGGGCCTGCCTTATAAAGGTCAGGATGCACCTGTGCACACAGGCCCATGTGGCTGTTCCACACATGTGCATAGATCACATGGTCACATTCATGCGGCTACATGTCCAAATAACCATGGGGCATGGGTCTTGCAGGATGTATGACCCAGAAATGACTAGGCAGAGATGACTAAGTGTCCCACTGGGTATGCATGACCATGGTCCGAATTCCTATTAACCCGAACTCTTTGTTTTTATAAAAGATGGCAGATGAGTGGGTATGGGCCGCAATTTCTCCAGAAAACTGCTTCAAGCTGACTTGGTGGGCATCAGTTGGCTCTTGGGGGGAATGGGGAGGGGAGCTTCTGAAGTCCTGGGATGATGGGCTGTCTGTTGTTCATTGCTCTGGAGTTGTCTATCCTTTATGGCTGGGAACTTTTTGGCTGACAGGATACTGGTAACACAGAAAAAACTTATAGAAAAAAGAATCATTATTATTTTATTTTATTTGGAGTATTCCCAAACCAGGGGAGTTGGCACTTATCTGAAGTAGATCCAGCCTGTCCAGATTGATTTAAGCTGGTTTCTGGGGCTTGGGAAAAATTTTGAACTTGTTAAGAAGCAGCCATAAGAAAATTAGTGACCATGATAGTGTTTAGTACTCTGCTTAATTTTTACCTGAGACAAGTTTTATTAGAGGTAGTTTGCTTATGGCACCTGTTTCCTGTATTAGTTTAGCATTCAGGAGACACAGGCAATCAATTGCTGAGAGCATTCAACAGTGATAGGCTGTTATATTACAGAACCCAGACACTTTAGGGTCTGGGAATGTAAATAACTCTGACTATTACTGGTTTTTTGTTTGTTTTTTTTTTCCTTACCAGCTGGGTATTTTTGATGGTCTTTTTGCCTCTGTCTCTGTGTGGCCCTAATTAGGAAAGAAAGAGCTTATGGGGTGATACCTCATTTGTCTGGAATTGGTGACAAGGCAGTGGATCCTGATGTCCTCTGGAGCTTGAGAGAGCAGGGCCCTGTCTGTGTTGCTGTATATGAAGAGAGATTTTTCTGGGATGGAGGTGAGATAAAAGGTTTCAGATGAGACAGGTGGACCCAGTGAGGAAAGCCCTCAAGTTTAGCAGCTGTAGGGGATCACAAGAATTACTTTGAAGGGTCCCTGCCACTTGGGAGAAAAGGGTGAAGGGTGCTGGCTTGGAGGGGAAAGAAGAACCTGATCCCCAATGTGAATTGGAGGTGGGCAAGGACTGTCACATGGCTGAGGTAAGGAATGGTCTGTGAAGTTCCACAGGATAGACCTTAGGTGACACAGCAGGGGAGTTAACAGCCTGTCTGGAATGGTTGAAGGGTTGGATAGAAGACCTGGTGTTAGAACTGGCCTTCCATACATTAGTTCAAATGGAGAAATTGAAAGAGGCTTTTTAGGAAGATCCCTGAGCCTGAGGAGATCTAGAGGCAATAGTCTTACCCAGTCAAGGTGAAGTTCCTGTGTCATCTTAGTAAGAATAGTTTTTAAAGACTGGTTGGTACACTCCACCTTTCCTGAGGATTGAGGACAGTATGGGATATGAAAATACCAAGGAATGTTAAGAGCCTTAGCTAGTGTCTGGGAAATCTTGGAGGTGAACTCCGGACCATTGTCAGACTGAACAGAAGCAGGATTCCCAAACTGAGGAATAATTTCTTGGACAAGGAGATCTGCTACTGTCTGAGCCCGCTTATTAGAAACAGGGTATGCCTTCACCTAATTTGAAAATGAGTCCACCATCATGACGTGATATTTTTCTGAAGGTGGGCATATGGGTAAAATTGAGCTGCCAGAAGGTCCCTGGAAGGGAACCTCTAGCCTGGTGGGTGGGAAAAGGCTGAATTCTGTATTTTGTATTGGGATATGTTTTTTTGGCATATCTCACAAGAGGCAGTAATAGTTCTTAAGAACTGTATCCTCAGAGGTGGGCTGTAGGTGGGCTTTTACGAGTTGAGACAGAGCAAGATTATTAGGGTGAAAGAGCTGGTATAGAGAGGAAAGAATTTGCCTAGTGTCAGGGGTTCCCTGTGAGGGTGTGAGCTGCACTGTATGGATTCCCTGTAGTGGATGGGGTGAGACTTGGCCCTGGAGGGCCGATGTCCTGGCTGCCTGGTCAGCCAGGTTGTTTCCCCTAGAGAAGATGGATCTGTCGGTCTGATGAGATCTATAGCCTTGGGGAGGTGGGAAGTCTTTAGCATGGCCATTATTTGGCCTGAGTTAGATATGTATCCCCCTTTTGCTGTGAGGAGGCCATGCTCCCTCCAAACAGCAACATGGGACAGTAGGATATGAAAAGCATATTTGGAGTCTGTGTAAACATTTAGAGATTGTCCCTGTGCCAATTGGAAGGCACGGGTGAGAGCTATCAACTCAGCCTGTTGGTTAATGGTGTGTGTGGGTAATGCCTGTGCTTCTATTACCTCAGTATCTGACACTATGCCATAGCCCACTTTATGGGTCCCCTCATGTTAAAAGGAGCTGCCATCTGTGTACCAGGTATAAGTAGCCTGAGGCAATGTGCCCTTCTGTATGTGTGAAGGGTGAGGTAACAGTTCCTCTAAGGTTTCAGTGCAGGAATGAGAAGGAGAATAGTCAGCATTAGGCTGAGGGAGGAGGCTTAAAATATTAAGGGGTGGACAGGTCTGGAAAGTAAGTGTGGCATCTTCTAGTAATGCCACCTGGAAAGAAAGAACCCAGGAAGGAGGTAAAGTTCGTAAGCCTTTATAAGTTAAGAGATGGGACAGGTTATGGTGAGAGAAGACAGCAATAGGTGACCCAAAGGTTAGCTTCTTTGATTCCCGAATGAGGAGCTCAGCAGCTGCCAAGGCATGGCTGCAAGGGGCCCAGTCCTGACTGGTAAGGTCTAGCTTCTTTGACAGATATACTACAGGTGCAAAGGAGGGTCCCAGCTGATGCCCTAGAGTTCCCATGGCAAATCCCTCCTTCTCTGCTACATAGAGGGAGAAGGGACGGGTTAGGTCTGGGAGGTGAAACACTGCGGCCTGGAGAAGAGGCTGTTGGAGCTTCTGGAAAGGTTTAGTAACAGGATGGAGGAGGGGTTCATGTGGAGAGCCCTGATCTGCCTCATATAAGGGACGAGCAAGGAGAGAAAAAGATGGAACCCAAGACTGTAGGAAGTAAATCTATTAGTTTAGAGCCAGGGAGAGACAGAGAAAGCTGGTGAGAGGCCAGAGCCTGATCAAATAGGTGTGGAGTGTCCCTGAATCCTTGTGGCAAAACAGTCCAGGTCAGCTGTGTGGACAGATGAGTGTCAGGGTCAGTCCAGGTGAAAGCAAATATATCTTGAGACTGAGGACTAAGGGGAATAGAAAAGAATGCGTTCTTGAGATCTAGAACTGAGAAGTGAGAGGTTCCTGATGGGACAGTGGATAGGAGAGTATAAGGGTTAGGCACTACCGGATGGAGAGAGACCACTACAGAATTAATGAGCCGGAGGTTTTGAACCAGGTGGCAGGTACCATTAGACTTTTTAACTGTAAGTATGGGAGTGTTAAAAGGTGAAGAGGTTGGGCGGAGCAGCTTTTTCCTGAGAAGGTCAGAAATGATAGGCTTAAGTCCTCTTAGGCTCTGGAGTGAGAGAGGGTACTGAGCTTGGGTGATATATCTGGTAGGGTCCTGTAGCTGGATAGTAATAGGCTGATGGTGCCTAGTGATAGAAGGGTTCTGGGTTTCCCAGATTTTTGGGTCTTCTTGAGAGGCTGGCAAGGGAAAGGAACTGTTAGAGTCAGTAGGGTGGGTGGCTAGGAGAAGAAGAGGAGCTGCTGGCAAGTCTGGAGTGAGGCGAATGTGGGCAGCAAAAGAAATGGACACTGCTACCTTAGCTAGAAAATCCCTTTCCATTATAGGCACAGGGCAGGTTGGCACCACTAAGAATATGCACGTAAGAGGAATGCCTCTGAAAATACAGTTAAGTGGTGGGGTCTGATGATCTAGATAAGGGTGTCTCCTAACCCAGATAATAGGGAGATGAGAAGGAGAGGTAGGCCCCCAAAACTCTCTCAGGACAGAATAGGTAGGTTCGGTGTCCAGAAGGAATGAAATGGGATGCCCAGATATTATTATCACTACCCTGTGTTCCCTGTATGAGATGGGAGTGGCTGGGGTAGGACCCAGGCTGCTTCAGTCATCACTGAATGCCAAGCCTGGAAAGTCAGCTGGAGGGTGGTTTTCATCTGGTGTTCCTATGCCACTAGGTGCATTAAGACAGTCAGCTGACCAGTGATCCATTTGGCAACATTTTGGGTAAGCCCCTATTGGTACCCCCCATGGGGTGGTGGTGCAAGCCTGGGCACAATGGCCATTTTTCCCACACTTGAAACAGTGACCCTGTCGCTCTTGGGGGTCCAGTTGGACAGCATGTGCCAGCGTCTAGCAATTCCTTTTTTGGGCTTTTTCATCTCTTCCATGGTATACCTTGAATGCCACCACTAACACTTATACCTGTGCAGTCAGAGGGCCTTTTTCTAAGCGTTTAATTTTTGCCCTTATGTCAGGGAAGCTCTGTGAGACAAAGTGGGTCATTAGGTTCTGCCTGCCCTCAGAGCTTACAGGATCTAAGCTAGTATACTGAAGGAGGGCCTTAGTGAGCCGTTCTAAGAAGTGAGACAGATTTTCATCCTTATCTTGAATTATCATTTTTAGTTTTTTGTAGTTTATTGGTTTTATGGCAGCCTTACAGAGGCCTGCCAAGAGGCAGGTAATAAACCTTTCCCTGGCTAGGGACCAGCCCTGGGTGTTATAATCCCAATGTGGGTCCAGATCAGGAACCTCCTCAGCCCCTGGAGGGTGTACAGGGTTAGTTTGGTGAACCTCATCTGCATGTGTCCTAGCCGGCTCCCAAACCCACCTGCATTTCTCAGGAAGTAGGTTATTAGCAAGTATTATGGAAGGTGAGACTATAAGTTTGAGTGATATATTCAATCGCTTAATAAAGGAAGCTGAATTAGAGGTATAAGAACTCAGTTTCTTTTCTGAGGGAGTTCTGTGAGAGAGAATGGGACATGGACCTTAATCAGTCCACCTACTCTGGCCCCCTCTGGCAAAGGGAGAATGGTTGGCGGGTTTGAATGGCTGGGTCAGGCCCTTTAGCAGTCTGAGAGCGGGTAGCAGGAGGCGTAAAGGTTGGAGCTAGAGCTGTGCCTTTGGAAACGGCCACTGCTGAAGAAGAGGAAGCCAGAGGAGAAGGCGAAGGTACTGGTGTATGCGCTGGGGGCAGGTTTGGGAGCAGAAAGCTGGATAGGCAGATGTTCATTTGCAGGATCTAGGACCAGAGATTCTGGAGTCAGGGAATTGTCTGGTTCAGGCATAGCTAACAGTATATGAGCAAGAGAGAAGGAATCCAGAAGAGATGGTTTAGAACTTAAATAGAAGAAAGCATTGATATAGGGCAACTCTTTCCATTTGCCTGTTCGCTGCACAAGTTAGATAATTCCCATAAAATATCGGGATTTAAGGAACCGCTTGGTGGCCATTTTTTGTTATTGTCTAAGGCATATTTGGGTCATCTCTTAGTACAGAGATGGACAATCTTAGGAAGCTTTAAGCAAGGCATTAAGCTGAGAGGTTTTAAAGCTTCAAGAAGGCATCCTAGGGGAGAGGTGGGACTGATGGGATTGGAAGCCTTATTTTCTATTTAGGCAGCAGAGAGGCAAAAAATAAAAAACAAAAAAACAAACGTGGTCTCAAGCCAAGGCCTCATGCGTCCCTAAGGCTAAGGATGGACCTGCATCAGGCACAAGCCACTAGACATCTACTCAGATGTAAGGTTGGGGGCCTAAGTCCTGTGAAGGCAAGGACTCCCCAGGAGTCCAACAGCACTCACTGCTTTGTCAAGCCAGAAAAATGTGTCAGCCTTACACAGCCTGGAGATACACTGGAAGCAGGAGTCTGACTGCAAGAATTCTATCTCAAACTGCAGACTTGGGAGATGGCTTGAAATTTTAGCCTTCGATAGGGACCAACCATAGTCAGTGAAGACCGTGGTCAGGGGTACCCCCAAGTTTCAAGGATACCAGAGGGATGCCGGACACTCAATGGTCATTCCCACAGATCTGGGAGACTGTTTACGCTGGCTGAAAACTGGGGGACTCACCAATCCAAGTAGCCGGTGTTGTGTGTGTGTGTGTAGGATCCTGTGGCCAGGTAAATGGACAGTGGGCTGTCATGGACGGAGCAGACTCCCCTGGTATAGGTTTCCAGGCACAAAGCACCCAGCAGGGCCTGTTGAGTTACTACACCATATGATGGTTTCTTTTGCAGTGCTCTTGCCCCCAAGGAAAAGTTACAACACAGGACAGAATCTACTAACAAGAGTTTTATTTTTTTTTATTTTTTTATTTTTTTGGGTTTTTCGAGACAGGGTTTCTCTGTGTAGCTTTGCGCCTTTCCTGGAACTCACTTGGTAGCCCAGGCTGGCCTCGAACTCACAAAGATCCTCCTGGCTCTGCCTCCCGAGTGCTGGGATTAAAGGCGTGTGCCGCCGCCGCCGCCGCCGCCGCCGCCGCCGCCGCCGCCGCCGCCGCCACCACCACCCGGCCTAACAAGAGTTTTATCAAGACAAAGAGAAAGGGATAGTTGTGATCAGGCCTGTGGAAGGACACCTGTGAGAAAGAGGCTGGGGGAACATGGGGCCTGCCTCTTTAAGACCAGGAAGCACCTGCACACACAGGCCCATAGGGCTATTCTACACATGCGCATAGATCATGTTGTCACATCTGTGCAGCTATGCGACCATGTATCCATGGGTCATGGGTCATGTAGGACGGATGACCCAGAAGTGACTAGGCAGAGATGACTAAGTGTCCCGCTGGGTATGCATGACCATGGGGGTGTGGTTGGAATTCCTATCATTTACCACTTGAGTGAAACAATTCTTATAATAAATCTCCCTGTCTACCTGTCTGTTTTTCTATTTCTCTCTCTCTCTTCTCTCTCTCTCTCTCTCTCTCTCTCTCTCTCTCTCTCTCTCTCTCTCTCTCTCTCTCTCTCTCTCTCTTTCTATTCATCCATTTATCTGGTTTGTTTCTCTGGAGAACATTAACACAATATTCTCCATCAACATAAGGAAAATTCCTTCTATTTAAAGTTTGTTTATGAATCTTTATTCAAAATAAACAGAGACATTTTAGACAAATTATCACATCATTTAAAAAACTTTTGGAGCGAGTATTTCACTATTGTTCCATGCTAATCATCTTTCTATGACTCTTACTAAATTCTTAAGGAAAGCACTGTGTAAGGAATGGAGGTCTAATTTGGGCTTACTCTCAGAAATTTCAGTCCATGATTGATTGCTTTTTTTGCTTTGGGTCCAGTCTTGAGGCCATCATGGTAGGGAGCATAAAAGTGCTCACTTCATTGAAACCAAGAAGTGAAGTGAGAAGAGGGAGAGGTCAGGGTCCCTGTAACCTTTCCAAGGTCATAGTCCTGGCCACCTAACTTCATTCTACTATGCCCCAATGCTGAATGATTAGAGAATATCCAGTACTTCCTGGCTAGCAATGAAGTTTAACTTCTGAGAGTTTGAGGCACACTCTATACCTAATTATGAATATTCCCACTAACAGATGAGGAAACAGGCCTGCAGGTTCTGAGAAACTTCCTCACATTTACACAGACCTTAAGCATCAGTGCCACCAACACGATTCGAATGCTTATGTTTCATAAAACTTCAATACTTGTACTTTATAAAATGTTGGAAGACAGAGGCAGAAGAAATGCCAGAAGTTTGAGGCCAGCCTGGTCTACACAGATCTGAAAGTTCTAGTACTAGTATTATACAATGAGACCTTATTTCAAAAAACCAAAAAGAAGCCAGATGTGGCAATCCATGCCTTTAATGCCAACACTCAGGAAAGAGAAGCAGGTAGGTTCCTGAGTTTGAAGCCAGCCTATTTTACATAGTGAGTTGATATAGATATGATAGGATGAAAGGGTAGATTATTGAACCTACTTTTAAAGAGCAACAACTTGTTTAAAATGTTTTACATTGCTATAGATTTTAGTTTATTACAAATTTAAAGTTAATTTTGTTATATTGTATGTATATTTCTACTCTTGTTTAAGGTATTATGTTTGTGCAGCTCATTTGAAATTATGATGTATAATTAAGAAATACAGATTAATAATTAGCCATCTATGATAATCTCACTTATAGTCATGTTAGTTAAGTTTTCTAGGTATACATAGATATACTTCAATTAGGTAGGTAATCTTCAAACACTTCAAATATCTATAGAATATGGTATTTATAATGTTTTAAAAACTTAGACTTTCTGGACAATTAGACACTTCTGCTCCTGGCAGCACTGATTTACTTCAAAAAGAAAGATGGGCATCAAAGACACTCCATATGGAGTTTATCTTCTTCTTGGCAAAAATAGCCATTTGGGCAACAAACTGTTCTTGCCTGGACTGCTTGACAAAATATTATATTAGCTGGACATGTAGGACCCATAGGAAGGTGATCATTGAACTTTGCAAGGCAAGATGGTCCTTCAGGTTCCTGATTCATATAAGAGCTACCTAGCAAGAAGCTTGAGCAATAGGCCATCTAGTTTGTAAATAATATAAGCCTCTGTGTGTTTACTTGGGTCTGAGAAGCTGCAGGACCGGGCAGGACACAGGAAAGCTCTTCCAACTATAGTGAGTTCCAGGCCAGCCAGGGCTACATAGTGAGACTCTGTCTCAGAACAAATAAAAACAAAATAAAAACTATCAAGGAGGCTTAGTTACAAATGAAAAATAGTTCAGAGTGGTTTTATATACTCTTCACCCAAATTCTACTAATGTGTCCATCTTACATAATCATGGTACTTTGGCCAAACTACAAAATCAGTATTAGTATTATACTAGTAAGTAAACTACAGGATTTATTTGGGTTTTTACCAGTTTTTCAGTAATGTCATTTTAAGTTGCACGATCCCACATTACATTTAGTTGTCTATTCAGTAAAAGGATTCATTCATTCATTCATATATATATGTATATATCTATATACATATTTATTTATTTATGCAGTACTAGGGATTGACCCTAGGGTCTCACACATATGATGTAAGTGTTCCACCAACAAGCTATATCTCCAGCTCTTTTCAGTTTTTCCATGTGTGCTTGTGTGGGTATACATGCATGTGTGCACGCACATCTATGAAGGCCAGAAGTCAACCACGGGAACTATCTGTGAAGTCCATGTTCCAATGCTAGGAAAAGAGGAGGGTCATGGGAGACTGGGACGCTGAAGAGGTTGCTAGGACTCACAGGCAGATAAGATATAATTTATTCTTTCTAGATAAAGGCTGTTAGGAAGGTAACTGTAGGCAGGCTCTCAGGCACTCAATGGCATACATGGCCACACACAGGTGGGTGGAACACAGGCCTAAAGACAGACACACAGAAGCAGACTGGTAAAGGTGGAGACAAAAGTTCAGGACTCTGGTCTCAAGGCTGTATTTATATAGAATCACACAAAGGCAACATTCTGCCAAAACCAGTTATATAACAGATTACTATTTAATTTGTGTTTCTAGGACACCCTGTGACAGCCATATATTTACTGACTCACATTGGTTATCCTTATTGATACCATGTTGTCTAAACATAAGCAGACCCTTAAGGCATTCTGTTCCCTACATTCCACCCCTTTTACACAATTGGTGTCATTCTCCTGGTTTCTACACTTGACCACATGGGAGCAGTGTAGGGCTATGTGTTGCCCACATTATACTGCTGTATCCAGCAGACACCAGGTTCTGGTGGACCCTACTACTCCTCTTGGTGTTGGCAGCCCTTGGGGAGGAGGAACATGGCTCCTCACCATTGGTTTCACATTCTTCACTTACAGTTAGAACTCCTGGGTGGTTGTTTGGAGGCTTGCTGCCCCTTGGATATATTAAGCCTCAAGAGAAAAATACATTGTATATAGCTAGGGGTCAAATGAGAGATACCCAAACTTAAACTGGGTTTAAATTGACCATATGACCACCATACCTGCCTACATATGTGGCTGGCCAGGGAAAGCAGGTTAGATTTCCATGAAGTAAAGTACAGTCAGCTCCAGTGTCAACAATGGCTAACACTCTGTATGTTAGTGGAAGATAAATGAGTAATGAGTGAACATAATAGATCCTCCCTAGCCAGGCATCTTAGCTCCACACCTAGGATAGACTTAGCCCTAGAGAGACACACTAGACCCTCATTCCTCCTGAGTCTGTGGGCTCATGACCTACAGGCACTGCCTTAAAGAGAACTGGGCGGTGATAGAAAACAATTTCTCCATCTTCTCCCCTCTCAGTAGGACACTGTCTGCCCCCTGGTCTCACAGATATGGGGGCTAGATCACCCAGGCTATAACTATACTACTTTCTTTTTGATTATATATATTAATGAGCTCATGCGCCAAATCATAAATGGAGCTGAGCTTTCAGTTTCTCTCCTGGCTACCAACTCACATGCCTCAGTTTCTCAGCACAAAGTTTCCTCATAGCCTTCTTTCAACAGTCAAAAGAGCCATAGACTTTTACTTCCTCCATCTTCACTGACGCCTCTTTTGGCAGTGTCTGACAGGGGAAGATTTTCCTGGAGTTGCAGGACTTCAGTCCATCTCTTCTCTGGTCCTTTTCTTTTTTCTTTTTTTGCCCTACAGTTGCATCCTGATGTGAGGTGTGAGGTTCCATGCCCCAATGCAGGAAAAGAGGGGAGGGGGTTCATGGGACATTGAGAGGTTGAAGAGGTTGCTTGCTGTGGATATTGTTCTATATAAATAAAACACTGATGGCCAATGACCAGGCAGGAGGTAGGTGGGACAAGGAGAGAGGAGAATTCTGGGAAGCGGAAGGCTGAGGGAGAGAGACTGCAGCCACCACCAGGACAAGCAGCATGTAGAGACTCTGGTAAGCCACCAGCCACGTGGCAAGGTATATAGACTTATAGAAATGGGTTAATTTAAGATAAAAGAGCAGTTAGCAAGAAGCCTGCCACGGCCATACAGTTTATAAGTGATATAAGCGCCTGAGTGATTATTTTATAAGTGGATTGTGGGACTGCGGGGCTTGGGGAACCTGGAGAGAAGCCCTCCAGCAACAAATGGCGCCCAACGGCTCCAGTTTCCACCTTAAACCTGAGAATATTTAATAACCAATTCTAAACAGAGCCAAAACCAGGTTCCTGCTTCTTGTCTCATACGGCAGCTAGACGCCGCAAAACGCAGGTTTGAACACTGGCGGGTTCCTGGCGTGTGCGTTTGACCGGCAGTATGGCGGTAATGAGGCATCTGCCAGCGGCACAGTACGCTGTGTGGTAGATTTAGTCTTTACTAGTAAAAAAAAAAAAAAAAAAAAAAAAAAAAAAAGGTTTCTGGGCTACACGCTGCTTTGATAAAAGCTTAGACCCACTATTTCTGAGACTTGATGACTCCCAGAGCTGGCAGAAAACGTACCACTGCCATGTTGGGAAGCTGAAGTGGGCGGAGCCAGCAGCCACAGCGCCGTTTCAGGCTTACAATGGTACAGTTTAAAGCAATAGGCTCAAGGCTCAAGGTAATATAAAACATAAGCCACATAAAGATGGCTACCACACAGAGAATCTGGATTATGTTCTCTTTGATATTCATAATTAAAGAAAAACATTTGATTACAAAAGCTGTTGAGTTATGCCAAAATGTATATTTTAAAGGTACCTTGACTTCAAAATTTGGATATAAGGATATGTTACTTTGGAAAAGAGGTTCTGCTTTTGTTTCCACAGAAAGCCAGAGGCTGTGAACTTGTTCCAGATTAAGATACATCAGGTTTCACCAGCCAAGACCCCTGAAAGGACTCCGATGACACCATGGCCCAGATGATCCAACATCCAGATCGGTTTCAAGGCAACTGGTTCACACAATACAGCCTCACGGACTACCCCATAGGTCTAAAATTTTCTTTGCGTCCCCATAAGATACAGCGCCCCCTCTAGCAGGAAGTAGTAAGAGATGCTACGCCCAAATTCCCAAATATACCAAGCTGGCTTTAGAGGTGGAATTGGCTCACTCCCCCTCTAAACCCAGACATATTGCTTTAAAAAAAAAAAAATGGTTAAGGGATTCTTGTGTCCCAAATCAGAAGAGCCCTCTGATGTGGGACAGAGAAAAACCAATATTTTTATTTAGAACAGGTTGATTATAAATGTGATCTCTTTCTGAAAAAGAAAAGGGGATATGATATATAGGAGGATATGGAGATGATAAGATAAAAGGGTAGATTAATGAACCTACTTTTAAAGAACAACTTGTTTAAAATGTTTTACATTGGTATAGATTTTAGTTTATGTTTAAAATGTTTTACATTGGTATAAATTTTGGTTCATTGATACAAACTTGAAGTTAATTTTGTTATACTCTCTCTATATATATGTATATATTTCTATTCTTGTTTGAGGTGTTGTGTTTATATAACTCATTTAAAATTGTAATGGATAATTAAAAAATAGATTAATAATTAGTCATCTATGATAATCATATCTGTAGCCATGTTAGTTAAGTCTTCTAGGTATACATAGATATATTTCAGATAGATAGGTAATCTTCAAACACTTCATAGACCTGGAGAATATGGCATTTAAATAACTTAGAATTCTGTTGATGTGAGACACAATTGCTCCTGGCTGCACCAATTTGATCCCGAGAGAACGTTGGGCTTCTAAGACATTTCCATTTGGAAGTTTGTCTTTTTGGCACAAAATGGCCTACTGGGCAAAGAACTGCCCTTGCCTTGATGGCTGACAGTACAAATGCAATGCTGTCCTTTCTGGACAAGTGGGACACAAGGAAAGCGACCACTGTACTCTGCCAAGACAGGGTAAGATGGTCTCTCAGAATTCCTGCTTCTGAAAATGGTCTGTCAGATACTCTAGGCCTGTAGCCAATTTGAATGCACCAACAATGCTGAGAAACATCAGGTGACTGTCCAGGCTGCCAGCTGTCTTGGTCTACTCTTGCAAGATTCCCGAAGTTGCTTGCATCCGTCTACCATTTCTCAGGTACCATTATGTTCCTTCTCAGGTCTTTGATGTGGTTGAAAACTAGATAGTTGTAATTTCCTCAGTTATGATAAAAGATAAGTTAGATATAAAACCTTAAACTCACAAATATAAGATAGATAGGACATCTTCTTTAATATTGTAACTATAATTCTTGCTCGGTAATTGTTTTGTTATATGTAATTTTACCATGTTAAAGTTAAAACCTTCCTTTTTAAAAAAAGAAGAAAGGGGAAGTGCTGTGGATATTGTTCTATATAAATAAAACACTGATGGCCAATGACCAGGCAGGAGGTAGGTGGGACAAGGAGAGAGGAGAATTCTGGGAAGCGGAAGGCTGAGGGAGAGAGACTGCAGCCACCACCAGGACAAGCAGCATGTAGAGACTCTGGTAAGCCACCAGCCACGTGGCAAGGTATAGACTTATAGAAATGGGTTAATTTAAGATAAAAGAGCAGTTAGCAAGAAGCCTGCCACGGCCATACAGTTTATAAGTGATATAAGCGTCTGAGTGATTATTTTATAAGTGGATTGTGGGACTGCGGGGCTTGGGGAACCTGGAGAGAAGCCCTCCAGCAACAGTTGCTAGGACTCAGAAGTAGATAAGACATACTTTACTCCTTCTAGACAAAGGCTGCTAGGCAGGCTCCCAGGTACACACTGGTATACATGGCCACACACAGGCAGATGACACACAGACTGCATGGTGACAGACACATAGAAGCAGGCTGCTGAAGGTGGAGACCAAAGCTCAGGCCTCTGGCCTCAAGGCTGTATTTATACAGAATCATACTAAAGTGGCATTCTGCCCAAATCATTTCTATAACAGATTTCTTTACTGTTTACTTTGTTGTCCCAGGACATCCGGTGACAGCCATCTATTAGTTAACTCATTAGAGATCCTTATTGGTGCCATGTTGTCTCAACATAAACTAGTCCTTAAGGCCTTTGGTTCCCTATGCTATCCTCATTATTGTTGTTATTGAAACAGAGTCTCAGTGTGTAGCCCTGGCTGGCCTGGAACTCACAAAGAGTTGCCCACCTCTGCCTCCCCAGTACTGGGATTAAATGCATGTACCACCACACTCTGTTGCATCCTAATAGTATTTTAAGAGGGTGTCTCTCACTAGTCTGGAGCTCATGGAGTAGTCTAGAGCTGGCTAGCCAATGACTTGGGATTCTGCCTATTGTCTCAGCCTCACCAGCATGTGATTATAAACCATCATGTGTGTTCTGGAGATCCATTTCAGGCCCTCATGTTTACATGGCAAGCTCTTTACTGACAAAGCTATTTCTCCAGCCAACCTCACCTCCTTTATTGTTATTGTTATTGTTATTGTTATTATTATTATTTGCAGTGCAAAGAATCAGACCTACGGCTTTACATATGCTAGCTAAGCATTCTATCCCTGGCCTCTCTTTTCAGCTCCTTCGTATATTTTCTCCTTTTGATGCAGGTTCTGAGTTTTCTGGGCTTCCTCAAATCCCTCTGTAGCTAAGGAAAATCTTGATTTGTCTATCCTTCTGCATCAGCTTCTTGAATAGCAGGACTTACATGCTTGTACCACAAGGTCTGGTAAGTACAGTGCTCTAAAGAGGAGTGAACCAGGATCCGATTTGAGTTAATTTATTTAGAAGAAACATAATTATATCTGGAGAAGCTGGAAAGGAAAAAGCCAGGGCTAGAAGCCCTAGAGATAGTCTAGTCTGGCACTATCAGCACACCATGAAAGATATAGTATGTTCTCTGGAGGTGGGGCTTCCTCGACTGTGGCACACTTATTTCTGTTTTGACACCCTATGATGGTGCTGATTTATGATTATAGCCTAAACACAGTATGATTCCATGAATCACAGCATTTCTTTGCCCTATTACTTGAAATTAGTGTGTACACAAGGAACTGTTGGATACATACAGCCTTTAGTGGTTAGAAATTTAGAAAATTAACTGTTTAAGATCTGGGCATTGCACTAATATATTTATGTATTTTCTAAAATATGACCAAAACACCCTTGTTTATAATCACCACATATCACAAATATCGTGTTTTAATTTCTATCTTTTAGGAATATAGGTGTTTTGTATGCAAGTATGTGTAAGTACCCAGGGTGTGTACAGTGCCTATGGAGGCTAGAAGAGGCATTAAATCTCCTGGAACTTGAGTTAGATGAGGTTGTGTGTTGCTGGTGCTGGGAACTGAACCCATGTCCTCTGGAAGAGTAGCCAGTGCCCTTAACCGCTGAGCCATTTTTCAAGCTCCATGTTTTAATTTCTTTAGGTATTGTCTTAGTTACTTTCTACTGACATGACAAAATACCATAACCAAGGTAATGTATAAAAGAAAGCATTTAATTGGAGTTCACGGTTCCAAGATGGTTAGAGTGTGGCAAAAAGCATGGCCGCAGGCAAGCATGAGGCATGGCAGTGTGAGCTGAGAGCTCCCATCCTGAGACAACAACCACACATCAAAGAGAAAGAAGAGAGGGGTGGTGGTGGAGAGAGCTAACTGGGAATGATGTGGGCTTTTGAAAGCTCAATGCCCAGCCAGCCCAGTGACACCTCTTCTCCAACAAGGCCACACCTTCGAATCCTTCCAAACAGTTCCACCAACTGGTGCTAAGTAATCAAATACCTGAATCTGTGGAGAACCATTCTCATTCCAGCCATCACAAGTATCATCACAATCTCCTCCCTTGAGATTCACTGGTTTCAAGCAACTTTTAGGTTATTGTTTTTGAAATATTCTCAATTGATATAGATTGAAACTTAACAGATACATCAGGTTATTTTTGTACTGCTACACATTTCACATTTACTTTTTCTACCATTAAATTTGATAACTACATTAAGTACCAGGCATTCTCTCTAGTCTCCTCTTTTTTATTTATCAGTATCAGTATTAGCATTATTTTTTCCTTTGATTGTTTTTGATACAGTATCATGTAGCCCAGACTGGCTTCAAACTTACGTCTAGCCCAGGCTAGCTCTGAATTTCTGATCCTCCTGCTGGGATGACTGGCATGTGCCATGACTGGCTAGCCTCACCTTTTCATGTAATAACTGGGTAGCCTAGCACAAATCAAGTTTTCTTCTCCTGGCATCATTTACCTCACCTAAAATGGAGATATCAATTACTACCTCACATTGGAAAAACAGACACTGGAAAACTTACATGAGACATTGGATGATTCGTTATTGTAGTTTGTACATGAAGTACCCCCTTCCCAAGTGCCTTTATTTCCAGAATTCAGGAGTTGGAGACAGGAGGATCAAGAATTCCAGGAAGGAAGAAGTATGTAGGTCACCACGGCACATCTTTGAAGTGTTTCTCTTGTTCTTGGCTCCTTCCCAGCTCATTCTACTCCCTGGTTCGTGTGAAGATAACAACTTCTTCCAGCCACATCTTTCTGCTGTGGTGCTCTGCCTCACTATGTGCCAAGGAATAAAAACCAAGGGAGCAGGTCTTGAACCTCTGAAAGCAGAAGCCCAAAGAATTCTTCCCTTCTTTAAATTATTCATTTCAGGTATTTTTCCCATGGCAAAATAAATAGGATTCTCAATGAACCAGAAAGGGAAGCAAACTTCTTAACCCATTAAAGAGCTCTATGAAAAAAAATACATAGTTAGTATCAACACTTAGTGATGGAAGGCTGAATACCATCACCCCCTCTAACAATGTGGGGAAAAAGGCGAAGAAATCCATTCTCTGCATTTCTGTTCAATAGTCTATTGGAAATCCTAGCCAGTTCAACAGTGCAAGAAAAAGAAATGCAAAGACACACAGATTCCAAAGAAAATAAGCTCTGTACAGAGGTACATGCCTTTAATACTAGCACTTTAATCCCAGATGGATCTCTGTTCCAGGCCAGCATGGTCTACACAGTGACAATATGGCAAAAAAAAAAAAGAAAGAAAGAAGAAATTAGTCCCTGTTTTACAGTATAAGCCACGCCAGGTTGCACAGATCTGTAATCCAAGTTAGGAGGCTGAGGCAAGGGGACTGTAATTTTACTTGTCTCAAAACCAAGAAAAAATATTTAGGGCTTGAGGTGATATTTTGTTTGTACTTTAACAAATAAAGCCTGCCTGAAGATCAGAGTGTGGAGCTAAGCCACTAGTTAACCATAGAGGGCAGGCAGGGGTGGCACACACCTTTAATCCCAGCACTTGGGAGGTGGAGACAAGAAGTGATATGGCTGGGAGGAGAGAGGAATGTAAGGCAGGAGGAGACAGGAGCTCAGCTGTCTTTCAAGCTGAGGATTTGGTAGAGGTAAGAACCCTAGTGGCTGGTTGCTCTGCTTCCTCTGATCTTTCAGCTTTCACCCTGTTACCTGACTCATGGTTTTTATTGTTAAGACCAATTAGGATTCGTGCTACAGGGCTTCTGTTTGACCAGAGACAGGTGGATTTCTCTGAATTTGACAGTAGCCTGGTCTACATAGTGAGTTCCAGGCTAACCAGGGCTACATAATGAGACTGTCTTAAAAAAAAAAAAAAGGAAGGAAGCAAGAAAGGAAAGGAAGAAAGAAAAAAACTTTCAAGGCAGGGTACAGTGGCATATGCCTTTAATACTCCCTCTCAGGAGGTAGAGGAAGGCAGCTCTCTGTTAGTTCACAGGGAAAGGCTGATCTCTGAGTTCAAGGCTATCATGGTCTATGTAGCAAGCTGTAGGCCAACCAGGGCTACAGAGCGAGACCCCATCTCAAACAAAAAAATACCTCCCCCAATTCTGGTAGCCATGTTTAAAAATAATAAAACATTCCCCCCATTCTGGTAGCCATATTTAAAAATAGGTAAAATCATTTTAAACAAAACAAAATAAAAAAATCTTACATTGTTTTATTTATTATTATTTATTGCCTCATAACAAAGAAGGCTATATAAAATCAAAGTACTTGGTTGACAGTCTAACCACCCCCAACCCCCCTTTTTGAGACATGGTTTTATTGTGTAGTCCTGGCTAGCCTGGAATTAGCTATCTAGTTCAAGGTGGCTTCAAACTCACAGAGATATACCTGCTTTGGTCATTAGAGTGCTAGGATTAAAGGTGTGCATCTATGCTTGGACCATATGGCCCTGAAATCCTCATACATAGCCCCACCTCCCCTCCCAGCACATCTCTCCAAGCTCTGCTGCCAGAAAAGATGGGGGTGCGAAGGTAATACTATTAAGAATATTTTCTTAACCCAGCGGTGGTGGTGGTGGTGGTGGTGGTGGTGGTGGTGGTGGTGGTGGTGGTGGTGGTGCACGCCTTTAATCCCAGCACTCAGGAGGCAGAGGCAGGCGGATCTCTGTGAGTTCAAGGCCAGCCTGGTCTACCAAGTGAGTTCCAGGAAAGTCGCAAAGCTACACAGAGAAAGCCTGTCTCAAAAAAAAAAAAAAAAAGAAAAAAGAAAGAAAGAAAGAAAAAAAAAACAAAAAAAGTGTATTTTCTTTTTACATTTTAATTACATTTATTTATTTGTTTGTGTGGGGGACATGTGCCATAATAAGGCCAACTTATGGGGGTCTGAGGAGAACTTGTAGGGCAAGTTAGTTCTCTTCTTCCATCAAATTCCGGTCCTAGGCTTAACAGCAAACACCTTTACTCACTCACCGAGCCATTTCCCTGGGCATAGTTTGAGTCTTAGAAAATTCCCCCCGAAGTGAGACTTCTTGAGGTTGAAATCACGAAGACAGCCAGCTTACACCTCCCCAACCTCGCGCCACCTTGTTGCCACGCCCCCTCTGCCCAGCTGACTGAGGCAGAGCTTGACACGTGGCTAAAATGGAGGGAAAGCTGGGCCTGTCTCTGGGCAAAGTGCGAGGAATGTGTGAGACACACGCATGCGCACTGTGCCTGCTCACCAACTGCCACTGCCAGTCTTGAGCCGCAGGCTAGCGAGACCCTGTAACAGTTCTTCTGGAAAGCTCTCAGCCCGCCCACTCGTCGCTCCAGTTCCTGGTGACTAGTTGGCGCTACAATCGGCTAGTAGTTCTCATCTCTGTCTGGCTGCCTGTCCCTGAGGCAGCAGTTAAGATGGGGACCAAACTCTGCCTTGCCCTCCCAGGGCTAAGGTGGCTGCTGCGGCTCTGGCTCCTGTTTGCCACCTGTGAGGCTTTCTACTTTCCGGGACTGGTTCCCATCACCTACTGTGAGGAGAGCCATCCCAACTCCCGCTGTCAGGTGAGGAGGCCTGGGGGGGTGGGGAGGAAAAGCCCTAAGGGCACGGACACGGGCCGATCCCTTCCCAGGCCCACACTCTGGGCATGGCGCCATACTTCCTTCTGGCTTCTGGCCTCGCAGCGTCTCCACCTGTTCCTAGCCCCTCCTTAGCCCTCCCTTGGCGGTGCCCAGCCCTGCCAGTGCGTTCCGGAGTGCTGGAGGCTCCTTGGCTCACTCCGGCTCCATTCTCTGCCTCCTGCTCAGCCAGTCTCCCCTTCTGAGGTGTCCTCTTTCCCCCACCACCTCCCCTCCCTCTTCCACCTCCCGCCCCAAGCCCGCCCTCTTCTCTCATCTTCTCCTCCATCTTCCCCTTCCACTCACCCCTCCCCTCCAGGTCCGGCCAGGCTCCTGCAATCTTTCTGGCACCTTCACTTCTGGGCTCTCACACTTTTCCTGTTCTGATTCTTGCTTGCTCCCTCTGGCCTCCCAGGTCCTTCAAGATGTATAACACTCATTCGTTTTCTAACTTCTACAGGTCGGTGATACTGAATTTGACACGCGGGACATTTAATCAACTTTCAGGAAATGGAACTGTGGTCGCTGTGCCCAAGTCGTTCTTTTCCTCCCCTCTCCTCCTTCCTGCCTCCAGTGCTTTTTCAGTCAGGGTCTGAGCTTGTAGTCCATCCAGGCTTTCCTTGAACTTGGCATCTTTCCAAGTTTGGACTTCACAGATGTGTGCCTCTGTGTTCAACTTTTTATTTATTTTTTTTTAATTTTGGAGACTTGGTCTCCTGTAGCTTAGGCTGCCATTTCCGTGGTGATCCGAATGTTATCTTGATTTATGGTGGGTTTTTGTTTGTTTGTTTCTTTCTTTTTGGTAAGGTCTCACAGCAGCAGACTGGCCTTGAGGCCTTGAATTGGGCATTTTAGTGAGCACTTGCTGGGAAGACAGGCAGAAAGACATGCTCTGCGATGAGATCTGGTTTTGCTGAGTAACCAAGGATGATTCCTAACAACAGCATACCATGCTAGGGGTTCAAACCTGTAGAATGTTGGTATTGTATGCCCTCTTTGTTTATATTTTAAGAGAAAGTCTCCTTTGGTTAACAGACTCAAAATCCATTTGCCTCTGCCTCTCATATGCTGGGATTACAGGGTGTGCCAACACCGGACTCATGTATTTTTTATTCTATCATCATCATCATCATCATCATCATTCATTCATTCATTCATTCATTCATTCATTTTGGTGTTTCAAAACAGGCTTTCTCTGTGTAGCCCTGGCTATCCTGGAACTCACTCTGTAGACCAGGGTGGCCTCAAATTCATAGAGATCTTTGCCTCCTAAATTCTGTGATTCGAGGCATGTGGCGCCACAGCCCAACTCTTTTTATTTTTTATTTTTATTTTTTTTATTTTACCAGTCTCGTTTTTATTTTTTATTTTATTTTATTTTTTTTAATTTTTTTTTTAAGTTTTTTTTTTGTGATATATATTTTTTATTTTACAATACCATTCAATTCTACATATCAGCCGTGGGTTCCCCTATTCTCCCCCTCCCACGCCTCCCCTTACCCCCAGCCCACCCTCCATTCCCACCTCCTCCAGGACAAGTCCTCCCCCGAGGACTGTGATCAACTTGGTAGACTCAGTCCAGGGAGGTCCAGTCCCTTCCTCCCAGACTAAGCCAAGTGTCCCTGCATAAGTTCCTGGTTTCAAACAGCCAATTCATGCATTGAGCACAGGACTTGGTCCCACTGCCTAGATGCCTCCCAAACTGATCAAGCCAATCAACTGTCTCACCTATTCAGAGGGCCTGATCCAGCTGGGAGCCCTCAGCCTTTGGTTCATAGTTCATGTGTTTCTATTCATTTGGCTATTTTTTTCAATAATTGAGTAAAACTGAAATTTATTATAAGCCACAGTCGTCCTAGGGACCTCCATGCTATATATATATATATAGCCTTTATGGTTCTATGGGTTGTGGTCTGATTGTTCATTTTATATCTAGAATCCACCAATGAGTGAGTACATACCATAACTGTCTTTCTGGGTTTGGGTTACCTCACTCAGGATGATTTTTTCTAGTTCCATCCATTTGCCTGCAAATTTCATGCTTTCATTGTTTTTCTCTGCTGAGTAGTACTCCATTGTGTATATGTACCACATTTTTTTCATCCATTCTTCCGTTGATGGGCATCTAGGCTGTTTCCAGGTTCTGGCTATTACAAATAGTGCTGCTATGAACATAGATGAGCATGTATCTTTATGGTATGTATCAGCATTCTTTGGGTATATGCCCAAGAGTGGTATGGCTGGGTCTTGAGGTAGTTCGATTCCTAATTTTCTGAGAAACCGCCATACTGATTTCCACAGTGGTTGTACAAGTTTACATTCCCACCAACAGTGGAGGAGTGTTCCCTTTGCTCCACATCCTCTCCAACATTGGTTGTCATTGGTGTTTTTGATCTTAGCCATTCTAACAGGTGTAAGGTGGTATCTCAGAGTCGTTTTGATTTGCATTTCTCTGATGATTAAGGATGTTGAGCATTTCTTTAAATGTCTTTCAGCCATTTGTAGTTCTTGTTTTGTGAATTCTCTGTTTAGCTCTTTAGCCCATTTTTTAATTGGACTGTTCAGTGCTTTGATGTCTAGTTTCTTGAGTTCTTTATATATTGTGGAGATCAATCCTCTGTCAGATGTGGGGTTGGTGAAGATCTTTTCCCAATCTGTTGGCTGTCTTTTTGTCTTATTGACTGTGTCTTTTGCCCTGCAAAAGCTTCTCAGTTTTGAGAGGTCCCATTTATTAATGGTTGTGCTCAGGGTCTGTGCTGTCGGTGTTTTATTTAGGAAATGGTCTCCAGTGCCAATGCGTTCAAGAGTGCTTCCTATTTTCTTTTCTATTAAGTTTAGTGTAACTGGATTTATGTTTAGGTCTTTGATCCACTTGGACTTGAGTTTTGTGCATGGTGACAGATATGGATCTATTTGTAATCTTTTACATATTGACATCCAGTTATGCCAGCACCATTTGTTGAAGATACTTTCTTTGTTCCATTGTATAGTTTTGGCTCCTTTGTCAAAAACCAGGTGTTCATATGTGCATGGATTAATGTCAGGGTCTTCAATTCGATTCCATTGGTCCGTATGTCTGTTTTTATACCAGTACCAAGCTGTTTTTATTACTATGGCTCTATAGTAGAGTTTGAGGTCCGGGATGGTGATGCCTCCAAGGGTTGCTTTATCATATAGGATTCTTTTAGCTATCCTGGGTCTTTTGTTTTTCCATATAAAGTTGAGTATTTTTCTTTCCAAGTCTGTGAAGAATTGTGTTGGGATTTTGATGGGGATTGCATTGAATCTGTAGATTGCTTTTGGTAAGATTGCCATTTTTACTATGTTAATCCTACCTACCCATGAGCATGGGAGATCCTTCCATTTTCTAATATCTTCTTCAATTTCTTTCTTTAGAGATTTAAAGTTCTTATCAAAAAGGTCTTTCACTTGTTTAGTTAGTGTTATCCCAAGGTATTTTATATTATTTGTGGCTATTGTAAAGGGTGATGTTTCTCTGACTTCTTTCTCAGCCCTTTTATCATTTGTGTATAGGAGGGCTACTGATTTTTTTGAGTTGATCTTGTATCCTGCCACTTTACTGAAGGAGTTTATCAGCTGTAGAAGTTCCCTGGTAGAGTTTTTGGGGTCACTTATGTATACTATCATATCATCTGCAAATAGTGAAAGTTTGACTTCTTCCTTGCCAATTTGTATCCTTTGATCTCCTTTTGTTGTCTTATTGCTCTAGCTAGAACTTCTAGTACTATATTGAATAAATATGGGGAGAGTGGACAGCCTTGTCTTGTTCCTGAATTTAGTGGTATCGCTTTGAGTTTCTCTCCATTTAATTTGATGTTTGCTGTTGGCTTGCTATAAATTGCTTTTATTATGTTTAGAAATGTTCCTTGTATTCCTATTCTTTCTAAGACCTTTATCATGAAGGGGTGTTGGATTTTGTCAAAGGCTTTTTCAGCATCTAGGGAGATGATCATGTGGTTTTTTTTCTTTCAGTTTGTTTATATGGTGTATTACATTGACTGATTTCCGTATGTTGAACCATCCTTGCATCCCTGGGATGAATCCTACTTGGTCGTGATGGATGATTGTTTTGATGTATTCTTGGATTCGGTTTGCCAATATTTTGTTGAGTATTTTTGCATCAATGTTCATGAGGGAGATTGGTCTGTAGTTCTCTTTCTTTGTTGCATCTTTGTGTGGTTTGGGTATCAGGGTAATTGTAGCCTCATAAAAAGAGTTTGGTAGTGTTCCTTCTGTTTCTATTGTGTGGAACACTTTGAAGAGGATTGGTATTAGTTCTACTTTGAAAGTCTGGTAGAATTCTGCACTGAAACCATCTGGTCCTGGGCTTTTTTTAGTTGGGAGACTTTTGATGACTGTTTCTATTTCTTTAGGGGTTATTGGTCTATTTAAATGGTTTATCTGGTCTTGATTTAATTTTGGTATTTGGTATTTATCCAGAAAATTGTCCATTTCTTCCTGGTTTTCCATTTTTGTGGAGTACAGGTTTTTGAAGTATGATCTGATGATTCTCTGGATTTCCTCATTGTCTGTTGTTATGTCTCCCTTTTCATTTCTGATTTTGTGAATTTGGGTGCTCTCTCTTTGCCTTTTGGTTAATTTGGCTAGTGGTTTGTCTATCTTGTTGATTTTTTCAAAGAACCAACTCTTTGTTTCATTGATTTTTTGTATTGTTCTCTTGTTTTCTATTTCGTTGATTTCAGCCCTCAATTTGATTATTTCCTGGCGTCTATTTCTCCTGGGTGAGTTTGTTTCTTTTTGTTCTAGAGCTTTCAGTTGTGCTGTTAATTCATTGGTATGGGATTGCTCCATCTTCTTTATGTGTGCATTTAGAGCTATGAATTTTCCTCTTAGCACTGCTTTCATAGTGTCCATAAGTTTGGGTATGTTGTACTTTCATTTTCATTGAATTCTAGGAACTGTTTAATTTCTGTCTTTATTTCTTCCTTGACCCATTGATGTTTCAGGTGGGCATTATTCAGTTTCCATGAGTTTGTGGGTTTTCTATAATTTTTGTTGTTATTGAGTTCTAATTTTAAGGCATGGTGGTCTGATAAGATACAGGAGGTTATTCCAATTTTTTTGTATCTGTTGAGATTTGTTTTGTGTCCAAGCATGTGGTCAATTTTTGAGAAGGTTCCATGGGGTGCTGAGAAGAAGGTATATTCTTTTGTGTTAGGATGGAATATTCTGTAGATATCTATTAGGTCCATTTGAGTCATAACATCTGTTAGGTCCTTTATTTCTTTGTTAAGTTTCAGTCTGGTAGATCTATCTTTTGGTGAGAGTGGTGTGTTAAAATCTCCCACTACTAATGTGTGGGGTTTGATGTGCGTTTTAAACTTTAGTAGTGTTTCTTTTATGAATGTGGGTGCTTTTGTATTTGGAGCATAAATGTTTAGAATCGAGACTTCATCTTGGTGGATTTTTCCCGTGATGAATATGTAATGTCCATCCTGGTCTCTTTTGATTGATTTTAGTTTGAAGTCTATTTTATTAGATATTAGGATAGCTACACCAGCTTGTTTCTTAGGTCCATTTGCTTGGAAAACCTTTTCCCAGCCCTTTACTCGGAGGTAGTGTCTGTCTTTGGAGTTAAGGTGTGTTTCTTGTATGCAGCATATGGATGGGTCCTGTTTTCTTATCCATTCTGTTAGCCTGTGTCTTTTTATAGGTGAGTTGAGACCATTGATATTGATGGATATTAATGACCAGTGATTGTTAATTCCTGTTATTTTTTTGGTTGTGTTGTGTTGTCCTTCTCTGGTGTATGTTGGTGTAGGATTATCTATTGCTTGATTTTTCATGGATGTGTTTAGCTTCTTTGGGTTGAATTTTCCCTTCTAGTGCTTTCTGTAGGGCTGGGTTTGTAGACAGGTATTGATTAAATCTGGTTTTATCCTGGAATATTTTGTTTACTCCGCCTATGGTGATTGAGAGTTTTGCTGGGTATAATAGTCTGGGTTGGCATCCGTGGTCTCTTAGTGTCTGCATGAGGTTTGTCCATGATCTTCTAGCTTTCATAGTCTCTATTGAGTAGTCTGGTGTTATTCTGATGGGTTTGCCTTTATATGTTACTTGGTCTTTTTCCTTTGCGGCTCTTAATATTTTTTCTTTGTTCTGTGTGTTTAGTGTTTTGATTATTATGTGGTGAGGGGACTTTTTTTTTTGGATCCAGCCTATTCGGTGTTCTGTAAGCTTCTTGTATCTTCATATGTATTTCTTTCTTTAGGTTAGGAAAGTTTTCTTCTATGATTTTGTTGAATATATTTTCTGTGCCTTTGAGTTGGTATTCTTCTCCTTCTTCTATCCCTATTATTCTTAGGTTTGGTCTTTTCATGGTGTCCCAAATTTCCTGGACGTTTTGTGTTAGGACTTTTTTGTCTTTATTGTTTTCTTTGACTGACGAATCTATTTTCTCTATCATGTCTTCAGCGTCAGAGATTCTCTGTTCCATTTCTTGCAATCGGTTGGTTATGCTTGTTTCTGTAGTTCCTGTTCGTTTTGTCAGGGTTTCTATTTCCAGCATTCCCTCAGCATGTATTTTTCTTTATTGTCTCAAATTCATTTTTCAGATCTTGGAATGTTTCTTTCATCTGTTTAATTGCTTTTTCTTGGCTTGATTTGATTTCTTCCCATTTTTTGTTCGTTTTTTCTTCCATTTCTTTAAGGGAGTTTTTTATTTCCTCTTTAATGGAGTTTTTCATTTCCTCTTTAAGGGAAGTTTTTATTTCCTCTTTAAGGGAGTTTTTTATTTCCTCTTTAAGGAAAGTTTTTATTTCCTCTTTAAGGTAGTTTTTCAATTCCTCTTTAAGGAAAGTTTTTATTTCCTCATTGAGGGAATGTTTTATTTCTTCTTTAAGGGCCTCTATCATCTTCTTAATGTCATTTTTAGGGTTGATTTCTTCTGTTTCTTCTGTCATGGTATGTTTAGGTCTTGCAGGTGTAGAATCACTAGGTTCTGATGTTGCCATATAGGTCTTTATGTTGTTGCCTGTATTTTTGCACTGGCGTCTACTCATCTCTTCCTCTGTGAGGTGCAGGTGGTGTCTGTGTCTGAGAGTGCCTCTCTTGTTCTAATTTTTAGTCTTGGTTTAGTAGTGGTTCTTGGTTAAATTGGTGCTATTGGGCTATTTCTTCAGGGCAGCTGATTTCGATCGGTGAATTATATACTTATGATTCTGGTGATCTGGTTTGGTGTCTGGGTAGCGCCTTCTTCTGTGTTCCCAGGTCACGTTTTGTTCATTTGTCAACTCCTCAGCTGATCTTGATTCCTCAGACTTTAAATTGTAGGCATCTGAATCCTCTCCCAGATGGGTTTCAGCTGAGCAGGGTAGTCTCACCAACACCTCCAAATTGTTGGGTTTCACAGGATCAGCAGCTGGGCCCTGGGTTGTTCTCAGACGGAGTGTTCAGATTCGTTCTGGTTCTGACCCACCGAGATAGCTTCTTCCCCAGATGTTGGGGTTAGGGGCGTCCCTGTTCCAAGCTGCGTCTGCTTGTCTCCGTCCCTGGGCCTGTTTACCTCTGCAGTCCGCCACCGGGCCTGTATGTCCCTGTCAGCTGCCGCTGGGTCTGTCTGCCTCTGGAGGCCGCCACCGGGCCTGAATGTCTCTGCAGGCTGCAGCCGGGACTGAATGTCCCTGTCGGCTGCTGCCACCGGGACTGAATGTCCCTGTCGGCTGCTGCCGCCGGGACTGAATGTCCCTGTTGGCCGCTGCCGCCGGGCCCGTTTACCTCAGCGGGCCGCTGCTGGGCCCGTCTACCTCCACAGGCCGCCGCCACAGGCCTACCTGCGTCTGCTTGTCTCTGCCGCTGGGCCTGTCTACCTCTGTGTGCCGCCGCTGGGCCTGAATGTCTCTGCCGGCTGCTGCCGGGCCTGAATATCCCTGTCAGCCGCTGCCGCCGGGCCCGTTTACCTCAGAGGGCTGCTGCTGGGCCCGTCTACCTCCACAGGCCGCCGCAGGCCTACCTGCGTCTCCTTGCCTCTGCCTCCGGGCCTGTCTACCTCTGTGGGCCGCCGCTGGGCCTGAATGTCTCTGCCGGCTGCCGCCGGGCCTGAATGTCCCTGTCGGCTGCTGCCGCCGGGTCCGTTTACCTCAGCAGGCCGCCGCTGGGCCCGTCTACCTCTGCGGGCTGCCGCTGGGCCTGAATGTCTCTGCCGGCTGCCGCCGGGTCTGAGTATCCCTGTCGGCTGCCACTGCTGGGCCCGTCTACCTCCACGGGCCCCCGCCGCAGGCCTACCTGCGTCTGCTTGTCTCTGCCGCCGGGCCTGTCTACCTCTGTGGGCTGCCGCTGGGCCTGAATGTCTCTGCCGGCTGCCGCCGGGCCTGAATGTCTCTGTCGGCCACTGCCGCCGGGCCCGTTTACCTCAGCGGGCTGCTGCTGGGCCCGTCTACCTCCACGGGCCACCGCAGGCCTACCTGCGTCTGCTTGCCTCTGCCGCCGGGCCTGTCTACCTCTGTGGGCTGTCGCTGGGCCTGAATGTCTCTGCCGGCTGCCGCCGGGCCTGAATGTCCCTGTCGGCTGCTGCCGCCGGGTCCGTTTACCTCAGCAGGCCGCCGCTGGGCCCGTCTACCTCTGTGGGCTGCCGCTGGGCCTGAATGTCTCTGCCGGCTGCCGCCGGGTCTGAGTATCCCTGTCGGCTGCCACCGCTGGGCCCGTCTACCTCCACGGGCCCCCGCCGCAGGCCTACCTGCGTCTGCTTGCCTCTGCCGCCGGGCCTGTCTACCTCTGTGGGCCGCCGCTGGGCCTGAATGTCTCTGCCGGCTGCCGCCGGGCCTGAATGTCCCTGTCGGCTGCTGCCGCCGGGTCCGTTTACCTCAGCAGGCCGCCGCTGGGCCCGTCTACCTCTGTGGGCTGCCGCTGGGCCTGAATGTCTCTGCCGGCTGCCGCCGGGTCTCTCTTTTTATTTTTTAAATAGTTGTAATGAGCTTCGTGCACCTTTCTTATTTTAGCAACAGAACTTGAAGGTTATTTTATACTGTGGTATAGCCCTCTAGCTTCCCGCTCCCACACTTTATCTTCCTTCTAGATTTTTTACCTCTCCCTCTCTCCCCTTCTTTCATTCTTTCCCTTTTCTCCTCGCTTTTTTGCCTTTCCCTTCTCACTTTCGTTCGATTTTTCATTTTTGATGCCCTGCCCCCCCCCCCCCCCCCGTGTCTCTTTTCTTGCACTCACCTTTCCTTTTTGTGTGTCTCTTTGTTACTGTTTCTGCTCTTTTTGTCCTTCTTCCCTGGTCCTCTTGTGGTTCCACTCCCTCTTTTTCTTTCCCTTCTGTTTCCCACAGGCTCTTCCTTCTCTTTTCCTGTCTGTCACTCATTCTCATTTTCTCCCTTGTCCTCTTCTCGTCGGTCTTCTGTTCTGTTCCGTGTGTCTTTCCTTCTTTTTCACCTTCTCTTCTACTGTTTCTGTTCCTCATTCAATCCTTTGCTTTTTCCTTTCCCCCTCTCATGCTGTGTTTTTTTTCTGTTCATTCCCCCGTCACCTCCTTTTCTTCTTTCTCTGTCTTACACTCTTGCTTCTCTGTTTCAGCCTTTCCTTTTCATTTCTTCATTATTAATTTTTAACCTTAGCCAATGTGTTTCGTTTTTCTGTCTTTGTGTTTGTTTGTCTTTCTTATCCTTCTTTTTTTTCTTCCTTGAAACTTTCATTATGTTGTATTCGTCTGAGACAGGGTCTCATGCGTTCCAGGCTTATTTCCAGCTTGCAGTGGAGCCAAGGATGACCTTGGACTCTTTCCTCTAGTGTCTACCTCCCAAGTGATGAGAGTACAGGCATACTCCTGGCCTCTTCTGCCTGCCTCTCACTTTCCTTTTTTCTCTTTCCTGTCTGTATTCCTCCTGCTTTTCCTGTTTTGTTTGGTCTTTCCTTTTTTTCTCTCTCACTCTCTCATTGTATCTATTTCACTGTCTTTTGGTTTCTGTATTTTCCTTTTTTCTGTTTCTTTTCCTTTCACATTCACCCATTCTTTCTTTTTTCTCCCATTACTTTGTCTTCTCTAATTCTCTTTTGTTTCCTACCTTTCCCTCCTACGTTTCAACATTTCCTTCCTTTCCCCTTTCACTCTCCTCTCCCTACCCTCTACTGCCTTTTCCCCTCCCTCTTCCCTTCCTCTTTCCAGTTTTCTTTCACCTTCCCTCTTGTCATCCTTCCATCATCTGTCCTCTCTCATCCCCTTTCTTTCTTTACCCCCTCCCACCTTTTATTATAGACAGGGTTTCTCTGTGTAGCTCCAGCTATCCTTGAACTCGTTCTGTAGACCAGGCTGACCTCGAACTCAGAGATCCACTTGCCTCTGACTCCTGAGTGCTGGGATTAAAGGAGTGTGCCACCACCACCCTTCTCTTCTGTCTTGCCCCCCCGCCTTTTCTTTTTTTCCCTTTCCTTTTCCTGTCTTGTTACATAGCTGAGTCTGGCCTGATACTTACTATGAAGACCAGGCTGGCCTAGAACTAACTCAGGGGTGATTTTCCTATTTGTTTCTTTCATCTCCTTTTCTTTTTTGTCTTTGCATTTCTCTATTGCTTCTCTTCCTCTGTCATTTATTTTCTTCTTTTCCACTTCTGTTATTTCTATTGCATTTTCTTTCTTCCTTTACCACGGCCTTTTATTTTTCCCCCTTTTCACCTGTTTCTCTACCACTTTTTTTAAAATTTCAATTTCATTTTCTCCCTGGTTTTATTTGCAATGATAACTCCAGTTTTGGGGAATCCAACTCCCTCTTATGTCCTCCTTGGGGCAGGTGCTGCACAGACATACCAGCAAGCAAAACACCCATATATGTAAAATAATAAAATTTAAAGTATTTAAAAAAGCTGGTCAGAGAATTCTAGTATATGTTTTTCTGAGAAAATAATCAATTGCTTTTTATCTTATTCTGAAAGGGCTTTATAATTTTTTTTTTAAAAGATAAGCGTGGTAGAAGCTGGGTTTGGTGGTTCACAACTGTAATCCCAGCACTTGGCAAGCAGAAGCAGGCAGATCTCTGTGAGTTCAAGGCCAGCTTGGTCAACAGAGTGAGTTCTAGGATAGCCAGGACTACACAGAGAAACCCTGTCTCAAACCCCTTCCCCACAAAAGAATGGTAGAGATACTAATTTTATTCATGCAGAGAACTTAGTTGTCTTAGTTGGGGCTCCTATTGCTGTGATAAAATACTATGGTTATGAACAACGTCAGGAGGAATTTATAACCGTGCAATTATAAACTGATGTTAGCATCAATAGGTCAGATTATCTCTTAGTTGTTTTATTATGTGTTTTGGAAACATTACCTCATTATATTATTAATAATTCCTTTTCTTTCTTTAAGTCATCAATACAAGTGTATGCTGAGAAATTTTACTCAGTGGAAACTATATTATCCTATGACTATGATAGGTAAGTGTAGCATATATGTTAAAAATACCTTCAGAGTTATAGCTTGATTTTAAAACAGGAGAAAATTTCATGTGGAAGTTTTTAGTGAATAGTGATGCTTTGTTTAGTAATGTTCTGTTTTTACATGATCAGTTTCAGTATGACTTAATATTTGGAAAAAAGAAATTATATTATAAAAAGAGTAAGATGTCATTTGGTGTTACTTTATTTCTACTAAAATCAAGTGTAATATTCATTATAAAGAAAGGAATAAATCTAGGATTACATGATTATTTAAAGTGTATAAAATACCCTGGCTTGTCTTTTGAATGTACAAATCTTTTGCCTTTTAAAATACATACAAAATTTCTATGTATTTTATTTTTTACTTAAATCATCTTATATTCATAATAATTGAAAAATTCTAATTCTTTTCATCTGCTTTTTAATAGAAATATATGAGGAGGAGTTTGTTCTTTAAATTTGCTTTTTTTTTCCCCAAGACAGGGTTTCTCTGTGTAGTTCTGGTTGTCCTGGATCTTGCTCAGTAGACCAGGTTGGCCTTGAACTCACAGAGATGCCCCTGGCTCTGCCTCCCCAGTGCTGGGATTAAAGGGTGGTGCCACCACCACCTGGCTAAATTTGCTTTTGATCAAAACTAATATTTATGGTTTCTGAATATATTGAGTTAGAATTAATATGGACTTGAAATTGTTGTTTTTCTTATTTTTGTGTAATTTGAAATTTAACCCTCAAAATATTGTGAGTTTTTTTAAATTATCATTTCCCATGTTAAGAAAAGTCTAGAGCTGTAGAAAGAGCCTTTAAATAATTCATTTAGCAATTACATACCCTAATGAGAAATGTATAGTGAGGTACATAGTTCATAAATCCTAGGTCACAGTTTTATTTGCAGTTGAATGAAAACAAAGAAATAAAAAGGAAAGGAAACATGAATATGACTGCTCCTAGGCTTGGTGGAGGTAGATATGTGGGAGAACATAGGTAGAGGCAGAGACAAGGACATCTGGGAGAGTCCAGAGTGGACAGACCAGACTGAGCTGTTCCACATGGGGAGAGGGGAAGGGGAGAGGGGGGGCGAGGGGAACCAGGCACAGCAGTCAGGAGGCCCAAAGGTACAAAGACAGTGGGTAACCAACGTAGTTGAATTCTATAGGGAAGAGTGGTCCAGCCCCTGGGCTGGAGAGTTCTGTAGGGGATAGGCATGCCAGCCAGGAGGGCCCTGTAACAGGTAGGGACTGAGGGATGCTGGGAGAACCTGGCACCCAGAGTCTGCTTTGATATGTTATATAAGCACCTCAGCCATTTGTCCCAGGTTGGAAACCTAACAGCAGTTTTGTTAATAATAGAGGCTACATGAGTTATGAAGATTGATTTCTTGCTGAGTTTTAAAAATCTTACTGGAACTTCCTCTTTCTTAGCTTTGACTTCTGCCAAGATTCTTTGAAGAAAACACCCTCTGAGACTCTTGGAAAAATCCTATCTGGAGAAGAAATAGTATCATGCCCTTACAAGGTTATTCTGCTGATCTTATTAGTATCTTATTTTTGAAAGAACTTTCTCAAAACTATTTAAAATTGAATCTTTGTTTTTAAAGGGAGAGAAAGAAAAAGAGAACCTCATGTTGATAGAGAAATCTGTTAAAATATCTGCAGTCGCTGGGTGCATCCATATAAAGGAGAGACAGAGACAGACAGAGATGTAGAGATAGAGACAGAGATAGGGAGAAAGTGTGTGAGAGAATGTTATTGGGAGTGAAGTCTGGGCATCACATACACTGATCAGGTGCTTTACCATGGAACTTTGGTCCCAGCCTTTTTTTTTTGAGACAAGTTCTATTGTGTGGCTCAAGTTAGCCCAGGTTGTCTTATAACTTGAGAGACTCCTCTTGAGAGCTGAGGTTATAGATGTGGCCACCAGATCCAACCTTTTTCTTGTTTTTCTTTTTCTTCTAAAGAGAGTGTCAACAACCTATAGCCCAGATTGTCCTGAAATCCACGGCAATCCTACCTAGCATCATGAGTTCTGCTATTGCAAGTGTGAGCCATACTTCCTAGTTCACATAAGGTTTAATTTCGAGGTGTTTGTTTTTTGTTTTGTTTTGTTTTTACTTTATAAAGAAAAGCTGTGACTGTATTATACTGTTCATATTTGGGGTAGGGTGATATAAGGAGATGAAACTGGATACCCAATATGCATTTATTTTACCTTCAATATCTTAATGAACAAGAGACTAAGACTATCTCAAAACATCAACAACAATTAAAAGTAAAACAAAACAACAACAACAAAAAAAACCCACTAAAAACTAGGGAGAAGAGATAGCTTAGTTCTTAAAATGCTTGCCTCCAAGCTTAACAACTTGAGTTCAGTTCCTGGGATGCACATGATGGAAGGAAAGAACTACAAGTTGTCCTCTGATCTGCCACACATGAACTGTGGCATGTGTGTGCACACACATAACAAACAACTGTAATGAAAAAGAAAAGAGGCCTGCTTAGTCTCACAGTTCTGGAGGTGTAAGGCTCAAATAACATTATACTAGTTCTGAAAAGGGCCCTTTGGCTTGCATCACAAAATGGTAGGCATGGGTGTATATTTTCCCTTTTTTAAGGTCACTGGGATTCAATTATGAAGACCTTACTCTAATAGCTTAATCTAGTTACTTTCCAAGTGGCTCAAATGAAAACACTATAGTCAGAGTAAGTGTTTGACTTTTTAAAATCACTAATATATGACTTCAGGAGTTAAAGTTAATAATAACAAGAATAATAAAAAGAATGATGCTATATTAGTTTGTGGAAATAAATTGTATTTAAACCTTACAATATAATATGGGAAGACAAGTTCTTCCCTTTAGTTCTAAAATGATATTGTGTATGACTAGAGTAATAACAGTTCAAAACTAAAACCGAGAGAATGATTATATATATATATCTTTGAAGGAAAAAAATGTACCTGTAAGTTCAATTACTTAGTTGGTGACATTTGACTTACGAATTTACCAAATTTCTTAATATTTTCACTTTTTATAGTTTTCTTTTAACAAAGAAGAAACATGTAGAAAAGTTTGTGTAAAATCTTATGCTCCAGAAAATGAAGATCAAATGAACAAGCTGGCTTTTTTGAAGGGAGGAATAAGACAGAATTACTATCATCACTGGTAGGTTTGTTATCTTCTTTTTTACTCTTTCTGAAAGTAATTTTAATAAACATATAAATTATATTCTATTTTTGTGATTTGAGTTTGATTAAAATTGAACTTAAATATGTGTAAGATAACATTTTTGTTGCTTGATATGAAATGCTTGTTAAACCTCTTATTTAAAAACTATTCTTGTCTAGGGTTATTGGTAACACACAAGTAATATGGTGTTATGACATGGAAGATGGAGAACACTATTGTGAATCAGGATTTCCCATAGGATGTTTTAATGCCCCAAGTGGCCAATTGAAAGGCCCTTGCCTGATTAATGTAAGTATTGCCAACTTACAGTGAGAGTACAAGAATGTTGCTTCATTTATGTTTTAATTTATATTTTACTCATTTAGAAAACATTAATGGGACACCATCTAGGCTGTGTGCTATGTGTTTGGGGATACAAGAACAAATGTACTTTGTTTCTGTTCTATAGTCTGTCTCTGTCTTTTTCAATTTATAGTCTTAAGTAGAGGAAATATGCTTGTAAAGAAATCAATGCAACAATATATTATATATAGGGAATTGGGGCCAGTGGAGGCAGGAAAATAGAAGGGTAAACATTTGTAGTCAAGAAATTAATGTGATCAAAAATTTGCAAGTGTGAAATAGCATACTGTAATTGGGAGACTTTGAATAGCTAAGCATGAGTCTGTTGTATAAGCTTAAGATTTACAGCTACAGGAATAAATAAAAAGGAGTTAAACAGAAGCCAGCCATATGCTAAGGAAACCATGATTGCATACCAGTGACTGTGCCATCAATGTTGTTGGTTATATCATACTCAGTGATTAATTCTCACAACAGTTATGCTGCTAGAGCATAGAACTGCAGTTTTATAGATGAGAAAGCTGAATCTCAGGAAGACATGTGACTTGACTAGGATCATAACAGTTGGAAAGTAGCAGAGGTCATGCCTTAACAAAGACCTTTTATCTTTTTTATTATTTTATTTTTTTACATGACAAAATAAAATTAAAGATAAAACAAAACCCATCACATTGAGACTGGACAAGGCAACCCAACATAAGGAACAGAGCCCCAAGAGCAGGCACAAGAATCAGAGATACACTCATTCACATACTCAGGTTTCCATAAAAATACTAAGCTGAAAGCTATAATATATATGCAGAGGACCTGGTACAGGCCCATTGTAGTCCGCCCTTACATTCTTTCCACTTCCTCTTCCATGGGTTCCCTGAGCTCTGGGAGAAGCAGGGAGGGATTTGATGGAGTCATCCTATTTAAAGCTGTGTGTTCCAAGGACTCTCTCTCTCTGAGTAATGTTTGCCTGTGGGCCTCTGTATTTGTTCTCATGTGCCACAGAAGGAAGCTTCTTTAATGATGACTAAGCAAGGCACTAATCTATGAGTATAACAAAATATCATTAGGAATCATTTTATTGATACTTTTTTTAGACCAGTAGCATTTGGTTTTACTCTAGGTCTCTGGGCTATCTAGTTTCTGGTTCTTGGTCACCCAAGTAGTATTGGGCATGGGCTCCATCTCATGGAGTAGGCCCTTAAGTCAAATCAAGTATTTGTTGACTACTTCCGTAAGTCCGTGTCACCATTGCCCTCACATATCTTGCAGGCAGGACAGATTGTAGGCCAATGGTTTCGTGGCTGGCTTGGTGTTTATATTTCTCTTTTGGTAGCCTGCAGTGTACTGAGATCTCATGCTTTTGAACTGTGTCTTGTGGTTCTCAAACTATTTTTCTCTTCTTTCTTTTCTTTTAAATGAGAGAGAATCTCATATAGCCCTAGTTGGTCATTTTGCTTCTACCTCTTAAGTACTGGAATTACAGGTGCGCACCACCATATGTGGCAGCTTTTAATATATTTCAACAATGGTTAATATATTTTTAATATATTTCAACAATGGTTAATATATTTTTAATATATTTCAACAATGGTTAGGGATAAAGGGGAAGGGCGAGGAAGAGTATAGACTAACACCTCAGTTTCTGGCTTGGTTGTCTAGCTGCTAGTACTCTTGTTTCTTTTTGGTATGAAGGGTAGTTTATAGAAAATCTCGTTATTCATGTACTACTATGGGGACTTTTGCCATATCTGATAACACTTGTATTATTTGCCTAGTTTTTACTTTTTTGTTTTGTTTTGTGAGACAGGTTGAACTGGAGTTCACTATGTAGCCCAGGCTAGCTTTGAACTCATGGGGAGTCTCCTGTCTCAGCTTCTTGAGTGCTAGGGTTGTAGGTATGTGCTCCATGTCTGACTTTTGTCTGCTTTTTGAAAATTCACTTTTAAATTCAGATTTATTTAGAACACAAATTACAATATCTTATGATTTCCAGGTTTAATATACCCCCCAACACACATTCACACACACACACACACACACACACACACACACACACACACACACACACACACACACAGTATGTGGTTGACTTTTCTTTTTTTTCTTTTTTCTTGAGACAGGGACTCATGTTACTCTCTGGACTATCACAAACTCATTGTGACTCTCTGTAGCTGGACAGCTTCTCTCCAGGTTCCACCAAGCCCCCCCACCCACAGTCTCACAACCCATGTATAAAATAATCACTCAGATGCTTATATTACTTTATAAACTGCATGGCCGTGGCAGGCTTCTTGTTATTTACTTCTTCTATCTTAAATTAACCCATTTCTATAAATCTATACCTTGCCATGTGGCTCCTGGCTTACCAGCATCTTCACATGCTGCTTATCATGGTGGCGGCTGGCAGTGTCTCTCTGACTCAGCCTTCCTGTTCCCAGAATTCTCCTCTCTCTTTGCCCCGCCTATACTTCCTGCCTGGCCACTGGCCAATCAGTATTTTATTTATAGAGAATGATATCCACAGCACCTCCCCTTTTCTTTTTTTTTTCCAAAAAGGAAGTTTTTAACTTTTGCATAGTAAAATTACAGATAACAAAACAATTATCAAGCATGAATTACAGTTACAATATCTAGTCTATTTATAATAACTAGTCTATTTGTATTTGGCAAAATTAAAGAAGATATCCTATCTATCTTATATTTGTGAGTCTAAGGTTTTATATCTAACTTATCTCTTATATAACTAAGGAAAATTGTAACTATCTAGCTTCAACTACATCAGAGACCTCAGAAGGATATAATATTACCTGAGAAACGGGAGAAGGATGCAAGCAACTTTTGTGAGTCTTGCAGGGTAGACAGATACAGCTGGCAGCCTGGACAGTCATCAAAAGTTCTCTTGTAAAGTTGGGGCATCTGTCTTCAGCCCACAGGGCTAGAATCTCTGTCATTTTTCTCTGTGTCCTGTAGAATGTCTGGCAGTTTCCTCTGCAAAGCAGGAACCTGAAGGACCATTTCACCAAGCAAAGTTCAGTGGTCACCTTCCTATGGGCCGTGCATGTCCAGTCAATACATTTTTTAAGCAGTCCAGGCAAGAACAGTTTCTTGCCAAAATGGCTATTTTTGCCAAGGTGAAGATAAACTCCATATGGAGTATCTTCGATGCCCATCCCCCTGTCTGAAGTAAATCAGTGCTGCCAGGAGCAGACATGTCTCACTGTCCAGAAAGTCTAAATTTTTAAAAATATTTTAAATGCCTTATTCTGTAGGTCTTTGAAGTGTTTGAAGATTACCTGTCTATCTGAAATATATCTATGTATACCTAGAAAACTTAACTAACATGTTACAAGTTTGACTATCATAGAAGACTAATTATCCATATTTCTTAATTAGCCATTACAATTTAAATGAGTTACATAAACATAATACCTTAAACAAGCATAGAAATATACACAAAGTATAACAAAATTAACTTTAAGTTTATATTAATAAACTAAAATCTATACCAATGTAAAACATTTTAAACAAGTTGTTGCTCTTTGAAATAGGTTTAGCAATTTACCCTTTTATCCTATCATATCTATATCATGTCCCCTTTTCTTCTTTAGAGAGAGATTGTATTTATAATCAACCTGTTTTAAATAAAAATATTGGTTTTTCTCTGTCCCATACCAGAGGGCGCTTCTGATTTGGGACACAAGAATTTTTTAACCTTTCTTTTAAGCAATATGCCTGAGTTTAGAGAAGGAATGAGCCAGTTCCATCTCCAAGCCAGCTTGGTATATTTGGGAATTTGGGCGTAGCATTTCTTAATACTTCCTGCTGGAGGGGGGCAACTGTATCTTATGGGGACACAAAGAAAATTTTAGGATCATGAAGTAGTCTGTGAGGGTGTATCATCTGAGCCAGTTGCTTTGAATCTGATCTGGATGTTGGATCATTTGGGCCATGGTGTCACTGGAGACCTTTCAGGGGGTCCCGGCTGGTCAAACCTGATGTATCTTAATCTGGAACAAATCCATAGCCTCTGGCTTTCTGTAGAAACAAAAGCAGAACCTCCTTTCCAAAGCAACATATCCTTACATCCAAATTTTGAAGTCAAGGTACCTTTAAAATATACATTTTGGCATAACTCAACAGTTTTTACAATCAAATGTTTTTTTTAGTTACAAATATCAAAGAGAACATAATCCAGATTCTCTGTGTGATAGCCATCTTTATGTGGTTTACTTTTTATATTAACTTTATTGTTTATTTAAAGACTTTATTTTTAAAAACTATTTGTTTATATGACTGTATATATTCCCTTTTCTCTCTCTTTCAAGCCTACGTACATTTTTATATACATTGTAAACTATTTCATCTGAATCAGTCTTAAACTGGAGCATTCTTAAACTGGAGTCTTAAACTGGAGCATTCTAAGACTGAAAGGCGCTGTGCTGTGGCTGCTGGCTCTGCCCAGTTCAGCTTTCCAACATGGCGGTAGTACGTTTTTCCGCCAGCTCTGGGAGCCATCCACTCTCAGAAATAGTGGGTCTATGCTTCTATCAAAGCAGCATGTAGTCCAGAAACCTCCTTTTTTGTTTTGTACTAGCAAAGACTAAATCCACCAGGCAGCATAATGTGCCACTTGTAGAGGCCTCATTCCCGCCATACTGTAGGTTGAGCCCGCACGCCAGGAACCTGTCATAGTAGATAGTAGCTCAAACACGCAGGCTGCCGCTAACTTGAGAGAGACAACTAGGAACTGTTTTTAGCTTCGTTTAGAATCTTTTTTCTCAGGTTTTAGGTGGAAACTCTTGCCAACGCATTGGGCGCCATTTGTAGCTGGAGAGCTTCTCTCCAGGTTCCACTCACCCACCCCCACAGTCCCACAACCCACGTATAAAAAAATCACTCAGATGCCTATATTACTTTATAAACTGTATGGCCGTGGCAGGCTTCTTGTTATTTACTTCTTCTATCTTAAATTAACCCATTTCTATAAATCTATATCTTGCCACTTGGCTCGTGGCTTACTGGCATCTTCACATGCTGCTTGTCATGGTGGAGGCTAACAGTGTCTCTCTGACTCAGCCTTCCTGTTCCCACAATTCTCCTTTCTCCTTGTCCCGCCTATACTTCCTGCCTGGCCACTGGCCAATCAGTCTTTTATTTATACAGGACAATATCCACAGCAACTCTCTATGGTGACAGTGAACTCTTGATGCTCCTGTTTCTACCTACTAAGTGCTAGGATTATAGGTTTGCCCTACCACCCCCAAATTTTAAGTTATTTTATGTGCATGTGTTTCCCTTTCTATTTTAAGTTTTAATGCAGTATATGTATATAAATATGACTTATATAATCAGAAACACTTTAGGATACTTAATTTTTTTAATGATCTTTCTTTTTAAAATTTTATTTTTTAATTAAAACACTTTTTACATATTTATTTTATTGGTGTTTTGCTTGCATATATGTCTGTGTGACAGTGTCTGATCCCTTGGAACTGGAGTTACAGACAGTTGTAAACTGCCATGTGGGTACTAGGAATTGCACCTGGGTCCTCTGGAAAATCATCCAATACTCTTAATTACTGAGCCATATCTTCAGCTCCTAATTAAAATATTTTAAAATACAATGTATTTTGATTATTTTTCCCTCTCAAAACTCATTCCAGAACCTTCCCATTTCCCTTGCCCATCCTACTTTATGTTCTCCCCTACCAAATGTTTTTTTAAGGATGCTTATATTTAAGGGTAAGGATTATGAGACAAAAAAATTTGAGAACTATTGAGACACTTAAAACCAAAGTGGCAAAACAGTTGTTTGAGAGGGGGATTTTCATGCTTTTAAATTTATTAAACACATTATATTCCCATGGAATCATTCTAACATGATTTGATTTTAATCACAACCTATGATACTTGATCAAAGCTAAACACAATTTAAGGAAGTACTCAAGTCTAACAATTTAAAAATAAGATTCTTTTTTCATTTTTAAGAGGTATTTAAAAAATAACAGAGCAGAGTAGCAAGCTAGAAAGAGACCTAGGTACTTGTGGAAATGTAGATTTATCATAAAGGCAATATATCAGATCAACAATGAAAATTTTATAAATGGTATTTGTACAAAATGTCTTTGAAAAATTCTGTAGGGGGGTCTCCATCAAAATCCTCGTACTCACTGGGCCTGTTGGCAAACACCTTTAATCCCAGCACTCAGGAGGCAGAGGCAGGCAGATCTTTGTGAGTTCAAGGCCAGCCTGGTCTACAAAGAGAGTTCCAGGATAGCCAGAGCTGTAACACAGGGAAACCCTGTCTCAAAAACCAAAACAAACAACCAAACAACCAAATAAATAATCAAACAAACAAACAAAAACAAAAACAAAAAATCCTTATACTCAAATGCAGTTCAAGTGAATGGAATCTGAATTTGTTTGTTGTTTGTTTGTTTAAGATAGGGTCTCATAAATCCCAGACTGTCCTTCAACTCACTGTGTAGTCAGCCATGACTTTGAACTTATCTTCCTACCTCTTCCCAAGAGGTATGATTAAAGATGTGAGTCACCATATTAGGTTTATATAATGCTTGGGGTCAAAAGGGCACTTTGTGCATGCTAGGCAAATACTCTACAACTGAGCTGCATCCATAGCCCAAATATAATAATTTTTTAAACCACCAGTCATGACCTGTTGTTTTCACAGAAACTACTATGGAATGTGCACACTCTCCACCCTGTCTACCATACATAAAATAGATAAAAATCGAATATAATTTTAAAAATCATAATGGTTTAATTATAGAAAACAAAGAATTTTAATAGTTCCTACTATTATTCTTCAGCATGTAAGTACCAAAGTAGTATATTTTTGGATTATACTGTGTTAGAATGTTTGATTATAAAATTTACTGTTTGAGGGTATGGAGATGTGACTCAGCAGAGTACTTGCCTAGCATGAACAAAGCACAGGGTTTGTATTTCCACACTGTACAAACTAGGTATTGTGGCATATACCTGTAATTCTAGCACTTGAGAGGTAGAAGCAGAAGGTCCAGGAGTTCCTTTACTATATAGCAAGTGGGAACCCAGCCTCGGTTACATGAGATATTCTATTGAAAAAATATGTGGTTTGACTTGCTGACTTGAGTTTCAGAAAATAATCCTTTGCATGTCTATTTTATATACCTAATATACTCAAAGTCATGCAAGCATTTCTTGGATGAAAAAAATGGGTCAAATGGGTTGAGAAAGTAGGGCAAGGGAGATGGCTCAGCAGGTGTAAGCCTGATGATCTAAATTGCTACTCTGGAACCCACAGTGGCATGTTAGTATTCCTTGCATTTGTATATTAAGATGGGAGGCAGAGACAGGGAATGTCCCAGAGGCTTGTGAGCATCTAGCTCACGAGCTATACATATTGTTATACACAGTGTAGCAATAAGAGACTCCTCTTCAAAACAAAGTAGAAAATGAAGGAAAATTAATAGGAGAAAGAGAGGAAGGAAGGAAGGAAACAAAGAAAAAAGAGAAAAGTTTAAAACAAAAACAACTCAGGGTCGAAGGCTAGAGCCAACTTCCACACAGTGTGGCATGTACATGTTCTCTTGCTTACTCACTCTCACACATATCATACACATCTGCAAAGATAAATGCATTTTTAAAAGAGTGAACAAAGTTTAATAAGCCCTGTCCTTATCATGTCTAGTGCCTGTAGTTCCATTACACTGGAAAATGAAGCAGGAAAATTGCTATGAGTTTGAGGCTAGCCTTGGCTACTGGCTTAGTTAAGATTTCTATTGCTGTGATGAAACACACCATGTCCAAAAGCAAGTTGAGGAAGAAAAGGGGAGGAAAGGGAGGAAAGGGCTTATTGGGCTTACACTTCTTATCATTGTTCATCACTAAAGAAAGTCAGGGCAGGAACTCACACAGGGCAGGAAGCTGGAGTCAGGAGCTTATGCAGAGGCCATGGAGGAATGCTGCTAACTGGTTTGCTCACCCACTTTTTTTTTTTTTTGGTTTTTCAAGACAGTTTCTTTGTGTAGCCCTGGCTGTCCTGGAACTCACTCTGTAGACCAAGCTGTCCTCAAACTCAGAGATTGGTCTGCCAATGTCTCTCGAGTGCTGGTATTAAAATTATGCACCACTATTGTCTGGCTTCAGCCTTCTTTCCCTCCCTCCCTCCCTCCCTCCCTCCCTCCCTCTTTTTCTTTCTTTCTTTTTCTTTCTTTCTTTCTTTCTTTCTTTCTTTCTTTCTTTCTTTCTTTCTTTCTTTCTTTCTCTCTTTCTCTTTCTCTTACTTTCTTTCTTTTCTTTCTTTCTTTCTTTCTTTCTTTCTTTCTTTCTTTCTTTCTTTCTTTCTTTCTCTTTTTTTTTGGTTTTATGAGACAGGGTTTCTCTGTGTAGCTTTGCGCCTTTCTTGGACTGGCCTTGAACTTACAAAGATCCGCCTGCCTCTGCTTCCTGAGTGTTGGGATTAAAGGCGTGCGCCGCCGCCGCCGCAACCACCACCACCTGGCTTCAACCCTCTTGCTAATAGTGTCAATCTGACTGATAGGTAGGGTAGAGGCAGGACCAATCCAGCCGGTCTCTCCCTGGGGCTGAGCGGGATGATGAGTGTCAATGGCCCAGGCCCATCCCACCCCCCAGTCCACCAGAGAGAAACACACTGGGCCGGGAGTCTTGTCGAAGCAGGAACTCGCTTTATTGCATCAGGAGAGAATGGTGTAATGGTGAGGATAGCGGGCCAATGAGATGATGCCATCTTAGCAGTTACTAGGCAGAGGTGATTCTAGGTCAGGTAGTGCTGAATCACTTGTATGTGGAAGTCATGTCCCAGGACAGGTCACCAAACTTGAGCTAGGCTCAGGAAGTTACACTGGGCCTCACGCCAGTGCCTTATGGTGCCCAACATTATAGAACCTAAGACTACCATTCACAATGTGCTGGGCCTTACCTCATCAGTCACTAATTAAGAAAATGCCCTATAGGTGGATCTTATAGAGGCATTTTCTCAATTGAGGTTCCCTCCTTTCAGATGACTCTGACTTGTGTCAAGTTGACATAAAACTAGCCAGGACAACCAAATAGGGAGTTTCAGGCTGGCCTGAGTGAAAGAATGAACAGCGCTGGTTGGTCAGTGGAAAAGTCATGGACCATGGCTACCAGAGTTAGAAAGAGCTTTATCAGAAAAAAAGAGGGGATAGGAGGGAGAAGCCAGGCGTGGTGGAGGGAACATAGAGAGGAAACACAGGAAGATGAGAAGTGCAGAGAGAGAGCATGGGGGTCCATATGAGGCTTTTTAAGGCGGAGATTGTGTGACCATGTGGCGGTACACAGTTGCTCCTTGATGACATAAAGTGCCAGACAAGACCCCGAGCTGCACATGTACAGAATCCTAACACTGAGCTACAGAGTGAGATCTTGTCTTAAAAAACAATAAGCAGCCCTGTCCTAACCTACTAATATATCACAGCCTACCACTGTGGTGTAATTTTAACTTGAACATATCTGTAGAAATCTGTGAAGACCCACAAAGGTTTCCGAGTGAGATCTGAGCTTGCTTTACCAAGTAGAGCTGCATTAGAGGATTGCTTGACCACGTGTGTAATTACTAAGTGATTGGAAAGGGTCTGCACTTGACTGTGCTGGGGGGAGGCCTTTTGCTCCACCCCTTGACATTCCTATAAATAGCCCTTTAGAAGAGACAGGAGGGGCCAGTGGATAAGATTCCAGACCCTCCCAAGGCTATCCTGTGTTTCTAGCTGTTTCTCTCCCCTTTATATTTCTATCTAAATCTCTTATCCCTCACTCCTCAAGAGTACCCTGGAGTAAAATGTGGGAGCCAGTCTCCCAGCTGGTCTCCCACAGAGATCCTGTGTCCAAATAAAGATCACATTCATGGATATTGGGAGTTTGAACTTGACTCTTTTTAGGAGGCATATATTTTTAGGGGACATATCCAATCCTGAATAAGTTATTGCAAAACTTCCTGCTAAACTCCATGAAAAAATGTTTATTCACCATTTATTCTAATCTCTCCCTCGTGGCATTTAACTCACGATATTCCTGCCTTCTCCTCTTTTTCTTTTTTCCCCCTCTCACTTTTGTTGAAAATAGACTCTTTTCTTATACAATATATCCTGATTACAGTTTCTCTTCTCTCTACTCTTCCCAGTTCCTCCGCACATCCCCTCTTATCCAGATCCACTCCCTTTCTGTCTCTCGTTAGAAAAGAACAGGCTTCTAAGAGATAACAACAAAACATAACACAATGAAATATAATAATAAGATAAAACAAAAACCGTTACATAGAAGTTGGACAAGGCAAGCAAACAAAAGGCAATGAACCCAAGAGAAGGAACAAGAATTAGAAACCCACTCATTCACACACTCAAGAATCCCATGAAAATACTGAACTGGTAGCCATAATATATATGTGGAGGACCTGGTGCAGACCTGTGCAGGTCCTGTGCATGCTGCTTCAGTCTCTGTGAGTTCATATGAGCTTTGCTAGGTTGATTTATATGGCCTTGTTCTCCTGGTGTCCTCCATCCCCTCTGGTTCTTATACTCTCTTTTGCCTCCTCTTCTATGAGATTCCCTGAACTCTAAAGGGAGGGATTTGATGGAGACATCACATTTAGAGTTGAGTATTCCAAGGTGTCTCTCTGTCTCTTTCTCAGTCTCTGTCTCCCTCCCTCCCTCTCCTCTTCCTCTCTCTTCCTCTCTCTGTCTCTCTGTCTCTCTCTCTGTCTCTCTCTGTCTCTCTGTCTCTGTCTCTGTCTCTGTCTCTGTCTCTCTCTCTCTCTCTGTGTGTGTGTGTGTGTGTGTGTGTGTGTGTGTGTGTGTGTGTGTGTGTAATTTCTGGCTGTGGGTCTCTATTTGTTTCCATCTGCTGCAGGAGGAAGCTTCTCTGATGATGAAGTCCAGACTCATGATGTACTTAAACTATGTTGATGACTTACATTTTTTTAGAAGGCTCTCCTTCTAGCCCAGACCAGTCTGGAACTAGAGTCAGTTCTCTTGCCTTAGTCTCTCATGTGTTAGGTTTTACAGTCATGAATTAGTATGCCTGGATCTATTGATATTTCACTAGTTATTTTTCATTATTCCATATTCTTGTGTTGTTAAAACCTAAAAATGACTTACTTTTATGACTATTACAGTTCGCAATATTTCTTTAACAACTATTTAATACTTACAGAGTTGACTAATACTTTATTAGGCCAAATACTCATGGTTGCAGTTTTAAACTTATATGCTCAAATTTATAGCACAGTTTTTCTTTAGAAGAAATTTAGATTTTTTTTATTTTGCCTGTGTTTATGTATGTGCACCATGTGTATGCCCGGTGCCTGCAAAGATCAGAAAAGGACATCAGGTCCCTTGGACCTGGAGCAGGTTGTAAAGCACTATGGAGATGCTGGGGAGTAAGTCCAGGTCCTCTGCAAGACCAACTGCTGAGTTCTCTCTCCAGCCCCATAGGACATTTTTTTTTTTAAAAAAAAGTATTAGTGTAGACAATTTTTTTATTCCATTATCAGGTTTTGTATTTTCTAGGAAAAGTTTAAAATTTAAAATTTCTTTTGTCTTTTACAGCCTGAATTCAACAAAAATAATAGTTTGTACCTCTTTAACCATTTTGACATTACTATTACATATTACATGGAAGATGACACAACCAGGAATGTTGCAAAACTGATTAGTTCCAGAGTTGATCCCAAAAGGTAATTGTGGAGCTTCTTTTTAATTGGTTCTAGTGATTTAAAAATGGACTTAAACTGCAGACATTCTCAACTTGACATTTTTTACTTTTAGGACAGCTATGTATACATTACATGATGTATTTTGAAAGCTTAATCATTCTTTTCCTCTGTGTCCACTTGCTAAGAATCTGAGCATCACACAATGTTAGGAAGAATTAAAAAGAAGCATAGATTTATTGGGAGTGTTCTAGCTGCTGTTTTATTATAAAGGGGTTAATATAAATATATTTTGATTTGTTTTTCTTGAGAGGACAGCTTTATTACCAGGAGAGTCTATTAGAAAAGTATCAGGTAAGTGGAGGAATCTGCTAATGATTAGAGCTCTCGCAACAGCTGAATAAGAAGCCTCAAGAATTATTGAGTATTCTATCCCTGGACATATGTAGGAAGAGCCTGGAGACCCAATTTTAAAGAGATAGAACAATTAGAGATCTACCATTGTATCTTGAGCCCTAATAAATGCCCAAAGAATTGTTCGTTTATCTCCATTTGCTGTACCCAGAACTTGGGTGGGTGAATCATACAGGAACCTCTATGCACTTTCCATAATGGCTATACTAATTCAACTGCCATTAGTAGTATATATTAGCAATAACTTTGAATTCCAAGCTTGATGCTTTATACATAGCAGACTCTCATATATCTGGGGATTTACAGATATGATTTCTTCTTCATTTACTTAATATTCTAGCCCCTACAGTTAAAGTTACAAGATATTGTATTGAAGAGGGGTGAGGCAAAATAAGAAGAAAGCCATTCTCTGGTAGAATTTATTTTCTTTCTATTTAGGTGAAAGGAGTGTTCTGAAGTAGTTTGAGGTAGTATTTAGAGTCCCATTTGTTGGGAACATTTAGAGCAAAAGTATTTTAAATTATGAAGAACTACAGGTGAGTATCGTATTTATTCGTGTAATCTCAACATTCCAAGTCAAGAGACAGAAGCAGGAGGATAGTGAGTTTAAAAAGAGTACTAAATAAAGAACATAATGGAAAACTCCCCCCTTTTCTCTTTTATTAGCTATAAACATTTGGATGAAAATCACCTAACTTGCAACGAACCGCCTTTGGAAATTCCTGAAGACAATACAGAGAATTTAAATGTGGTCTACACATATTCTGTAAAATTTGAGGCAAGTGTTCCATGCTCTCACCTTATTTTTTTAATAGATCAGGCACATAAATAACATGTATTTATTTATATTCAAGCTGACACTTTTATCATTTTAAAGTTGTCAGGATGAGATTAGAGCATGTATAAGACCGTGGTTCCTTCAATCAGTCAATCTGTCTCTCTCAGTTCCCTTTCCCTTGTCCTCCCCTTCTACTCCTCTTCACCTTCTTCTCCTTTCCCCCTTCCCCCTCCAGTGTCTGCTGTATCCCATCTGCCCTTGAATTCCTGATCCTCTTGCCTTTACCTCTTAAGTGCTGCGATTACATCTCATGGAATTTAATTCTTCTTTTCAGAATATGTAAAGGAGCAGATAATTTTATAGGGTTGGTGTGTTTATATATATATATATATATATATATATATATATATATATATATATATATATATGAAGTTTCCTAGTGAATATTCTGATGCTCCTATTATCTCAATTTTTTTGTAAACCACTTGTTTTTATACTGTTTTATTTATTTTTTCTTGATATTTTTGGGGTACAGAAATAAAGTTTTTAATCCCTATATGAAGTTTTTTAAACCTACTGTGCATTTAATACTTCAGGCTCACTTCTCTTAGCATGAGCCAAGCTTCAGGTGCCACATGCGACTAGTGGCTGTTCCCTTGGCGAAGGTATGGACCTCCACATGTGCAGTTCCTGTCTCTTTGGCATCAACATATGTTTTCCTGCTTCTCCTAGTGTAGGAAATTTGATCACACCCTGTGACATGGATTTATTCTAGACCCTGTAACTGGGTGAACTGGTATATCATCCTGCTTTGGACCATGGGAGTCTTACATGTGCCTCTGGTGTACAGACATTCAGGAGATGGGATGGGGGCACAGGATAATCTTGACATGAGGATGACACAGGGAAATAAATGGAAAACAAAATTTCGTACTTATAATGATTCACTTGTTAGGTGTTGCTCCTAACCACCTGAGTTACAACCTCTCTTTCCCCTGCCACCTTAAGGCAGCCAACAAACTGCTGTCTAGACTCAAGAGTTTATGGACTCTTGAGTGGGTGAGATTATGAGCTTGAGGCCCTGATCAGGCACATATTGACCATAGAGAAGTTCAGATATGGTATGATAATCTTTAGTTTTTCATGTTTTCTTTGCCTGTGTTTTGGAGATGGGTTCGAGGGATGTTGAGATAGAATTTCACTTTGTAGGATGGGCTGGCCTGGAACTCACTCTGTAGCAGTCTGGCCTCAGACTTGTGATTCCTGCTTTACTATCCTAAGTGTTGAAGTTATCATGCCTAGATCTTATTTTGCCTTTTATTTAAGAATCTTTGTGAATGTACTTTCATGTTTTCAGAGAATGATACATGTTGTCAAATAATACAAAGCTAGTTTATATTTATTCAAAAGGAAAGATAGAATCAATTATATTACCATTTGAATGAACACTTCTTTATTTTTATGACAAATATTTGAATTCTGATTATGAAGTCATTGCATTCATTTCTTACTATTATGAATTATGGATATTGAGTGTTTATTGTAAATTATTGAATGCTGCTCTAAAATGCATATATTCATAATTCTTTTATTTTATATCCTGTTTTATAGCATTGAAAATGCTGGGGCAGGACAATCATGAGTTAGAGGCTAGCCTCAGCTACATATAGTGAGACCCTATTTAAAAACAAAAGGAAATACTATAATTCATGTATGCTCATTTTAACCACTGGGTCCATTTAGTGAGGGGAAGTAAATGAAGTTTGGAGGGAGAGGTGCTAGGGAATATGGCAAGAGTTAGATGGGAGGTAGTAGGGGATGAATTTGTTCAAACTATGTAGTATGCATGTATTACCTTCCCAAACAATTAAAGACGCAACCTAATAAAAATAACCCTTGCTGTTTTCTTTTTAAAAAAATTATTGAAAATAGATTCTTCTCTTATCCAATATAATCTAGCCAGACTTTCCCCTGCTTTCACTCCCTCCAGCCCTTCCTCCCAGATCCACTTCCCCTTCATTTCCTTTTCAGAAAGGAGCAGGTCTCCAAGTGACAACAGCCAAACAGGTCAAAGCAAGATACAATTAGACAAGGCAAAAGCCTCATACTGAGGCTGGACAAGGCATCCCGATAGGAGGAAAAGAGTCCCAAGAGCAGGCAAAAGAGTCAGAGATATACCCACTCTCACTGTTAGGAGTCCCAGAAAAACACTAAGCTAATAGCCATAACATATACACAGAGGTGCTGGTGCAGACCCATGCAGGCCTCGAGCTTGTCATTTCTGTCTCTGTGAGCCAATTGAGCCCTACTGTTGTCATGCTATCAAACAAAGATAATTTTGTTTAATTATAATGATAAAAAGTTTTGATGTGAATTCTAGTTTAAGCTTTGCTTGTGAGCTAGTCTGAGAATCTTTCTACAGATTGAAGCACTGCATGTTTTGTTTGTTTTTGCAGTGTGGAGTATGGAACTCAGGGCTTTACATGTGTAAGGCATATTTTATAACACAGCTACACTTTTGGCCTTATGACTTTGACCTTTGACTTTGGTTTTTTTTTTTTTTTTTTTTTTTTTTTTTTTTTTTTTTTTTTTTTTTTTGCTTTTTGTTGTTTCTCTGTAGCTTTGGAGCCTGTCCTGGAACTCTCTCCATAGACAGGCTGGCCTTGAACTCACAGAGATCCTCCTGACTTTGCCTCTTGAGCACTAGGATTAAAGGCATACACCATCACCACCTGGCCATGACTTTATTTTACTGGAAAGTGCAGTTCTGATTTTCAGACAGCATGAGCCAATAGCTGATTACGAATCAGAAGTTTTCGGGTCTGGCTTGCACAATTAATATTGTGACTCTGAGTACATTCATTCTCTCCTTCCCCTGGGATTCCTATTTCCTTCTAATAAAATGAGGGAGCTAAACTAGATCAGGGGCTTTCAACTCTATCGAATCGATGTCCCTTTAATAATAAATGTTTTATAACTCTCCCTTTACTATTCTATCATATGACTAATAGTTAATAGGGAACAAAACCTGTCTATGCATGTAATTTTAACAAATACCAGTGTAACATCCTAATGATAACATCAAGGGGAAATAGTAGTAACTTTTAATAAAATAATATACCCTTTATGTATTTTATCAATTTTATATGCTTACATCTATGTGTATAGTCATTGTAAGTGTGATCATGGGCAGACAAAAATATTGCAAATGCTTGGCCTAAATATTGCTGTTTTTCAAATGATGCTATGACTTCTTGAAATGTCAGTCAATTTTGGTAACATACTAAGACAAGTATAGTACCATTTTCTCCTAAGTCAGTAAGACAGTTGCATTCTTGAGGGGGAATATTTAATATATATTAAAATCATATAAAATACTTTATAAAACAAAGTTGAAATCAAAGGGTGGGCAATCACAAGCAGTTTCTCTCTCGCCTACGTGAATTTTGGATGGGACGTTTGAAAGGTGTCGGGCATAGCACAAGTATCCTCAGTTCTCTTTTATGTAGATCTCCCTATGCACTGCCCGACACCTGGCTTTCTGAATGCCAGTAGCAGCCACATGTTTTCATTGTGCCCTGTAGGGGGTGCTGCTCTTCCTGTTGAGAACCATTGGACTAGCGATCAAATTCCCTACAAAATTGAGTCTCTGTGTAATTTCTATTGACTATGACACATCACAGGGTACTCTACTATGGATAAAAAAGTCTTTGTTTCCACCTTGTTGCTGTGTTACTGTTATCACCATTAAAGACCAATTTGCCATATATTATTTTTATGAGAATTGCTAGCTTACAAAGATTTTGATACTTTTGGTTGGAAAGACCAAGAATAATTCATTAATTTTAAGCAGATAAAAAATAGGTTCTCTGTTACTTAGTTATCTTTTTGTGTTTGTCATTTTGTTCTCATGTGCCTTAGATTTTTAAAATAGTTTATTTTCTTTGGGATGACTAATGCATGTTATGACCTATTATTTCCAGCAGATGGCAGTGTTTGGTGCAAAAACAATGCTTAAACGCTTGCTGTCTTGGCTGAAATTTTCCCAGGTGTTTTTTTTTTTTTTTTTTTTTTTTTTTGTTTGTTTGTTTGAGATAGAGTCTTGTGTAGTGCAGGTTGCCTTGAACTCAACTATGTAGCCGGGGATAACCATGAATTTGTAAGTAGCAAAGTTGTTGAGTTGTAGTAAAACAAGTTACCTTTTAACTTAAATAATATGTATAGTGGCTGTATGTTTGCAGGCGATGTGTATAGGGAAAGTGTAAAAAAATTCTCTACCTTTATTCACTTATCGCTGATTTCTCTTTCTGAAGACATATTTTTACTTTTTCTAATTTATCCTTCCAGAAAAATATTTGCATTTGCAATATAGTTCTATCACTTTCTGGGGTGAGGGGAATAAGATTTTAAAACTTAAGAAATGATTATTGTGTGTGCATGGTGTGTGTGTGTGTGTGTGTTGGGGGTAGTTAGGCTAGAGTACCACTTTGTGAAGTCTATTCTCTCCTTTCCCTGTACCTGGGCTCTGGGAATCAAATTCACTTTGCCTGCTCATGCAGCAAGCACCTACTGGCTTCAGAATGTAATTTTGCCATATGTACTTCTCACCTTTCTAAAGTTAGTTCTGTCTCTGAAAAATAACTTGTCAATGCATTTCATTCTTTCTATTGCTAGTGCAGATCACTATCATATAGTCTTATCCCAAAGAGAATTTTTGGTTGTGAGTTTTTAATTTTCTAAATATTACAGTGAGTCATTATGTAAAGGCTTATGCACTTTTGCAGTTATCCTAAGAAGTTACAGTGCAAATGGAAATATGTCAGGATAAAAGGGAAAAAGGGAGTGTCTGATGTAGTTTGGGACTACATAAAAAATAATAGCAGAAACATGCTATTTTGTTGGATAGCAACAACTTTCTTTCTACTTCTTTCTTTTTCCTTTCCCTTTTTGTTTTTGAGACAGAGTCTCTTTATGTAGCCCTGGCTGCTCTGGAACTCACTATACATACCATGGTGGCCTTGAACTCACAGCGATCCACCCGTTTTTGCCTCCGCTCTACTTTCTTGTAATGAGGTCAAACGTTACTGAGTAAAAGCAAGCTTAAAATGTAATGGTAGATTCCATGAAGCTGGAAGTAAAGGGGCAAAAGCCTGTGCAGAATAGGCTTCTATATGCTTCTGAGTAACAAATCACAAAAGGTCAGGTAAAGTTTAGTCATTTCATTTTATATTTTCATTTTAGAAAAGCAGTTCTACTGAGTGGTCTTCTGAATGGGATTATGATTTAAAGTCTACAGCCGAGATGAACCTTCATTGGATTAGGTAAGCACTTCATAAAATAAAGACAAAGTAGCTCCAGGAGAGCAAACATAAATGATGATTTTCCTCAAATTTGTAGGTGGGGGTGGGCACTGGGGATGAGTCTGGAATTTTGCACATGCAAGGCAAGTGCTCTATTGCTCAGTTAGCTCTTCCTCCTAGAAACAGCCTTTTGCTATTATTGTTTGGAGACAGTTTCATGTATCCCAGGTTTGCCTTGAAGTTGCTGTATAGCCAAGGATGGTTTTGAACTCTGGGTCCTCCTGCCTGTTTTCCCCCAGGGTTAGGAGACTTGTTTTTAAGTTGAGGTATTTTGTCACTACTGATGATACTGAGCAGCATTTCTTTTGGGTTAGTTTTCCCTCTCATTCATTTCTATCTACTAACATATTTGTTGAAAAAAATATATTTTACATACATTAATGTTTATGCTGAAGGGAAAGGAAGCTGTGATGCCATAGATACTGTGTCTTCATGTAGATGACATGGGAGATGGTGGGCAAAATATGACTGTGGAAGCAGGCTTTATGCAATGGATGAAAACCAGAGTTGGGCACAGTGACACACATTAGTAACCTCAGCACTTGGAGGACAGAAGCAGAAGGACAGACTAGATACCTTGTAAGAAATAGGCAGGAGGGAAAGAGACAGACGGCAAACAAAATGGGAAAGTCTGTCTGTCTGTGGACTCAGATGGTCTGAGCAAACCAAGAATAAGAAAATGTAAGTAGTTATGTAGAGGAAGGTAGGAATGTCATGGAAAACTGGGGGGGAGAGAGAGAGAGAGAGAGAGAGAGAGAGAGAGAGAGAGAGAGAGAGAGAGAGAGAGAGATACTGAAAGGATGAGCCAGTAAACAATGGATGTATCCTGCACATTCCCAACTTCCCCTTTCTCTCCCCCTAGGCCCCCTAACATGTCCCCATCATTCTTCACGTCCTCTCCTTTTTTTGTGCTAATAACCTACTGAGTACAGTTATTGCTGATAGTTAGAATGTTGACTGATCTTGTTACTTGATCTTGGGTAAGTAATCATAGCTTCGGTGAGTTTTTGGTACAATGACTATGTTATGTCTCAAAAACAGTATTTTATAGCACTCATCCCTATCTTCTGGCTCTTGTATTCTTTCCATTTCTCTTCTGTGGTGCTCCCTTGGGAGCAAGGGCTGATATAGATATCCCATGTGAGGCTGAACGCTTAATAGATGCTTCTTCTCAGCATTTTGACTAGTGGTGAGTCTCTTTATTAACTTCTGACTGCTGCAGACAGAAGTTTCTATGGTCATGTCTGAGGGCAGCATTAATCTATGGGTATAAAGAAATATTTAGAAGGCATTTTAACAGCATGCTGTTTAAATTCCCCTCCTTCCATGGCCTATAATCTCTCTGGCCATAATGGACTTTTGACCAGCTTTATAGTACCAGGCCTGAATTCCTTCCTGTGGAGCAGGCCTCAAATCAGATCCAAAGCAATTGGTTGCTCCAATAACTTTCATGCCGCTATCTTAGTCATGGGCATATCTTGCCTGGCATGTCAGTATTGGAGCGTGAAAGTTGGCTGTGGGTGTGTTTAAGGCTTTTCTCCCCTAGAAGTCTGCCGAACGCCTTCCGGCCCAATGAAAGCTAGTTAGTAGGGAAGAAGTTTTCAGGTCAGTTCAAACTTGATGAACTAACAGCTTTCAAATTGGCCATCTCATCAAGGCAGCTTATACAAATAGGAGGATTGTATAGAAATAATGTCTGGTAGTGGAGTCCACTTATTCAACAGGATTTTCTTTTAGTTCCTGATATCCTGAGTACCACTACAGTCTCCAAGTGGTTAATGAAGTAGAAAGGCCTCTGCTTAAATGAAGCTTCCATTGTAGTATCTTCCATGTAAAAGATCTTGATTTTTCAGGAACTTTCAACAGGATCAGACAACATAATTGAAAATCTGACCAGGGAAGGAGCAATTTCAGTGTGGAATTGAGGAATGGACAAACTGAGGCCACAATGATTGGGGTTGTTAGAAAGAGCTGACAATGGGACAAGGAAAAGTTAACAATTTAGGAGATTATGTAGAGAAGAAATGAATGTGTATACTTAGCATTTGTTCCCTCATTCCTATTTCCTATAGTAAAGCAACCTAGGGCAGAAGAAAGCTGTAGAAGGAAACTGAAAGTAAGGAAAGGGGTGATACTCTGATACAGCATTTGCAAAGTGGGGATTCTTCTCATATCCCCATTGCCTTTAAAATGAGGCTAGTTCCATTCATTTGCCTGCAAATTTCATGCTTTCATTGTTTTTCTTTGCTGAGTAGTACTCCATTGTGTATATGTACCACATTTTTTCCATCCATTCTTCCGTTGATGGGCATCTAGGTTGTTTCCAGGTTCTGGCTATTACAAAGTGCTGCTATGAACATAGCTGAGCATGTATCTTTATGGTATGAATCAGCATTCCTTGGGTATATGACCAAGAGTGGGATGGCTGGGTCTTGAGGTAGTTCGATTCCTAATTTTCTGAGAAACCGCCATACTGATTTCCACAGTGGTTGTACAAGTTTACATTCCCACCAACAGTGGAGGAGTGTTCCCTTTGCTCCACATCCTCTCCAACATTGACTGTCATTGGTGTTTTTTATTGGCTTATAATAAATTTCGATTTTACTCAGTTTTTGAAAAAAAAATAGCCAAATGAATGGAAACACATGAACTATGAACCAAAGGCTGAGGGGCCCCCAGCTGGATCAGGCCCTCTGAATAGGTGAGACAGGTGATTGGCTTGATCAGTTTGGGAGGAAACTAGGCAGTGGGACCAAGTCCTGTGCTCATTCCATGAGTTGGCTGTTTGAAACCTGGGGTTTATGCAGGGAAGCTTGGCTCAGCCTGGGAGGAAGGGATTGGACCTGCCTGGACTGAGTCTACCAGGTTGATCACAGTCCTCGGGGAAGGATTTGCCCTGGAGGAGGTGGAAATGGGGGGTAAGCTGGGGGTAAGGGAAGGGGGTGGAAGGGGGGAGAATAGGGGAACCCGTGGCTGATATGTAGAACTGAATGGTATTGTAAAATAAAATAAAATAAAATTTAAAAAAAAGAAGAAAAAAAAATGAGGCTAATGTCTTCCCCAAGTGTGGTTGCACACACTGAGATCCTAGCACTGATGAAGTTGAATCATGATTTTGAGGTCAGCTTGAGCTACAAAGCAAGATACTCCCTGTCACAGAAGAAAGGAACTGAGGGAGAGAGAAAATGAGTATGGTTTTATCTTTACTCATATTCTTCACATTCCTCTACCATACAGGAAATTTCTAGAGAAGTCTTTTGTTTAGAAAGCTCCCGCTAGGCGGTGGTGGCACATGCCTTTAATCCCAGCATTTGGGAGACAGAAGCAGGCGGATTTCTGTGAGTTCGAGGCCAGCCTGGGCTACCAAGTGAGTTCCAGGAAAGGCGCAAAGCTACACAGAGAAACCCTGTCTCAAAAAAAAAAAAAAAAAAAAAAAAAAAAAAAGAAAAGAAAGAAAGCTCCCTATGTTGATCAAGCCACACATACCCAGAAGTCTCCTTGGAAAAACATTTGTTTGTTATCTTTTATTTTTACACATACATTCGTGCATGCACATGCACACACACACTTATACACAAACACAAACACACAGAGAGAGACAGATATACAGAGAGACAAAGAGAAAGACAGACAGAGACAGAAATAGAGAGGGGCTGAGACAGAGAAAGATACGGAGAGAGACACAGAGAAAGAGAAACAGAGACAGAGACAGACACACAGAGAGATTTAATGTAACACAAATCTTAAACGGTCTTATTAAAAAACAAAACAAAACAAAACAAAACAAAAACCCGGAGCCAGATATTGTGGTGAAAGCTGAAAGATCAGAGAAGCAGAACAAGCCACAGCTACCTCAACTTGCCAACTCCTCAGCTGATCCTGTTTCCACGAATCCTCAGACTGAAAGCCTCTGAATCCTCACCCCTGAGAGTCTCAGTTGAACTGCTGCTTAATTCCTGTCTCCTCAGGCCTTATATATCGTTCTCCACCCAGCCATGTCACTTCCTGGGATTTTGAGCTTTCCAAGCAAAGGCATGAGATCTCAAGTGCTGGGATTAAAGGCTTGTGCCACCATGCCTGACTCTGTTCCCAGTGTGGCCTTGCACTCACAGAAATCCAGACAGATTATTGCCTCCCAAGTGATAGGATTAAGGGTGTGTGCCACCACTGTCTGGCCTCTATGTCTAATCTAGTGGCTGGCTCTCTCCTTTGACCCCCAGATAAGTTTATTAGGGTACATAATATATTGGGGTACACAACATATCACCACAATTTTCTATTTTTCAAAAGATAGCATCTCTTAGACTAAGTGGTCCTTGAACTTGTAACCTTGCTTCTACCCCCAAATGCTGGGGTTACAAGTATGCATATCCATGCCTGTCTTATTCTCAGTCTGTAGTATAAGCTGGTCTTGAAAGTTCCCACTCTCCTGCATACTGGAATTATAGGCCTACATCACTTCTCCTGGCTTATATATTTTATTTTAAATCTACACATAGTAATTGCATTTATTTACAGGGACAGTGTGGCATTTTAGTGCATGTATATTGGGGTAATTGGAATACCTATTACCTCAGATACATGTTATTTTATTTTTGGGGGAGCATTCAAAGTCATCTCCTGATTTTGAAATATACAATAATTCTTGTGAACCATATGTATCTTACTGTTCTTCGTTTTGGTATCTCAGTAAAATTGTGCTAGCCTTTTTATTAACCAGTAATTTTTTAAAATAATTTTTTATTTAATAAATTTTCTTTCCTTTTATACACCAACCCATGTTCTCCCTCCCTCCTCTTCTCTCGCTACCTCCCCACCCACCCCCATCACCTTCTCATAGAGGGTAAGGCCTCCCTTGGTAGTCAACACAGGCTGGCATATCAAGTTGGATCCAGACCTAGCCCCATCCCACCCCCACTACATCAAGACTGAGTAAGGCATCGCACCATAGGGAATGGGCTCTAAAAAGCCAGTTCATGTACCCAGGATAAGTCCTGGTCCCATTGCCAGGGGACCCACAAACACATCAAGCCATGCAACTTTCACCCACATTCAGAGGGCCTAGCTGGGTCCCATGCAATTTTTTAATCATGTGTAGATTTGTCTGGGGGTTGGAGATGACAGAAGGCATTGGTTTTGATTTTAGGATTTTTTAAAAAATTTAATTTTAGAAACAGTAGTAGTTGATAGATAGGGAGTCCTTGGAGTTTTTGCTCTGACTCTTGCAAATATAAAAGTCTTAGTCTATTGGCTTAGAGGTCAGGAAGCCTGTGACTCCTAAACTTTAGCTCACAGTGCTGTGCTCCAAAATGAAGTTTGTGATATTGATTTTACTTCTTATTTCTCCTTGGGGATAGATTTTTAAATTATTTATTATTTTGCCACAATTTCTGCAAGAGATCAAGCCAGCCCAAATCTCAGCATGGATAAGAGAGAGACTTACAGAGTTCTCCCTCCTGTTGAGGAGCTATTGGTAATGGGTGGCTGCTGGGGTAGGCTCAGTCAGTTTTCTTTGGAGATGTGGTACCTGAGAGGCAGCGCCAAGTGGACTCAGTGGGAATAAAGAACACATGGTGGTGGGGAGATACAGGAGGAAGTTGGAAGTCAAGGAGTGGGGGAGGACTTGATCAAAACATGTCAATAAAATTCTTAAGCCAAAAATTAAAGATCATTTATTTATCATGTATGGATGCATGTGGAAATCAGTGGACAATTTATGAGAATCAGTTCTTTGTTTCAGTATGTAGGTTATAGGGAACTAATTTGGATCTCAAGGTTTCACAGGAAGTGTCTTTACCTCCTGAAGTATCTTGGTGGCCTGATGTTTTGAAAAATTCTGAAATAAAGCCAGGTGTGGTGACTCATGCCTATAAATGTAGCACTTCAGGAGTATGCCAAGGCTGGCCTCAAACTTCTGATTCTCTGTCTCAGCCTCCTAAGTGTTAGAACCACAGGAGTATACAAATATGTCTGTCTTCAATGCATTTAGTCTTTGGTCTAAATTTAACCTTAAAAAATGCATAGGCTGAGTGATAATTTTGGATGTCTTTCTTTTACAGCTCACGTATTTTCAATGTTCAATTAAACAATTGAAATCAATTGCGATTAGTGGCACAAGTCCCTCACGAGACTGGGCCTGTCAACATCCTGTCCCAGGCAGGGAAAGGCTCATGAGTAGGACCTCTTCCCCTAGATACATATGGCAGATAATGATAGCTCACAAAGCCCTTCTCTTCCCTGAGTATCTGTAGGTAATTAATGGTTGCTGGGGGAGAAGAGACTTTTTCAGTGTGTAGCCACTGCTAAGGAGACTATACTCCCAGGTCTTTTTGTTCCTTACCCAGGATCCTATAAGCAACCTTAGTGAAACTCACAAATGAATGAATGAATGAATGAATGAATGAATGAAGAAAATGGAAGAGAAACTAGGTAGGAAGAGGAGGGGGATCAGCGGGAGTAGAAGGGAAACAGTAGAATGTAATGAGGTGAACATTCTAAAATTACATTATTATGTGTGTGTGAAATAAATTTAAAATTCTACTTCTCAAAAACCACAAAACAAATAAATTAGAAATAAAAAGAAATTTAACTTTTTTTTACAAATAAATTAGAAATAAAAAGAAATTTAACTTTTGTAAAACTTTTTTTAATTGCATTTGTCATAGTTATTTTTTTGTTGCTGTGAAGACACACAATGACCAAGGCAACTTATAAAGAAAGCATTTAATTGGGGGCTTGCTTACAGTTTCAGAGGTTAGTTCATGACCATCATGGTGGGCAGACAGGCATGGTGCTGGATCAGTAGCAGACAGCTTAGGCTTTATCAGCAGGTTGGAGTAACTGGGTCTGGCATGGGCTTTTAAAACTTCAAAGCCCACTCCCAGTGACACACCTCCTCTAACAAGGTCACACTTTCTAATCCTTCCACCAACTAAGAACTAATCATTCAAGTATATGTGCCTTTGGAGGCCATTCTCATTCAAACGACCACAGTCACTTATTTTTATTTATTTGTGTGGTATGTGTGTGGGGTGGGGGAGATACCCAGAGAGAGGGGGAAGGAGGGAGAGAGGGAGGGGAGAGAGAGAGACAGAGAGATGGGGGAGAGAGAGGAGAGAGAGAGGAGAGAGATAATGATTCAGAGGACAACTTGAAGGAGTCAGTTCCCTCCTTCAACCATATGGGTTCCAGGGATCAAATCCAGGCTCAGTCTTGGTGGCAGGCACATTTACCTACTGAGCTACCTTGCCAACCCTAACTTCTTTTTCTTTCCAAAAATTTCTAGACTCGTAAACTCCTTTTTTGTGGTACTTTCCTTGTGTGGAGTGGTGATTATCATCATTTTAAAGGGTATCTGTAGAGATATTGCCAAATACAGTGGAACAAAACTTTCTGTAAGTAAAAATTGCACATTTTAATTCAACTTGATATATATTCTGCTTGGTTGTCAGTTGTTGAATTTTTACTTAGAGTATAGTACCTTGACTATAACACATTGCTGCTGTCTAGCAATTTTGTATATTATAACAGTGATTCTCAGCCTTTCTAATGCTGTGACCCTTTAGTTCAGTTTCTCCTGTTGTGCTGACCCCCAACCACAAAATTAGTTTCATTGCTACTTCATAACTGTAATTTTGCTACTGTTAGGAATCATAATGTAAATATCTGTGTTTTTCTTTTTTTCTTTGGTTTTTCGAGACAGGGTTTCTCTGTGTAGTTTTGATGCCTGTCCTGGATCTCACTCTGTAGACCAGGCCTGGCTCTGCCTTCTCAGTGCTGGGATTAAAGGCATGCGCCACTACTGCCCTAATATCTGTGTTTTTCAATGGTCCCTGTGAAAGGTCCCTTTGACTCGGAAGGGGTTGCAACCCATAGGTTGAGAATCACTGAATTATACAGTCAAAGTATAGAGTTGTATAGATTTGTTTTCAAGTGTAAGTTTATTTAGAGACTTGTTTGCCAACAACTCTGGTTATATTTTGTATATGTTTCTGATGACTAAACATATCATTTTAAGAAACTCTTAATTGGCTTGAAACGTGAGATAGAAATATCAAATGTTGCAAGGTAGTATAATTTATGTTATATTATATTTACTGTTTTGGTTCTTGTAAAGGTTTGCATATTGATGAATTTTGAATTTCTATGAATCTGTTGAGTTTCTTAGGTTAAATAATTTTGCTTTCTTTGTGAAAATACAGCAAACTGTGTGCTTTATATAATTAACATACCCCTCTAATGCAAAACATAATTTAAGAGAGTGATTTATTTATGTAGCAGGCTCACGCAGCATCCAGAAAGCTGCTGAATCCATAGCCATTGCTTTCCAGTTAGTTTGTCTTGAGTGGAAAATTCCATTTCCTGTAACTTGTCATATTAACTTACATGTTTATTAAAGAATTTCTCACATGCAGGTATACAACCGGAGGCAGTTTGGATGGAGGATGATTCATGGGAGTGTATTCATGCCCCCAGAACATGGAATGTTGCTGTCAGTTCTTCTTGGTCAAGGAACACAAGTTTTCATAATGACATTTTTTTCTTTATGTGAGTACATTCAGGTATAGCTTAAGCATTTGTAGTGAACTGCTGACATGTGTTAGACTTTAATTCATAAATACAAAATGAGCTTGAAAAATGTACCCTCAATTGCAGTAAAATTCATGTTTTTTAGTATATACATTTGTGTCTTTTCAAATTCTGGATGTGAGTTTGAGAATGTTCCTATATCAGTTCTAAATAATTTGTTTAAAAACTTCAGCACAGCCAGACATAGTGGCACATGACTTTAATCCCAGCACTGAGGAGGCAGAGACCGGCAGATCTCTGTGAATCTTAGGCTAGCCTGGTCTACAAGAGTGAATTCTAGGATAGCCAGAATCCATAGTGAGACCCTGTTTTAAAACAAACCAACAAAAAACAAAACCAAATTTAAAAAACAAAAACTCAGCATATATTTCTTACCTCATAAGGTAGATGCACCATTGAAAATTGGTATGAATAGAATATTTTCAGTGGATTGAGGAAACACCTGAAACAAAGGCTAACATTTTGAAATACCATGCAAGCTTAAGTTCAGGGTTTTGATTTTTCTGGTTGTTTTTTTTAGACAAGGTTTCTCACTGATCTGGAACTTGACAACTAAAGTAGGCTGGCCAGCCAATAAAGTGCAGAGAGTCATCTGTCTACCTCTGCAGAGCTGGGATTGTGCACCACAATGTCCAATTTTTTTTTTTCTGAGGCAGGGTTTCTCTGTGTAGCCTTGGCTGTCTTGGAACTTGTTTTGCAGATCAGGCTGGCCTTGAACTCAAACTCATAGAGATATGCCAAGTGCTGGGATTAAAGGTGTGTGCCACTACCACTGCCTAGACTTTTTTTTATAATTTATTTTTATTTATTTATTTATTTTTCGAGACAGGGTTTCTCTGTGTAGCTTTGCGCCTTTCCTGGAACTCACTTGGTAGCCCAGGCTGGCCTCGAACTCTCAGAGATCCGCCTGGCTCTGCCTCCCGAGTGCTAGGATTAAAGGCGTGCGCCACCACCGCCCGGCTTTTATAATTGATTTTTATTTTATGTTCATTAGTGTTATGCTTCCATGTATGTCTGTGTGAGGGTGTCAGACCCCCTGGAACTGGAGTTATAGACAGGTGTAAACTGCCATGTTGGTGCTGGGAATTTAACCTGGGTCCTTTGGAAGAGCAGCCAGTGCTCTTAGCCACTGAGTCATCTCTCCAGCTCATATCTAATTTTTTAAGAACATATTCTTGGTATTGAACTTGGGTCTTTGTACTTGCAAGGTAAGTACTTTGTAGACTGAACTATGGCCTCAGCCTACAATTACAGATCTTTAAGTGTATAATTGAAATGGTATTCTTATTTTTCATTTTTTTAATCTGGTGTTTACTTATGTAGAGTTTCACGTAGCTGAGGATAAAATTGAACTTATAATCCTCTTTCCTCCTCCTCCCAAGTGATATTATAAATAGACATGTGTCACCACAACCAATTTATGAAACTCTGGGGATCAAACCCAAGGCATAGTACCTTCTAAGCAAGAGTGCTACTAACTGAGCTATAATCCCCAGGCTTCTTTTTTATTTTTTGAGACAGGGTCCCATGTAGCGCTGACTAGTCTAGATCTCTCTGTGTAGCCAAGGCCTTGTTCTCCTGATCCCCTTGCCTTCACTTCCCAAATTCTAGGACTCCAGGTGTGTGCTTCCTTGCCCAGCTTCATTACTGCATCGGTAGTAGTCAGTCTAACAATGACCTACAAACATGTGCTGTTTTAATTTATGAGCTCAAAATGGAGCTTATCACTGTTTGATAGCCAGAGCAATGATTTTATGAGTGAAGTTGTGCGAAAAATGGCTTATTAGATGTTTCAGAGGTCAATGATAATTTTAAAAGTCCAAATTGAGGACACTTTCCACGCCCCTGAAACTGTCTTACTTTGATATTTTTATTCCTCACTTTGACAAAATACAAAGAAAAGAAATTATTTTTTGTTTGTTTTTGAAGACAGGGTTTCTGTGTATCAGCCCTGGCTGTCCTGGAACTTGTTCTGTAGATCAGGCTGGCCTTGAACTCACAGAGATCCTCCTGCTTTTGCCTCCCCAGTGATGAGATTAAAGATGTGTGCCACCACTGCCAAGCTGAGAAAAGAAAATTTTGAGGGGAAAGTAATTTGCTATTCTTGGGGTGACTATTTGGACAGGGAAGGGGAAACAGTGCATGATTTTGATCTAGTGAAATTAAAGGCTAATTCATCTATCGAACTTCCATATACTTTTACCTGAAAATCAAATCTTTTCATTTGAGAAACTGTCAGGGAAGTAGATAACTGAATATTGTTTGTTTGCAATATGATTTAAGTACTTCCCTTAGAACATTTCCTTGTGTTTTGTTTTACATAATGCTTTAATGGGGGTAATGCTTAAATTCCTAGAAAATCTGGAGGCTGTTCTCATGTAGTTCTCATTTTATTTTTCTGCCTTTAGTTCTGGCTGGCCTTGGCTTTCTTACCCTTGCTGATCAAAGTGCTTTAATGAACTATGCTATTGTGCTGTGGCTCTTACTGGAAATCCCTGCTGGATATGTGTCTGCCAAAATGTACAAGAGTAAGCATTACTACTGTTATTATTTCAGAAAGTTGGTGTGTTAAATGTAGAAATTAAAAGGCCTTAAAGAAAAAGATCAGAAAAATTATAAGGAATTTTAGTCAACATACTCAGTTGTAATTTTGTACTGATTACAGTACAAGTGTAATGTACTGATCACATTACCATATTTTTTAATTTAATTTTAATTTTTTGAGATAGGGTTTTTTTGAGTAGCCCTAGCTGTCCTGGAACTCACTCTGTAGACCAGGCTGGCCTCAAACTCACAGAGATCCACTGCCTCTGCTTCCCAAGTGCTGGGATTAAAGGCGTGCGCCACCACTAACCAGATACACAACAGTATTTGTAAAATGGTCTAAATCAAAGCATTTCAGTAACTGTTCTGTTTTTTGCTTCCTCAGCATTTAATGGTAGAAACTGGAAGATGCATTTTATGCTGACATCATTATTATTTCCTGGGTTAGTATCTTATATTCTCTTCTCCATATACAATTATGTTCTTTCTTAGGTTTCATTTTGTACACTATAATGAAGAGTAGGAAGGAGTTGATTGACCACTATGTTTTCTGTAGCTACAATAGTCTACATTTAAACTCTAGTGTAAAGAAATGGCAACTGTACTGTTACATGTTCCATTTTCATCTTTGTTTTTGAAGCGGATTCTGTCAATGCTTATCATAGTTAAACGTCTTGCATTACACATCATACTGTAGTGACAATTTACGAATGGCATTTTGTTATTCTCCTTGTTGCTGCCTTCAGTGATTATTTTTTCCTGTCTCTCCTTGTCACTGCAGCATCATTAGTGATAGTTGTAGGTACATTCACAGTCAATGTGGAGGTGGGACTGCTGCTATGCAGTGGCTGTGAGAGTAGTTCATTCAGTCTCTTAATGACTCTCTCTCTCTCTCTCTGTGTGTGCGTGTGCGTGTGCGTGTGCGTGTGCGTGTGTGTGTGTGTGTGTGTGTGTGTGTGTGTGTGTGTGTGTGTGTAGCTGAGTGTCCCTTTATGTCTTAGCTGGTTCTCTTCTCACAATACTTCACTTAGGATTTTACCTCTATATTTCTTGAAGTTTTTGTCTTAGTTTGGGCTGCCACAACAAAATGCTATAAACTAGATAATTTGAAAAACAGAAATGTACCTTTACACAGTTCTGCAGGCAACTGAGTTTGAGGGTGCTAGCATAATTGTGCTCTACTGAGTGCTGTCTTTCTGGCTTTAAAATTGCCAGCTTCTCTCCAAGTCAGAGAGATTAGGAAGGAAGATTGGGAAGGGACGGAGGGCTGTTCTCTGAGATCTCTGCTTTTAAGCTCATAGTGCTAATCTCCTAGGGTTCTCCATTCACAACCACATCTAAACCTAATTATGTCTCAAAGGGCCCATCTACCAATAGAACATTGGTGGCTAATACTTTAACATATCAATTTGGGAGAACACAATTCAGTGCACATCACATTTTTAATGCCAAGGGAAAAATATTCCTTGATATGTTTTGAAAGGTGATCCTTTATATGTAAGGAAAATATTATTGGATTGTATCTTAATTGTATCCTGGTGCTATAATCCTTATTTACTTAAAACCATGTCTTTAAAGCTACAGGTATATTACAACAGAAGAATCGCTCTTATCCTGAAAATATTATAGAGCAGATATGAGGGAAGTATACAGTGTGTTCTGACTAGTGGTAGAAAGACAGCAAACATTAACAGTGCTGAGACTCAGTATAGTAACATAAATGATATACTCCAGTGATGTTGTCAGTAGATAGATAATCAATTTCATCTATATGTAACTTGTTTACTCTAAACTCAAGAGAAAAGGTTAAGATCTTTGCTACTTTAAACATTATAAAATTACACATCAGATCTATATTCCTCAGAATTTTTGACTGACTTAATTAGCATAACGAATTGCTTCTCATCTTCTCCTTGAATAGAGCCATCTGGCTTTCTGTAACATACACTCAAATGAGAATAGGTGGTCTTTTCTGAGGTGAATGGTTTAATGCACTTTCATAAGAAAGACATGTCCTAGACAGTTTTTCAGATATATTTTGCTTCAAGTTCAAGACTCAGATGAATCTGAAACTGAATATATTTGGTAACAAAGTGCCAGTACAAATATCATTATCTGTAATTGTAATACCAAGGTAACCCATGCACACACCAGCTTCAGGGGTCTAGCGAAGCAGCTCAGCAGGGAGGGATGCTTGCTGCCAACCAAGCCTGAAAACTTGAGTTTGAGCCCAGGAACTCACATGATGGAAGAGAGAACTAACTCCTGCAAGTTGTCCTCTGACCTCCACATGTGTGCTGTGGCATGTACATGCACAGCATGTATCATCCATCCATGCAAACACATATAAAAATAAATGCTTTAGCAAAAGGATCAGTCACTGCGCTGGATAGTTATTCATTGATCTTACTGCAGGATTTTTGTTGTTGTTGTTTGTTGTTGTTTCTATATTTAGTAAGGACCTTGTATGAAATAAATAGAAAATGACCTTGAAATTCTGCTTTTGAATAATTAGGAACTAATGAATTGTTGAGATAGGAGGAAGGAATGAAAAAGTGTGTAAAATAGTAACTAGTAACAATTCTACTTGGTAGAAAGACAAGGGGTTACGAGAGTATGCATTAAATATAGTGGAGGTTCAGTGGAGGAAAAGGCGACTTCAGTTCGGCCCACCTGGGAAGGCTTTACAAAGGCAATAACACTTAAACTATGATTGGAAGGACACTTTACCACTATTGTGATCCTTTCTGTTCCCTTCTCATTTCTTTTACAGCCTGGCTCAATCTGTTGTTGTTCCTCCCTTGGACATCTATTTTACCTTTTCACTGAATCCATTCTTTTTATTGCTTATAAATTACTCAGCTCTTCCTTTCTATTCCTGAGACTACCACTTTTCTTCCTTCCCTCCCTCTCTTCTCCCTCTCTTCCCTCCCTCTGTGGTGGTATTGTGTTCCCCAAAATATTGTGTACCTTAATAAATTTATCTGGGGTCAGAGAACAGACAGCTACTAGATACAAAGGCTAGAAAATGGTGGCACTCACACCTTTAATCCTAGCATTCCAGAGATAGAAATCCCTCTGGATCTCTGTGAGTTCAAGGCCACATTGGAAACAGCCAAGCATGGTGACACGCCTTTAATCCCAGAAAGCCAGCCTTTAATCCCAGGGAGTGGTGGTAGAAAGTAGAAAGATATATAAGGCGTGAGGACCAGAAACTAGAAGCATTTGGCTGGTTAAGCATTTGGCTGGTTAAGCTTCAGGCTTTTGAGCAGTAATTCAGCTGAGACCCATTCCGGATGAGGGCTCAGAGGCCTCCAGTCTGAGGAGACAAGACCAGCTGAGGATCCGGCGAGGTGAGATAGCTGTGGCTTGTTCTGTCTCTCTGATCTACCAGCATGGACCCCAATAACTGGCCTTGGGTTTGATTTTATTAATAAGAACTTTTAAGATTCCTGCTACATCCCTCCCTCTCTCCCTCCCTCTCTCCTTTCCCTCTTCTTCTTCCTTTCCCCCCTCTCATTCCTAGAGCTACCCAGAGCACTGCACATGCTAGGCTAGTGTCAATTCAAATCTTTGTTTTTAAAACTTCATTACAAGTGTGTGTGTGTGTGTGTGTGTGTGTGTGTGTGTGTGTGTGTGTGTGTATTGAATGTGTTCAAGGCCAAAAGTGTCCTATGGTGTGTGTACAGAGGTCAGAAGGCAACAGGCAAGAACTAGTTCTATTCTTCTCCCATGTAAATTCTGGAGACCAAACTCAGGCTACCAGATTTCAAAGCAAGTGCCTTTATCCACTGAATCATCTCACAGGCCCAAATCTTTACTCTTTTGTTTTGTTTTGTTTTTCAAGACAGGGTTTCTCTGTGTAGTTTTGGTGCCTGTCCTGGATCTTGCTCTGTAGACTGGGCTGGCCTCGAACTCATAGAGATCTGCCTGACTCTGCCTCCCGGGTGCTGGGATTGAAGGCGTGAGCCACTGACCGCCTGACAATCTTTACTCATTTTTAATTGGTTTTTTTCTCCATTCCCCTTGCCCACAATCTTCCATTCTTAGTCCCTGTGGTAGTTTGAATGGGAATGACCCGCATAGACTCACATGTTTAAATGCTTGGCCCATAGAGAGTGTGGCCTTGTTGGAGTAGGTGTGACCTTGTTGGAGGAAGTGTGTCAGTGTGGGGTGAGCTTTAAGTTCAAGCTACACCCAATGTGGGACACAGTTGCTTATGCTGCCTGTGGATCTAGATATAGAACTCAGTTCCTTCTCCAGCAGCATGTCTGCCTGTACACTGCTATGTTCCCTGCCATGATGATAATGAACTAAACCTCTGAAACTGTAAACCAGCCCAATTAAATGTATTCCCTTATAAGAGCTGCCTTGTTCTGGTGTCTCTTCATAGCAATATAAACCCCAAGACAGCCGACTAGTGCTGGGATTTCAGCCATGTGCCACCATGCCTATCTACTAGTTTCTTTTTTTTTTTCTTTTCTGTTATTTACTTTTTTTTTGAGGTAGAGTCTCTTGTCACCCAGGCTAGCCTTGAACTTGCCATGTGTCTAAGGATCACCCTGAATTTCTCACTCTTCTGCCTCTACTTCCCAAGTGCTAGGATTCCAGGTATTCACTATTGCACTCGGCTTTATGCAGTGCTGGGGACCAAAGGAGCTTTGTGTTTGCTAGGCAAGTGCTCTGATAATTGAGATCCATAACCAATCCTACCTTGTTTCTTTCTTGTCACATTTTGAAAGTTTTTTTATGTACATAAGTGATTTCCCTGACATAGAATTTATAACAATTTCTTGTAGTGCTTGTCTTTTGTATAGCAAAAGACATGAACATGGATTGTGTCCTGTTTATCAATGCTTTCTTTTATAGATGTGCTTTTTATTTTGTATGAATTATATTACTTTTATGTTATTTTATTTATTTTATTTTGCAGAACTGGGAATTAAAACCAAAGCCTTGTACATGCAAGGCAGGTGCTTTTCTATTGAGATCGTTGCCCGGGCTGATTTGAATTTTGTTTTGTTTTGTTGAGACAGGGTCTCACGTCTATGTGGCCCTTGCTGGGCTGGAACTTGCTATGTATGTCCAGTTGGCCTCATGTTTGTAACAACCCCTGCCTCTTCTCCCAAGTACTGAGATTTGAAGCACCACACCCAGCTTTTGTTCCACTTTCTAGATTTCAAATTTTTTACTGCTTCTTTTGCATTATCACTATTGAGTTTTTAATTTATTCATTTTTTGTTTGTTTTTGAGACAAGGTCTTGCTATGTTACCTTGACCAGGCTCAACTTGAGTCAATCTTCTTGTCTCAGTTTCTCAAGTACTGAAATTACATATGGGCATCACCACATTGAGCATCTTTTTGTTTTCTGAATGTTCATTTAAAATATAGCTTGTCAGGGACAGAAAAGTGTATTACTGACACAGCAATTATTACTTAGCATGCATCTTTTCTATTGCTGTCATAAAACATGAACAAGGTAACTTATAGGAAGGACAAGGTTTTGTTTGCTTTTGCCTTTGTTTTTGCTGATGACCCCACGGGGAGAGTCTACAATGATAAGGAGGGATGGCGACAGGTGCCTGGAGCAGGAAACTGAGAGATCACATCTTCAACCACAAGCACAAAAGCAGAGGGAGAACAAACTTGAAGTAGGCTAAAGCTATACATTCTTAAAGCCTTCTCCAGTGATGTGTTAAACAGAGGCTTTTCTCTGTCCTGCCCCATACCATAGCTATTTCCAAATAATCACTCAGAGGCTTATATTACTTATGTTTGGCCAAGTAGCTCAGGCTTATTACTAACTAGCTCTTATATTTAAATTAACCCATATTTCTCATCTATGCTTTGTCACATGGTTTGTGGCTTGTTACCTCAGTTTTTACATGTTTTGCTTCCTTGGTGGCTGGCTGGTGTCTGTCCCGACTCTGCCCTTCTTACTCTCCATCTTCAATTTGATTGTACCACCTAACCTTATTCTGCCTTGGGATTGGCCATACAGCTTTATTTATCAACCAGTGAGAGCAACACATATTCACAGCATACAGAAAGACTATCCCACAGCAGACATGCATCTTCTAGCAAGGTCATACCTCCTAAAAGTGCTATAACATCCCCAAACATCACCACCAACTGGGGACCAAATGTTGAAGCACCTCAGCCTACAGGGTACATTTCTCTCTCATCTTGTCTGTGTCTCATGGGTTAAGATACTAATGAGCTAACTGCATATACATTTTGATGGATAGTGCCATTTCTTTTGTTTACTTTCCCCTTTTGAAAATTGTTTTTAGCCTCTATTTTTCATGTCTTCTTCAAAGGCCTAACAACTGCTATTTATGTATATGTATGTATGCATACTTTTATATATGTATATGTGGGATATTCAGGCATAATGGCACATGTCACAATCCCAGTGTTTAGGAGACTGAGGCAGGAGGATCACCTCAAGTTTGAGGTCAGCGTATTCTATATCAGGAGGTCTTGGCCAGGCTGGGCTACATAGGGAGACCCTGTTAAATGTGTGGAAATAAAATAATAAACACTACCAATATATAGTGACATGTAGAGACTCAGAACTTCTCTGTGAGTTGAACCAGACACTCTAGTTTCTAGTTTCTGTTTTGTCTTAATTTGCTTGCTCTCTCTCTCTCTCTCTCTCTCTCTCTCTCTCTCTCTCTCTCTCTCTCTCTCTCTCTCTCTTTCTCTCTGATATGTGCATGTGTAGAGACCAGAGGAGGTCATTGAGTATCTTGCTTCTATCATGCACCACCTTATTCTTTTCTTTCTTTTTTCTGGAAACCTCTTGGAACATTATCTTTAGGGTTTAAATATTTGTCTGGTCACTTTCCCAAGAGATGTATTTTCTAGTCTCCTGTCTGAGGAGTTACTATCTGATTATTAGTCTTCTAAGAGGTATGTGGGAGGAAAAAAAAGTGTCTAAACCTGCAAAGGTTAGTGTGCATTTGGCTACTTAAATATTTCTGAGTATAGTAGCCAATTCTTTTGCCATCTGGTGTTCTCAAGCCCAGAGAAGAAACCTCCAAATATCTGCTGGGAGGGAGGGAGGTGATAGAAGTATTTACTTCTCAAAAGAATTTCACAAAATTCTCTTCCTTTAGTCACTTCCCACCTCTTCCTGTTACTCATAGAATACCTGCTGTTATCAGTTTCTGACCCTTTTATGGGCTCTGTAGTGTGAATTGTTTTTTTTCTCACATTTCTCACTGCCGGCATGGTTTCTTACATCTTTTTTATTTTCCATTTCCTGCTTTCCTGTTCTTTTTACTTGTGTAAAAAATGCTTTTTTTTTTTAAATTTTACTTTATATGCATGTCTGTGTGCCTGTGTGTTAGTATGCACATGTGAATGCTGGCATGTGCACTAGCCAGAAGAGAGTGTCAGATTTCCAGAATCTGGGGTTCTAGGCAGTTGTGAGCTGCCAGATGGATGTGGATTCTAGGAACCAAAGTTGGGTCCTCGAAGAACAGGAATCACTTCTCTTTTTTCCTGTTTCATTTTTACATTTTTTTTTTTTTATTATTTGTGTGTTTGTATGCATATGCACATGAGTACATGCACACACCTGTGTAAATGATGTGTGTGTGTATGAAAGTGTGGGTATGCATATGCACATGAGTACATGCACACACTGTGTAATGATGTGTGTGTATGAAGTGTGGGTATGCATATGCACATGAGTACATGCACACCTGTGTAATATGTGTGTGTGTATGAAATGTGTATGCATATGCACATGAGTACATGCACACACCTGTGTAAATGATGTGTGTGTGTATGAAAGTGTGGGTATGCATGTGCATATGAGTATATGCACACACCTGTGTAAATGATGTGTGTGTGTGAGAAAGTGTGGGTATGCATGTGCCACAGCATGAGTGTGGTCAGAGGAAAACTTTTGGGAGTCAGTTCTCTCTTTCCAGTGTGGGATCCAGGGACTGACTTGGGTCATCAGGTTTGTGCAGCAGCCACTTTTACTGGAGGAGTCATGCCATTGGTCCTTTAGTTTCTTTTTTGAGACAAGGTCTTACTTGCCATGGGCAGCCCAGACTTGATTAGTGCTCACGCTGTACAGACTGGCTTGTTTGGAGTTTCTTACTATTAGTGAGACACAGTCTCACTTGGTAGCCCTGGCTGGCTCAGAACTAGCTATGTAAACCAGGTTGGCCTCAAGCTTGCGAGTATCTTCCTATCTCTGCCTCCCAAGTTGTGGCCTTACAGCTATGCTACACCATATCCAGTTCAGGAAGCACTATTAACTGCTAAACATCTCTGCATTCCCCAAACGAATGATTTAAAAATTTTGTCTTTGGTATCTATCAAGAATTTCATGCATAGATACAATATATTTTGATGATATCCATTCCTTTCCTCCTTCCAACTTCTCCCAGATTTCCCACATTCCCCCCACACCCCAAGGTCTCTTTATAACCCACTGATTACAGTTAGTGTTGAATGTATGTATGTGAGTGTAGGGCCGTCCATGGGAGTATGGGCAGTATCGTTCAAGTCACTGTACAACACAATGCTATTTATGCATGTGTAATCACTAAATTCTCACGGGTTTTATATTAATTATGAATGAATTTGCCAAATGTCATTTTATGTTAGGTTTTTAGTGTATTTCTTTCTTTTTTTTTTTTTTTTTTTTTTTTTTTTTTATTTTTGCTCATATGTCTTTTATGTGTTAGGTTTTTAGTGTATTTCTTTAAATAGATCTTTAAAATAGATCTTTTGGAACTCCTATTTGTTCTTTTCCTTGCCCACCTTTTGTGTTCCTATCTTATCTTCCCTCCCCAAGCATTTTTGTTATTTTAATTTTGTGTATGTCGGTGTTTACCAGCATGTAAGCCTCTGCGCTACAGGTGTACAGTGCGTACAGAAGCCAGAAAAGAGTGTCAGAGCCCTTGGAACTGGAATTACAGCTGGTTGTTAGCTTCCATGTGGGTGCTGGGTATCAAACCTAGGTCCTCTGGAAGAGCAGCCAGTGTTCTTAAATGCCAAGCTATCTCCCTGCATTTTTATTTTTTATGTTCCATCCCCTTTAGTATTTTCAGGTTTTGTCTTCTTTTCAGAAAAAAAAACAGTTTTTGTTTGTTTGTTTTTTAATGCTGAGAACACTCAAGCTCTTATATATGTTAGGCAAATACTCTATTGCTGAGATACAGCACCATTTTGTAAAACATTCTCTTAACTCCCTTCTTTTTGGCCTCCTGGAGAATGAATGTGAACCTGCCTCTTAGTTAGGTCCTTGTTTCTTGGTTCCTTTCCCTTCTCTTCTTCAAAATGTTCTGCTCCTATTGTTCCTTCTCTACTCTTGGCACTTCTCTCTTTAAGTTATGGCGTTAGTTTACATTTAACATAATACTAATCAGGATTGACACTTGTCATTTTGTTATTTTCTATGTATCTTGTAATTCATCTCTGTTCCTTCCCTTCCTTACATGAAAGAAAACATACTTGTCTTGTGGGACAGGCTTTTTCACTTAACATGTTGAACTTCAGTTCCACCCATTTTCCTGCCAATCTAATTTTACGTTTTTTATGGCTGGATAAAATACCACAGTTTTCTTCATTCCTCTTCTTATGAGTACGTGGGAGTGATTGTATAGTTTGGTTCCTATGCATAGTGCTACACATAGCAAAACTGTAACCCTAAAAATGGTTTTAAAAAAAGGAAAAAAGAGAAAAGTACATGAACATCTCCATTGTCATTGTTAGTAGGATTAGCTGGGCTTTTGCTTTAATTTTGTATGTTATATGTCAGTTGAATATTTGGCAAATATTTTGTTCCATTCTGCAGACTTGCTTCATTGTGTCAATTGTTTCTTTTACTGTACAGAAGCATTTTAATTTTATGTAATCCCATTTATCAAATCTTGTTACTGTTTTCTGAGCTTTTGGAGTCCTATTCTTCATAAATCTTGAATCAGTTCCCCCTATATTATCCTGTAGAAGCCTCAGAGTTTTAAGTCTTTTATGAGTCAATTTTTCTATGAGTTGAGAGATAAACATAGTTTCTGTTTTCTACACAGTACTGGAAAAGAGAATGCAGTTTTAAATTCATAAACCAGATATGGTATATGCAGTTGATAAGCATCATAAAGTACTAGAATTCTTATCTCTTAAAATATACTAATTTGAAAGAGAATTTCAGTTTCTCAATTTATAAATGGATTTAGATTTATATGCAATAAGGCTATATGCTAGTAATAGTTTTTCCTCTATGTAACCCTAAAAGTGATAAATATTAGGCTAAAAGTATAAATGAATGATAAAATAGCAATTGACTAGCGTATACAAGAGCCTGGGTTAAGGCCTAGCACTGCAGAAGAAAACATAAAGTGATAGACAAGGAAGAAGCAACATGATTTGATGGGTATATATTGAGACATTAAACTGGAAGAAAGCTTGAACTGTCACATTCAGTACTGGTTGAGTGACTTTGGTACGTCCCATAGCTTCTCTGAATATCCATTTCCTTGCCTGTAGTAACCATGCTGCAATGTTGTTTGGAGAAATAAATGAACTGATGGATTGTGGAATTGTTTTTTGAGCTGTAAAATGTTTTGTCCTTTTCTAGTTTCTTAGCTCCCTCTGTTCATTATTCTGCCCTAGTATTTCTCATGTTGCATTGTAATTTATTTGTCTTTGACTATCACTAGGTTATCTTTTTTTTAGAAGCAAGTTTTTTTGTTTATCTATCTTTGAACATCAGTAGATACTTTATGAATATGTAAATAACTGTTTCACGTGAAAGGGGGACCCAGGTGACTCAAGTTTAACTCTAGATGTTCTGCTTATCATGCTATTAAAAGTTTAGAAATAATAAGGTTGACATAGGAAGAAATTTTCAGGATGCAAAAGCGTGATGATACAGAATGGTTATAGATTTATTTAACCTCATATTAACATTCTAGAGCATACTTCCTAAAGGAAAATTGTTGAGATGGTTTAATTGAGTTTATGTTTAAGAAAGGAGGTTATGATTTGTCAAGTGAGAAGTAATTTTCTGGTTAAGGAATGATAACAGCTGAAATGAATCTCAAAAGTAGGAAATTCGGCAAAGGAATATTATAGCTAAATAAATTCATTAGAGCAGAAAGGTATTAAAAGTGTTTTGAGGAGTATGGTTAAATCATGGAAAACCAGTCTTCCTTATAAGGTACAAAACATTTTAAAAATGTGAAGTAGAGGTTTTGTTGTCATTTGAGAGAAATTGAAGGTGTATTTACAGGAGAATATAACCATTTAAAGAGTAGATAGATATACCTACTGAAAGCACATTGCTAGAAAAGATCTTAAATGCAAGCAGGGGTGAGGGATAGTGAAGGACAAATAGTAAAATGAAAGAACAAATAGTAGAAATTAGTTTAAAAATAATGAAGTAACTTATAATTGAAAAAGAGAAAGTATCCAGTACAGTGTTCCTGAATAAGGCATTGAAAAGAGATAGCAAATATGAAGGCAACATTAGAATTCTAGTTTTTGGAATGGACCTTCAGAGAACTTAAAATGGAAGTTATTTCCTGAAAAGTAGAATCAATGTTTAACTGGTTGTGTATCACGGGGTGGCTACTAATATGTTCCCTCTCTCTGGTGATGGATATGATTGCTGGGAGAGTTCGGGGATAGTTACCTTACTATAGAGATGTTTTCAGAGGATAGTCAAAGGTAGACATTTGTCTCAAACAAGGCCCATAGAAAGAGCCTATTATGAGCCTGGAGTGGTGGCACACACCTTTAATTCCTGCCCTCTGGGTTATTCATCTAATTTTTTTCTATGTGGTATTGTCCTCTTGTTCTGTTTTTGCTGTTCTGTTGTGCTGTTTTTTAAGACATTTTATCAGATCCATCTCTTAACCATTTTATTGAGGTTTTAATTTCTCTTGTCATATTTTTAACTCCCAAGAGCTCTTTTATTACCTCAAAAGTCCTTAAGATTTCCTCTTCTTGTTTTATGGTTGTAATATCTCTGCTAATTGCTCCAAGGATGCCTTATGATAGATTTTTGAAATCATTCTCCTGAGTTTGAAGGCTTCTTCACAAGAAGTCTTCTGCTGAGGTGGGGGAAGGGATGTTATTATTGGGCTGTGACTAGTGGGAATGGAAATTTGTAGGTTCCTTAACTTCTTAACTTCTTAGGCTGACTTTCATAAGTCTCTTCTATGCACACTTAGAGAAGGACTTGGCCTCTGAGCATTCCTCAGCCTTTTTGAAACTCTCAATATAAATACCATTGCCTCTCAGCTTTCCCTGTTGTGAGGTTGGATGGCAGCTTTCTCCCATTATTGACTTAGTTACTATTTTTCCAGCCACTGTCTAGAGCTAAAATTTGTTCCAAAGTTTTTCTTCCCTATATCTCTAAATTTTTGCGATTGTGGTCTCTTATAATTCCTTTACTATAATTTTATCAGGGTTTTAAAAAGGAAGCAGATTCAAATACATGATGAGTTCAATATGCTATCTTTAGTCAGACTCTAGTTAGTTAGGTCTTTATATCTTTTATGGCAATTCCTTTTATGTTTTAACTACCACATTATACAGACTATTTTTGGCTCCTTGGTTTTGTCATCTTTTCCCATAGGTTGACTCCCCAAACACATGTACATATACATAATCTTCCTGAGAAATTGCATTTAATTGTAACAAATTGGAGTTTAAACCTCTTCAGCTCATTTTTTATTTTTATTTTTGAGCAGGGCAAACATAGATTAAGGAAAAGTGAGAAAGACCTCTTGAAAGTAGGATGGTCTTTAAACGGGATGAATACCTCTTTAGTTCATCCTGGACTTTGATGGAATAAAGTCTGTTTTCCTCAATGCTCAGAGACTTCCATAAGTTACTCACTGTCTATACTTTTTCAACTTGTTTTTTGGGTATTCTAAAACAATTATAGTCATCCCCACACTGACCCTTACTCTTATCAGTACACAAATTTATCTGGAACAAACAGAGACACAATTAATATTGCCTGGTGATGTAACTAGTTCATTTGACAGTTGTTATGGTGATTTTGAGTGCATCATACAGGCTATTTCAGTCTAGGTTCCAAAAGTCTGTTTTCCATATATGTTGTTTCTTCATTGGGTTCATTATATTGTATATTGATATATTAATCTATACCTTATTTAAATTCTGCTAGATTTTGAAGATATAAAGATGAGAGGACCTATAAATCATGTCCTATAACAAATTACTGTTGCATGAGAGCATGTTTAAGTCTCAGCTTAAGGACCAATTTGTGCATTGTGATGTAGTATGTTTCTAGGGTTTAACATTGTAACTATTCTCACCAAAAGAATGTTCTGATATTTGCATTAAACATGTTTATGACATTTTCCTGGAAGTATATTGTGTAATGATATTCTCCAACCCCCCCTTCCTCAGAATTATCTTCACTGATATATTTATTATGAATTTAAGTCTTTGGATGGAAGGTTCATCAGCTGCTGTATCCTTTGTTACATTGGCAAGTGTCTTTGCTGTGTGCTTTGGAGTTTCAATACCACTAACATTTTTGGGAGTGTACTTCGGGAAAAAGGAAGAGGTAAACTTTCAGAACACTGCTTTTGACTTTTGAGTGATGCCTGAAATATTTCACTGTGTATATGCTATATATAAAATATAAAATTACCACTGAAAACAATATTATAATAATTTTTGAACTGAAGATTTAAAGATAAGTAAAAGACAGTAGCATTTTAGAACATACTGTTTAATATACTTCCCATACCATAGGGCATTTGCATTTCTTTTTATCTCTCATGAACAAAATTAAAAGAGCATAGTATAGAAAAGCTAACATAAACTACTTTGGAAAGTAAATGATTTTATAGTGGGAGAAGAGAACAAAGATACAATTGAGAAATGGGATGTTCAGGTACAGACTTCAAGTTAGCCTAATTCTATGTATAGGAGAAAAGGAACAGATGTGGCCATTCTACAAGAGGACTGTAGAAAACTAGTTTGAGGTTGCAGGGGAAAAGTAAAACAAACAAACAAACAACAATAACAACAACAAAACCCCGATGAAATAGGAAATGGAGTTCTATAGAAAGCAGGAAAAAGAAAAAAATTGAACACTGTTGACAGATTGATAAATTTATTTAAAAGGTAAATTTTTAGGTACATTTGGAGGGAGCTTTTAAACATATCTATTTCATATTAGAATAATCACAAGTAAATCTTGTCAAATATCTCCTTTGGAATGTATTTGGAAAGGTAAATACCCAGGGCTGGCGGTGTAGATCAGTTGATAGAGGGCTTGGCTACCATGAAGGAAGTCCTGGCTTCAATCCCTAGCAAAAATGGGGTTTGGTGACACATGTCTGTGTGTAAATCATCACACCTGACTTCAAATGAGAATATTTGTTATATCAAATAAAATATACTTTAAAAATAATTTTACCTGTTACTTTTTATACTTTTATGTAACTACTAAATCCTTAAAAACTAAATATAAAAATGTATTGCATTTCCTGTTTACAGTACACTTTTATTGCATGGTGGTGATCTAGTCCTAGCCCACATGACATTCATGTGTTGTTCAGGTTCAAGCTTGTGTATTGTATTATCATTATGACTGTGAATTTATTCCATTCACTCCTGTTGTTGCTTCATGTATTTTTAAACAGTTTGAGTTTCCAGTTCAAACACAAGAGACTTCTCCTGAGAGTCCCCAAAGGAATTTTTTTAAAAAACCAACCATTACCATTATACTCAGTAGTCTCTTACCCTTTGGCTGTATTTTTCTCCAACTTTCTTACATTCTAAGCCATATTTGGTGAGTATCACATCTCAATAAACTCAAGTTTAGTTTAATACATAATGATAGTGCATATTTATACAGTAATAGTTCAGTAATAGTGTAATAGTTCAGTACTTGTGTATGATGTTCAAAGATAAAATCAAGGAAGATGTATAATGGGTACCAAAATAAAATTAAATCAATAAGTTCTAATGTTCTATAGCACAGTAGAACGGCTTTAGTTTATAGTAATATACATATTTTATAACGACTAGAAGTTTTGTGTTGGTAGGATTGAACATAGGGCTTTCTCCATGCCAAGTAAGAACCTTGACACAGAGTTACATTCCTAAATCTCAGTTTTAGTTTTGTTGATTAACTTTTTATATTTCAAAGAGGTTAAATTGTATAATATTTCATCTATCTTTACTTTATTCAGGAAATAACAGTTTGACCTAGGGTAATTTCCTTGGGAACAGATATAATTAACAACTTTTTAACATGACTCTTATGGAACTCTCTATAAAGACTTACTTTAAAAAATTAATAACCAGGGGTGGGGACTGGAATGATGGCTCAGCAGTTAAAGGTACTTGCTGCTCCTCAAGAGGACCTAGTTCAGTTCCTAGCACTCATGTCAGGTGACTCACAACTTCTTGTAACTCCAGTTCCAGTAGATCTGACAGACTCTGCTAGCCTCTATGGGCACACACACACACACACACACACACACACACACACACACACACAAACACACACACACACACACAAACAAAAAACCAGACATCCACATAAATAAAAAAAAAATAGAGGTCAGTGATATTGCTCAGTAAGTGTGGGTATTGCTGCCAAGCCTGACCACCTGTTTGATCCATGGAACTCACACTGTGGAGGGAGTGAAATGACTCTCACAAATAATCCTGTAACATACATGCGCAGTGGAATTCATGCGCGTGCGCGCGCACGCGCGCGCACACACACACACACACACACACACACACAGAAATTTAAAAAATACCCTCTTGGTAACCTGTTTTACATGACTTCGAGAAGCTGAAACTTGTGGGAGGTCAGGGTTCTGGATACCGTAGGGTGGGAGGTCAGAGGTATGGAAACCCTATAGTGGGAGTTCAGGGATCTGGAAACCCTAGGGTGGGAGGCCAGGGGTCTGGAAACCCTAGGGTGGGAGGCCAGGGGTCTGGAAACCCTAGGGTGGGAGGCCAGGGGTCTGGAAACCCTAGGGTGGGAGGTCAGGGGTCTGGAAACCCTAGGGTGGGAGGTCAGGGGTCTGGATACCCTAGGGTGGGACGTCAGGGGTCTGGAAACCTTAGGGTGGGAGGTCAGAGTTTTGGATACCCTAGGGTGGGAGGCCAGGGGTCTGGAAACCCTAGGGTGGGAGGTCAGGGGTCTGGAAACCCTAGGGTGGGACGTCAGGAGTATAGAAACCTTAGGGTGGGAGGTCAGAGTTTTGGAAACCCTAGGGTGGGAGGTCAGGAGTCTGGAAACCCTAGGGTGGGAGGTCAGGGGTCTGGAAACCCTAGGGTGGGAGGCCAGGGGTCTGGAAACCCTAGGGTGGGAGGCCAGGGGTCTGGAAACCCTAGGGTGGGAGGTCAGGGGTCTGGAAACCCTAGGGTGGGAGGTACCTAAATATGGAAAGGGGAGATCTGATTTTTATGTTTTCATATTGGCCTTCCAAAGGAATATTTACGTAGAATTCCTCTGCTAAAATCGATGTGAAGATAATGTGGCTTAGGAGTTTTCATGTGTACTGAGCTATACATAGTCCTTTTCTGTTCTCCTCCTGTCAGCTATTTGTTCTGGTATCAGAATGCCTGTTTCTTATACCGTTTTATTTATTACCTTTTACAATCTGTTGTGCTTTAAGAATTATAATAATATTATGGCTATATGTATTTGCAAATCAAGTAATTTGCTTTCTGTTGAAGAGCATGACAGCTGGAGCGGGGTTGGAGTAGGAGAGCACTTGCTTAGGGTGCACAAGGCCCTAGATTCTATGCCCAACACTGGAAAGAAGAAAAGCCAGCTCTATGCGATAGCAAATGCCTGGAACCCCTGCCATTCCAGCAGTTTGTGAGACTGAAGGAGGAAGAGCTTGAGGACAAGTCTGACCTACATATAGCAAGACCCTGCCTCCAAAAATATGTGCAAGAGCTTTATTGCTTTAGCATTATGACATCTCTTTCATTTATTCCATATCTCCCTTTCTTTTCTTTTCTTTCTTTCTTTCTTTCTTTCTTTCTTTCTTTCTTTCTTTCTTTCTTTCTTTCTTTCTTTCTTTCTTTCTTTCTTGCTTTCTTGCTTTCTTGCTTTCTTGCTTTCTTGCTTTCTTGCTTTCTTGCTTTCTTGCTTTCTTTCTTTCTTTCTTTCTTTCTTTCTTTCTTTCTTTCTTTCTTTCTTTCTTTCTTCCCTCCCTCCCTCCCTCCCTCCCTCCCTCCCTCCCTCCCTCCCTCCTTCCTTCCTTTCTTTCTTTTCAAGGTAGGGTTTCTTTGTGTAGTTTTAGCTGTCCTGGGACTATTTCTGTAGGAACTCACAGGTCCACCTGCCTCTGCCTCCTGAGTGCTGAGATTAAAGGCATGTACCACCATGCTGGCTATACTCCTATCTTACTTTCTGGTTCTTAACTGGATTTAGAAACTGGCCAGCTACCATATTTCTATGGAGAGGTTTGGAGATGGACAAAGGCAATGAGAAGTAAAAAGCCAGTGCTGCAGTAACAGTGGTTGAGAGCACTTGCTGCTCTTCCAGAAGTCCTGAATTTTGTTTCCAGCACCCACATTAGACAGCCCATAGCTGTTTGTAAGTCCAGCTCCACTGGATCTAACTGCCTCTTTCAGTCTGTGCACACACATGTGCACACACATACACAAGAAATATCTTTAAAAAATATTAGTTTTTTAAAAAGAAGTAAAATGCAGTAACTGTGTTTTTTTTTTATAGTTTTTTTTTTAAACCATAATAGTCTTTCAAACAAAGCTGTTCTGGAACTTGCTCTGTAGACCAGGCTGGCATCCAACTCAGAGATACTCCTGTCTCTGCCTCCCAAGAGCTGGGCTTAAACAAATCTTTTAAGTCCTTGAAAATTAGATTTAATCATGTCCAGTCTAAGGACTTACTTTTGAACTAGTATTGTGATAAACTGGTTTGAAAGGTAAGCAGTAGAATCTGAGACTCTCATACAGCTCAGTGGAAGAGTGCCGAGGCCCTAGGTTCAACTTCAGAAGCAAATCTGTCTAAAAAGTGTCAAAATGAGAATAAGAATTTTCTGTATTGAAAAGAGTGTGTACAACTTGTACATGTTTATTAATTATAGAACAGTTTTCCCTAGCCCTGCTCCTTATCCTCACACCGAAATATATATTTCATATTATACTTAAAATGAAGTATTTATTAATTTAATGGTTTTCTCTAAAAATTAATCATAGCTAATTAATTAATAATTGTACTAGAGACTGAAACTAGGGCTTTATGTGTTCAAAGCAGGTGCTCCATCACTGAGTTTTATCCACAGCCCTCTTTTTTACTTTTACTTTTGAGACAGCTTCAGTAAATTACATAAACTGCTCTCGAATTTGCAATCCTCCTATCTCTGCTTCCTGAGTAACTGAGATTTTAGGCATATCCCTGGATGTTTGGCTTCAGGATGCTTTTAAAAACATAATCAGCTCAGCTTTATAATAATAAAGGTTGTCATTTATTTCTTTTGGTTTATCCTAAATACAATCAACATACATATTTTTTAAAAGATGCATGCTTGAAAGGTTAGTTAATAGAATTTTATGTGACATACTATGAAGACATATTTGAAGAGGCGTCTTTAGAGTTTCAAAGGCAAGGACATATTTGAGTCTGTCGTTTTCTAGTATATAATGTATTTAGTGGCATTTATGGCATTTACAAATCTTTCATCTCTAAAATGACAATTTAAATGTGTGTAGGGATATTGATGAGCCTCAAGTAAGAACTTAGTTATGCAAACAGATAAACATGGGTATGTGGCTGTACTTGTATCTAGAGAAGATGGGGCTCAAATCTGAAACTATGTTAGTAAGAGATTACTTTTAGTACTATGTGGATGGATGGAGGCTTGGAATAAAGAGTTTAAAGGCTGGCCAGCTCTGGTGGTGCACCCCTTTAATCCCAGCACTTGGGAGGCAGAAGCAGGCAGATCTCTATGAGTTTGCTCCACATAGTGAGTTCCAGGACAGCCAGAGTTATGTGGAGAGACCCTATTTCAGAGAGGGAGAGGAGACGGGGAGGGGCAAGGAAGCAGGGAGAGAGAGAGAAGAAAAAAATCAAAGAATTGTGTGATAGTCTTTTGTATAGATTTGGACTAATCTTTTTCTATGTAATATTAAAATTTAAATCTTGTGCTTATTTTTAGGTCTCCTCATATGTACTACCTGTTTGCCTTCCTTTTCTTATCCTTTTTAATTATTCTGATTTCCTGTTCAGAAGTCACAGTTCTGCTATGCTATTTTCGGCTGTGTGCTGAGGTAAAGTCATAGATATTAATGTTACTTAAGTGTTCTAAACTTATATTATTGGAAGTAGAGTGTGTGCTCAGAAGGGTATTGAAATAAATAGTAACTTCATGATTTTTACTACTTGGAATAAGTTTTATATTATGCTTTCCTAATGATATATTTTGACTTTGATGTAGCTACTGAGTGCTAGTTTTGATGCAAGATTTAAAAAGAAAGCAATTTCTCTTTGAGTGGTTTCTATAATTTCTGCTTGTTATTTCAGTTAACATTGAAAAAATATGGCAGTTGGGGGGGCTGGTTTGAGTTTAAAAATATGGTGGTAGGTGACTAATTTTAGTTTAGACATGTAAAAGACCTAGTATAGTGATTAAAAAAAAATAATTAAAGGTTTCTTTGGAGCATCAGCCGGGATTGAATTTTGTGGAATTGAGGTTTTTGTTGCAGGTCTTTTTCGCTTCTTCTAACATATTACTGTAAATAGTTTTTTTTTTTATTTCATCCTTATTTTTTTCTCTTTGATAATACTTGAATGACTGGTGGTGTAGTAAACTGTTATTTATTTTCTGTCTCTCTTTTTAAAATGACTTTATTTATTTATTTATACTTGTTTGGTGTGTGTGTATGTGTGTGTATACCCTTTTAATTGCTAAGACATCTCTCTAGCCTCACATTGTTTCAGGGTTAGCACTAGGGCTAGGTCAAATTTCATAAATCATCATCTTATTGTAGTTAAATGTCAGTGTCTGAAGGTTACAAGGAATAGTTAAGAGAATGATTATAATACTTGTTGTTTTGCAGCATTTTGTTCTTGAGCTATAGATATAAAATATATAATTAAATATGTATTGTACTTAGCTACTGATAAATTCTCTGGTGCATTTTATCACAAAGAGAATGTGTAACAATCACTAATGAGCCTAAAGAAACAAGCATATCATGGGTATATTTTTATTTCTTAGAAGATATTTGGAGCTTAAACCTCAATAATTAAATAGAAGAACTCATGATACCAAACATCAGCATGGTAAAGTTTATTACAGAGAAAAGACACACGTCACAGTGAACAAGGGAAAAAGACATAGTTCATGGGGCATGGCAAGACCAGGCTGCGTATTGATCTCAGTCATGTCCTCCACGGATCCTGAATTTAGCCAGTGAAAGAAAATCCCACCGACTTTAAGGTCCATCTTAAATTTCTACAGTACTTCATCTTGTATCTGACCTAAGGCACCTCTATACATAGTATAACATTTTTTAAATAATGAGCTTTTTTTTTCTATCTTTAATTTTTTACAATTTTAAACATTTCTCCTTTCCCCTTTCTCCTTGAATTCCCATTTACCTCTCCTTGTTTTCTTTCAAATTTGTAGCCTCTTTTAAAAATTGTTTTAGCATGCATATATGTATGTATGTATGCATGTATGTATTTATGTATGTACATATAAATCCTTTAACCTAACCTGCTCAGTCTGTATAATGTTATTTGTACGCATGTTTTCAGAGCTAACCATTTGGTATGAAATAACCAATTGGTGCACTCACTCTTCCTGCGGAAAGACTGTTTCCCCCATTCTTAGTGTTTCTTGGTTATCTTTGTGTAGGGTTGAGGCCTAATGGGCTCCCCTCCCCCATCCACTTTGGCATGTCTATGAAACTTCTCTTTGCAAAAGATCGAGAATACTACAGCAAATCACATCAATTAAAATGTAGTTGTGGAGCCCAGTCCTAATAGATACATCTACAAAGCACTCTTGTGCCTAAGGCTCAGCAAACACTGGGGAAAAGGCTGACAGAAAGATTGTAAGAGGCAGAGGACCAGAGAGTTTGCTGTGAGATTGTGTCTCTTAATAATGTCAGAAGCTATACCCACAAAGCCTCAGGACATGATTGCCCAATCATGAGCTTTTCCTTTATCTATATAATGTATTTGTTCATATTTATGCTGTAATTCTTTCTTTTGTGCCCACTCCACTCCTGTTGATATCCTTCTTCCCAACTAGTTCCCCTTTTACTGTCATATCTTTTCTTTTTGGTAACCCATAGAGATTAGTTAAGGTTTCTTACAGGAGCATGGGTGAGGGATTATTTATAGGAACATGGGTGACTTACCAGTGGTTATACCACTGAAGAAAATACCTCTCCATTTTCTAGCAATCTTTAACTTCATTTATATACTTGGTGAGGGTGGGAACTTATGATCCCTTCCCTTCTGTGATAAAATGTTAAGAGTTCCAGTGTTATATATGTCTATAAGACGAATTGCTAAATGGTCTTATTAATAAAAAACCCGGATCCAGATATTGGAGTGAAAGCTGGAAGATCAGAGAAACAGAACAAGCCACAGCCAACCTCACCTTACCAACTCCTCAGCCTCCAGAGCGAGACTTCCTGTTTACTCGTGCCTTATATACCTTTCTGTGCCCTGCCATCTTCCTTCCTTCCTAGTGCTGGGATTAAAGGCGTATGTGCTTTCCAAATACTTGGTAGCAAAGGTATGAGACCTTAAGTGCTGGAATTAAACATGTGTGCCACCACTGCCTGGCTCTGTTTCCAGTGTGGCCTTGAAATCACAGACATCCAGACGGATTTCTGCCTCTCAGAGTGATAGGATTTAAGGTGTGTGCCACCATGCCTGTTTGGTGGCTGGCTCTGTTCTCTGATTCTCAGATAAGTTTTATTAGGGTGCACAAATAAGATATCACCACATTTCTCCTTTTTTGTATAAAATAAAAAAATTGCCGGGCGGTGGTGGCGCATGCCTTTAATTCCAGCACTCGGGAGGCAGAGGCAGGCGGATCTTTGTGAGTTCGAGGCCAGCCTGGGCTACCAAGTGAGTTCCAGGAAAGGCGCAAAGCTACACAGAGAAACCCTGTCTCGAAAAACCAAAAAAAAAAAAAAAAATTATAACTAATATAAGAAAAATTATATTCAATAAATACAATAACTATATACAATATATACAGGCAATAAATGCATCAACAATGTCTAGTCCATTTGCATTTGACAAATTCAGCAAAAATACTCCATTATGTATTCTATTTTGTTGAGTCCAAAATGTATCTAATTCACTTTCTATCCTAACTTGTATTATCAACTAAACACTATCTTTTGATGTCTTTCAAACTTATACACTTTACACCTCTTAGTGAGTTTCTTTTCTAAATTTGTTAACAAGGAAAGCTATAACTATAACCATCTAATCTTCAGCTTCTTCAGAGACCTAAGAAGGAAATAGTATTACCTAGTTAAACAGGAAGTGCAAAAAAGTGACTTTCAAAAAATGTGAGTTATGACAGAAAAAGCTGGCTTCCTGGACAGTCACCTGAGGTTTCTCTGCAATGTTGGGGCACCCATCTTCGGCCTACAGGCCTAGCATATCTGACAGACTCATCTGTGAAGCAGGATTTCTAAAAAGCTTTCCTACCTTGTCTTGGCAAGAATCTGCAGTCCTTTCTTTTGTGTCTTGCTTGTCCATTTTAGACATCATACTGTCAGCAGTCGAGGCAAGGGCACTTTCTTGCCCAGTGACTATCTTTTGCCACAGTGAAAGTAAACTCCATATGCAGTTTCTTCAATGCCCATCATCTTATTTGAAGTAGATTGGTGCTGCAAGGAGCAGGCATGTCTCATAGTCATAAAAAATTGTTATTAAAACATCTTAAATGCCATATTCTGTAGATCAGAGAATTCAGAAAGTGTTTAAAGATGACCTGTCTATCTAAAATATATCTGTTTGACCTTGAAAACATACCTAATATGACTACACATATCTGGTGCTGATAATCACTATTCTAAGAGTTCAAGAGTGCAGTGACCATGTCATGGACAGTAGAAAGCACTCCACAATACTCTGCTCCTTCCTCCGACTGTTATTTTTTTATGCTCCCTATTCTCATGTCACCTGAGACTCAGAGGTAAGCTTATATAGGTGTCACATTAGGGCTAAACAATACGGATTCTTGCCACTACTATTGGTTGCCCACTAATATTAGTTATTTGGTCATAGGATATAGATAAATCGAGCTGAAACTGACCTGGAACCTCCCTACCTGTTGTCTGGTGCTTATAGCAGTGAAAGAGGATAGAGAGACTGCTGAAGGAGAATTTTCATTAGCAGTCTTTCTTAGCTATAGACCCTTCATGTTATAATATCAAACAGGCAGGAAGGGCATATGCCCATTAGTGCAATAGTAGCAAGTAACCAATTAATTTTTATTGGATTTGAGATATTCTCAACAGGAGGAAATTCATGTTTGGTATAATAAGCTTAGTCAACATCCTATTTGGTCAGATCATTGACCGTAGTGGGGAAGCCATTGCTACTATTTTCCTTACTGGGAAAGATGTGCCTGACATAATTCCTCCTGAATATTTTTATTACCATTGATCAGTGCTGCTGTCAGCTTTGGTCAGAGAGACTTAGTTTTTGTAGTAGATGGTGGTTACTACAGAGACTCCAAACTGGGCACAGCATAACTCATGTCAGTAAAGGAAGCTGAGTTGAATGCCTTCCAAGGATGAGAAAGTCTTAAAATAGCATTCTTGAATTGTAACTCCATGCTTAAGAGGACACATGTGATATCCCTGGAAACAGAATTTACAGTAGCTAGAGCATCTCAAACATGACATAATTATGTGTTTTATTAATTTGCTTATGAAACTTCAACATTTATTTATAGTTTTAGAAATTTTTATTTTATTATTTATGTGTACGGCTCTTTTGCCTGCATGTGTACTTGTGCACCGTGTGTGCAGTATCTGCAGAGGTGAGAAAAAGCCTCAGATCCTCTGGAACTGGAGTTAGATGGGATGGTGAGCCACCACGTGGGTGCTGGGAATCAAACCTGGAGCCTCTGCAAGTGCAGCCACTGCTCTTTACTACTGAACCCTCTCTCCGCCACTACATTTTACTACTTTTAATTAATAATGTTAGAGTCCATGTTCTATTATAAAAATAATTGCTTATCCATTTATAGCTAACATTTCACCTAAGTATTTTTTTTTATATTTTTACAGGATTGTGGTTGGTGGTGGAGAGCCTTTTTGACCAGCAGTTTTACATCTTTTTATATTCTTGTATATGCAATTCATTACTTCTTTAGCAAACTTCAAGTCACTGGCATTGGAAGTACCTTTATGTACTTTGGGTACACATTGATCCTAGTGTTAGTTTTCTTCCTTTTCACAGGTAAGTGACAACAGAATTATGTAGTATATTTTAGATTCTCTAAAGAGTCTTAGAGACATTTGTAATCTAGTAAATGTCAATTAACCATTAGAAGAAGGAATATGGAACAAAGTCACCATGTTCATTCATATGTTTTCAGCATCAAAGGTTGTGAGGCCTGAGATGTACCTTACATATTTCGTTGTAAGATTTTTTCCTTGTGCATAATTATAATCAGCAGGGATGCGTTTTGAACCACAGAATGGGTTAAATGTAATCAACTTTGAATAGACTCCAAGTACACAAATTAACAGATTTAAATTCCTTTAGATTAATTATTTGGTCATATGAGCAATTTAATGTCAAGGACAAGTTGTATATTCTTGTAAGGATTAGTAAGTTGACAGTTATTATTTTGGTACAAATGTGGTTCAAATGCTTAGTGCTTGAATCACGTGAAAAAGTGAAATGTCTTATAAAATGGCCTAGTTGAAGATATAAAGAAGTTGCAGAGGCATTAGACCTTCTCAACACAAAAGAATGTTTTAACTTGCCTCATTAAATTTGGGTTTTAGTAGCTTAGATTATATCATTTATATAAGACAGATTGGAAAATTTAAGTATTCTCCCAGAGTTAGCATTCATTCAGGTTCAGAAAATACATAAAATGAAAACTGGGAGCTGGGGAAGTGGGGCAGTGTCTAAAGCATAAGGAAGTGAGTACAGATGTTAGTCCAGTATCATCATCATAGGGAGCATGGTGGCATGTATGGTGCAGGAGAAGTAGCTGAGACCTTTACATTCTGATGCAAGGCAACAGGCAGAGAGAGAGAGAGAGAGAGAGAGAGAGAGAGAGAGAGAGAGAGAGAGAGAGAGACAGAGAGAGACAGAGAGAGACAGAGAGAGACAGAGAGACAGAGAGACAGAGAGACAGAGAGAGACAGACCGACAGACCGACAGACCGACAGACAGACAGACAGAGACAGATAGACAGACAGACAGAGATAGAAAGACAGTGGGTCTGGCATGAGCTTTTGAAATCTCAAAGCCCATCCCCTGGTGGCATACTTACTCCAATAAGACCATACTTCCTCCAGCAAGGACATACCTCCTAATCCTTCCAGTCCTTTCAAAGAGTTTCACTTCCTGCTGACTAAGCATTCAAATATTGAGTCTATAGGACCATTCTCATCCACTCTGTCACAACACACATGGTTGTATATACTGCACACATAGGTACACACACAAATATGAACAATCCATCATAAAAGGCAAACCTTATTTGATAAACTAGGCATCTTTTAAAAGTATATCTAAAACTTGGATTACTTTTGTTATACTGCTGGAACCATCTCCTTAGTAAAGACTTTTTAGGGCACCTGTCACCACTTAGCTACCAGAAGTTCTATCCACAAAGGAAGGCCAGAGCACTTTCATCATTGTACTCTAACTCAATTCTGCATGTTATTTTCTTTTACCTTTTCCCCCTAAAGTATGCAAATAGGGTCAAGAAGTGTAGCTCAGTGGCAGAGCACTTGAGTAGCATGTTCAAGACCAACTTTGATTTTAGTCCCCAGCAGTACAAGAAAAAGCATTATGCATATGAATCATAAGTATAGTTTGATGTGTTATCATAAAATGAAACACCATTGTAATTAGCACCCACATAGATCAGCAATACCTGATCATCAGCTCTGGAGCTGCAGCTGGGCCTCTTTCAACTCACTTTCTATAAGTGCAACTACTAGCCTGACTTTCAATAGCAGAGATCAATTTGTCCTCATTTTCAATATAGAAGTATGCACATGCATCCAGAATAAACTCTTTTATGTTTGGTTTCTTTAGCAGCTGCTTTCTTCCAATATTGCTTGTGAGACTGATCATTAACCATGTCTGTGGATGGAATTTGAGACCCTCATATATCTTGTTTTGGATCATCCCATCCCTCCCCATGAGTTACTGGGTTATATATTTATTAGATATATTAGATACAGAGTAGTTTCCCCATATTCAGGTGATACCAGTTTAAGACCCCAAGTGAATGCCTGAAACCATATATAGTACTGGATCATATATATATTTGTGTGTGTGTGTGTGTGTGTGTATGTGTGTGTGTGTGTGTGTACACAGCGTTTTCTTATACCTACAGCTCTGTAATAATTTACAAATTGGTACAGTAAGAGATTAGCAGTACTTGATGATAAAATAGAAAAATTTAACCCATTCGCAGTAATGTTATATGACTATGATGTCTCACTTTCTCCCTAAGTATCTTTTGTACTATACTCTTTCTTTTTGTGATGATGTGAGATGATACAATGCCTACTTGGTGAGGTAAAGTAAATTATGTAGACATTTTGATAAGACCTTATGTGCAAGTATTACTTGAACAGAAACACTGTGCTTTGATAGTTGTCCTGAAACTGAGACAGCTACTAAGTAGTTAATAAGGTAGTGACAAGGGGATAGATCAGCCTAGACAGAATTGAGACAAAGATGTAAAATTTTGTCATGCTATTCAGAATGTCACACAATTTCCGATTTATGAATTGTTTTTGAAATTTTCTACTCAATATTTTTGGATCATTGTTGATTCATGCTGGTTTTTTATGTGTATGTTTTTGTTTTTGTTTGTTTTTTTGAGACAGGGTTTCTCTGTGTAACAGCTCTTGTTGTCCTGGAACTCGCTTTGTAGACCAGGCCTGCCTCTGCCTCCCAAGTGCTGGGATTAAAAGCATGTGCCACCTAGCCTGGCTTTTTATATGGATGCTGGGATCAAACTCAAATCCTCATGTTTAGGTAACTAAAAACAAACAAACAAAGCCTAGCAAGACCACAGATAAGGGGCATTTACCAGACAAAGCATAATCACTTCTGCCTTTTTTTCTTTCATTAACAAGTACTTTAACTCACATTGCCTTTCCCTGGGAACCATATTACAAGAACTGCTTTTTTCCTTCCAAAATAGATGTAGTACTGAATAGTCATATTGTCTAATAAATCTTCCTCCCCATTGGTGTCTCTACCATCTGCATTCTTGGCTCTCTGTTAATCATAGTATGCTGAACAGTGACTCTCAATGATAAACAGTGAACTCTTTTTTTAAAAGATTTTATTTATTTTACGTGTGCAGGTGTTTTGCCTGCATGTATGTTTGAATACCACATGTGTGCAGTTCCCATGGAGGCTAGAGATGGTGTCAGTCCTCTGGAACTAGAGTTACAGATACACTGTTAGCAACTTTGTGGCTGCTGGCAGTTAAACCTGGGTTCTCTGAAAGAGCAACCAGTGTTATTACTACTAAGCTGTCTCTCCAATTCTTGATAATGATTTCTTGACAAAGTAAATAGATTTTCTCTAGTACATTCCTTGGCTTCACTAGCATTACTCAAACCTATTCTGTGAAATTCAACATCTCCATTACTCCCTATGCCCTCCTCTGTGCTTTCTGCTTGCCTTTCTTCTGTCATCTGACTCCAACTTTATTGCCATTTTAATCCTTTGGTCCTTTCTTTCTGTACTTTTACCTTTTAGAGCTCATTCACTCTCATTGCTCTCCTCACTGCTCACTGCTCTCCATTCTGTATCTTTATCACCAACTGTATTTTGAGCAATTGCATGTCGTAGTGGTACTTCACATTCCACACATGTCTCCTAACTTCAGTTAGTGTTCCCTTTTCTCCAAGCTATGCATCTTAATCTTTTTCTCTCTTTTCACTGCTGAACCTTTGGCCCATTTGATCTCATATAGATCTTGTGCATGTAATCACAGCCATTATAAGTTCATGATTATGATAACCATGTCATATACAGAAGATACAATTTCACAGCATTCTTCCCTATCTCATGTGTTCCCTAAACAACTGAAATCCCCTTGAGAACAGGACCTGTTATGCCTGTTCAAGACTATCATTCTTGAATTGCATAGAGCATGGGAGACAGGAAATACTATCATGTTACCATGTTTCTATATCCATTTTAATATTAAATCACAAGTGTGAGAACTGTCTTAATTGTGGTTACCAACCAGATCATAGAAAAGTTATTAGATCATAAAGTGTGATTTTTGCATCTCTTTTCCAAGACTGTTCTTTTTGGAGCTCTGTCTGCCAGCATTATCTTAAATGGCATATATATATATATATATATATATATATATATATATATATGTGTGTGTGTGTGTGTGTGTGTGTGTGTGTGTGTGTGTGTGTGTGTCCGTCCTTGCACAGCCTTGGTGCAGTGGGAAGGGCCTTGGACCTGCCTAGGCTCAGTGAGCTGGGCTCTGCTGACTCCCCATGGGAGACCTCGATTTGGGGGATGTGGGGATGTGCGGTGGCTTGGGAAAGAGGGCTGCGGGGTGGGAGGAGAAAGGAGGGGGGGTCTGTGGATAGCATGAGGAGTGAGTAGAAAATTTATAACAAAGAAAAATAAAATAAAAAATAAATTTAACAAAAAATATATATGTGTGTGTATGTGTGTGTGTGATATTTTTTTCCTTCCCTTAACTTCTCAAATATCCTTCCCCACTCCCAGCCACCTAATTTTATGTTCTTTTTTCTTTAAAAGAAATGAACCAAACCAAAACATACACACAACAAAAAAACCTGGAGTCCAGTTTCTGTTTGCCTATTACTTCCTTAGCATGTGGCCTGCGCTGGAGTGTGGTTGATATACCCAGTGTCTTTCCATTGAAGAAAACTGATTTTCCCTCTCCCAGCAGCTATAGAGTGAAAATAGCTTATTGGTTAGGGGTAAGACCTTGTGTTCACGTCCCCTTCTTCATGTCAGGATTTTTTCTAGCTTAAACTTGTTCAGTTCTTGGATATGCTTTCCTGGTCCCTGTGAGTTCATCTGTGCATCAACACTGTTGTTTCTTGAAAATTCTGTTTCCTTAGAGTCATCCACTACCCTGGCTTTTACAGTCTTTCTGCCTCCTCTTCTGCATAAATCCATGAGTCTTGAGAGGAGAGGTGTAATAAAGACGACTTATTTAGGGAAGAGTAATATAAAGTCTCTCACTCTCTGTATATTGTCCAGTTCAGGGCCTCCGTCATAATTGTCATTGACTGCAAGAAGAAACTTCTCTGATGAATACTGAGTGATGCACTGATCTGTGGGTATAGAAATATGTATGCCATTAGTAATTGTTTTATTACCATTTCATTTAGCAGAATAATAGGATTTTCTCTAGGGCCTATGACCTATCTAGTCTCAGGTTCTTGGCCTTATTAATAGTGCCGGGTACTAATTAGTTCTCTTTCATGGAACATGCCTCCATAAAAAGGGGGATTGGTTACTCCCATAACATTCATGCTACTATTGCACCAGTGGGTATATCATGCAGTCATGTCACCATTGTAGTTCTTAGGGTTCATATCTAGGTGAGATTAATGATTATATTTCTACTATAGTACATAGTATTTTCCAGCACTTTCTATGAATGGTTATCAGTAGAGGTGAAGTTTCTTTGGTGCTTGAATTCATTCACGGCATAACAGGATATATAGGACTTCATCTTTCAATATTAAGCATTGTGGCTATAAGAAGATACTTTATATACTAAGAATTTCACACTCTCAGGAAGAGATAGGAACAGAGACAGAGACATGGATGGGCAGACAGGCAGATACTGATTTAATCCAGTGAGGTTTCTTCCTTGTGCAACTTATTTTTTTCCTTCCTTTGGATTATTTCCTTAAGATAGTCTTTGAAATGGAATGACAGAGTCAAACAATTTTATGCTTCCTTATGACTTCTGCAATCAGCAGAACACTGATTTCAGTCTTGGCTGATGTTGAGTATTACTGGTAAAACAAAGCAGCTTCCTAGTTTTTTCATTAACTATTTCATGCATATTATCATAAACTGGTATTCCATTGTTTTCGAAACCAGGGGAAGTGATGTGCTCTGTGGCTTGTGTTCTTTCATCCATTTTTCATTTGTTAGTAGACTTAAGATATATAATAATAAGTCAAGAGACTCAAGGAACTGGGAGAAGGAGGATAAAACAATATTTTAAGAAATGGTAGTAGGAAAGAAATTTTGTATTTTACAAAGACAAATGAATATCAGTCAAAGTTGAAGGACTTATCCAAATTCTTAACTAGTCTTTGTCTTAAACATGTGCATTAAATATTTCATTTTGAGTTCCTTAGAATATTAGTGACAAGAATGAAGAAAATACATTTTTTTTTACACAATGCAGCTCTAAGTATTGATTAGGTCTTCTGAAATTTTGGTTTCAGTGAAATAATATAGAACTTGAGACAATTCATGTATATTTGATGTGAAGTAGTGTATACAATCCTAACTATTCTTAACTGAACAATCTTAATGGCTGATATTATTTGTTTCCCATTTTGTTTGGGTGAATTTAAGTCTTAGAAAATTAATGGAAATGATATATTCCTATTTTGATATAATAGATGTGAGGTCAAAATAACTAATTAAGAACCAATATTTGAGCTTCCTTGTCTTGCAGCCTAAGTTGTAATGTATAGCTCTCATTAGTATCACTGCATATGCAAGGAGACTGAGGCCCAGTTAGTGTGATAAACACAAGAGAAGCCCTTATAGGGAACACTCAGTTCGTGGCTGTGCTTCATAACACTTTACATAGAGGTCATAGTCAGAGACACAGAAGTTAGGGCTCTCTTACTGGGAGTGATTTGTTCAAGGTCATTCATTAGTACATGGTGGGATTACAATTCATTCAAACTGTGATTGGTTTGATTCCACAGTTTATTCTCTCATATTACAACTCTCTATGTCTTCTTCAAGAAAGAAACATGCTCTTTAATATGGAGGCCAAATCAACAATCAAAGAATTCTTATGTAATTTACTTTATAGTCTTCCATTTGACCATGTGGCCTATTCTTGATTGTAAGAACTAAGACCTGGTACATATAAAGCAATATGGATATTACCCTAAAGGATATATGATAACAATGGAATATCTCAAGTTTTCCCCATGCCATTCAACTCAATATATCATATAAAAATGGAGGTTGGAGATATGGCTCCATGGTTAAGAGTATTAACTATTCTTTCAGAGGACTCAGACTTGGTTCCCAGTACCCACATGAAGAGTTACAACTTTGTCTAACTCCAGTTTCAAGGGATCTGATGCCTTCTTCTTGCTTCTATGGATACTGCATGCATATAATATACAAGCATACATGTAGGCAAAACACCCATACACATAAAATTAAAAATGCAAGTATGTTATTTCCATTTTCTACATTGTTCTAGGATAGGGGCCATCAAGGACTAGGATAAACCTTGAATAATTGCATAAAGTCTTCAATTCCAGGCTAGTTTGATTTCCACTTATATTTATGAACCAAAGAAAGTGTTAGGTTTTATAAGCCAAGACACAGATGTCTGTATTCTCATGAGTATGGAAAATATTTAGATCATGTTATTTCTATCAATAAATATAGTTACATCCCTACTCCAATTCTGAAACTTGTACTGGCCAGTATTCTGGTTTTGAATATGATACTGAAAAGACTGAATGTAAGGACGCATTCTGCTTTTCCCAAAGTGAGTATATATGCTGGCATTCTTAGACTGTTATGTATTTCACACTCTGTGAAACTCACATCAGTGATGGTTTCTGCCCACTACTACCTATAGTTTTTTCCTGTCTCATTGCTGTTAGTTCTTTGCTGTCTTTCTGTACAAAGTGGTTTCTGGTCATTTTAGCCCATTTTGATACCTCCACCTCAGAGCAGTCAAGGAAAGAACTAGTCTTGCATTCCATCTCTGCTGCTTATTGGCTGTGTATTCTAAGGCAAGTTGCTTTATGTATCTGAGCATTTCTGGGTCTAGAGAAAGTGTTTTATAAGCACCGAATTGAATGTGGTAGTAGGGAATGAGGGCTCCCCAAATCCTCTTCTCTAAACAGGTTTTTTTCCTTTACCTCATTGTGAAATGGCTGCAGTTTCTATTTTTCTCCTCATGTCTTAATTCCATGTCTCAAGATCTGTAATTAGTAGGTCTTGGATATTAATTTCCTCAGTGACTGCAGAAAGACTCCTTGAAGGTTTGTTTGTATTGAATTTTGAATGAGAGACTTTCCAGCTGTGTTAGTTAGCTAGCTTCTCAGAAGTCCTTTGTAAAATATACATTTGTGATAACACCAGGAAATTTCTTTTTTTATTTTTTGGGGAAATTTCTATCATATTTCATAATTCTTATTTATGTTTGAGTTTTGTTTTCAGAGACAGGGTCTCACTATGTATACAGCTTGGCATAGAACTTGCTATTTAGCCCAAGGTAACCTTGAATTCTCAGTCCTCCCTCTGCCTTGATAGAGCTAATATTATATGCATGTGCCACCATACCTACCTCTTACTTACATTTGTTTACAAAGAAGGAAAGAAAAGGAATTGAGATAGGAAAGAAAGAAAGGATAAACAGAAAAGACAGGCTGGTTGAGAGATTTGGAATCCTGGATTCATATATTAAAATCACCTGGAAACCTTTTAAAATATTTTTAAAATTTTTATTTACTGTATGTGTGTGTGAATGTATTTATCTGCACTATATGTGTACATAAATCTACAGAACTCAGAAGAGGTCATTACATCCCCTGGACCCAGAGTTATAGGCAGTTATGAACCATCATGTGGTTGCTGAGGACCAAACCTAGGTCGTCTGCAGGAGCAGCAAGCACTCTTAATTTCTGAGCCATCTCCCAAACCACTCAAAATCTTGATATTCAGACTGTATGTACCACGTCAATGAAGTCATAATTTCTGGGCTTGAAACACACAGGTAACATTTCACCAGGCATTTCCAATATGAAATCAGTGTTGAGGACTACTATATTTAGATAAATCCCATGTAATAATATATTTCAAGCCCCAAGTCAGAACATTTATGTTTTTAAATAACATTTGCAAGTTCTTATAATATGAATTATATATGAAAGGAAAATGTGCTTATAATTTTATCATCCTGAAGTATATAAAGATATCTTTTATTGTCCATGTTCTACTTTATCTAATCCAGTTTATATTAATATTGGTGTGACTCTTTGGAGTTAAGGTCTAAATTTCTTTCCACCTAATACCATTTGTAAAGATTGTAGCCTGTCTTGGGGGAACATGCCTGTAATCTCAGCACATGAAACACTGAGGCAGGAGGATCACCTCAAGTTTGAAGCTAGTAATTTCAAGGCCTGTTTTGAACTTGTTTCAGAACAAACACATTAAAAATCAATAACCAAAGATTTCTTCATACTGCTATCTTTGTCATTTTTTGGTGACTGCATTATTTCATTGTTTACTTAGGTCACAGTAGGGCTAATAATGTCTTTGAGGAGCGTTTAGTTTGTTTGTATTAATTCAGTGTTTTAAGCCATAGCATTAAAATTAACTTTTTGTTGGTAAGTGTTTTTCTTCTATCAAATTGTGGGTTTTTTCCATATAAATCCTCAGAAATAAGATATTGTTCATGTTTATAAGACAATTTTATTTTAAAACTGATAGGTACTCTGTATCTATATTCCATTTCTATTATATATAATGATAATGATATTTTATGTTTTTCTCTCTGTGTGTATGTCTGTATGCATGATTATGTGTATGTGTATGTGTGTGTAGGCTAGAGGTTCATATCGGGTATCTCAGTCACTCTTCACAGTATTTTTTGAAACAATCATTGAACCTGGAGCTAGCCAAATGGCCATACCAGTTGGTTGGTGAACTTCCAGGGGCCACATGTTTCTGTCTCTCAGCAGTAGGCATACCATAGCACCCAGAATTTATGGGGATGTTGGGGTTCTGAACTCAGTTCCTCATTTTTGTGTGGCATATACTTTACTGACTGAGCCATCTTCACAGCCTAGTTACTTACATTTTCTAAACCCTGAAGCAAATTACAAGGTTTTTTTTTGTTTTGTTTTTTATCAGAAAGTAGTCTTGAGCCTCTTTGAAATGGAGAATGTAAGCTCATCGTTTTTGTTTTATTTTTGACTCTTGTTAGAGACTTACAGAATTCAATCAGAAGGATTCTATCACTTACTTCTGGCCTTGCTGCTCACCCTGGTTGCTTAGCAAAGAACCTGGTGATTTATCTTGTTGGTTTGGGTCTCACTATGTAGTCTATGATGGCCTTGAATTAGTTTGTTTTTCCTGCTTCAGTATCCCAGACGCTGGGAATACTGGTGGGTACCACTATGACAGCTGAACCTGATGACTTTTATTTGATTAAGTATAAATCTTGAGATTTAAAGATTCAGCACTTCCCTTGAAGCGGCCGTGTTTGTGTTTTCAAGCAATCTTGTTTGATTTACTATGATACCTGGCTAACACAGACCTTTTGCATTTTGTTTCAGGGACAGTCGGATTTTTTTCTTGCTTCTGCTTTATTACTTCAATCTACGGAGTGATGAAAGTGGATTAATGACTTTTCCCAGATGTTTCAAAGCACATAGCCCTTGCTTTCAAACACCTCTGTATTTATGTAAATATCTGTTGAGGTACATGTATATGTATGCTCTAAGTTACATTCAGTTAAAGTGTTCATAAATGCAAAATCTCACTGTCTGGCCTCAGTTTCTTTGACACAAAATAATGATTAGTGAAAGAAAATAGATTGGTAAAAAGATTGATTCTCAGTCATAGTTTCTTAAAAAGATAAACAGATTTCATTTAAAACAAACAGCCAAGGAGACACATTTTAAAAAAATTAATATACATCTTTTTTTGTTGTTGTTGTATTCCCCCCCCCATGAAGCTTGCTTTTTTCCCAATTCTGCTTTCTGATGTTAAGAGTGCCTAGTTTCTCTGTCAGAACAATTGTTTCATTGGCACTATCTAACAACTTTTAGGTAAAATGCTTTTGTCACCTAAGTTAATGATACAAGATATATATTACACCTTTATATCTACATGGTTGTTTAAAAAAATGTATGAATCTTAGTTTGGGTTACTATTGCTATGATGAACACTATAACCAAAAGCAAGTTGGGGAGGAAAGGGTTTATTAAGCTTTTTCTTCTGCATCACAGTTCCTTATTAAAATAAGTCAGGATCAGAACTCAAGTGGGTCAGGAACCTGGAGGCAGGAGCTGATGCAGAGGCCATGGAGGGATGCTGCTTACTGGCTTGCTCTTCATGGCTTGCTCAGCTGTAGCTGGAGAGCTTCTCTCCAGGTCCCACCAAGCCCCCACAGTCCCACATCCCACTTACAAAATAAACTCACAGACGCTTATATTACTTAAACTGTTTAGACTAATGGCTCAGGCTTCTAGCTAGCTGTTTTTATATCTTAAATTAACCCATTTCTATTAGTCTATAAGTTGCCACATGGCTCGTGGCTTACCGGTAGCTTAACATCTTTTCATGGCGGTGGCTAGCAGCATCTCTTTGCCTCAACCTTCCACTTTCCAGCCCTCTTCTCTCTTTGTCCTGCCTATACTTCCTGTCTGGCTACTGGCCAATCAGCATTTTATTTATCAACCAACAATCCACAGCACTCAGCCTGCTTTCTTATAGAACCCAGGAACACAAGCCCAGGAATGGAACCACACATAATGTGCTGGGCCCTCCCCCATCAATCACTAAGAAAATGTCCTACAGGCTTGCCTATAACCCAATCTTATGGAGGCATTCTCTCGTTTGAGGCTCCCTCCTCTCTGATGACTCTAGCTTGTATCAAGTTGACATAAAACTAGCCAGTACAGTAGTTAGTTTAAATTACAGAGTTTACAAAAAAAATATTAGATATTGCTGTTTTATTGCTCAGTCAATCCTACACATTTCCAGTTATTTGTAGTCTATCTCCTTTAACTTAAAAACATATTTGTTAGTCTATTTCTGTAATGTCCTTTGGAGGCCAGAAATGTTCAATTTTGACTTAGTTTTATGTAGATAACAAATCTTGGGAGTTAAGGTTTTTAAAATCACCTTTATTTATAAATTTCTGTGCATGTGGGAGATGGGTGTATGGGTGTCATGGAAGATGTGTGGAGGTCAGAGGACAACTGAAGGAGTCAGTGATCTTCTTCTACAATGTGGGTTCCAGGGACTGAACTGAGATCATAAGTGTTTTTGTCAAGTGCCCTTATTCACTAAGCCATCTCATAAGCCTCTGTTTTCCAGCTTTATTATTATTATTATTAATACTAATATTATTATATCTTATTTTTTGTATGTGTGTGTGTGTGTGTGTGTGTGTGTGTGTGTGTGTGTGTGTGTAGGTATGTGCGTGACATGGCATACAAGTGGAAAATAGAGAACAACTTGTGGGAACAACCGAGAACAACTCAGTTCTCCTTCCACCATGTAGGTTCTAGAGATCAAACCCAGGTCATTGGGGTTAGTGGCAAGGTCGTTATTCACTGAGCCACATTGATGGTCCTCAGGTATTGATTGGTTTTGACTAAACAATAGGTTATTCACTCTGGATATTGGACATTTGTATTACAAATATTCCTCAATCTTGTTTGTAGTTTTGGGGGAGCAGTCATGAAAATCATGTTTCATGTGGTAAATTGTATTGATAAATGTCTCAATTAGGAAAACATTTACCCTTCAATTTATGAACATTCCCAAGCTACCATAAAGCTGAAGAGTTGTTCTTGTGTGCCTGGTTCAAGGGCTCAAAGAGGTCATATTACCTTTCAGGGGAAGGGAGGCTAGACTGGAATCAGGAAGGAAGATGTGGGAGAGTTTCATGCTGAGAGAATGAGAGGGCAATTAGAAGTTGATTGGTTGACCCTTGGAAGAAAATAAGTCACTAGCTGGGTAGCATAACCTGCCTTTAAATTAGAAGGGTCTGTATTGTGGCTGATGACAAATGAGCCTGGGTCTGTTGCAGAATTACTGGAGGAGTGGACCTAGGAGGCCACAGAAGATCTCCCAACAAATGGGAGTTTTCAGATTCCTCTTAATCTAGGGCTACACCCTTCAGCCTGCCTAAGAAGAACTGTTTTTGTGTGAAGATCATTGGAACTTATGCCATTCTCCAAATATTCTAAACTAAATGGTGCTATTGAGCTTCAGGGAGCAAGCACTTTTCCCACCATGTTAGCTGCCTGGTAGTTTTATATAGGCTTCCATTTTTCCCCCCCGCATTGAAGATAGTCTTCTAGAAAGGAAAATTTATTCCTTAAGCAAAAAAGTGCTGTTGCCCGAGTGATGTTCATAGATTAAGATAAAGGCAGGTCTCATGACAACCACCTTTGAACATCTTGAAAGTGTGTAAGTCAGTATTAGCTTGGTTTTATAGTTAAATGGAGAAGAGCTCTTTAATTTTATTGAAATGGGGCTGAATAGTATCCTGAGCCTCCTTGTATGGGTTTATGAATATAACTTCAGCAGTATGAGCTCTGCAGTTCCTTATAGCACTACTAATGAGAGTATCAGGAGATAAGCTAATAGTAGGCCAAATACTTCGTCTCAAGAGGAACTAGGGGTTATTAAATATTAAACATATTAACCCACCTTATCTGCATACTGTTTTCATATGTGATGACTGCATCAGAGTTATTACTGCTTTATGAGGCTGGGGATTGGAGAAGCATGCTTTTGCTCTTCTGTCCTATAGACCCTGGTTAATTGGGGCTGAACTGAGTGATATGAGTGTGAGTAATTAGGCTAGGTTAAACTGAGAGGTGCTGAAGGAAGTGCTCTGAGCTGAAATAAAGTATGGGTTTGAGCCTAGTGGAGGTGACTGAGGTACTGGGTAATTCTGTTTATTTATTTATATATTCATTCATTCATTCATTCATTCATTCAATGTGTCTTTTTACATCATGTATCTTGATCCCATTCATTTCCCTGTCCCTTTGCATATGTCCTCCACCCTTGCACCCCCCCCAAATAAAACAAAATTTAAGAGAAAAAAAGGGGGGAATAAAAAAAAAAGGAAAAAACTTAAAAATCTTGTCATGGAAGCTATAGTGTGATACAGTGAGTCACACAGTATAACCTTTTTTATCAATTTATCTTTACTTGCAAGTGTTCATTGCAGAGTCATTGGTCTGGTTCGAGGCCTCCGGTTTCTTCTACACTATGGATGCTGGGCCCTCACTAGGACCCTTCCTGGATATCTTGTTGTTGTCCTGTATTGTACAGATCCTGCAGCTTTGGTTTTGTAGGACCAGCTCCTTTATGTACTCCAACAAATCATACATGGGGTGGATGGTGCAGTAGGCCAAGTCATATCTTTGGGTCTGGACCTGGGCATCTGTAGGGCTGGTCCACCAGATGTGAAATGGGGACAATTTTTCCATGCTTACAACTTCCCAGGCTCACCCACACCTGCACTGTTTGGGTTGGCTCTATTGTGCTGCCCTGGTGAGGTGCAGGGCCTGCTCTCCTGAGTGTTTCAGCTGGTGGGGGTCAGGGATAGCTCTCCTGCTATTATGGCCACAGGGCCAGCTCTCCCACCTGTCCCAGGCATTGATGGGTGTAGGGGAGGAGGGCAACTCTCCTCCACCTATGCTGCTACAAGACAGATGGGTAATGGGGACAGTTCTCCCATGCTCACAATTTCAGGGCTGGCTCACCCACAACTGTGCTAACAGGGTTGGCTCTATTGTGCTGCCCTAGTGAAGTGCAGTTGTTTATTTTATTTTTTTAAAAGAAATCCCACCTGGAGAGATGGCTCTGTGGTTAAAAGAACTTGTTGCTTTTGCAGAGGACCTGAGTGCGATGTCCTTTACCCATATGTCAGCTTATACCTGTCCAGAAGTCCAGTTACAGTGGATCTGAGGTACTCTTCTGACCTCTGAGGGCACCAGGCACACACATAGTACACAAACATGCAGGCAGAACACTAAAACTCATAAAAGTTTTAAAAAAGTTGTTTTTTACACATGAACTATGAACTAAAGGCTGAGTGGCCCCCAGCTGGATCAGGCCCTCTGAATAGGTGAGACAGTTGATTGACTTGATCGGTTTGGGAGGCAACTAGGCAGTGGGACCAAGTCCTGTGGTCATTGCATGAGTTGGCTGTTTGAAACCTGGAGCTTATGCAGGGACACTTGGCTCAGATTGGGAGGAAGGGACCGGACCTGCCTGGACTGAGTCTACCAGGTTGATCGCAGTCCTCGGGGGAGGATTTGCCCTGGAGGAGGTGGGAATGGGGGTAAGGGGAGGGGGTAGGAGGGAGGAGAATAGGGGAACCCGTGGCTGATATGTAGAACTGAATGGTATTGTAAAATAAAATAAAATAAATAAAAATAAATTAATCTTTTTTTAAAAAAAAAGAAAAAAAGTTGTTTTTTTTAATAGATAAAAATCCCCCATCTGTTCAAACCTCATTGCCTTTGGAGTGAACTTAATACTTGAGAACCTTAGGCATCTGGCTCCATCCGTGATTCCTCTCTGCTCACCCTATTTTACTTTGAAATTTTCTTTATTCATAGAGGATCACACCAATGGGCCTCTCCCAAACATCCTTTCTGATGACTGCTATTACATACTACTGCATACTCCTTTAATTTTATTTTTATCTGAAAAATGGTGTATGTGTGTGCACATGAGTGCAGTCGCCCATGGAGGAAATTTGATACAGTGAATTGCTTATTCTGTCTCCACGAAAGAGGAGTGATGGAAATGTCATGTGTCTCCCTGTGTTTTCAAAGAGCACAATATAGGGGCCAGATACACACATAAAATTGCACTTTATTTAATGTATTTCAGAAGAATATACCAAGGACAGATTAACAGCACCTATTAAGAAACACAAACATTTAATAATAGTTAAATCACAAATGTTAATCTCTCTGCATTCCCCAAGCAGGAGTCTGTTTTTCCTGTCCAACAATAAATGCATCATAACCAGTTTAGAAAGCATTCAATTAAAGTCATCCAATATATGAAACCTTGACATTAGGCAGAGTCTCTGGGACTACTGACCCATGTAACAGTATCAATTTGTAAATTTGATTGGAGTGTGAGGGGATTTCTCTTCTTGCTGAAAGGTGGACAATAAATTCCACCCCATTTGTGCACCTGAAGGTAAGTTGTGCCAATGGGAACTTGTCCCCAGGACTGTAGTTTTGAAAATCCTTTGAAAAGGCACTTTTAATTTACAAACCTTTTTTAAAGGAAACTTTTAAATTTAAATTGGAAAGTATTAAAGAAAACTGTTTTATTGACTGAGTGCAGTGTTCCTATTGTTCTCAGTCTCAAAATAGCACATGAAATTTGGTATTAAAGGCAGTTTTAGAAATAATTTAGTGAGTATATATATATGTATATGTATATATATATTCTCTTGTAATACTTTTGTTCTCAAAATATAATAAAATAATCTGAGTTCTTTTGCAAATATATTTGATCTACAACTGTAACTCTTCAAACACCTGAGCTGTAACCCCCACCCTCCCCCCAACCCGAGAATTCTCACTGTCTCTTTATCAATACTGCATCTTGTCTGAGACAGCCAAAGGGGGAAAAACCAGAGCAGCCTTTTTCTGGGTTTTGGCACTTCTCTATGAGGGCAGGGATGGTCACAATATGGATCAGCTAAATGCAAGTCCAATAACTTCCCAATCAGGTACTGGTTCCTGTGTAGGTCTTGAAACTGTAGTGTTCTTTTCATTCTGCTATCAGAACTCCAATAGCCTGTCCTGGGGTTCTTGCTCTTTTATGGGGAAAGGACCGTCTTCTTAGATTTTGCATTCTATACATTGAAGAAAACAGGTATACCAGTGCCAGGTGTATTGTGGAGAACTGCCAGCAAGGACTTCAGCCAAGTTGATAATTTAGTTCACATTGATTACCAGTTGTACCAGAATTAAATTCTTGCTTGTCATGTACCAGGGATTTAAGGAATGAAAGTCAACTCTTCCTGTCACACTGGTGATCTTGGAGCCATCTTACATATCCTGTAGTATACACTTTTAAAGGTAAATATATGTACTATGTTCTACTTCAAGAATTGTGGGTCACATATAGAATACTGCATGCATTTTGCTAACTAACTTTACACGTACACATCACTCACTTTTTACTGATGACACTAGCTATGAACACATACAATCTAATATCTAGCACCTTATCTCCAAGAACACATTTTATATACAGTTAGAGCTTACAATGAGAAGAAATACCACAAAAGAGCACAGCACTGACACAAGACAAAAGTACCAATTTTCAACAAAGTTGTAACAGATGAAGAGGGGAAAAGTCCACTCAAACTTGAAGCACCGAACTAAAACCAATCTTGTTTTTGTCTCTTTTAGAGCAAAAGTAATACAGCATCTTCACACAGCAAATCTCCTTATATGTACAAGTTGCTGTGATTTCCCCTTAATGTGTATACTCTTAAGATATGGAGGCTTTGGGAGGCAATGATGGAAACCTAACTCCTATTGGCAACCTTCATGTTCCTTGAGGATTCTTACCCTACTTACCAAAAAGCAGTGAACTTGCCAGTGACCTGGCAGTGGCCAAGTTCAGTGTATTTGAGTTTCCCTATTTCTTCCTCTAACCAGTTTTGTTGCTTATAGCCTAAGTGTGCTAATATGCATGTTAAATATTTGCCATAGAGGAAGCTATCTTATGTAATTGGAAAGATGTCTATTCTTCCAGGGTTTTAGGCTCTAGTCTGTTGTCTCCAGTTCATGCTTCTGCCTCCTCATGCCTAAGCTTGGGAGTGGTTTGGGGCCTTCAGGGGCCCAGAATAATCAAAATGGAGACACAGTTAAGTAGGGAGAGTGTCTAAAGCCCTGACTGACCAGACGTCTTAGCCTGGCTCTTAGCTTGCAGCCACTTGTTAAACCCTCTCTCCATGCTAACCAGAAGTCCTATTGTTCATTAAAAGAAAATGTCGTCAAGACAGAATACCTTTAATTCAAGGGTTGTCCTTTCCACCCTATTTTCAAAAGGTCTTCACCTTTGAAGAATCCAAAGAATGAACAGTGAATAAAAGGGGGAAAATTGGACTGTTTTAGGAGCAGGTGAGTCTCAGCACCCTGGAAGATGTTGTGTGTGTGTTGTCAAATGGACTTACCACACTTGTACAGGTTCTGGTTCCATTTGGATTTTGGGTTTTGGCAAACAGTTCTCTTTGTTACACATTGAACGGGTTGAGCTTTAAAAATAAAATAAGAAGTTCAGTTTCAACAAAATGTTGGAAACATATTTGGAATCCTGTTTTCTATGTAAGTATATAAGCATTTCTACTGATAGTATAGGCATTGCCACCTTTGAACTCCTCTGTTTCAAACCTGTAAGGAAATACCCCTTGCCCCACAAGAAAACTGATCAAATAAGCCACTTCACTCAGGTATCTTTTAAGGATGGGCCAATATAATTTTAGCAATAAATCAATGTAATAAATTTTTGAATATTAATTTGCTATATTAATATTGATGGAAAAAATTGTGATGTGAGGGTTAATTTTAGATACCATGCCTTGTCTGAGATTATCACAAGTTCCAAATTAGTGGAGTTGAAGTTGATAAAGTTCTCATGGACATAATGATCTGACAGGTCAGTTCAATAGTATTTGATTTAATCAACTCTCCTGCATTGTGAATATGGTAATCCCACATCCCCACACACACTTTTTCACAGCCGTTTACCTCTCCCCCTTTGAGAAGCTCATGCTGGAATCTGTGAGGAGGAAGAGATAACATATAAATGAATGAGGAATGTTAACTTCTGACTATGGCTACCATCATGTACAACCTCCTGTTTAATCATTTTTAATCAAATATCCCTCCCCTTTCCCTCCTCCCATCTTAACAGTAGGTATCTGCTTCAACAACACTTACTTACTAGTTTTTGGTTGCATGTTATTTTGTCTTTAAATATGTCCTGTGCTCTCTGAAATATGTTAGCTCTGTCCTTGCCCAAAGTGATTTCCAGGTTTAATATTTTTAAAGTTTACTTGGGTATTTGCCCTGGTGGTAATTTTTGTATTACAAGAGGTGTGTTTCAATAATAATCAATAAGCTATGCTTGATTCAGATGCTTTGATCTTCAGATTCTTTGGAATAGTTCATATATTTGCTAGGTATTATGAAACAATCCTCTCTGTCATTTCTGCATTTGTGCAGAGAACTTACAAGTTTTAGAGACAGCCATAGGTTGAAAAGTTGTGTGTGCCTGGAGGAAGGAACATGTTTATTCTCATATGGAGAAACTAGTTCATGTTTATTAGGTTATAGAGATAAAAGAGACTTCTTAGAGACATAAAATTCATTGGCAGTGTGAGTTTTCTAGAACTTGGACCATTCATATTTGAATTTCTGTTTTTAAACCTGAAAAATTGTTTAACCCATACATCAATTTGAAATAAAAGAAAGTAAAACACAAGTGGTTGGTAGAGGTCTAGAGAATTCTCATGAGCATTCCAACTCGGTCACAGAAGGGAAATAGTAAAATACTGGCTTGATTTCTTTCCTGCTGTTACTCCAATAGGAGACAAAAAATATTTGTGTCACTTGACAGTTTTCCATTTGCACAGAGGTCAGTCCCAGCCCATGAAGAATCCCAGGGTAGGGGAGGATGGAGAAAGAGAGGAGAGAGAGAAAGAGAAAGAAACACACAATTGTTTAGCTCCATGGATATGACTTATTTCTCCATTTCTTCCCTTGAACTAGCTCTCCATTTCGTGTATGCCCTTTTCTGGATCCCTTCGAGGACCTAGACGCTTTCTTCATATTCTAGCTGCACAATCCCCTATGTCAAAATTTGTATTATTGTCTCTGCACCGTATTGTGGGGCTCTTCAGTACAGAATCTGCTCCTATGATGATCAGTCCGCCTAGCTGTGCTTTTAGGACTCCAAAAGTGATTTGATCAGTTGCTTTTCTTTCAGTTGAACACAATACGTAGCCCCAGCCCATGAGTTCCTGACCTGAGGGCCAAATAGTTCTTATGTCCACAGGCATCACTTTCCCTTTTACTCAGAGCTAAAGCTGCAATGTTGTAGCTCTGGGGAGGCAGGCAAAATACCAAGAACAGTTCCAAACCAGGTAGCCCTTGTTTTAGGACATTTAGAGCCTAATATGTATACATTTGATAGGAATCCTCAAGTCCATTCTTTGACGGGCTTATACCTTTCAGGAAAGATCAAAGTCTCTACTTCTTCCTTCTATTTACCTGCCTTGTGGTGGAAAAGGATGCATTTACAACACCTTTGCCTGAAATGGTAAGGGTTGGCACTAATGAGATTGTGGGTGATGCACTGAAAGAAAGCTGCTCTTGTTTTCTGTGTTGTGGACAGTGAAAAGTTTGCCTTAGAACTAACTTTAAGGTGAAGTAGCAGAATCACGGGAGGGGACAACCTTGCCTTCAGTGCCTCTCTCTGTGCCAGCCTCGGATTCATGCAGGTCACGGTGGCTGTCTTCTGTAGAGGGCTTTTTCTTCCAGACAAACTTCTTCAGTACCGCCTGGATTTCCTTCTTGATGGACTTGTGCATGTAACCATAGACATAAGGGTGGATGCAGCACTGCAGGAAAAAAAGCCAGATTATTATGGTAATCACCCACTGGGGGACCTGGGTTTGGACATCCACCCACAGAGCCAGCACAGCTAGAGAGCAGTAGGGCCCCAGAGATAGCACATAGGAGAAAATGATGAGGAAGATCACTCTTGCAGCTTTGCACTCATAGCATGGGGGCAAAGGTGGGTTGCTGTTGCTGTTACGACGACTGGGTGGAAAGCTCTCTCGGATGTTCATGGCCTCGACATCATCCTCACTGAAATGAACGTCATCCATGCCGAACTCTATGTCATCTTCACCCAAATCAATGTTGCACTGATTGACCTCCATTCGGCCAGTGTCTGCCTTCATGCTGCTCTCCTGAACTTCACTGCCGAATTCCAGATCCTCCATGCTGCCATTACTGACCTCTTCAATGCCCTTGGACTCAGAAATACCTGCACTTAAATCAGGGCTTCTTTCTCTGGCCTTCATGATGATGTCTCCGGCTTCCATGGGACTCTCTTCCACCTCAATGCTGCTTTCCTTAGTCTTGGCCTGACCTTCACCTTGGCACAGCAATTCATTCTCATCCTGGCACTCATCCCTCTTCTTCATTCCCCGTTCATTCTCAGTCTTCACAGAGTCCTTGACTCTCATCCCCAAGCTGCGTCTCTTGACGTTGTACAGGAGAGCATGCTGCCGACGTGCCGCACCAAACACCACAGTGTAGCAGGCAATCATAACAACCAGTGGAACAACGATGAAGGATATCACAGTGACAACGGCATAGCTTGGGCTGGCTCCCCAGATCATGGAGCAGAGAGCATTACGTTCATCAAAGGTAGCCTGGCCCCAGCCATAGAGAGGAGGTGTGCTCTGCAGGACAGCCAAAATCCAGGTGCCATAGACGAGCATATAGCCACGTCGTTGGGTCATCTTGGATGGGTAGGAAAGAGGGTGGATGATGGACAGGTAGCGATCTATTGACACCACCACAATGGTATTGACACCAGCAAAGGCAAATAAGTGGGTGAGGCTAACCAGGGCCGTACAGAAGTGAATATTGAGAGGCCAGAAGGCAGGAATGGAGGTGGCCATCACCCAGGGGGCCACGAGAACAATCTGCAGCAGGTCAGTGACGAGGAGGTTAAAGATGAGCCTGTTGGTCACCTGCAGCAACTGTGGCTTACGCTGCAGTACATAAGCCAGCACTACATTGCCCACAAAGGATACACCAAAGAAGACAAGCAGCACAGTGGCTCGGATGATGCCGTGAGCTAGACTAATAGGCATCTTGGAGAGGGGCATGCACGCTTGGCTGCTGTTGTTCTCTCGAGTGTTGTTGGTGCAGGTGGGTGTCATGGTGATGGCAGGCAGGCGGGAGACAAGGTGCAGCTCAGTCTCTGCACCAGTGGGCAATGAGATGCGCAGACTGCACACTGTCTATACTGAGGACGAGAGAAACATGTGGGCAGGGTTAATGCCTTGCAGAGACAAGCCTCTGAGACCAGCAGCATCACTATAGGACCCCTCCCTTAGAGCCCTGCACAGTTTCAACCCCAATCAAAGCAGTTTCTCTGGCTCCTTTTCTAACTCTTGGGGTCTCACTGCCAGTCTTCCTTGCATTCTCTTCCTTTTGCTTGTCCTCCCTGTTAGCACAGTGGGCACTCCCTCAGCCTGTCTCCTCCATGCCTCTTGGAGATTTGTTCTTTCTCACTGACGCATGCGCTTGCACTCTGTACCTGCCTGCTTATGAGACTAGATTTCTGTCTCCAATGTTTTACTGGGGGCACCTTTCCTCTACCACAGAGTGTATGCCCCTGTTTCCACGAACATCGTCCCACCCTTTACTCTATAGCCCCCCCCCCAGTTTCCCACTAGCATCTACATAGTCTGTTTATGTCTGGCTGTTGCTGTCCTCTGTCTGATAATCTCCCTCCCCCTGTCAGTTCTGTGTCTCTCAGTCTCTGCGTGCTTTTTTTCACTAGTGAGCTCACTCTGTAGCTGTGTATGCCCCTCCTCTCCTTGGGTCTTTCTTCCTCTTCAGTAGATTTCCCTGACTGCCCCTTTGGGCTCCTAACACACCTGTTTGGTGTCTCTGGCTCTCTTGTCTGTGTCTCTCTCAGATTTACGTGTCTCAGGTCTCACACCAGCACCTGTGTGCCTGCTCTTTCTCACATTTCTCTGTACCTCTTCCTGTCTTCCTTCACTGTTTTTCTAAGTGCCTAGGTTCTATGTCTTGCCGTACCTGTCCCTCCTTCCTCCTGGTCCCTAACACTCTGATATCTCTGTTTCTCAAGTGATGTCTCTAGATGTGTACTCTAGTTCATCTCTGCCCTTCATTTTCACCGCCCTAGTACCATTTCCAAACTCTTTCTCTGCCTCTTTGAATGTGCATACATCCCTATCGCTCAGCATCCTTCTCTGAGAGCACCCCCCACCCCACCTTAGTTTTCCTCTAGCTGGATCTTTGTCTCCTTGTACCTGTCTCTGCTGACTTTATCTTGCCATGGAAACCAGTTGCCCCCTTGGCCGCCAGGGCTTTATCAAATAAAATGCGTAGTTTGTCAATAGCGCAGTCGTGGCTGGAACATGTAACCCATTACACTGCCTCATGTCCCAAATTCGCCATCCTCCCTATATTTTCCAGCCGGCTAGGAGTCTGTGGGGGTGGGGGTGAGGAGAGAGAGCTGGGAAGAGTGAGGGATAGGGAAAGAGACAGGGGTGCGCAAGGACGGGGGTGGGGGTCTGAGAGGGACAGAGCAAGATATTTGGAAAGGCAGAGAGAGAGGCAGAAGGGAAAAGAGAGACACAGAAAAAGTGAGAAAGCGGTTTGGAAGGAGAACCAAGAAAGAACAAATAGGATCCTAAGAGTGAGAGAGGGGGGGAAAGATTAAGAATGAGAAAGAGAAAAGGGGACAGTAAGAGACAGGGGCATGGAGAAACGGAGCAAGATAAAAGCTAACCAGAATAGAAAAGAGGTTGAGAAGCAGAGAACGCAGGAAGGAAACAAGGAAATGAGGGAGAGGGAGAGGACACAGGAGAGAAAGTGCTCAGGATACGCAAGGGCGCCTGGAGAGCCCTTTCGGACCTGGTGCGCAACCTTAGTAACCTTCTAGCCTTGGCAAAAGGGTGTCTGAGCGCTTGGGCTAGGGGACCGGTTGGGCTTGGGGACCCGCGCGACCTGAGCCGAGCTCCGCAGCTTACCTGTTGCTGCTGGAGGCGTTGAGTCGCAGGAGCTGAGAACCGATCCCTCGGGGCTCGCCGCGCTGTCTGGCCACCTTTCGGGGCACAGGCGGCTGCGAGCTCGCACCGAGTGGAAGGAGCAGCGGGCGCGGCGGGAGCGGGGCACCGAGCTTGTGCCCGCAAGTCCGACCAGCGCGCAGCGCCGCAAGCTCTGAGCTGTGGCGGGGGCGCACGGCTTCTTAAAGCAGCGCGGTGCCCTCACCTTGCGGCGCCCCCCCCTCTGTCCCCGCCCGCGCCGGTGACGCACGAGGCCACCGAACCCAGAGGAGCTAGGCTGGTGGCAGCGGCAGTGGGGAGGGAAGGAAGGAGGGGGGAATGACTCGCAATGGACCCACACAGATTTTGTCACCCTGCATCCCATTGCAAGCACTCTGAGGCTCACAGACTGGAGCTGTCACCAGGGCGAATTTTCATGCAAACCCTAGCTCTCAGCCCTTAGCCCCTGGATTTTGGGCAGGATCACTGCCGCTGACTTTCAGAGTGTTTATAGAGTGGGAGACTCTGGCCTTGACCTCTGAAGACCTCCCTCCAAATGTGAACTGTCCTCAGTTCCCACAGAGGAATCGCAGTTTCGATGTCAATAAATTTCACTTGCTCCCATAAACAGCAGCGTCTTACCTGTAGGTTTCAGGACCATTCCATCTTAGACAAATTGGGTAATTATTTATCCACATTATTTGCTTGAAGTCGGTTTGCCATCAGTCTCAGCCTCTCTTCTTCCTCTTTCTCTCTCTTCCTCCCTCGCTCCTTGCCTCCTTCTCTTCTCCGTTTCTCCCTCTCCCCTTCCTCTGCCCTCTTCCTCCCTCTCTCCTCCTCACTTCTCTCCTTTTTCCTCTCCCATCTCCCCTATACAAATCTTCCTTTATTTTCATAGAGGACAAAACAGAACTGGAGGTTACCCCAGTCTTGTGAGATAAGTACTGCTATTACTTTCATTTCCTGGAGACAGAAGCAGAAGCCAAGATAGATTACTTGATTTGCCCAAGTTCAAGTAAATATCGCACCTATTTGATTAGCTAAAACAATCTGCTCTCTTGAAAATGTGTTCAGCATATATGCATATCAGGCCAGAGGAGGCACCCTCCACCGTCCCTACCTCCTCGGGATGGGGGGGGGGTTTGGGAAGGTGTCTTTGATGGATCAGGGATCATTTTCATTTGGCTGCTTCCAAGAAAGGAAGAAACACTTTGTAGGCAGGAGAGGGGGGCAGCTGCTCTGTTATATGTAAGTGCATGGTCTAAGATAGGGCTGCATGTCAAGGTTGGGAAATACAGAAGACTGTGTGTTATGGTATCTTACAGACAGCCTGAGAGACCTTGAAGTCAAACCTGAAGACTTTAGGCTTTAACTTGACATCTCTGAAGAATTGTTTTATTATGAGTAATTTAGAGTATACACAAATATAGTGAGAATAATTAAATAAGCCATTATTTTCGTATTACTCAACCTAAATACTGACACATGTTAAACCATTCTTGTTTATTGATTTTTTTTAAAGTAGGGCAATGTGATAAGGTTTCTGCTTTTCCATGTTCTCTCAGAAGCCCTGCTTGGGTGGGGGCAGATGGGACATAGGGTGGAGAAAGGACAGAAGGGATGTTGCCATAGAAAACAAGGAGGGCTCATCAGACCACACAGAAGGGCCTAACAGTCTTCAGGAAAGAAGAAATAAGTGGCAAGAAGAACAAGGGCCAGGAGGTATTAGGGATACTGCAGGTTGACCACAGGATTCTGAGATGGACAAAGACATCCTCTCTTCTCCGTATCACCTGCCTCTGGGACAGGGAGATGAGGCTGGTGCATAGTCATGTCCCGGGATGCTCTTTGGATTTCAATTCCTGCTTTTGCTCTTAGATCATTTGTCTTTTTCTGCTAGGCCCGATTTTATCTTCCCAAGGTTGAATGGTAAAAAAAACTTGGTCGTTTTTCCTAGAGACAGTTTCTATGATAATCACTCACTATTATTAATTCCCAGCCTCACACTGGCCATGGTGCAGAATCCTTGGTGGCATGCACTGTCAAGCATCAGTTGGTTCAGATTCGATTATTTTACAGTTGCTTGAGAAACAGTCAAGCTGCTTGCTCCAAATGGCCAGAGACAAATTCCATTCTTTACTGACCTTTCTTCCTTTTTACTGGGATTCTTCAGAGTGTCCTAGATTGCTAGGAACCAGAAGGAGACAGAGAGCTAACCTCTGCTTACATGTCAAAGGTTGGTGTTCCAGGACCAGCTCATGGAGTCTACAGCTATATTCATGGGCAGTGAGAGCTGATTGGGATGGTGTGTGTGTGTGTGTGTGTGTGTGTGTGTGTGTGTGTGTGTGTGTGTTGTGGTAGAAGTCTGGGAGGAGTAAGGCTTTACAATGCAAGCAGCCTGCCTTGTCTGCATCACATACTAACAAAACCAAAAAAAAGCTGGAGAGAAATGCAGGCCACTTTTCTGTATGGGGAGATGCAGGCTGGTGCTTCATCCTCAGGTGACTCTTTCCACTTCAAACTTGACCAGACTTGGTATCCTTGAATTTCAAAGACATAAATATCAGTTCCCTAACATGGGGCACTGGATGTGTGCTGAGGAAAGTAGATTTGACTTTCAGCCCTGGCAGCTCTGATTTTGATGACTTAAAGAACACTACAACTAGAATGCTTCCTCAGAACACGGGGAGGACATTTGAAATGAAGTAGAGAGTTTGGGAGATGACTCAAGAAGTCACAGAACCGATTTTCCTGCCTTTATAATTCAATGGTAGCAAAGGTGATATTGAGATAATGGTACTTATAGGCTTAAAGTAGAGGGCAAAATCCTACTAACAGGAAAGCCCTAAGGCTGAACTACAGTGATCAGTTGACACCGGTGAGCAGCATGACAGCCTCTAACTTGTCACACAAGCAGCTCCAACTGTGTACTGACAACCAGAAGAGGGGAGTTGGAAGGCCTGTGACCTGGCCAGGTATTACTTCTTATTATTGGTGATGATGATGAGGACAACAACAACGATAATTGCCAAGAGGTCTCTGAATGTTTACCATGTACTATGCTTACTTTATTATATTTAATCATTGAAAAAATTCTACTGTTAGGAATTAGTACTGTAGTTTTAGATCCCACAATATCTTGTATACCATTAAGGGGGAAAAGAGGCTGGAGAGATTGCTCAGCAACTAAGATCATTGACTGCTCTACCAGAGTACGTGGATTTGATTCCCAGCACCCACGTGACAGCACATAACCATCTGCAGATCCAATTGCAAGGGAATCTGATGCTTTCTTTTAGCCTCTGTGGGTACTGCATGCACATGGTGCATAGACACACATGCAGGCAAAACATTATACACATAAAAAATAAAATAAATCTCAAAAAGAAAGAAAAAACTGCAAAGTTGTCTATTGTTTGAAAAGTGCTAAAATATGAGATGAATAATTAATTATAATAATGATATACTACAATGCTAGCACTTCCCTTACAAAGAGGTTAAGTCACTTTAAAGATTTATTTATTTTTATGTGCATTGGTGTTTTGCATGTACGTCTGTGTGAGGGTGCTAGACCCTCTAGAACTGGAGTTACAGACAGCTGCGAACTGCCATGTGGGTGCAGGGAATTGAGCCCAGGTCCTCTGGAAGCAGCTAGTGCTCTTAATCGCTGAGTGATCTCCCTAGCTCCCAGAGGTTAAGTCACTTATCCAAAGTGATACAGTAAGTGTTGAAGCCAATGGTTAAAATCTCTTCTAGTTGACTTTGAAAGCAGCATTTCCTAGACTGCTTTAAGGAGGGGTAAGACAGCAGGGGTTCTTGAAACTTAGACAAGCCATTTTTTTTTCAGTTCAGGTGAAAGGGGACTAGTAGTCACTGGACTTGTGGGAGTACACTTGCAATTATAAAAAAGTTGATTTTGTGTGGGGAACCAATCTAAGTTCTAAGTCACATGCCTTCCTACTTAGGAAGTCCACAGTAAATCAATGGGGAAAATACATAGTTTTTTCCTGGAGTGATTGCCATGGAAGTGGTTTAATTTTGTAATGTTTTAGCTATTCTGGTAATATTTTCTTTCATCCAACCCTAGGAGTTGTCTGTAAAACTCAAAGAAAATGAAATAGCATCTAGGTGGGAGCTAATAATTGCCCATTCTGTAGCCTGGGGAAGCATGGATTTTGGATTTCAATGCTATAATCTATCCAAATAAACTGGGTTATAAGAGAAAACCAGTAGAAAATTACTGCATGAATTAAAAATAAAGAGCAGAAGGCTTGATTTCTGTCTTATTTTTGTGGCCAGCTTGCAATGTGACTTTGGGAAGAGTCTTCCTTTCTTGATCTCTGTTCTATAATCCATCAAATGAAACCTGAGGGGAGATGAAGGAGGAGGAGGAGGAGGATCCAAGGTCATCTTTAAGAATCCTACCAGTTTATGACTCAGAATTCTTACTTTCTATTTGGTATTACTAGGAATCTAAACCTAGTCTAATCCAAATATTAGAAAAAATGGAAAGCTACACTCTGCTTCTAGCCATGGAAGAGTAATAGGAGCTGGATTTAGCCCTTTACCTCAAGCAACTTTTAAAATGTGCAAAACACATGAAATAATGTTTACCAGACATTTGAAAAACATGCTGTACAGGATAGTTCTACAGTTGTTCTTGTGTGTGACCTAGAGAGAGTTTCCATAAAGCCCAGGATGAACCTGCACATCCCTTAGTTGAAGAGACAGATTTTAAGAACCCAAAAGAAAGCTTTTGGAGATGTCTCTGTATTCTGTTCCCCACAAGTCTTTGGCTATATATTGATCACAATTACATGAAGTACAGGGTTGGGAGAAGAACTATTCAGAAGAAGTAGAGAAGCGACTTCTGGAGCTCTCACAAGGTTCCAGGTTGCTTAGCTTCTCAATACTCAGGCAGAAAAAACCCTCCTAATATCCATGGCATCAGGCTGAGTGCTCAGAAGGAGACTGCCTTGGCGATAGAGCCCAATGAACCTTAGTGTAGTCTGTCTGGTCCAACCTAAGAAAGCTTAAATCAAGCATTGAAAGGCTCCAACTATTTCCAAAAGACTGCTACAAGTTAGAGCAAAGCTCATCGGTATTTAAAGGGTATCCAGCACTCAACATTGTAGTTCCTCAAATCTGAAATCTAGGAAAATATCATGAGATATGCAAAATAGAAAAATGTGTCCCATAGTGCAAAGAAGAATTCTTAAGTGGTAAGTAACATAGGTGAGAGAATTGGTAAGCAATTACATTACAATAATTTCTTACAAAGCATGCTTCCAGTGCTAAGGAGACACAGACTCAATTCTTATGTCCACAGATAGAAAATACAATGCCAGATATAAAAACACACTGGACAATATTATTATTATACTATACATTGTAGATAAAAACACTAGTGACCTCAAAGGCTTAGTAATAGAAAATGTCCAAAATCAAACACAGAGAGAAATAAGAGAGAAATAAATGAGCAGAGCAACAGCAAGATGTGAGGCAACTTCTATGGCTTTAGTGCATGTGTAATTGGAGCCCTAGAAATAGGGAGACAAAAACATTATTTTAAGAAGTAACGGCTGAAGCTTTTCCAAATTTAATAAAAATTCAAAACTCAAACCTCCAAGAACTCCAACAAAACTCAAGCATAAAGAATGTGGAGAAAACGGAGCTAAGGTAAATCATAATGCTTAATTTCTCCCTAAGTACTCGCCATACAGTTAGTGAGGTTTCAGAGAAATTCTGCATCACACTGCTTTTGGAATGGAAAATAGTACAACAATATTGGAAAGTAATATGCTTAATTTAGACAATGTTAAAAAGAAATAAAAATACTTGTCCTCTTCAAAGATATAGATAAAAGCTTATAATACCTTCATTTGTATAGACTAAACCCTGGGAGGATTCTTAATATGTGTCAACAGGTAGATGTAGTGGGTAGCCATTCCAACTTTGACCTGGAAGTTCCAACCCCCCATTGAGGCTTCGGTAGTGGTCACGCCTACAAAAGGGGCTGAGAGAAGATGCTGAAGACCCCAGTTCCAGATGCAGGGCCTCTCCTGGTTCCTGGACCCTGGACGCTGTAGGTAGACCCAGCAGAGTTCTCCAGAGAACACGGCCTGACTGCGACACACCTTTCCCAGACCCTGAAACCTACCTATCCCTTCACTTGTAAGTTACAACACTAAATAAACTTCCTTTTAACTACGTGGAGTGATCTTAATAATTTCACCAACAGGTAGATGATATATACATACATGCAAATACCACTTGGTCAATAAAGAGTATGAATTTTTAGTATATGGAACAGTGGATGACTATCAAAATAATGATGCTGAACAAAAGAAACGAGACCCAAAAGATTATATATTGTATGATTCCATTTATGTAAAATTCCAGAAAGTCTAGCTAAAGTGACAAAAAGTAGATAGATCAGTGATTGCCATGGGATGAGAGATGAGAGGAAAGGAAAGAGGCTCAATTAAAAAGGCTCACGGAGAATCTTTTGGTAGTGACACAAATGTTCATCATCTTGATTGTGATGATAGTTTTATAAGAATATACTCCTATCAACATTCATCAAATTGGACTTGTTAGGTATGTACAGTCTAATTTACATATATTACACTGAAATAAAATTTTAAAAAGATTATGAAAAAGAAAACCCAAAGCCAATGGTTTGCCTGCCCATGTTCTTACCTACAGTGTAAGAACATTGACTGGCTTTCCCGAATGGAAGCAATCAAGCCTTCTAGCACCTCCATCTTGGGTCTCATCTGTCTACCCCTATGTTCTAGGAATCAGCGTTTTTTTCCCTGTCTTCCCTATGTGAGCTCTGTTCAAATGCTTGCAGAATAGTATCCACTCTCTTGGAACTGCCTAACAGCCCCCAGTTATTGAGGCCTTGCACTTTTGACTTTTTTCAGCTTAATTTCAGACTACTGTGAGGTAGGTGCTATGATTACAGATAGGAAACTGAAGACTAAGAAAGAAGCCAGGACTGACTTAGAGTTAGTTACTCAGGAATATATATGGCTAGGAGTTAAATTTAGGACCAATTGAATTTAAAGCCCAGATATGCTATTGTTTTAAATATAATACATTTAAGTATAATTTTGCCATTTGATTTTTAATTATTATTTTTAAAAGTCATGAAAATTTAACACTAAGTGCTCATAAACAAGTTCAGACTGACTCTAAGCACTATACTGTGATTCAAAAACACTCCTTTTGAAGGATTTTGTGTAAATATGCTATGCAATTTTGCTTCTATATCCTAAGGGTTTTTGGAAGTCTCACTGGTGTGTAAGAAACTTTATCCATTTTGTCTCATCTATTCTATAACAATTGTGAAATTTGTTAATGTTCTTTGTTGTACAGATATGAAAATAGAGCACAGAGAAACTATATAACTTTCTTTCAGGTATTCCAACAAAAAAAATAACAGTAGTGCCTATTGTCTGTTTATTGTCTATGGCTGCTTGGCTTACCATCATACTTAGGCCAGGCAAGGTTTAGCTCCACTAATTTAGCACTAGACCTAATCTTTTTGAATCTATTTGCCCACAGGCAGCAATGTTCATAACCTATGTACAGTAAGCATCAGGTGCCATGATGAGCATACCCCATTCCACCAAAGCCTGTATTCCTCCAGAGGAAGTCTTTTATGGTCAGAAACAGCACAGTGTTAACACCAAATACTCAAAGTAGCACTACATCAAACTTGTTATGACTCTACATTAAATATCAGGACTTGCGGAGTTTTTCAAAGGCTAGTTGATTATTTTGTTTGTCATTGCATTAAATCCTTTTGAAGTTTGACTTCATGAAACAGTACAAGCACGGAGATTGATGACAGTCAGAAATCAAAAGAGCCCATGGCCTGATTGCAGAAAGGCCATTCATTTATTACGTGTGCTCAGGGTTTTTGTTGAACTGTTGATGTGGCTTGTTGGGTTGAGAAATAGTACCCAAATGCCTCAAAACTGTCTACAGAAAATAGGATTATGTTGCTACAACCAGGAAAATATTTCTGCTAAGCTCAGATATAAGCACTAGAAGAAGAAATAGGAAACTTCTTAGGCCATATAAGCATTTTAATTCTGCTCAAATGAATGTAAATGGTGGCACTTTCCTAAATGTTTACACAAAATTCTTCAAAAGGAGTGTTTTTGAATCACAGTATAGTACTCAGAGTCAGTCTGAACTTGTTTATGGGCACTTAGTGTTAAATTTTCATGACTTATACAAATAATAATTAAAAATCAAATGGCAAAATTATAGTTAAATGTATTATACTTAAAACAATTGAAATAAATAGTCAGAGCTTGTAACTACTCTACCATCTTACATTATACTCCTTGATATATTTGCTACTTTGGCTTATTGTGTATAGATGGTTTAAATACTCTGTGATAGCAAGCAGCTCTATATTTCTTTCTATACTTACATTCACCAATAGAGAACTGGGTGCTTAAAAATAACCAGAGGAATATTTTCCCTCATGGAAACACTGAACCTTATAAGCCAAGACATTTTCCCCTCTGAGAACCAGAAGTGAAACATTTACTAACATACACTTCACTTTTATTTTTTTAACTTATTGAGATGCAGTATACATACCATATACCCTATTTAAATTTATTTACAGACATGTACAATCATTACCACAGTCAACTTTAGAAAGACTATAACTCTTAGCTAATAGTTCTCTGTCTGCCCATACCTCCCAGTCCTCAGAAACCACTACTTTCTACTTTCTATGAATAGCATGTTCTGGAAGTTACATATAAGTTGTGGTGGTTTGAAAGAAAATGGCCCCCAAAGGGAGAGGCACTATTAGGAGGTGTGGCCTTGTTGCAGGAAGTATGTCATGGTTGGGGCAGGTTTTGAGGTCTCTTTTCTCAAGTTTCCCTCAGTGTAACAGTTAGTCAACTTCCTGTTGCCTCCGAATCAAGATGTAGGACTCTCTGCTCCAGCACCACATCTGCCTGCATGCTGCCATGTTCCCCATTCTGATGATAATGGGGTGAACCTCTGATACTGTAAGCTAGCCACTCGAATAAAATGTTTTTATTTGTAAGAGTTGCCGTGGTCATTGTGTCTCTTCACAGCAATTAAAAAAAAAAAAAAAAAACTAACTAAGACAGAAATTGGTATCAGTGTAGTGGGGTATTGCTGTGACAGACCTGACCATGTTTTGGGGAGGATTGTGGAAGGACTTTGGAACTTTGGGCTAGAAAAGCCATTGAGTGTTGAGACCTCAGTGAGACTTTCTGTGAAAACTTGGAAGATATGAATATTGAGAGAAGTGCAGAGGATGGAGGCCCAGCTTGCAAAGTTTCAGAGGGAAATTTAAAGACTCTATCAGGGCCATTTGTTGTTTTGAATTAAGATTCTGTGGTTCTGGTTAGCTGGGGCTGAAAAATCAGCTGCTTTGCTAGGATATTTGATGCTGGTCAACTGGAGCTAAGAAATTAGCATTGATTAAAAAGAGACCAGCATCACTGAGGTGAAACCTTCTGGGAAGTGTTTCCTGAGACCACAGAGTATCTGTGTGCTAGAGGCTGCCAAGATTGTACCTTGTGCTGGCAGCCAGACTTGGTAATATGTAAGCATCACCCAGGTGGTACTGGTTTTGAAGGCACGAAGTGGTCCTTGAGAAAACTGAGGCTTCGCACTATGAGAGGGTAGGATAGACCACTGGTGAAGGTGCAGCCTCAGTGGCAGTTGAGGGCCCAGGACTGAAGGGGTCATGCAAAGAAGTTGAGTCTTGGCACCATGAAGAGAGCATACGAGAGGCTATTGGTGAAAGTGCAGCCCAGCTGCAGCAAGGGACCCAGCATTTTGGGATGCCAGTACCATGGGATGATCATCAAGAACAGCAGCAGCAGTAGAGTGGAGCCTGCTGGAGAACAGAAGACAAGTTGTGTGTGCTGCAGAGAGCAGAGCCTGAAAAGTGACCCAAGCCATTTGGAAGAAGGATCCAGAAGATCGTGAGTGGATCCCAGCCTTTGGACAGTTGGAATTTTGTTTTGCTTTGATTGCGACTGTGTCCTGATTTTTTCCTCTTGCAGTAAGAACGTATTTTACTGGAGCCCACGGTTGAGAGACTTTGAATTTTGAAAGATCTTAGATTTTAAAAGATTGGTTACTAAAATTTTAATGTATTTGAATTTGTAAAGACTGTGGGACTTTTAAAGTTCTTTAAGATTTTAGGGATAAATAAGAAAGGAAGGGTTGTGGCTTAATAGGAATGTATTTGTGTGTCAAATTGATAAGGGGTCAGTTGTATTGGCTGATTTTGTATGTCAACTTGACACAAACTAGAGTCATCAGAGAGGAAGGGGCCTCAGGTGAGGAAATGCCTCCATGAGATCCAGCTGTAAGGTATTTTCTCAATTAGTGATCAATGGGGAGGGCCCAGCCCATTGTGGGTGGTACTGTTCCTGGGTAGGTGGTCCTGGGTCTATAAGAAAAGTGGACGGAGCAAGCAGCTCCCCTCCATGCCCTCTGCATCAGCTCCTGCCTCCAGGTTCCTGCCCTGTTTGAGTTCCTGTCCCAACTTCCTTCAGTGATGAACAGCAATGCTGAAGTGTAAACCAAATAAGCCATTCCCTCCCCAACTTGCCTTTTGGTCATGGTGTTTCATTGCAGCAATAGAAACCCTAAGACATAAAGGAAATCATACCATATGTAATTTGTTTCTGATGGTTACTTCCACACAGTGTAGTATTTTCAAGATTCATCCAATGTTGACATATCTTAGTCCTTCATTTCTTTCTAAGGCTATAAGAATATTTTATTTTAAACCTATATCCCTTTGGTTTATTATTAGTTGATGTCCACTTGAGGTCTTTTAACCTTTTGGGCATTGTAAATAGCACTGCTGGGAACATTCCTATAAAAGTGTTTTCCAATATCCACTTCTACTTCTCTTGGGTATAGATATAATAATGTAATCGCTGGGTCATGTTTTATTTATCAAAGATATGCCAAATTGTTTACCATAACAAGTGTGCCAATTTATGTGCTCATTTGCAATGTGTTGAGGGTGCTACATCCTCTTCAAAACTTGTTAGTTTCTTTTTTTAAAAAATTATAGCCATCCTAGGGAATGTGAAGTGATAGCTTATTGTGGTTTTGATTGGCATTCCCCTACTAACTAATGATGTCAAACATCTTTTCACATGCTTATTGACATTTATATATCTTTCTTGCAGAAATTAAGATCCATGTTGAATCCTATTAAAATGTTTCTAACTCTCATAATATCTTTGCAAAATGTGAGTGGTGGTTGCCATCTTACAGATGAGACAACTTATACGCAAGAGATGAGAGCACTTGTTCAACTTGTACAAAACTAAAAATGGAGCTAGAGTGGAATGTATCTAGCTTGGGAAGTCATGCTCTATACATTATACCATACTGCTTCTAAGACCCTTGATCTTCCAGTTGATACTTAAAGACTAATATACTCTTAGCTAGCAGCTGAGGTTCTAGATAAAGTGCTCTGACCTGGGTTCTATTCCTCCACCTGTCCCTGGGTCTCTATAGCCTCATCTCTCAAAGGAAGACTTTAAGTGAGATGACCTTTGCATTATTCCGTTGGTCTAATAGCAGATCTGGCCCTTTCATTTGGGGTGCAGGAATCCCAAGGAGTTGTACAAAGGAGGCTTGATTGCTTGATGTGTTATTTTGAATGGTTAATGGGATTCTTCTTCTCAGTGCATTATTTTATACTTGCCTACACTGATGCTCACCTGCTACTTTTCAGCCCACTCACCCAGCCTCTCAGCATCTTCCTGCAGTTTAATCTAAAAAGCTTAACATGTTACTACCCAGAAGGGTTGGGTGTTGCCTAGAAACATGAAATTTTTACTAGATAACTCTGTTTCCACATGGATTTTGAGTATGCCCAATAACACAGATCCTTCTACTACTATATGGGAGGTCACAGCATCTCTATAAAGAAAGTCATGCTTATGCCTGTTTCCTGTCCCTATGTCTGTTGTTTGTTTCATTTCTATGAAACACCCAGAATAAGTAAATTTGGAGACAGAAGTTAGATAAGGGACTTAATTTAATTTGGAGATATAGGCAGCTAGAAAACTTAGCTGAATAAAGTTTAGAGGGTTTCTTTATCTTTTTAAAATGATGAAAATTTTGTAAGGTTGGCTGTTGTAAAGATTGTACATATCTATGACCGTACCACTATATCCCCAATCTCAGAGTGATTGAGTTCTTTGTCAAAAACTTCTGTTCTTTCATTCCCTCGCTCTCTTTTTTAAAATCTATGTGTGACTGTCCTGCTTAAAACTTGTTGGTCATGCCTGATTTCCTCCTGTGAAAATGTTTGTTCCAGTGGTCATTCACTTCATCTTTATTATAAATATGCTTTCTCAACTGGTGTGTGTGGTGTTTTGGGTCCTTGCCTTATGATAGAGTCCTCTAGTTAGGACAGGGCTCATCTTCTGGCCTAAGTTTAGGGGGGTATTTTTGCCTCCTGAGTCTTAGTGAAAAGTACCTATTTAGGTTATCCTGTAGTTTAAGCCTTCAACAGTGACAACATTTGTCAATATCTAGGGCAATGGCTTGAATACTCCCAATGGTGGCTGAAACAGAATAAACATCTCTGTGATATTCAGTTTGGTGTATGTTCACTTTCTGGCCTCCCAAGTATGGCCATTTTCTCACCTGAGGGCTATCCCCACTGTTTTGTCCCGCTGGCATTTCCAATAGGCAATTCCATAATAGCCTTTCTCTTTTGACTTTCAAGTACCTTGTCTGGTTTTTCTCCATTCCCTTTGTCTCCTGGGATTTTAGTTAGGTTCTGTCCTTCAGCGTATGGGGAGCGTCTTCTTCCTTGGCTTGATGCATCATTCCACATGGAGAATCGCTCTTACACCACTCATCTTTTTATCTCAGATACTTGGTTGTTTAAAAATGATTCCTTCCCAGTTTCTGGCATTTTGAAGTTGTTGGCACACTATGGATTTTCAATATGATATTTTAAAAAAGCAACTATCAGAAACCTTTTGTAGTTATTGACTTCACTCGTTTCATATTTGTTCAGGGTTCTTTCTGCTATACTGAAGAAGGTATGTAGTGGTTTTCTTTGACTTTCCACTTCCCACTGGACTACTTTGGTTTTGCTAGCCCTTACCCACAATTGCTTGTTGTGTATCTGTTACCGAAGATAGGTCTTCCATGGGTGTCCAGAGTTGAGGAAGAAGATGGAAAAGGCCATGGGTTATTATGTGGTTATTTGAAGTGTTAGAGAAACTGAGTTCTAGCCTGTCTCAGTTATAATGTTAGCTCAGGGTACCATAACAAAGTATTATATACTGATGGGCTATAAACAATAACAGGTATTTATTCCTCATAATATAGAAGCTGAAAATCTGAGACCAGGGTGTCAGTATGGTTTAGTTTTGATGGACTGTAGGCCACTGTCTGCTTACTGTGTCTTTACATGCTCTCTGAAGTTCCTTTTATAAGGTCACTAATCCATGTCATGAGAGTGGAACTCTCAGGTCTATTACAGCTCCCAAAGTTGCTGCTTCCTAATACAATCACATTTGGGGAGGGATAGAAAATGTCAATGCCTAAATTTTAAAGGAACATCAGTGTTCAGTCTCTTAGATGGTAGTTAGATCATTTTTTCTATGTATAATTTCCTGTTTGAATGAGGCAACCTGCCCACAGCAACATCAGAGATGTGTACATATATGTCCCAATGTTTCCATTCACATTATTTTCCAGTGTGTACTAATGTCTATAAGTAAGGAATTAAAAGAATGATATAGTCCTGGATAGAATATGTGGATCCCTTTAGTATCTCTCTATGCTAAGCTCTGAATTCAGATATGGGTGGTCACTGAGACTGAGTTGTCTGGTTCTAGAGAAAAGGTCTTAAAATAACATTCTCAATTCTATCAGGCCAGCCTTGTACTCTGCCTATTGAAATTTTCCTGAGGTGAGCTGTGGCAACACATGTCTTTGCATCCAGATAGGGAACTCAAGACAGACCAAAGCACAGATACCATCAAAGTTCAACTTGTTGAACCAATGAGTTTTATTCGGGCTACTTACAGGAATATGGGTGAGGGGTCATTTACAGTAGCAGAAATGACTCAAAGACAGCCGCATCACCAAAGTCCAACCACAACTCACAAAGCTGGGAACCTGGAACACACTACACAGCCTGCAGGCAGCTCAACTGGCTGAAGTTTGTCCTTTCCAAGTGGCTCAATTGGTCTGAGCTGGTTCCAGCCAGTTTGGCTGGTCTTCGTTTCTTCTACAGTTCAGCTGGTCTCTGCTTTTTTCAGACTACTTGGCTGATTTCTGTTTCTTCCAGGTGACTCGCTTTTCTGAAAGTAACTTCCAGCAGTCTTTTCTGTTTATGTGCTTTTGAGGAAGGAGGAGCCTAAGTGAACCTGGTCATTTTCAGGGACTTCCTGAAGCGATTTTGAATTATTTACTTTCTTTCTTAATGAGCCTCCCTGCAGGTTAGAATGTTTTGATTTCAGAGGAAACTGCTTCAATACACTCTACTGACAAAATTTATTTTATTTTGAGAAAATGAATCTTGGGGGGGGGACACACTCCCACTTTTCCCCCAGGGTACCCTTGAGGAGTGAGTGATAAGAGAATTGGATAGAAATATAGAGGGGAGAGAAACAGATAGAAACACAGGATAGCCTCGGGAGGGCCTGAATCCTTATCCACCAGCCCCTTCTGTCTCTTCTAAAGGGTTTTTTAAAGGAATGCCAAGTGGTGGAGCAAAATACCTCCCCCTAGTACAGCCAAATGCAGACCCTTCCAAACACCTGGTAACCACACACATGGTCAATCCATCCCTTTATGCAGCTCTGCTGGGTAAAGCAAACTCAGATCTCACTAGGACACCTTTGTGGGCACCCACAGAATCTTACCTTTATAGCTTCCTTTTATAGAAGAGCATTTCATATTTATCAAAGGAAAAATCCACCAAGATGATGTTTCAATTCTGAACACCTATGCCCCAAATGTAAGGGCACCCACATTTGTAAAAGAAACATTGCTAAAGCTTAAATCACACATCGGATTGTTCCCACACAATGATAGTGGGAGACTTTAACACCCCATTCTCACCAATGGACAGGTCATCCAGACAGAAAATAAATAAAGAAATAATGAAACTAACTGACATTATGACTCAAATGGACCTAACAGACATCTACAGAACATTTTACCTAAACACAAAAGAATATACCTCTTCTCAGCACCTCATGGAACCTTCTCCAAAATTGACCATATATTCAGCCACAAAGCAAGTCTCAAGAGATTAAAAAAAAAGAAATAACCCCCTGTATCTTATCAGACCACCATGGATTAAAGCTGGAGTTCAACAACAACAGAAACACAGAAAGTCTGCAAACTCATGGAAACTGAACAACTCTCTAGTGAGTCACCACTGGGTCCAGGAAGAAATGAAGAAAGAAATTAAAGACTTCCTAGAATTCAGTGAAAATGAATGTACAACATGCCCAAACTTATGGGACAGAATGAAAGTGGTGCTAAGAGGAAAGTCCATAGCACTAAGTGCCTTCATGAAGAATTTGGAGAGCTCTCATATTAGCAACTTAATAGCACACCTGAAAGCTCTATCTTTCTTTTGGATTAAAGACTCCTTTAAGAAATTGAGAAAAGCTAAGAGCTCCAGTCTATGCAAGAGTGTTCACACTTTCGTACATGAACACACATGTACTGTCATACACACAGGGTAATTTAAACACATTTTCAAGGGTATTCATAGGAGTATGAAGTCAGTCTATTGATGTTTGAGGCAGGGATCTATGGTTAGTAACTCTTGCTGTGAAAGATAGCTCCTGGCATGCTCTGAGCTCAGTGTTCTCCCATGCAGCTTGGTTATGCTCTTATAGACTAGGACAAATGTGTATGATCAACAAACCACCAGAACTGATGCAGAACTTTTCCTGTTTCTAGAAATTCCATAGCCAAGAAACTGTATTAAGTCCTTCTGACAGTGAAAGCAGACTGAGTGCTGCGTGGGCAGATTCTCATAGAACTTCAGGGTCACAAAGCTTTCCTTGATGGAGAGGTTGCTTATGTGTGTGGAATGGCCAGGAAAAAAAAACAAACTACTTTCTACTACAAATCACTGTTGTAGAATAATCTTTTGTACACTGTGAAGATGTGTCCCTCATTTTGGCTTAATAAAGAGCGGAACAGCCAATAGCTAGGTAGGATTTCTAGGCACAGAGGATGCTGGGAAGAAGGGCAGTGTCATATGGAGATGCCAGGGACACAGAGAAAGCTGCGTGGGTTTTACAAAGTAAAGGTAATTGATTAAAAGATATGAGTTAATTTAAGTTATAAGAAATAGGAACAAGTCTAAGCTATTGGACAAGCTTTCATAATAAATAAGAAGTCTCCATGTAGTTATTTGGAAGCTGGCAGGCAGGACAGAAAAATCAGCCTACAAATCACAAATCTCCTTAAAAAAAAAAAATCAGCCCACTAAAGAGTAAGGTAAATGAGTGTGCAAAATGAATAGACCTTGAAAGCAAGAAACCTTGAAAGGAAAGCCTATGAAAAAGTATGTAGTAGAATGTTCTGATTTCTTGTTTCTCAATGGAGATGTCATGATGCCTACTGAGAGAGCTTGTTTGCTAATTTGTGGCATGGAGCTGTGAGAAATTTAAGGGGGAACGTTAGGATCCAGAGAGCAGATGACAGCTCATAATCAAAAGGTGTGTCTATCCAGCTCACATTTGAAGAAGCTGAGCAAAGGCCACTGAAGGAGGAACTGTATAGGGTAGGCATTTGCTATAACTGTATAGTCCGTCTTCACTATAATTGGATTTTGTCCAGATATGGAGCAGAAAATCTTTTCCAAACACCATGCTGAGTTCACTATTGGTGCTGTAGACCACCATTGGTGAATACTTATGTATAGTGACAAGGATATAGCTAATTTTGTACAAGTAGAGGCAAACTCTTTTAAAGTCAATGAGTAGAGGAAAAAGATAGCTGCTAATTGGAGTTGGTTGCGTCAGCTTGAGGCATCTGCATGGAATCGTGAACTTACTTTAGTGTAGAATCCTCCCCAAAGCTGGAGTGGTGGCTAGAGAGTAACTATAACTGGAGGAGAGTCCTACTTTCCCTTTGGTGTATCCAAGTGGATCAAGCCAATGGGGCTTGGAGGTTGAATAGCTTTCTTTGCTCAAATGTAGCACTTTCCCTGCCTAAGGCAACATGCTATATCTGTAGGTGGTTGTGAATGTACTCATGGGGTAATAACCCAGGAAGCACTTACATTCAAGCATTTCAGAGGCAGCAGGCATGAACTGCTACTAATGAGCCACTTATCATCACTTACTTGCCCCACCTCAAGTAGGCAGAGACAGGCCTGGTCCTCCAGTCTGATTTCTTCCCTTCCTTCCCCCTCCTTCTTTTCCCCTTCTCAGTATTATTATGGCCAGGATCTGGTGACCATGGTGAAAGTGCTAAGGCCTCTTGGCAAGCCTGGTGAAATAGTGAATTCTTCTGCTTTGTGGATGTCCCTTGGGTCTCTTTAGTTCACACTTAGGTGCACCAGCCTTCTGAAGAGTTTGACTTGCCTAGCTCTCCAGGGCTAGACTGGGCCACTTGCCACCATGTTCCCTCATTCTCATTTGATGCACCATGCTCCCACTTTTCAGACCCAACTACTGGAGCCATGTCCAGCAGAAACCATGCCAGAAGTGGAATCAGTTTCTTTCAAGCTCTGTAGATGGTAAAATTGGGGCCTGTGTGGAACATTCTAGTAGATCCTATGTGTTCATTTCAAGCTCAAATGGTTTGTTCTACAATCCTTTACCTGGAGAAGTAGGGTCATATCATTCTCTGTGTTAGATTTGGTTTTGATACTGATATGTACTGTTTGGACAAGAAGTGGGTAACTGGCCCAAGACTGATGATCACTACCCAGGCTGGTACCAAGGGTTTTTGATAAAAGCAGCCCCAACTAGGTTATGTATACTATACTCCATAAGGACTTGTGCTAGAGAGTGCCAAGAGGCTGAGTCAACTGGTCATGAGAGGAGAGCAGGCAAGAGATGCAGAGATCCTGTGAATGACAGTGCAGAACTGAAGCAACAGATTATGAGAGGAGCAGGTCCTTGGAAAAGCCTCTGTCCATGAGACTTTTTAATCTCTATTTCCTTCACTTTTAAAGTTTTCTATTGTGGAAAATTTCAAGCATAAAGCTAAAGATAGTATCCTAATAAGTCCCATGTGTCCATCGCCCAGCCTAAGCAATTACCAATTCACGGCCAATCTTGTTTCATTTAACTCCTACCCATTCATTCATCCCATCTACTATACATTAAAAGCAGAACAGCTTTACTGAGGCAACATTTACATTCTATAAAATTCACTCATTGTGAGAATAAAATCTAACAGCTTTATGTAAATTTACAAAGCTGCAAAAATATCACCACAATCAGGCCAGCAAGATGGCTCAGAAGGTATAGTTGTTTTTTGCCAAACCTGAAGACCTGAGTTCAGTCCCTGAAACATACATGCCAGAACAAGAGAACTGACTTCTGCAAGTTGTCCTCTGATCCACATGTGTCCTGTGCCACATATGGCACATGCCTCCTTGCCCACAAAATAAAAAAGATGTAATAATTTTTTAAGACCCTCCACAATCCATTTTTAAAAGGTGATTGCTCCAAGAAAATTATTTAGACCTATATCCTCTTTAACTTTTCTTTCTACTCTTACCTGACAACTGGTAATCTTTGTTTTGTTCCTACAGATTTAACAACAGCACTACTTACAACAGTCAAAAGCAGAAGCGACACAATGTCCATCTATTGGTGAATAAGGAAAATACACTATCATCTAAACCTAGATGCAAAAGTGCAGTCTTTCACATTTGGTTTTTTTTCTCTGTAGACCAAACTGGCCTCAAACACACAGAGAGCTTCCTGCCTCTGCCTCCCAAGTGCTGGGATTAAAGGCATGCGCTACCACCACCCGGCATATTTTCTTTTTCTATCCACTAGTAGATGAACATTTGGGTTGTTCCTACTTTGGAATATTATGAGTAGTGTTGTTGAAAATATTCATTTTTAGAATATTCTGAAGCAAACTCCAGACATATCATCTCACCTACATGCATTTCAGTGTGTGTGTGTGTGTGTGTGTGTGTGTGTGTGTGTGTGTGTGTGTGTGTGAATTAAAGGAGTATTTTATTTTCTAGGGGAGGAAGGGTTTATTGTAGCTCACAGTTCCAGGTAACATGAAAGCCACAGAGCAGGAGCTCAGGGAATTGATTATGTCAGACCCATAATCAGAAGGCAATGAGTTTATATATGTTAGTGCTCAGCTCGATTTCTTCACTTTTTCTTCCTATTTATTCTTTTTAACTTCATACATATATCAATGTATTTAACTTCCTCTCCTCCTTCATGCCCTTTCCCATTTATGTAACCCACTGAGTCCATTTAGTACTGCCAGTTCTTGATCTTGTGCAGGTCTTGTGCAGTTAACCATCTCTGTGAGTTCATAAAGTGCACTGGCCAGGTCATATCCAGAAGCCTGCATTTCATAGAACCCTTCCCTAGTCTCTGGCTCTTATATTTTTCCTACCCCCTCCTCTGTGATATTCTTGAAACGTGGATGGAGGGCACTAAGATATATGTGCCTTTTAGGGATCAATACTCAAGAAGTCACTTTTTCACAGCACTTTGACAAGTTATGTGTTGCTGTATCGACTGCTTCCCATTGCAGAAAGAAGCTTCTCTGGACAAGGTGAGGGCCACTCCAGGTCTATGGCTATAAACACAAACAGCAGTTTGACATGTCCATTTAGAAAGAAACCTACAAGAGTGGTTTCTTTCTAGGGCCTATGACCTCCTGAACCCTGGGCTTTTTAGTACTGGATATGAATTCCTGTTAGTAGGTCTCAAAACCAATCAGAAAGAAGTTGGTTGCCCCTACCACCTTCATGTCACTATTACCCCAATGGGTACATGTTGTCAGGCAGGTCACAGGAACCTTTTAAAAAGAAGCACAACATCATCATCACATCTAAAACAATAAAAAATATCACAAACTCTCAAACAAATGTTGAATTGCCTCTTAAATGCCATTGGAGTTTTTCATTTTGTAATTTTTTGAGTTGGGATTTAAATAAGCTCCTACATATTGTGGTTGGCTGATATGTGCTTTAAACCATTTGTATTAGATTCTCTTCCAATGTATTTGTTGGAATATTGAGATAATTTGTTCTGGTAGAGTTTCTTAAAGTCTAGATATTGTTGATTGTATTACTACAATGTCTTTTTGAAATGTTCCTCTGTACTTTGTATTTCCCTGCAATTGGTGGTTTGATTGGAGCTTGATCAGATTCACACTTGCCTTCTGGCAAGACTTCTTCATAGATGGTATTATGATGCTTCCATCAGGAGGCTGATGATGTCTGATTGTCTCTCTTTCTGTGATGTCAGCACCCACTGAGGCTCATTGACTAGATTCATTCATTTTCGAGGTGGACTCTTTTCTGAATACAGCCTGAATGAGACTCTCGCTGTGCCATTCAACCCAAAGCAGCCAGCTAGCCTGAGGACCTCACATTTAAGCTGTGGTAGCAGCTCAGCATGAAGTGGTCAATCTGGAAACTCTGCAGCCTCTGCAAATGTGTGCACGTTGGATGGGATCACTTGGCTAGTTTTCATGGTCTAGCTAGATGCCCCACACCTTTAGTTTCTGGAAGCCCAGTTATTAGCTTCCATGACATTCAAACTGCCCCCCTCCACTTTTCAAGTCTATTCCCTAGTCCATTTTGCCTTTTTCAGCGTGTATCTCTATCAGTCCTCAATTATTCTCCTTCACTGAACAGCTTCCATTTCTCCCTTGTGGGTACTGTCTTATAGAGGAATGGGAGGTGCCCAGTCTACATAACTAGCAATGGTGGGCAGAGATCTGCTGTATGGAAGTATTCCTGCTTAACGTCAACCTATATCTGTAATAAAAATCAAGGTTGCAAAGGAGAGATGAAATAGGGAACCAAATGAAATGAGAAGAGAGCTATACACTGTGCTGTATAAAGGAAACTGTCAGATTTTTACAATTTCTGGGTTTGTTGTTGTTTTATTTTTAATAAATTATACCTGTCACTGGACCTCACTGTTTCAAAGAGGTAAACCAAAAGCCAGAAGAAGCAGCAAACAAGTCTGTCTTGTTTAACTGATGGAAGATGGTAGCTGCTGTACCCAGGAATGTGGTCATAATTCAGTTTCACTACTCTGAGAGCTGCTGCCAGTCCAGTGACGACATGGCTTCTGCCCCTGCGCTTCTCATCTCCTGCGCTGGTGAGCTAGCGACACAAGAGACAACTGGAGAAGAAGAGATGGAAACAAGCAAGCTGCTGCTCGAGGGTTCATAAACTGAGTGCTGGGAAGAGGTCAGAGGCAAAAGAAGCTAGTGTGAGCTACAGATTTCCTCAAAGATGTGAGACTTAGTTTGTAGTAGGGTGGTTGGGGACGCTTCTGAGGCAAAGGGGCCACTTTTCCATTCCCTTGTGTGCTGAACGGCTCCTCACGCGTGCTGCCCCCTCTTCACTTGGGTCAGGAGGCTCTCTTAAAGCAGCTTGAGATACAGCAGTCAGAGAGCATCCGAGGATAGTGTGCGGACATTTCCCAAATGGAAACAGATTAGAATTCTAGATGATACTTTATGAACCATAGGAATCCTCTTAGCTCCAGTGTTTCCTGGCAGTTTGAAGAAGGGTGCAAGCGGCCATTCGGACAGCTGCATTTCTCATCCAGGAAGCAGTGCTCAGAAGTGAAAAGAACAAGGGGGTTTCTTGGAACTTGGGCGGATTTTATAAGCCATTTGAGCCTCAGTTTCTCTATCTGCAACAGGTAATTAAGAATCTCCCCCGAGATTGTTTGGGGAATTAAGTGAGAGACAGTGTGCAAGTGCTCAGAGCTCTGGATGGTGCTGTCCTGATTATGAAACAGTTCCATTCAAAACCCCCCTGGGTGTGGTAGGACCTTCACATCGGTGAGATGGAGTGTACTCTAGGGCACAGCCATCCCTGGGAGACTGGAATGTGCCAAAGGAGAGGGTCTGGTGATGACAAATGCCCATCCTGGGCAATTTCAAAATGACATTCTCGATTCAGCTTCTGTACAAGCTGCAGATGCTTCCCCTCCTTCATTGCGTTCGCTGCGTTGTCAATCTAATAGCTCGTCGGATGTTCCCAGTGCGCCTCTCAGGGAGGCCTGGGGGCGGTGTGGGCAACGAGCTGAGGTTCCGGTGGGTTAGTCCAGACTCCTGTCTGTCCCCACCCTCTGCAGGCCCCTAACTCCCGCCCTCCCCCTCCTCACAAAAGCAAGTCGAGCTCAAGGCGCCCTCTGGTGCTGCATAGCTGTCACTGCGTGGGTTCCGGTGGTCCCAGCCAGGACCCTCTAAGGGGGATTTATTGAAATCACTGGCATGGTTGTGATATACACCTTCCCAGACTTATAGGATGTAGATTTAAGGTCACCTGCCTTCTTTATTTCTTCAGCAAACCTGTACTCAAACCCAGGCTCTTTATTTTGCTGTGCCTATGCCCCCAGGGGCTCCTTCTCACAGTAGTGGCTGCTCATGGTTCAGCCGAGGTTACCCGCAGCGTCCTGAACTAGCCAGGGCTGCGAGGAGGGCTATGTGGCGTCCCTACAGTTCCTTGTCTCTTAGGGCCTTTGCGGCTGTCATTCGCTGCCCTTGCCACCATTTTCGTTTGGGGGAAACACTCCAAAGGGGAAGGGGCAAGCTCCCTATAAGCAAACGACCCTGTAACCCCTAGCACAGTCCCATCTCTTCCGAAGATGTTTTGCTGCCACTGGAGTTCCGGTGCTGCTTGCTGCTTTAGAAAAAGCTGGTATCTGATCAGACGCAGACATCGATTTCCACCCCCGCTCAGCTTCTGTCTACTGCTCGGCAAACTATTAAAGTAAACTGGATTTAACAAAGGGAAAATAAATTTGCGAGGACCCGCTGTGCCAAAATGTGGCTTGCTATCAGCACCGGCGCTTAACGAGGACTGAATTATCATTAAAACGTGGACAAAATTTATAGTGCGTCATTAATACTTCTGAAAGACAACATTCCAGGCGTTGTCTACCTCTCCCTTCTGCAAATGTGGATGGGATTCAAAATGGGTGTCTGGATTGTCTATGTGGTTTGAATGGCAATCTAATTGTCATTCATTTCTGAGTTTGGCCCAGGGGCTTGTAACATCAGCCCTCATTTTCCCTCGCTCCCTGTTCTTAATGGCCCTGTCTGCTCCTAATGAATTGTGGTATTGAATAGCAGAGGCTGTGAGGAGGTGTATTCATACCTTGAAATGTTAGAATGTTTTTAACTTCAACAGTGAGAATTATTACCATCTCAATTACAGCATTATCTTTTTTTATATGAGTTCCCCCTCCCCTCTCTTTTTTATATAAACCCAACAAGTTGAACATCAGAAGTCAGCACTTGTCACTAAATGTGGTGGGGGGTTTGTTTGTTTATTGAAAGTCAGATCTGTAAGAGATTGGAAGGAAAGAATGCTAAGAGAAATACAATTGCAAACAACAACAGAATGCCACCTTCAGAAACTCCAAAGCTTTTAGAATCATTTACATGGTAGGGAACTTTTCATTTTTTAAAGTTTTGTTTATTTTTAATTATGTGTGTGTATGTTTGTGTTTCTCTATGTGTGTACATGTAGATGCCTGTAGAATCCAGAAGAGGGAGTTAAATCTCCCAGAGGCTCGAGTTACAGGTGGTTTTGAGCTGCCCAGTGTGGGTGCTGGGAATCAAACCTGTCCTCTGGATGGGGAGTCTGAGCTCTTGACTACTGAGCCATCTCTTCAGTTCTTGTCTTTTTCAAATGTGTTTTCCTTCTCTCTGTCATTACTTTGCTCACATTTCCTCCACAGTTCTAATTTTATTGTTGTGTATGTGTGAAGTTCAAGGTTCAGTCCTGATTTTTTTCTACCAGTGTCTAAATGTTCCCTGGGCAACTGTGTAAACTTCTGGCAAGAAAGAGAACTGCAGAGATTACTAGGCAGAATACTAACAAGGTTGTGTACTTTTGGGGACTTGGATAGGATGCCTGAGAGAAAAAAGGCTGGAGAGCCATAACTGCTTTACCAGTTTATTTTATGTTTATTAAAAGCCTTCTCTGAGGTTGGCTTAATAGGTGGATTTCAGAGCAGACTCACCGAAAGGGCTATTTGGGTGTTTTCATGGTGTCAATAGCAGTTTTGAAGGTGACAGCCATCACTTAGATCAAGGTCTTTGAACTCCAGGCAAAATAGTGAGGATCTGGGCAAGCTTGGGGCTGCTGAGGTCCTGGGAGTGTCTAGGAGTTCAAACTTGGGATCTTGGTTCTTTCAGTGTTTCCATTCTGACTCTGAGCCTTAGTTTCCTTGCATGGGCATGGAGAACAACAACCTGGAGGTTGAGTGAGGATCAGAGAGGGTGATGAAACTCAAAGCTCATAGACTAATCTGTATTATTGTTCTTTCTGCTGTACTGAAATTGTGCATAGTGAGTTCTCTATGAGGTTGGGGGCATGGAGGGAAAGGAAGGCTGTCCATTAGAAGTCCTTTCACACAGAGATGATGAGATGCAGTGACTCTGAGCAAAGGCAGAGGTTCATTCATGTTCAAGGGGACATCATGATTGACTGAAAATATTTCGGTCTATAAACCAAGGGAAAAGGCTGGATTAGAGAACAGAGGATTTATCCTGGATTTGCCAAACCTTCATCAAGTCTAAAATACGGTGTAAGGAAATCGATTCCCCAAAAGATGAGAGGTGCTGAACAAAGAAGGAAGGAAGGAGAGCGAAAGGCACAGCAGAAAGAACTGTGGGTGTTTGGGAAAAAAGAAAGAAGCTCGTGCTGCAGAAACCAAACCTTTTCCAAAGAGCTACATCCAGGAGAGCCACCCTAGTGATGGCAGTGTGGCGGATTGGTGGCGTGGGTGCCTCTGGAGGGGCCTTTTTGCTTCACAATTCCACATAAATACACAGCTCTGTATTTTTCAGCGGAAGCTGAAATTGATATCTTCTCTGCAGAAGTAGACTGAGTAGAATACTTTCAGAGACAAAGTTCCCCTTTCCTGATCAGTATTATCCCCGAAATTGATTTTTATTGAGAGAAGCTTTCTATTCATAAACTCATTTCCTGACACACAGCATATGCCTGATCATTGGAACAATTTTCATTTTTACCAGGCCACAAGCAGTTCAGGTTGCTATGGTATCTGTCAGTATTGTCTTCACTGTAGAAGCTCTTCTAGAGCTTTCTTTTCTATAAAACCTGCGCAGGACTTCAGTCCTACCGCTGTTTCGTGCCCCCTCCAAATGTGTGGCAGTTGTAGCATTTACAAAGCTCTCCTGAGCAATGCACCTCCTCCCTTCTTTTCAAGGATTAACAATGCCAGGGTAGCTGTGACACTGCAGTTCTTTAAGACTCTTTATCAGGAGTTCTGTACAGATGACGACTTTGAATGTGCATTCTTTTCTGCCTGGCTGAAAAAGTCAGCTTTTGCAAACACATTTGAGGGGAAATTAATCTGTAGCTAAGTGGGAGTGAGGGAGGCATGTGACATGTTATATAAGCTCCTAAACCCTCGTCTTTCTTCATAGATACAATTGAGAAAATCCCCTCTGTGACTAAAAGTCAATTTCTTCTGGAAGTGGTATTAGTTTTCATGAGAAACGTGATGGTATATTTCCTATTAATTATTAAGTGACAGGTTCTCCCTCATCTGGCTGCCTCCAGGAAGTGTGGGGTCAGCTTCATACTCCAAATTGGTTTGGAACTGGGTGTTGATGATGCCATATATGCACTAAGACAGTATGAAAAGGCATGGTTCCATTGTGAGGCTCTCTAGGCATAGTAGGGCAGGCATCAGACTAGAATTCACTGTGAAGAGCTCTCTTAACCAAGTAATGTGCACAGTTCCTATTTACAGGGTCACTGGGGTTAGGGATTTAGCATCTCTAGGGTGATGCAGTTCAACACATAACATATTTGAAAGACCTAGTATAATAAAAAATAATGCAAAATATTTCACTATGTGCTGCTGGTTACACATTGAAATCAGAACTTTTTAGCTATTACCAGGTTACATAAACATATATTAAGATTAGTTACACTTGTTTCTATTGACTGTTTAAAATGTGGCTATCAGGAAAAAATTGAAATTATCTGTGTAGTTTACAATTGTGTCACAAATTGTACCTCTGTTAGATAAGACTTCTCTAAAACAAGTGTTGGCAATGTAAGGCCTGCACACCAAATCCGGCCCACTGCCACTGTTGTAAATGAAGTTTTACTGGAACACAGCCATGTTCATTAGTGTGGAGATTGCCTATGGCTGCTTCCATGCTGCAATGGAACACTGATTGCTTCTAACAGCCATCATATGGCCTGCAAAGTCTAGAATCTTCCAATCTGGCCATGTACAGAGAAAGTTTGCTGTGCTAAAGCATTGTTTTTAATCCTGTCATTGCTTTCCTCTGGAACCCAGAGTCTCCCATAATGGGCACTCACCAGCCATTCCACCCCTGTCCCCTTGTGTCTCGTTCTTCCTGGTGACCTGGTGACCGATAGAATAAGCTCTTTGTGGCTAAGGGCTTCCCCCTTGGCTCCTCTTGAAGAGCTGTTGTTGCATAGCCCTGCATGGTACTCCAAGGCCAGAAAAGAGAGTCATGAACTTCATTGAAATGGCACAGCCATCTGATTATGTTTATGGGGGGGGGTGTTGGGAGAGGGGTCAGTGTAAACAGAACTAAGTTTTAAGGAGCTTTCATTACCTCTCATCAGATGTGCCAGGGAAAACTCATATGCAGACAGTACCAAGATCCACCTGTAAGTACTGCAGGTTTGCCTGGATTTTGAACTACCATTATTGTTTTGGATAACTGCAGCCATCATTTATTGAGAGCTTATTGGAAGCACCAGGCCTTTTTTCTGAAGGCATTATCCATGGTACTATTTTGTGTGATCTTCCCAAGTTGGGAGGTTAGTACAGTCAGTTCTGCTGTACAGTCTTGTTTTGAAAATTGAGAATTCACTCTAATGCGATTGATGTATTAGGGAACAATTTGAGCACAACACGAACATCAGGTTTGCTTATGTGCCATTTCTTCTACTAGAAACATTAGACATGAACTCAATAAAGTGTGCCTGGCTAAAGTGAATTATATAGAAACACAGGAAGTACATGTAGACACATGTGCGCAAGCACACGTGCTCATGATCCACTCCCTCAGTTCACCAAAATGTGCCCAGCCCCCCCTGCGCCTCCAGCCTTGCTGGGGTTGCTGCTCCTGCCACTTCACAAGGGCTTTTTACCACCCCCTCCCACTTCCACAAGCAAACTCCAGGTCCTTTACACATGGGACGTTTAACACGAAACTGTGCTGCTGTGTTTATCAGGCCTTTGTTTTTCGCAGGTAGTAAGAACGTGGGCTTAAGAGACAAAGTTAATTACTCTGAAATGACAGAGCCAGGACTTACTTATTTATTTACTTTAAAACTTGGTGTTGGAATCTAGATCTCTCCAACTCCCTGATTTAAGATTTTAACTGTCTCACTGTATTGATTTACAGCCTACAAAATAAACTGTGTTTTGGGCTATTTAAACTTCAAAATAAAAAATTGGAGGGAGCTAGGGAAGAGGGGTAAAAGCCTGTAGTTTACTTGTGAGACTTTCGATTCCATGGGCTTTACAAATATACCTTGGGGTTTTGTTTTTCTCTGCACTTGTCTGATTTCAGTAGTGAGGGTGAGGGTGAGGGGGAGACCGGGAACGGCGGGCGGGCGAGTGAACAGGAACCTCTTATGGAGGCTTGGAGAGGAAATCAATTCTCTCTTTGCCTGGAGATGCAAACATAATGGAAGGAGCTGAGCGTCATAGGAGACCACAGAGTGAGTCAGCAAATCAATGCTGGTTTGTTTTTTTGAAAGCTAATGTGATGCTGTGATGTGTAATAATAACAGGAATACAACCTGCAGGAATCATAAAATAACTTCTTAGCATTGATCAGAGCCTTATTAGAGTGGTGTGATCAGCTTGGGGTCTGTAATTGAAGAGGGATATGAAAAAGTCACAGAGGAAAGAGAAAGCTGTAGTGGCTTGTTCCCAAATCCTGTGTGCTATGAGGATTCTGCACACAAGACTCCCCCCACCAACTGTCACATTTGAGTGTTGCAATGATGTCATACTGAGCCTATAGGCTTTGAGGGAGTGAGAAATGGGGATGGAGCATGGGAAGAGGGGGCTTGCCCGGAAGCAGAGAGCCTGAGTGGCAAAAAGAGAGAAGGGCTGAGACCAAAATAGAGCAGGAAGCCAGAGCCTGGGCAGAGTGGCTGCAAAGGACAGGGACTTCACTCTAACCTACGCCCGCCCGGAAGTGCTGTTTATACAGCAGTTTGGAGGAGGAGTGGGGTTGTCAAGGGAAAATCAGAGTGGGTGGTCCCAACAGGCAAATGACTAAGGATTGGACTTGACCATTGATCTCCCAAATCTTTGGTCTGCTAAAAGCAAAATGATTCATTAAGAATCTGAAAATGAAAGCAATGTGTAATTATTATAAGGGATTTGGAAAATGAAGAAAAGCAAAAGACTAGAACGTTAATTTCCTCCTGTTCTACCACCTAGAGATAAGGCACTGGTTAACATTCTGGTGTTTTTCCTTTCAGCCTTTCGATACTAATGTATGCATAAATGTGCAAAATAGGTATTGTTAAAAAGCTCTGACTCCAGAATAGTCTGTATGGGTTTGAATCCTTGCTCTGCCATTTGGTAACTATGATGTGTCTTTGAGCAAAGTCACCTATCCTTTCAGCTTTTCAGTCTTCTAACCTGTAAAAGTTGGGACTATGCCAGTAACTGGCTGACTCACAAGGATTGTGGGAAAGATTAAGTAAGGTATGTAGACCATGGGAAGTCTTAACATCAAACTTGATATGTCGTGAGCACCTAATGGCTTTAGTCATTAAATGACTATATTCTATAGAGCAGATTGTACACATATATTGAGCCAGATGCTACTATGTACCACGCACCTTTCTGGGCACTTTCATACTGTAATAAATAACTCCAAATTAGTGCATATTACATATATATTTTTTGTGCTTTTCTTTGTCGATATAAATTGTATTATGAGCATTTCTCTATGTTGCTAAATATTCTTTGAAAGTACAATGTTCACTATTTAGTATCCCATTATATTACTTACCAAGTACCTGATTATTTTCTTTTGTAGATGAGTATCCTTTTCTGAGTTATACACAGTCCCTACTTAGCACCTATGAAAGAGCATCCTCCTCTCATTAAGTAGCACTTTTATTCTCTAATTGCTCAGACACAATTCTTTTTTTTTTTATTTTATATTCCCTTGCCCTTTTGGTATGATTTCTGGAAGGGTTCTGAATCAAAGGCTTATAATATGATAGGCCAGAATGCTTTTCAGAAAAATTTTATCAAGGTCCATCTATCCCCTCCTTCTCTTAACTGCTTTTTTTTTTTTTTTTTTGGTTTTTCGAGACAGGGTTTCTCTGTGTAGCTTTGCGCCTTTTCCTGGAACTCACTTGGTAGTCCAGGCTGGCCTCGAACTCACAGAGATCCGCCTGCCTCTGCCTCCCGAGTGCTGGGATTAAAGGCGTGCGCCACCACCGCCCGGCTTCTTAACTGCTTTTAAGACATTAGAAAGCCTTATTTTAAGTTTTTTTTTTTTTGGTATGAGTATAATCTGTGGGGAAAGGAAACAGCCTGGAACATTGAGAGTATAAACCATTTTCTAGTGTGGCAAGTCAAGGACTGCTCATCATAGTGTGGTATTGGTAATGCATAGGGCAGAAGGAAGGTGAAATTGTATGATGATCTTTTCTTTCCATTTCCCTTTTCTTTCTTGGTTCATTTCCTCCTTTCTTATTGGCCTAATGCATTCACATGAAGGAATGACCTATGATGTATCACTAACACCAAATTGTGAATGAGATAAAACCATGAGAAATGTTGCCATTTAAAATAGACTCAGAAATCCAGACACAGGTGTTTCTAAAGTTGATATTTGGACACCATGATGGAAAAGAGTCATTCTCTCATGTATCACATAATAATATAAAGGCAGTTGTCTTCTCTTTGACAAGAATGATTGAGGCATTATCTGTGCTTCTAGGAGCTTGCAATTTACATATAAGACTGTTTTCATATATATATATATATGTACATGTGAATGTACAGATTATATATTTTCATATATGTATATATACATGAATATATATATGTAAACAGAAACAATGTTTAAGACATACTTAATATTTAAGTCAAGTGGCTACCCTGACACTACCAGATGGTGAGGAAGCCAACACAAAAAGCAGAAACAACATATAATCAGGCTCTCTGGTAGACAGTTCCAGCTAAACTCAGCTTTTAAGTCATTCGGCATCAATTATCAGATATGAAGGAAGAAGCCTTCAGATAATGCCAGTTCTCTGCTTGCACAAGTCTCAAATCAGCTATCCAGATACCGAAGGAACAGAGAAGATCTTTCCTTGCTATACTTCTCCCAAATCCTGACTGCTAGAATCTATGGACACCACAGAATGTTGGGTTTTTTATACTGTTGAATATTTGGTGATGTTTTGTTTGCAGCAGTGGGTAATTGGAAAAGTCAATCTGGCTTCTGGATGGAGAATGGATTGAGGGTATAAGAGTTGAACTAGAGAGCTGTTACTATAGGAAGAGTGGTCTGAGTTAAGGCTGTGGAAGAGAAGGCAGAGAAAAGCATACATATTTGAGAGATAGGTAGGAAGTTAAGCCCAAAGGATTTTGTGATCTGTTAGGGATGAGGAGTAAGGGAGAGCAAGAAGTTCAAGATGATGTCTAGGTTTTAGTTTGAATTAATGCTTTACACAGTAGTGCCTTTAAAAAAAAACAAGGAAGACTGAAGGAGGGACAAGAAGGAATAGAGTGGAGGAGGTGTCAGTTTTAAGTTCTCTTTTGCACTGCAAAGGAGCCCTTGCAGTAATCATGAGAAAGTTGATGGTGGCTTGAAGTTGGCCACATAGTAAAGGGAGAGAGGAGAGAAGAGAAGATGGTTCAGATTCAATACCAATTAAAGAGGTGGATCATGAGGTCTTACAAATGAATTAGATTCTTAGGACACAGAAAATTATAAAAGAAAAAAATATTGAAAGCTAGATGTGACAGTTAATCTCGACTGACAACTTGGTTAGACTGAGAGATGCCTAGCAGATGAGTAAAAATGAAGAGGTGCAAGACTTATCTTGAAATCTTGAATGTGGGTGGCACTGTCCCATAGGATGTGAACCTAGATGGCATAAAATGGAGAAAAAGAGAAAGCCAGCTAGTACAGGCCACCATGATAAGAGCCATTGCTCCACTGCAGCAGCCCTGCCGCGATATACTCAACTCCCTGAAACCATGAACCTAGTAAGTCTTCTTCACCATATGAGAGCAAACAGCAGATGAGGTGGAGGTACCATCATGAGGGATGCAGTGAGTGGAGGCTAAACAGTCCTTTGTAGAGAGCAAGAGCAAGTTGCATTCACTGGCTACAACAGACCTCTGGGTTCCCTTAGTAGCAGTTGCCACTGAAGTGACTTCTCTCTGGCAAGGTATCTTTATTTACCTGGCCAAAAGAGCTACCTATTCCAACTTAAAGAGAACTTAAGGTTCTGTTGAAGCACAAGAGATTGCCTCCACATTTTTCTTCCTCTTTTTGCTTTACTCTTAAAATGCAGGAAGGACCATTAGGATTGTGGCTGTATTTGTGAGGTGGGAAATTTCTTGTGAACCCAGGTCCCTCCTGTTCTCAGCTCAGCTCCAGCCCTCTCTTCCTATCAGTTTACAGCTCTCTTCCATTTGCAACAAAGCAGTTGTTAGACTCCAAATTTACAAATTTGCCTAAGGACTTTTTATTATGATCAGTCCAAACACAACGGGGAGAAAGCTCTTAACATTGCATAATTATTTTCAGTAATTGGAAGGGCCGAGGAGTATGAAAATCACTTGCAGTGTTTTTCATAGCACAACTGCTTTATTTGCAACCCCTCTCTAGTGCAAAAGTTCATAGTGTCACCTGTGCACTGATATGAAGACAACAAACAGCTTTCTGACCAATAGGTGCATAGGCAGGTCCCAAAGGGATGCAATTCAGGGGAAATAGAAAGAAAATGCAATTGTTTGTATATCTGCTGCCACTATTGCTCTAATGAATGAACCATGAGATGCTTTTTGCACTGTGATTTTTTTTTCTGCTTGTTCCTGAGGCTGTGGAATTAGGTGATGTCAAGTGATGTTGTAGGGGTTATGCAGGCATAATTCTGGAAGTTAGGCTGCTAGATTTCAGGCCAGAGTCAGCAGAAACTAAGCATCTGAGGAGAAAAATGTCCTGGGTAAATGCCAGTAGTTTTGATGGATGCAAAGGAACATGCCTATTCCTTGCAACAAAGGGAAGCCTGTGTTTTCACTGAAAAGATCAAAGAACTTGCTGTGGTAGTGCGGCTGCGTGTCAGTGAGCCAGTGAATATGGTGGCTCTGATGTGATCATTCCTGTAGCTCCGTTGTCTCTCATCACCCACACTGACTACAACTCCCTGTCTTCTTTAGTAACGGAACAAATGTTAACATGTCAGTATCTTGAGCGAGTAGGGGGTTCCAGGCCTGGTCCTAGACAAGGTAAAATGTGTAACATTGTCAGCATTTAGAGAAAGAGAAGGTGGCAGCAATTTCACCTAGCTTGTTTCAGAGCTGTTGGGAAGAAACACATGGAACAATATACAGCAAAGAACTTCATGAGACTATAATACAAATATAAGTTAGTATAGTCATGAAGTGTTGGTCTTCTACACAGATGTTTAAGAATATCCAATGACAAGTTATTATTTGGTTATTTGTACTGGAAGTAGGCATAAACACTTGTATGGAGAACGGCTAGGATGAAACTGTTTAGCCGTGATTTGAGAGCTAATAGCCAACTAGTACACATTTGTGAGCCCCAGAAGAGGCGAAAGCGGCTGCATCCTCAGGTGGACTTGAATGGCCGACAGACAAGTGGCTGCCAGGTGGTCATTCTCCATCATCTTCCACTCTCTCTGCCTTGTGCTTGTTGGTAAAGATGTACTTTCCTCCTGGGAAGTAGAAGCTACATTTAGAAATCTACATGTCAAATTGTAGGCATTTGATGCTTGGAGAGAGGAAGATGTGATCTGAATCAAAAGACTTGGTTATATCTCTTTTACTCAACCTAGTTGGGGTTGGGGTTGTAGTTAATGACTACTTTATCTAAGAGGTACCACATGTAGGACACATGCTTAAAGGCATGAGAATACAGAAAACTATATTTACTCCTACATAACAAAATCACAGTGCAAAAAGCATCTCATGGTTCATTCATTAGAGCAATAGTGGCAGCAGATATACAAACATATAAATATATATAATCAGATGTATCTTTGTTAGTTTGAGTAGTACTTTGAAATCTCACAGATTCTCTTAGCAATCATATGAACTTAGATGATCTTTATGTTGTATGCAAAGCAACCCCAAATTTACAAAATACTTTAGAATATGTCCATTGTAGCATAACACCTTCTCAATTTGATTTTGAAAATCTTAGCAGCTGAATACTGACTTTCTGTGTTCAACTGGCAAGAAATATTTCAGAGAGAGAAAGTAGCTTGCCTTTGGTTGGTACAACTAGAAAGAGAAGGAACTGGACTTGGATCCAGATGATGTGGCAGTGATCAGAGTCCCAGGGAGTTAGTGTGGCATACAGACCAACATCAGCTGTCCTTCAACAGGTGATAGAAAAGCAGTTTCATGCAGGTGGAGCTCCGGGAGTCCAGTTGGTGAGAGAGGAGGGATTGTATGAGGGACAGATATTGAGACCATGGTTGGAGGAAGCACAGGGACAAATAGCCAAACTAGTGGAAGTGCATGAACTGTGAACCAATGGAGGAGGAACCCCCATGGAACTGGATCAGGCCCTCTGGATAAGTGAGACAGTAGATTAGCTTGAACTGTTTAGGAGGTCCCCAGGCAGTGGAGCCAGGACCTGTCCTTGGTGCATGGGTTGACTTTTTGGAGCCTTGGGCCTATGCTGAGGCACTTTGCTCAGCGTTGGTGTAGGGAGGAGGGGACTGGACCTGCCTTGGCTGAGTCTGCCAGGCTGGGCTGACTCCCCAGGGGAGACCTTGCCTTGGAGGAGGTGGGAATGGGGGGTGGATTGGGGGGGGAGAGCTGGGGGTGGGAGGAAGGAAGACGGGGTAATCGGTGGCTGATATGTGAAATTAAGTTAATTATAAAATAAAAATACTATAAAAAAGAAAAGCAGTTTCAGTGTTTTAAAGAACACACTATTTTCTTGAAGAACAGGAGAAATAATTGTTTCAGTTTTTTTTGACATTTGGGCTAATATTTGGGGTTGAATGAGCATTGATATTGCTATTCCAATAGCTTAAACTAAGTTATTCATTTTTTATAGTGTAACTACCATGTGGTGATAAGCTCAATAACCCCATTTCTGCTTACTTTCTCCATGTCTGCCTCCATGCACAATCCTATCATCTGCAAGAGTGGACTGAGACATGATAGCATTAAAGAAAAACTGAGTACAGTTGTACTGGTTTATGAAGCTTTGGGGACTGTCCACAAATTTAGGAGAAGGAAAGATGCTAAATGGAGGGCTTCCTTTGATCAGTAAGTTTTATCATCAATATGTAGCTAAATGTCTTCTGTGGAAGTAAAGAGAGAAATGATTGTGAACCAATAATGAACAGTAGTTTTAGTAATGGCATGTGGCTTAGCCATGGTAAGAGTGGGACTCTGGTTTGTATTGACTTTTCTGAACTCGTACATATACTTGCTAGTGGTTCTAAATAACTTCCAGGATAGAAACAGATTTCTGATTTGCCTTATAATCATTAAAATTTCAACTTATGATGTGCCCTCAGAAGCCTTCCCAGGGATTTTCTTGTCACCATTACTCACATAACCCAATATTTAGACTGATCTCCTGAAGAAATGGCATACAGGGAATTTGCAGCAATATCAACATAGGATATTGAACTGGCAGAGCAATTGTTCTCAGTGGTGAATAGTTCTCTGATGTCCTAAAAGGGGAAGGGATTATCTAGCCAAGTCTGAGAGTGCTACAGGAGGCTTTATAAGCACCTTTTAGAACTTGACTGAGAAACTGCTGGAAGATTTGAGATGTCATTAGAAACTGTCTCACAACTCAGATTTTGAAACAAATACATGACATTTTGAAGAGATATGCAGGAAAAATGTTCCTGGTCTCAAATGAAATTACTTTTTTTTTTTTTTTATCAAACCTGATGTTTCTACCAACTTCAGCAGCCCCAAATCAGCCTTTCAGAGAGATTATGTTCATGGTCCCTGATTCAACAGTGACTGGCAACATGCCATCATAAAAAAAATGACAAATTGAGAATGTTTTCTCTGGAGCTGATGGTCTCCAGAGAGCCAGGGAAGTCATGAATTCCTCATTATCAAGTTGATTTACTTTACAGCCCACCAAGAAACTCACTCACCAAGAGCCAGAGGAAAACAATGAGGCAGATGAAGAAAGATCCATTGGGTGTTGTAACCTATGGCAAGGAAAGCAAAGGGCATGTAGGGTCATAATGCCCTCTTAGCATCGCTCAACCATTTCTTGATACAGATGGATCCTATTCATTGGGCAAGTGTGCAGCAAGTACAGGTACCTTTTATGGACACTGCTTTGTAGCGGCACTTATTACAACACTTCACCAGTTCACAAAATCATCTGGGCATTGTCTTGGGCTCAGGTTGCAGGCCAGACAAATTTTCCCCCTTGAGGAATGTTAGTAGTGAGTTAGAGGAGGAGAATGACTAAATAACTGTGGGGAGCCTTGCACACTCATAAGAGAGAAAAATGGTGTTTTTCTGTGCTTTAATTCTTCCTTGTGGAAGAAGTCAACCACTTTGGGTCATGCTGGGATGCAAATTTTATTTATAAATGAGAATATTATAGACATATTTAGTGTAGGGTATTCTTTTCATATCAGATCCTTCATTGTGTATCTCAGATGGGTTTTCCTCAAGTGTTTTACTTCACAGAGTTGTTGTTCCTGGGCTGCTTCTGAGACCAGCTCTCTGAGGTTTGTGAATGTTACTTGAGATAACTATCAAAAGAGAGGAAGAAACGGGGAAGGATGAGAGTGATAGATGAATAGAGAAAAGTGGTGGAAAGGTTCAAAAGCCCCCAGAGGATCCAAAAAATTGCCCAAAATAGTGCTCCCTGTATGAGTTCTGGGTGAGATTTCCAATGGAATCTAAGGGCGAATGATAGACTTCACTAAAGCTTCTGATAAAAGGTTTAATTCACTGTTTGCATTATTTGAAAACAAGATCATGAAAGCCTTATGCTTCATTGCTTGTTGAAAACAGTGCTCCCAGGCATTTCAAAGAAAATATATAATCCACAGGTGGAAAATGACATTCAATTAGACCACCAGTCACACTCAGAATGGCTATTGGGTCTCTTTCACATTTGCTCTTAGGTGAGCCATGGTTTGGTGATCCCTTGTTCAAACCATTTGAAGTCCTTCCTACCCTTGCCTTCCCCCAACCCCCAAGTCCAACATTCAAAGTGTTCCACTTTGTTTGGCCCAGGGCTCATATGTTGCTACAATATCCTCAGCTTCCAAATAACAATTCCCCTCCAAGGCCTTTGTGACACTCAAAAGCAAAATGTTTGTTACTTAATGGGAGTGTTAAATTTCTGTAATGTGCTATTTGCATGAAGGTAATTGATCCATGGAACATATTTCTTCCTTGGCAATGTGGTTCAGTACAGCCAGCTTATGTTGAGATGATTACTTCCTGGGCAATAAATATGCTAGAATATTTTATCAGGAGAAGCAGGAAAGACAGCTTGAAATATGCACTTAAAGGTGGTAGCAAGGTTGACCAACCAGTTGGTTTGCCAGGGCCCATTTATCTGCAAGAGGCCACATGGCAAAAGGGACTTGCTCTCTCTTCTCATAGACATACAACACAGAGAATAGGAATAGAATTTTATGCTAGCAATTAACTTACTGCTGGAGAAAATAGTTCCAAGGAGTATTGTGGTGAAAAGTAGTTATTTCCTGTTTCACTATGAGCAGCTCCTTGGAGGCCAGTTGGATTCTGGCCACTCCAAATGAAAGGGAAATAGCAACTGGTTGCCATTGATTTCCCTTCTAGGGTCTAGGGAAATCTGATGAGGAATGCAAATATTTTGTGGATGGTCATTTCATTCAGAGGGATTTTTCAGGGTAAAGTTTGCTTATTTTCTAGCCCAGAGAGGAAGTTTCTGATGCCTTGCTGCCTGTTCATCATGAAATTTTGAAACGACAAGCCAGATGCTAGGTGTTGGGGTGAAGGGGGAAACTCAATTGTTAAATTACATTCAGAGCCTGTCGCATGTTCCCTTGAATCTTCTCAGTGGTGACAAATCTCTGTCCTCTGAGAACAAGCAGCTAGAAATCATTAGAGCCCACACTGGTAAATAAGGTGGATGATCATGCTTGGCAATGAATGTTTTGGATTTAGAAATGAGCTGTGTCTCTCTGCTAAGGACACAAATTTGCCTGAGCACATTAGAGGTGAGCGTCGGAGGCAGTCATGACGAAAGGAAAAGTAGAGATTTTGGAGCAATTTTTATGTCCTTGGAATCAGTGTTATGTCTTCCCGTGGGTGCAACTGATAGCGGCATCATTCACAAAAGTTCTGGTCATTGGTTGAAGAATAGGATCTGCATTTTAATTTTTAGCTATGCACTCCATGAAATGACCTATAACATCCTGAGCTTCTTATGGTATTTGCTTGATTCTGAAAATACAGTTTGTAGGGGTGGCATGGGGAACATGTAAAGTAGGGTAACAACAGTAACCTGCTTAGCAGTATTGTTTTATGAGCATTGAAGTAGTGCAACTAACACATAGGGAGGTGTTCCGCATCTGACACTAACATTTTTGTTTGACAAACAATGGCTTCTAGGTGCAGCACTGTTCAGCCATTCATTTTACCTCTCTCCTTTGATTTTTTAACTAAAAAAAAAAACAAAAAACCCCCACAAAACTGGTTTACAAAGTACTATGCTTTTTACTAGATCCTTCATTTTGGTTAACCTTCCTTCTCTGCCTCCTTGTCTTCCCTTGTCCCACATTACCCCCAATTTGCTTAAACCTCCCCACCCCTAGTATTCTGCCTCTCTACTTTCATATCACCCATGTTGTACTAAGATACCTTCCTGGTAGACACTTTCCCCACATAGCTCTGTCTAGTTTCTTAGATTTTATAGGTGCTTTGAGTTAAACACACACACACACACACACACACACACACACACACACACACACACACACCCTTTACATTCAAATATATTATCCACACACGAGAAAGAACATGTGACATTTATCTCTCTAGGCCTAGGGTCATGGAGGCACTAGACACTTCCAAAACAATATAGGCTATTTCCATTCCTCTTGGCTGCCTACAAGAATTAGGTGATCAGGCACTGCTGCTAAAGACATCACACATCCTGGTAGCCAGATATAGAGAAATCAAGCTGAAACTGAGCTGGAACCCTTCTTCCTGCTGGCTAGCTTTCATAATGTTGGAAGGTTCTATGCAGGTTGCTAGAGGAAATAAGGCATCAGTGATTTTACCCAGCTGTGAACTTTATAAACTACACTGCCAACCTACAAAGCAAGATATGCCCTCTAGTGCAATAGTAGCATGACTGGGGTGGAGATAACCAATCCACAAGGGAAATCCATGCTAGTACTGTAAACTCAGTTAACAATCCATGGCTGGGGAGGCCATAGATCCTAGTGGGGAGCTCATTATTGTCATTTAGCTAAATTGATACGACACCAAACTACATTATACATATTCATGTGTATACACATTGACAAATGTTGATCTTATCCTTCATCAAAGAATCTCTTTGGAGTGAATGGTGATGAATACAGAGAATTCTGGCTGTTTAAGGTGCTAAGAGTAAGTGACAGTTAAGTGATGAGCCCTAAGCAGAACATTTATAGCATAGCATAAGGCTTAGAGAACACTGCAGAAGAGAGAGCAGAAAAAATGTGAGAGCCAGCTGGAAAGATAGGAAGAAAGGCCATGAAAGGTTGCCTTTGGGGCAGGACATGGCCATTGAAAACATGATCTCACAACAACTGAGATTGTCTGCAATGGTCCTTCATAGAGATTGGGTTTGCCCGCAGTAAATCATGGATTTGGGAGGGCTTGTAGAGACCTACCCATTCCTGATGAATTATTGGCTACTGAAGGATTCTTGGGCAGGGACAGTCTTCAGTTGTATGCCTAATGGTGAGCCCTTCAGGATCCAGTGAATAGTTCCAATCCTGTGGACATAAGACAATCCTAGTTAAAATCAGTGAATCATAAAACAAAATAATATGAATGTGGGAAAGGAACCTGTAGGGAGGAGTGGGCTATGAAAGGGAAATAAGTGAAGATGGGAGTGAAAATATTCACAATGAACTACATGTAAATTAAAAAAAAATCAAGAAACACAAAAAATAGTTCCATGCCTAATACGTACCAGAGACTTTATAAAATGAAGCTATCATCACCATCATCATCATCATCATCATCACCATCATCATCATCATCACTGCAATTACCCAGTGGCTGAGCAAGAAAGAAGGGTATATTTTTAAACATTTCCTGAAAAGGTGAGATTACTAAAACTTGTCAGTTGGAAGTGTGTATGTGTGTGTGTGTGGGGGGGGTATGGAGCAGAAAAAAGAAAGGCCACTGGCATACAATGAGACTAGGGTATTGTGAGGACAGAATAGAGGTGATTTGAGCTCTCTCAGTTTTATCTGTTTTTTGGTCTTTCAATTTTTAGCAGATTATGATTGATTTTGTTAGGGAAGTTAGTAATGAGAGATTGATTTAGAGTTAATTAATGCAAATGATCAGGGGTCACAAAGCCATATTGGTGCTCTCCTCAATTAGGCAGGAAATATATAAAACAATTAACAACTAATTGTCCTGTGTGTATGAACACTGTGATAAATTAAAACATCACAGATGGGCCAGAAAACAGCACACAAAAACAAACAAGCTAACAAAATCCTAGCTTCAATAAAGTGAAAATTTGTCAGAGCTGAGTTTTCTAGTCTCTGCAAGGTACTCCATACCCATCCACTCTGTGCTGTTAGGTCACTTCTGCCTTTGAGTCTCTCCTTTTTGCTGATGAGTTTTACGGTAATGAGGATATTTAAAGGTAGGCTCTAGGGTTTTAAATATGTATTATGAATACGTTTCATATTCGTACAGTGACTCAGTTGATCCATGAGCTTAGCCAAAAGCTCACGTGGAATGACTTTGAGAGCGCTTCCGGTAATCAGGAGATACGGTTGAGATGAGCAGCTGCAAATTACTGTGTGCCATTACTTAGAGGGAGTGGAAAATTTCTAAATATCAATTGCAAGGCAATTGGTGGGGGAAATGCTTGTTTCATGCTTTTCTGCTTCCTTAGTCTCCTACCCTGAAGCAAAGCTCACTAGCAGGATCATAAGTAAGAAAATGCAGAAATCATGCTAATGAAATAGAGGCATGCATGTTGAGTAATGCCTGCATTTGAAATGAACTTCAACCTGGGAGATGACTGCACCTGCGGCATATAGGCTATCCAGTAAGTGCACAAGTTCCCATGGAATCTGCATCTTCTAACCTTTAGTTATGGCTCCCAAAATTAAACTTTCCATAATAATGATTTTAAATGTACAGTTCAGTAGTGTCAAATATATTGACACAGTGGTGCAAGAGCTCTTCATAACTCTTTGCATCTTGCAAAACCAAATCTTCAGATCTATTAAGCATTAATTCTTGTCCCCCTTAGCCCAACTCCTGATAACCATCATTCTACATTCTGTCTCTGTAAATTTGATGGTTTTAAGTACAGCACTTAGAATAATGGAAGTACTTTGTCTTTTGTGACTAGTTTACTTCACTAAACACAATGCCACTAAGATTCAACCACATTGTAACATTATTTCTTAAAGAAAGAATAATTTCCCATGGCTGAATAATATTTCATTATATGGATTACCACATTTTGTTTATTTATTCATCCATTAGTGGACGTCGGATGTGTATTCTGACTTTCAGGGGATTTTCTCTTCACTGCTCCTACCTTACATTTCTACAGTCTAACATGTCAAAATAAGAGAAGACACGGAGTGAAATTAGGTGAAGTGCATTGCAAGGATTGGCATAAAGGAAGAGAGAAAAACTCTGTGTTTAATTTACCTTGATCCCTATATAATGATGGGAACATAACAGCCGAAGTATAAGTCCAAAATGTTGTAGGCCCAGAGTTTTCTCCAAATTCACTTTTCCCAGACACCAAAGCCCTTCTTTCCCTTTAACACAGCTTCTAGCAAACAATGAACAGGCTTTCTACATATGTAGAGTCATAGTTGCTCAATATTTTGATACAAATAGAGAATGTGTGTTGTAAAATATAACACAGTGGCTATAAGAGGCTCACTAAGTAGTGGACAAATATTAGTTAGCATACAATTAATTATGCCATGCAATACATATTGATTGCATGCCTCCTATGTGCAAGGCCCTAAAGAACACTCAGTAATGTTGACAAATTGGAGGAAGGTATAAGACAATGAATCAACATCACTTGTCAGAAACAAATTTTGAGACAAACTTAACAAAGGTTGTTTACTCACAAACCTGTATCTACCACTATCGTTACAGCAAGGGTTGTGAAAGGGAAAGCCAGAGTATTATAGGTAAATAAGAAAAAGCACAGAGATTGCTTCTGATTGGCAAATATGCCACCAGGCTAGGAAGTTTGGAAGTAAAGAATTTTGTAATTGGTGTTCAGGTATATCTGGCAGTGTTTGGTGTTGGTGGCATGGTGACGAACAAGAAGGTTGGGGATGTTTACAAAGAGTAAAGATCATTAGATGTTAAGAGCACATAATGTAGCCAGCTGCTGGACGGTGTTCTTGTGGTCAAACTGTTAGTATACTCCTTAGGATGCAAAGTCACCATGGGAGGCTGCTCTCAAGTATTTCATATATGCATCGGTTTCCTTGCACAAGTTAAGTCATTCTGATTACCACAGCTCAAGTGTCAAAGAGGGGTACTATTTTCTTAAAAGAAAAAACTTCAGCATAGACATGTTACATAACTTGTCTGAAGACACAAATGATAAAGCAGAGTCAGTACTTGAATCCCCTGCTCTGAGCCCATCTGCAATATTCCCTGACAAAGGTCATTTACAGACAAAAAAAATGGGAAAAGAAGGATGCTGTCTTTTGTAGAAAGGATGGATAAAACACTTGAGGGGAGCATTTTGCTCTTTTCATTAAAATCATATTCATCATCCTATTACATAATATTTATTAAGTACCTTAACTCCATGTGCTGTATAGGCCTGTGGGGTACCAAGTAAAGAAATAATAGATTTGTTTTTCTTAGTAAAAAGGGGAACATTTTGTGATTTCTGTTTTTTTTTTAAGTTTGGTCATGCACTTTTTTCTTATTTTAGGATAATTTGATTTTATTTTTCTTCAATTGCTATTGCCTCTAAAGGGGAAAATGAAAACAATTGCAGAACAAAATGCTTCTTTGCATAAATAATCTGCACTGTCATTTCTGAGAAGTCCCAACAAGAGATTAAAGAAATCCTTTATGGGCCAATGAAGGAAGAGAGGGGGTGGTTCTCATCTCAGGCGTTTAAGCAAGGTTTAGTTAAGTGGTTTTGATTTTGAATTTGATGGGCGAGAAGGCAAATATTTCACATTAAGTACATTCTGTTAAATTCAGTTTAGTACTCACTATGACTTGAACATGTTTGTCCTCACAAATACTCATGTTGAGGCATAATTTCTCCTCATGAAACTTTTTTAAGAGGTAGATCTTTGAGGTTGTAATGGTTAATAGGGTACAACATTTGTGAATGGAGTAATGTTTTACCAAGAGATTGAATCAGTTTCTCAAGACTGTGGTGGGTCTCTTGGGACAAGTTAGGTCCCTTGAGACTGGATTGCTTACTGGGAGAGAGAATGCAAATCAGACAAGCTTGACATCTCCCTCTATGTCTCATAGACAACCTCTTTTTGTAGGTGCCTGTGTCCATTTTCTGTTTCTCCACTGCAATATGATGCAGTAGATGTGTTCTTCAGAAAGTCAACCAGATGCAGCTGCCCAAATAAACCTCTTTGTAAAAATTGCATTTCACAACTTCAGTTATTTTTATTATAGCGACAGAAAATGGAACAAGATATGGTCCTAAAGCCCAAGAGGGAGACAGTGGGATGTCCAAAAAAGCTCTTCACTTCCATATTCTTTGGACTAAGTGCTATGGGTCTAACAGGTTCTGAAAAGGAATTAAGTCAATTGTTCTTTTTTCCCTCACCTACAGGGCATTTCTAAAGTGTTTTCTGCAAACATCTTTTGGAAAGAAAAAATAGAGAAGTTAAAAAGATTCCACCTTGGAAACAATCACAGGCACAGTGATAACCACAATCACAAAACATGTGACTCACCGACTCTCCCTTAGCAACCCCCCAGCACTGCCAGCATTACTGTGCAGGAGACCTATGATAGATAAATGGATGGACATCTTCCTTTCTACCTGGTACAGGCACAGGGGGTGATGGAAATCCTCATCATCTGTTGCCTGTTATTAGATGTTCTCTATGCCTTGAGAAGGGCATTCAATTTATGTCTTAATCATTATCAGAACCAAATATGGTAGGTACTGGTAATAATATCTTCATTTATAGAAGAGGAGCCCAGGACTCTAAGACATTAAACAATATTCTCAAAACTTACAAGCTAGGATGGTATGGGCTATGGAAAGTAAACCCAGGTCTGTTGGCTCTGTTAGATTTTGTGATAGTTTGAATGAGAATGGCCTCCATATGCTCATATTTTTTAATCACCTGGGAGTGGCACTATTTGAGAAAGATTATGAGGTGTGGCCTTGTCAGAGTATGTGTGGCCAGTTACAGGAAGTGTCACTGGAGTCACTGGAGGTGGGTTTTGAGGTTTTCAAAAGCCCAAGTCAGGCTCAGTGTCTCCCTCTTCTTAGTCCCTGTGATCTGGATGTGACTCTCAGCTACTTCTCCAGCACGATGTCTGCCTGTGTGCTACCATGTTCCCCACCATGATGATAATGGACTAAACATCTGAAACTGTAAGCCAGCCCCCAATTAAATACTTTCCTTTATAAAAGTTGTCTTGGTCCTGATGTCTCCTCATAGTTAGAGAACAGTGTCTAAGATAGATGTAATATGATTATTTTTCCTCTGGCACAGATTCTAATCTTCATGTTGTATACTAACATCTGCTCAGTGAAGATAAGGGAAGGTTCGCTCTTGTAAGCATGATTAGAACAAGAAGTTCTGGAGACCTTTGGGGAGTTGCTTTGAAAAGGCTGAAACAAATTAAAAAATGATTACCAATCTCCAGCCTTTTAGTAGGAAGCAGGAATCTGAGCACAAGTGCATTTAGTAAAGATGCTTTGGTGGCTGCACAATAGTTGAGAGAAAGGAAACAGGATCTGGAAAAATCTTCACCGGTACAATATGGAAGCCATTTTTAACTGAATTTATTTACTCCCTTTATTAGACTAATAAGGAAACTGAGGCTGAGGCATTGCCAAAGACATTTGTGAGGTGATACCCTGGTAGATCACATGGAATGATCTCTCATTTTTTCCGCCCAAACTCTGAGCTCTGTCTGCTCAAACATACTGCCAAAATCTATTCTGGGGGTATTTCTTTGTTTCTTAAGCACTACTGATAGAGACAAGAATTGCTGGTGGCAGATTTGGGACTTGAGAGTGTGGATAAAGAGTTCTTTACTTCATTAAGATGGAGGGCCAAGAGAGATGTAGACTGTTTGAGCTAGGCTTTGAAGAACTGGAGCTCAAAGTAATTGCATTGATTACACTCACCATTTTGCTACACTGACATGGCATTACCATTTGCCTCGGTTGAAATGCTTATAGTATAGACTCTTGTCTTTCATAAAGCTAGCTCCTGAAATAGAGTCTGCAGTCCAAATGGAGGTGCATAAGTGGCCACCACAGGTAAGCTCCAAGTGACTGTGTGTATCTGTGATAGAAGCCAATGCTTATTTGACATTTTAATAATTGATATTATTGACATTTTTGTTCAATGTATATGATGAATCCATGCAAATAATCAAGTGTGCTTTTTATTGCCAATCCCATGAGAACTTTTTACAGAGTTACTTATGTTTCCCATATCAGATGTCATAAGGTTTCCAGAGAAAGTTCAATACTGCTGTCCCAAAAGAACCTGAAACGAGCAGCCCACTAAGGTCTTTCCTGGCCCTATTTGCTTTCTGTTACACATGCATTGCCCTTGTCTCTCCACTGAATCCTGGGAAAGAACCTCCAACCTTAAAGAAATAGAAGAGCAGTTCTGGAGAAGTGGAGGGTTTTGTGGGGTGGGGGGGCATATTTTCACCTTGCTTCTTTTCAGGCTCTGGATGATTGGGCCAATGCCAACTGGTACAGCTGGTTTGATACTTAAAATACTGACTAGCTGGTGGAGCAGCTGGTGGGTCACAAGATCCCTGGGAAAGATGGGGATGTAGCTGCTGGAGGAGAAGGTAGAACTAGTGAAGTTTGAGCTTTCTAGAGGCTGCTAACAAGGAGGAATATGGACTTGCTCTTCCACACCTTGCTAAGGTTTGATACTCATGCATCTACCTAGATGCCAATGACATATGACCATCAAAATGACTGATATGGCCCATTTTAAGGAACTGAGCTGAGAAAGCACATTTCTTCACAAAAGATCTAAGAAGCATTAGGATCATAGGTCTTAATTCTGGTCACACATTAGAATAACCTAGGGTTTGGGATACACACTCATACCCAATGCCATCTATTTCAGCATAAACCAAAATTTCCCTAATTGATTCTTGTATATTTATCCTAATAAGCATTTCTGTAGTGGTTGCTTGTGTATGTATCGATGCTTATGTTTTAAGCACTTTACAAATATTAAGTTGTTTAATTCTCATTAAAGTGCTGTGAAGACTGGACTGTCCATGTTACAGGTGAGCATATTGATGGACAAGCTTTTGGTCTAAGGTCCAACAGGCATTCTGGCTCCAATGTCTGAGCACTTTGCTCCCATAGCATGGGTCAGGTGGTCTCCAAGGTCTGGTTAATTGCATTCATTTAGCTTTTATGAGGATGCAAATCATAAATCTAAAAGAGTTTAAAGTTAGAAGAGCACCAAGACCTGGAAGCTGCTGTGTTTTTGATAGTTGCCTGTAGTGTGTCTTGAATTCCAGCAGATTGGGTTGCTCTCCTTAGGCCTATCTTACTCGGCCCTTTCCTTGATTAATTCTGTAGATGTCAGTGGTGCCTAGGGCTTTATCCTCTGCCATGATCTCTTGAATTCCAAAGCTATATAAGCAATTGCTCATTCAACAATTTCCTCTGGATGTCTAGTGGCTCTTTAGCTCTATCTACCCATCACTTTGTTTGAAAACTGTTTCTTCTCTGTTTTGTATCACAGTGAAAGCACCACTATCCGTTCAATCACTCAAACTCAGCATCTGGGACTTCAGGCTTTTTCCTGTCATAAATATCCTGGCAGTTTAAGTTTAAGATGAGTCCCAAGTCTCTGGCTCAGCCCTCATCTTCAGCAACAAATCTAGAAATCACAGTATCTACCGAGCAACTCCACTGGAGCGAACAACACACAGTCTAGACTAGTGGTTCTTTTTTTTTTTTTTTTTTTTTTTTTTTTTGGTTTTTCGAGACAGGGTTTCTCTGCGTAGTTTTGCGCCTTTCCTGGAGCTCACTTGGTAGCCCAGGCTGGCCTCGAACTCACAGAGATCCGCCTGGCTCTGCCTCCCAAGTGCTGGGATTAAAGGCGTGCGCCACCACCGCCCGGCTTTAGTGGTTCTTTTTTTAATTAATTAATTAATTTGTTTGTTTGTTTGTTTTGTAGACAGGGTTTAAGTGAACAACAAACAGTCTAGACCAGTAGTTCTTATTTGTTTGTTTGTTTGTTTGTTTTTTGAGACAGGGTTTCTCTGTGTAGTTTTGGTGCCTGTCCTGGATCTCAGTCTGTAGACCAGGCTGGCTTCGAACTCACAGAGATCCACCTGGCTCTGCCTCCCAAGTACTGGGATTAAAGGTTTGTGCCACCACCGCCCATCTAGACCAGTGGTTTTCAACATGTGCATCATAGTCATGACCCCTTTCACAGGGGTCACATATCAAATATCCTGCATATCAGATATTTACATTACGATTCATAACAGTAGCAAAATTACAGTTATAGATTAGCAACAAAAATAGTTTTATGGTTGGGGGTCACCACAACATGAGAAACTGTATTAAAGTGTCCCAACATTAGGAAGGCTCAGAACCACTGGTCTAGATTCAGGTCTCAGGACTTGTTTATCCCCTCATAAAACTGGCTGTCCCAATGGCTCCACACCTATGGGGTGGGGGAGAAGGGAGGCCCAAGGATAAGAGGCAGGGTTGTTGCTTCAATCATGTGATTTAGAGTTGCCGTTGAGATAAGGCATTGCAAATCTTCCTTAGCTGAGGAGTCACCTCAGTGGTGAAGCTGTCACCTTACATGTACAAAGGCCTTGGTTTGGCACCAGACAAACAAAACTCTCTTCTCTCTGGACAGGAAGTAGTCACACTGGGAAAACTTTTCCAATAATCCAAGGAAGGATTCTCAAGGCATTAGAAGCAGAGTTGAGCAGGGGCAAAGCCAAGGCTATTTAGTTACTAAAACCTTGGTGGAAAGATATGTAGGTTAGCACTGAAGTCCTTGGTTTGGACTTCAATGTTTTTCTTAGCTTTCTGTGCATTACAATCACGCACTTCAGATCCTTAAGCTCAGGATAGCTATTACAGCAAATTACAGTAGCAATTTCCCCTCCTAAGATACTGGCTTTGTTCTGCAAATGGCACATTCATAATTATTTTATGCATCACCATAAAATGCCAAGAGTCATCAAATACATCATTGACAAAAGATGAGGTTTCGAGAATTTAAAATGAATTGGTAAAAAGTTAGATGATACTTTTAAATATTATTCATTTTAAACCAAAACTGCTGTCCAGGATTGAAAATCACACGTAATTGGCTGGCCTTAACACTTGGGTTTGATTGGCAGAGTTGATAGGAACCTTGCAGGAGTTTTCAAATCAGAGAGGAAGGAGAAACACTGTTGGATTTGAGCTGTCTGAAAGTTTATCCCTATGGTCCTGCCTTGTCTCTGTACTGCCTGCTTTTGCCTGTTCTGAGTTCTTTCTTGGTCTTTCTGCTCTGCTCTCCTGGTTCCTGGGTTATTCTGGTGCATTCCCTAACATACTTTCAAGGCTATCTATTTTTCAGACTGTGTTCTGTGTCTATTGGCAATGGGCTCTTTCCTGAGAACCTGCAGAAATCTTTGTAAGGCAATGGGATTCTAGCATTTATAGAATGGTGGTTATATATTTCATGTACTTGTAAAGTCAGAAATAACAGCATTAATGAACTACAGATACATAGTGATATGGGTAAATCTTAAAACTATGTCGAATGAAAGTAGAAAGACAAAAGCTTTTTGATTCTAGTATTCCATCCTAAAAAGTAGAGATACAATATATGCCTTCTGTCTTATTTTTCAGTTTCCTTGGCATTCCATACAGACCCTGGCACCACAGTTAACACACAAAAGTCCCACCAAACATGTAAATCTTTAAATGAGTGAAAATGGCCAGCTCCTACATTGCAAATGTCTATTCCTGTTTCTGGCTGGTGGGTTAGCTGTCACTCACTAAAGGAATTAGTCCCTTCAACTCCCTTCACACCTTCTTTATATAGTCCTTCTGCTGTCACTCTTCTAATAAGAGTGTATTTTAAAATAATAGCTTTGCTATCTCTCTCTTTCTCATGTTTAAGTCTTAGGAAGGCAGGGACAGTGCTCATCTTGGTTATCAGTCTGTCCTTGGTGCCCACTGTAGGTAATCTATGGATTCAGTGAATAAGCACAACCTTCCACTGATCTGGGTAAGTTATTCTACTATATGTTTGTGTTGTGCTTTGCACAATGGGAACTTGTTATCTATAGAGCAAAAGCCATGATTTCTAACTCTGTTTCCTGTCCCTTGATGGACATTGTAGACACAAACTAAGCACAGTTCATGATAGTTGGGATCCCCACACACAATGACACAATTATCTTTCTTCTCAATGGAATTAATTGATAGGAAGTTTTGCCTCCAATGCACAATGGCAAAACCAACTGGGAGGGACTAAATCAATAGATGCAAATATTGGTGGTCTGGGCTGACCAACAGAATGCTTCTTAATGCATCATGTCAAAGTGTTGGCAAAGCCAGGCTCGCTCATCTTCATTATGATTATTTGTGGCCTTCGGTTCTCATCTGTGGCCACCAGAAAACCCGAAGGTGTGCTAGCAGTAATGAGAGTCTTGCCTGAAAGACTTGGCATGTCCGTTAGTTAAGGACAGTAGCTGTAAATAAAGTGACCTCCTTAAAACTGCAATCTAGGAGAGGCTTGTGATAGGGAAGCATCTGTCCACATTGTAACTGCAGGCACTGCCCCGCCATGTGCCCCAAAAGAGTACTGGGGTAGAGTTACAGGAAGAATGGCCGCTGAGTCCAGGAAGACACCGTGCTTACACAATTACAGGAGCAGATGCTGAAGCAGACCAGTCCCTCATGTAAATGAACCTACAGGCTGTGAGGCGAGTCGGCTGGTACCACTCTTAATTTCCCCAGTGGTTTGCTCATGTGCGCTATGTGGAGCCGCATACACAGAGAGAAGGAGAAAAGCATAACTTATATCCTTCTCCAACCAAAACAGAGATGCTATTGTTGAAAGAGCTTTAAAATGGTACTCACTTAGGATTTTTTTCTTCTCTACATTGAAAACAGGTAAGAAGCATATTCTTTACTAGAATGACCACATAATTTACTACCCAAACCATGATCCACTCAAAAGTAACACAGAACACTGTTAATTATGTGGACCCTCACACATAACTTGGGACTCCAGCAAGCAATTTGGGATATTTGGTTTCTCTAGCTTTGACTATCATCTTAGATAAGCTATAGGGCTCTCTTGAACCCTGAAATCCAGCAGTAAGGAGTGGTTGAATATGCCTGATAAGTTGCAGTAGCAAATAGAATAGTTGGATAGATATATAAGCATTCTGTAAGCAATAGAGTCATGTAGCTATGGGATTGGCACACGAAGAGCAACTGATGCTTAGGCAGGACCACTTGGTCATTTACCAGATACTTCTCACACACCAGGGGTACTGTCAGAAGCCTCATCTTCAGAGTAATCATGGTGGCTAACTGTCCAGGAGCACTTTCCATGTGTTTGGCATTTCTCATGCCTTAGATCCTAAGTATATCTGTGGAAGACGTTTGAAGTCAGTGATTATGTTTATATTTACTACCTCCTCTCATCCAGGGAGGAAGGCATTACCATTATAGTTGCTAGATGAGAATACAGGTTCAGAGAAGCCAAGTAGCTTGTAGACAACTTTATTTTTTATTGGCATCATTGTCATTTATTTTGTTTACAGTATAGAAAGCAATAAGAGAGATTTAAAGAATTTACTACTTGAATAGTCTTTTAACAGTTCTTGCTACAGACACCCTATTAAGTAGTACACGTACAATTACAGTTCTGAATTGAAGCTGTGAAAAATAGTTGATATGAGATGATTTCCTTTCTTTTGTTAATTAAATTTATTCATTGACAATTTCAGACATGCATTCCAATTGCTCATAGCTGTATCATCTCTCATCCCCCTCCCTCCCGTGTTCATCCCCAATTTGCCTCTTATTCTCTTTTCTGCATTTATGTCTTTTGTTTGTGGCCCTCTGGATTTGATCAAGTCCTTCTGTCTTACCTTGAGGTTAAAATCTCCTCTGGAGTCTGGTGGGTATACCAGTGGGCACACAACTGAAGATAGTACCTCTCCCTGCTTGTCAATAACTTCTTTACCTGTAATCTGAACCATGTTTGTTTAACTGAAAAGTATGATTTTTAAATGCCACACCTGATTAATTTATTAATTGAACACATATCTGTGGATTAGCCATGGTTTTCTATAGATTGTTTGATCCTATGTATATAAACAAATATTAAGAACTGGGTCCAACCAGTTTCTGCAAGTTGTTTTCCAACCTCCATACGCATGCTGTGGCACATGGGCACTCTCCCACCCACTCACGCATCCCTCTACATGAAAATAAATGACTGTAAAATAAAATCAAAACAAGAATTAAGTTCTAGCTGTGATATAAAGTACAGAAATAGTCTTTGTCTGGAAGAGCTTTCTCTTTAGTGGGAGATAGATACATATGTATGTAATTTAAGTACAATACACCAAAATGTCATAATTGATTTACATAATGCTTTAATAAATTGTACAATACATTGTATGATGTATTAATATCATCTGAAATCTATGCATACAGTCTGTCCCATCTATTCATGTGTTCAACCAGGCTTAGATCAAAAATACCTGAAGAGAAAAATTGTAAGGGTTATTCAAAAAATAGTAGGACACAGAGTTGGAAGGTGATGGAGAGGTGTAGAGTGATTCTGGGACAAGTTAAGGGGAGAAGTAGGGGTAAACATGTTCAAAATACATAGTATGAAATTTTTAAAGAATAAATGTGTTATATAACAATAAATGGCATCTGTACTAAGCATGTGCAGTTTTTTTCATGGCATTATTCTGTAAACAATACATTGTAACTAGTTATGTTGGATTTACATTGTATTAGGTATTTATTGTAAAGAATCAATGGTGATTTAAAGAATAAAGGAGGGTGTATGTAGTCTATATGCAAATCCCAGCTCATTTTGTATGAGGCACTTGAGCATCCACAGAGTTTGTCATGTGTGGCTGTGGGATGTAGGCTGTGGAGCTAGAATCAAGCCAGTACCTCCTTACAACATCTCTTGAGCTGTTACAGGAAGATGGACTAGGCATGAAAATGTGGGTGTGGATAGAAGTAGGGGGATGAAGACTATTGCCACTCTCTTGATGGTATGACTTGGAGTAAGCTGGTGGCAGTAGAGTTGGTAGGAGTAAATGGACTTGGGAAACAGGAAACACAATGTTCAGGAATTTGCAATTGACTGGTCGAGGGGGTTATAACAGAGGGAAGAGTAAAAGAGATTTCTTGAGTTACTGGGACAAAGAATGAGATAGAGGGTAGGAACATTTACTGAGGTAGGACACATAGGAACAAAGGAGAGAAGATCTACCACATGAAAGAAAATGGTGGTTGGCAATGATTTTTATCAGCATATACCTTTCTGTATTTATTTTATTTTGCTTTATTTGCAGTACTAGGAATAGAACCCAGGAACTCACATATACTAGGCAAATGCTCTGTTAATTGGTTTGCATCTCCTTTCACCTCTCTGGAACTCAGTGTACATTTCACTGGACTTTGGTCATACATAGAGGTTACAGAAAAAGTAATTATACCATAAGGCCTTCAGTTCCCATAAGGCCTTCAGTTCCTATAACTACTACAAATAGTTTTCAGTGTATTGTTTAGTATTCTATCATCTAAAAGCACTGACTGTCAAACAAAACATGGCAGTATAGGAACCATCCAGATCATTTTTTTAATTGCTATTTTTATTGAAGCCTGTAGAGGGGAAGCAATTTCCACAAGCTTAGGGTTTGTAGTAGGTCGAGAGATCTAGAAGGCAGATATCTTCACTCGCAGCTTTCTTGTCTGTTCTCCCTTAAGCACAGAATCAGAATTGGCTATGTTCTTGGCCTTTTACGCTCTTCCTTGGAACCATGTACTTTGCTTAAGCACATGCATGAGAATTTATATTTAATTTCTTTATAATCAGGTCATATATCTTTTATTTATGAATATATATGACATTCTATTGCCTCTTGAGAATTTAACTTTGAAGGTATTAAAAGAAAGAATTAAGATCAGTAAAAATGTTATCTCAGAAAATAAAATGTACACATAACAGACACTTTCCCTCATTTTGAGTATACTATTTACTCTGTATTCTAAGTTTGTTTTGTGTCTTCCTCTTCCTTTCTTTTTTTTTTGGGGGGGGGATGGTTTCTGGGACACCTCTGACCAACAATGCTAAGTACTACTCGTTATCCCTCTCTCAGCCCCTCCTCTGTCCTACCCTCCCATCCCTCTCCCTGCTTATACCTCCTTCCTCATTATTCTCCTTTCCACCTTCACATCACTGTGCTCTACCAACCCACTTGAAGAGATTTCTTCCACTTAACCATCAATAGTCCCCTTCTAGTTTTCTTGATTCTTCACCTATTACACATTAAACACATGAATCTAAAGGTTGATACTAAAATCCATAGATGAGTGAGAACATGTGTCACTTGTATTTCTGGGTCTGGAGTACTTCACTCACTAAAATGCTTTTTAGATCCATTTACCTAGAAATTTCATTTTTCTTTATAGCTAAATAAAACTCCACTGCATATATGTACCACACTTTAATTATCCTTATGTTAGTTGATGGCTATCTAGGATACTTCCATTTCCCAACTGTGAATAGAGAAGCAATGAACATTGCCTAATGTGGTAATTTGAATAAAAATGGCCCCCAGTGACCCATAGGGAGTGGCACTATTAGGAGGTGTGGCCTTTCTGGATTTTGTCACTTCGGGATGGGCTTTGAGGTCTCAGATGCTCAAGCCATGCCCAGTGTGGCATTCTCTTTTAGATGCCTGCAGATTCACATGTAGAACTCTTAGCTCCTTCTTCAACATCATGTCTGTCTACAGGCCACCATGCTCCCTTCCATGATGATAATAGACTAAACTTCTCAAACTGTAAACCAGCCCCAATTAAATGTTTTTCTTTATAAGAGTTGTTGTGGCCATGGTGTTTTTTCACAGCAATATAAACCCTAACTAAGACACCTAGCAAGTATCTCTGTGTTGGATGTAGAGTGCTTTGGGTATATGGCCAAGAATGGTGTAGCTGAGTTATATACAGTAAATTTGTTTTCTGAGGCATTGCAACACTGATTTCCATAGTAGCATCACCAATTTGCATTCCAAACAACAGTGCATGAGGGTTTCCTGTTCCCCACATTTTCTCTATAATTTGTTGTCAATTTTCTTAATCTTATCCATTCTGACTAGGATAAGATGAAATCTCATGGCAATTTAAATTTGCATTTCCCTTATGGCTAAGGATGGTGAACACTTTTCAAAACATTTCTTTGCCATTTGTATTTCTTCTGAAAACTTTCTTGAATTCTAAGCCCTTTATTTTCTTTTTAAAAAGTTTATTATTATTAACTTTCATTTTCCTTTTCCTCCCTCCAATGCCTATCATGTACCCCCCTCTTTGTTTCCTCTTGAAGTCATGGACTCCTTTTTCTCTTTAGTTGTTAATCGTGTATGTTTATTTATGCCCAAATATATAAGTATATAGTACTTTTATTTATGTATTTACAATAAAAATATTTATAATAACTTGATTATATTTATCACCTACAGTTGTATGCATATGAGTTTAGGGCTGACCACTTGGGATTGGATAACCAATTAAAAGGCTTATCCTTGGGCTGGACTATTTCTCCCACTTTCAACATTCTTTAGTTGCTTGTGCTATTTTTCCCCTTATGGGTAGGACCCTGTGAGATTTCCATTGTCCATGTTCACATGTCTATTAGTGTTGTTGCTTGTTCAGGTCTTGTTTAGACAGCCATGATAGTCATATGCAAACTCACTTCACAGCAGTCCCATGATCGTGGAATCCACTGGTTTTACCATGTTTCCCCACCACCCTGAAGCAGCTGGCCTGAGAGGAAGATCAAATGGCCTTTTGAAGACACAGTTATAGTGCCAATTAGGTGGCAGCAGCATGGAGAGCTATATCAGGGCTCCCCAGAAGGCAGTATATGCTTTGAATCAATATCCAATATATGGTAGTCTCTCCCATAGCTAGTATCCATGGGTCCAGGAATTAAGGGGTAGAAAATGGAATAGTTCCACTCACTGTCACCCATAGCGACCCATTATACACTCATATTCCACAAGGCTGGATGTCTCAGCTTGTCTTCAGTATATACCAGAATCCTGAAGCATTAGGCTCTAATGCCAGTGAAGGGATGGACTTGTCAGTGAGAGTAAGCAGGCAAAGAGCAAAAGCTCCCTTCTTCCATGTCCTTTATAAAGGCTGCCACTAGAAGGTGTGGGCCTGACTAAAGTTGTGTCATCTAACATTAAAAGACCTGGACTAAAAGTGGGTATTTCCAATTCAAATGATTTAATTAAGAAAAAAGCACCTCACAGGTGTGCCCAGCCATTTGGGTTTTAGTTAATTCCAGATGTAGTCAAGTTGACAACCAGGAATAATCATCACAATGTCTCACTAAGATGGCTGCCTGAGCAATATACGTTTTAAGTATGTTCTCTTGATTCTCTGAATTTCCTTAGTGTCTATTGCAATGTCTCCCTTTTCATATCTAATTTTATGAATTTGAGCCTTCTCCTTCTTTTGGCTAATTTGGCTAAGGGTTTGTCAATTTTCTTTATCTTTTCAAAGAACCAAATCTTCATTTTATTGATTCATTTTTATTGTTCTCTATTTCATTACTTTCCAACCTGGTCTTTATTGTTTGTCTCTAACTACTCTTTTTTAGATTTGGTTTGTTCTTGTTTTTTTTTTCAATAAATTTTGGTTTATCATCAGGTTGCTTATTTGAGATCTTGCTGATGTTTTAATGTAGACATTTAGAGTTATAAACTTACCTGCTAGGACTATTTTATTATTATTTTATTCTAAGATTTAAAAAACGTTTTCTTGACTTCTACAATAACCCAATATTCAATAGTATGTTATTTAATAGCTGCTCTTTCTTTTTTCTAACTTCTTTTTTTCCCCTGAGATAGTTTCACATAGCCCAAGGCTATTCTCCAATTCACTATGTAGATAATGATGAACTCCTGGTTCTCCTGCTTGAAGCTGCTGAGTTCTGGAATTACAGGCAAGAGCCACCACCCATAGCTTCCTTTTCTAACTTCCAAAGGCATATCCAATGCCTGTCTGTTAGAAGGTGTGACTTGATAGACTTGCCCTTACAAAAGCATGCATTGTTTTAGCTATGGGGTGTGTTTCATGATGTACTTGAGCCCTCAGTTTTCTAAATATAGTCTCTAACATTATTATTCTGGGACTTTAGTCCAGTATCGACCACTCTTGTTAGTGGCATGAACCAGGGAGAGTGGTGCCAAATAAGGTGGACTAAAATCACATGCAACAGCCAACTTTATTCAGAGCATCAGACAACTTATACTCTGAAGGTTAAGAGTCACATGAGTAAGGTGTTCAATCACAAGAACAAGCCACACATGACAAAAACATGTTTTTCCATAGAGGCATCTGAATAACAACAGCTAAAGTAAACTAACTCTTCTCTGCTATACCTGGAGGAGCATGGAAACACATTCCAAGAGCAATTCTGTGGTTTTGAAGAAACTAAGGTCACAAGACTGTTTTCTTTGAGTTTTCTCACAAGCACTTAGAATTCCTCTTGCTTGAATACATTCTTGGACTGTGTTCTGACAGTCCAATAGTAAAACACTATATATAATCTTTAACATTAGTATTCTAGAATTTTGATTAGTCCATTATTAAAACATTTCCCTTTTATAGGAATTGAAGTTGCCTTTTAAGTTTTCCCCTCCATACCAAGATTGTTTAGTGAGCTAACAATTGATTCCTATTTCATCATAGACAGATGAGGAATTGTTAACCTATTTTCTAGAACCTCTAGGAAATTCTACTTTCAGGGTGTCATAATGTCATTATTTGGCCCTTTTGTTACTTGTCTGCAGTGGTTTAACTTTTCTCACTTTGACCATGTACACATTCTGAAGGAAATAGATATTAAGAATAGTGTATTCCACTATTCTTAATTCCAGGTATACAAAGTTTTTGAATCCCATAAAAATCAAGAAGCATAAATATTCACAGTGTCTGACACTACTTACCTATGATTGAATGCTTCTATCAACCAAACAGTAGGCTAAGGGATTTACATAGCTCATCATGTGCTCAAGGCAATCACTGATGCAGAACTTGTGATATATTGACTTTTAGCTCTCCATTTATAGCTTGCAAAGTTAACTCAGTGCCTCAGAATATGACCTTATCAGGAGACAGAGTCTTTATAATGATGCAATGGTTAACATTAATTGTCAACTTCATAAGCTTTAGAATCACCTCTGAGACAGACCTCTGGAAGTGTCCACGAGGGACTGATTATCTTGATTAGGTAAACTATGATGAGGAGACCCTTCTCCCTACATGTGGGCAGCATCATTCTCTGGGATGGGATCCTAGGTTGCATAAAAAAGTCAAAACTATCTAAGCAACAGTGTTAACGTCTCTCTGTCTCCTGACTATGATTACCTGTTTTATGTCCCTGCCACCATACATGCTTTCACTGCCATGATGGACTGTAACCTCAGACTGGGAGCCCAAATATAGCCCTCTTTCCTTAAGCTGCTTCGCTCAGGTGTTTTCTTGAAGCAATGAGAAAGTAACTAACACAAGAAGCAATTGAGATAAAAATGACCTTATTGAATTAAACTTTAATTCAGTAGGAGTATTGTCCTTATAAAGTCGGGGAATTTGACAATAGGCATGAATATCTTGAAGAGAAGATCATGAGAGAATGAAGACCTTCATCTACAGGACAGGGCTGGGCCTTGAACAGATCAGATCCTTCCTCATTTTCTTTCAGAAGACAAACTTGCCAACAGCTGAATTTCACAATTCTAACTTCTAGAACTGGGAGGAAGTATGTTGCATTCTTTAAGAATTCCTGGAAAGCATACACACAAGTAACATTATAAGGCTTCAACAGGCTATATTTGGTCATATATATTATATTATTGTTATATTATATATCATAATATATATCACATATTATATTATATACGTATATGTACAAATACATTTATGTATGCAATACAATTGATGAAAAAGGAGGAATTTGAAGAAAAGTAGGAATGGGTATATGGACGTTTTCAGAGAGGAAAGAGAAGGGAGAAATACTGTAATTAAAATACAATCTCAAAAACAAAAATAAATAAAAAAGATACCATTGAAATCATGACTCCAGTGTACAGGTGAGTAAACTGAGCTACAAGTGTGTGTGTGTGTGTGTGTGTGTGTGTGTGTGTGTGTGTGTGTGTGTGTGTGTACAAAGTCATAAAGTAAATAGGAACTTTGCTGGGATTGGAATTCAATTCTTCCTGACCTCACAGCCTGCTGTCTACATCCTGTTACTTACCAAACTCACAAAAACGTGACATACAATTGCTTTTTCCTGAAGAATTCAATCACTACCCAAATATACCCTCTTGAGTGTGAGAACTATATAGGAGTACAGTAACTATTGAAAACCATATTGAAATGCCCTTTGCTTGTAAGAACTATTTTCATGGGGAGTAGCTAAGAGATAGATGCTCTTATTACTGGGATATCATTCTCAGGACACCCAGAACAATATTTCTTATCCTGAAGCTGTCAAGCCAATATTGCCCGACAAACTGGCTTCTTTAGTCAGTGCTATTCTACACTGTAGAGCTCTGGGACATGGTTTAGTCACTCATTGGGGGCACTTCCTGAGACTGGTTAGAGCAGCACAGTCTAATTTCTTTTTTCCCTTGCTCATGTTGAAGAGAGATGGGAAGGCAGCAGAAACACCAAATCACTTCTATCCCAAAAAGTAGGTTTTATGTCACTTTCTATGGAGCTATTGAGTCTAAATGTACTTAAGGTGCATACAAAAGTTTCTCTATGGAAACATACTGATATTAAAAACTCTCCCAGGGTAGGACAGCAGCTTGGATCATGTAGCAAAACCATTTCAAATCAAGTACTATGTGCCAATGGTTTGTGTACATGTGATGATTAGATAAAGGGGGCTTTTGGAGTTATGCTTGAAGAACCTTATTAAACTCACATCAACTAATCAACATATTGGTCTTGCATAGACTAGGAGCACTTTAGAAATGCTTCTTTTGTTTGGGTACCATTAATTAAATTCACACATTTTGCTGATACTGAATAGTTACCTTAAATCACAGATGACCAAAGTTGAAACTTTGAATAGCCCTTCTGAGCGCATTTCTGTGAAGCTGGGCAAATTAGAACAGTTTTTCCTCTCAAGGAGCTAAATGCCCAGAATTTTCAAAATTTCACAGCAGATAGTGAACAGTTGATTCTTTCTTAACAAATTCAATCCAAATGATGCATGCTTTTACTTAACCGCTACAGGCTTAACTGCAGTCTTAAATTATTCTCAATGCAGAAGCAATAAAGTATTTCAGTAAATATGTCTCAGAGGAGACGTTAGGAGGAAATGTGGTAACATTCTCAGTAGCCACCGTCCAGGTCACCGTTTGGAACTGCAAGCAATACACATGTGAAAGAATTATGACTTGCCATGGGCAGTGTTTGTCAGAGTAGGCATTTATAAATATCTCAAGAGTCTAGAGAAATGACTCCATGCAGGGTTACTTCATTTGAAAACTAAATATCTGCGACCTTGTCTTGTCAACAAAATTAGATTTCTCTCTGTTGTTATGTTGTTTTTACTTATGGCTGCTTCAGAGTGGAAACCTAGGGAGAAGATGTATGTGTGAGGAGGCCTCAATGGCTGCTGGAACAAAGGAATTCATTTCCTGATACTCCTTCTCCTTCTCTTTGGATCCACAAATGAGGAGTTGCAAATGGCCAAAAGGATTGGCTCATCTTGCTCAGTGTGGCAGAGTAATCCTAGCTTTAGAAGGCTAAGATAGAGAGAACACTAAATTCACACAACAGATCTTGATCTAGCAGCGATTGTGTGCAAAAGCCTTGCGCTCAGTGCTGGCTAAGTGCTAGGGAGGGAGGCAGGGTAGTGGAGGGGACAAGAATGAGGAGATAGGCAAGAAATGGCCTCTACGCTCTCCTGTAAGGGCTGACATTTATTGAATCTAAATAATCATGGCTAAATTCAATAACTCCATCAGTAAGTGTAATTTGTATATCTATTATATAACTAAGGAAACCTAAGCCCAGACTGTCACTGACTGCTGCTCCATTTCATCTTCTGTCAAGATCATCTCATAGATCACCTAATTCTGGAATGCCTCAGGCTTTGTCTTTGGATTTATTTGTCATAATATTCTTCCTCCTTTGTGGTTTCATTTAGTTTCCTGCCTTTTAGAGAGAACTTGGTCAATTAAATAGGTATCTCCAGAATGACAGGTCCTAGTTAGAGTTCCCAAAGTCCCCCCTCCGTGTCCTCAAATGTTTCCCTTGAATTCTCACTACGAATTGATAGGCAATTCCATCTTCATGTTCTCATTTGATATTCTTGCATCTTTCAAGTGTCTCCATGGCTATTTTGGACTGAGTTGCTGTCTTCTATTGTCTGAATTACTACCATGGCTTTTTAATTGGTCTCCTAGCTTCCTCTCTTGGTGCCTATTGCTGCGTAATAAATTACCACAAACTTGGCTACTTGAAACAACACTCGTGTATTATCTCATGGTTCTATAAATCAGAAGTCTGGAGGGGTAGGGTGAGTTCTCTACTTAGGATTTCACCAGGCTGAAATGAAGGTACCAGAAGGACTGAGGTCTTACCTGGAAGATTCCAGTGGGGAAGGATCGCCTTCTGAGCTCACTCAGTGTGTTGGCAGAATCTAGATGCTTTGTGGCTTTAGGTTCAAGGTCCCATTTTCTAGTCGTTGCTTGATGACCAAGGGTCAGTCATCTTGGATTCTCATGTGATTCTCTCCATTTTCCAGAGCAGCATGAGAGTCCTCCTTTGCTACCAGCACAAGGAAACTATCTGCTTTGGAAAGATTCACTTGATTGCGTCCAGCCCACCTATATCATCTCTATGTCTTAAGTTCTGCTAACTTGGAACTTAAAAAAATTTTTGCCAAATCTTTTCTGGAGTAGTGCTTTGTTAAGTAAGTAGAGGACAGAAACATTGGGAGCAATAAAGGGGCACACATTGAATCGAACTTAGCCACACCCTTTGGCAGTCTCTTCTCTGCTTGGCAGCGCATGTGACCCTGTACCTCTCATTTCTAGCCTTACAATCACAGTCCTCCAGGGACTGCCCAAATCACTCAAAACAAAAGCCATAGTCCTTACCATTCCCCACAGGCTCTTAATAATTCAGACTTTCCCTTTTTCCATTCTGATTTCATTTGCTAATTTGTCCCTTTTTCCTTCCTCCTTCCTGCCTCTCCAGCCAATCATGCTTGAATACTTCCAATATGGCCCTAACACAGGCCTTTGCACATAGTGTTCTGTTAACTTGACATGTCTTTCCCCCTGAATCTCTACAGGACTCTTCACTACTCCATTAAGATATTAGCTAACTAGATCCACTTTCAGTAAGGCCCATAATAGTAACTATTTGAAACTGCATCTCAGCCCAAACTTCCTAAATTCATTCATCCATTCCCTAACACAAAATATGTGAGTATATAAAACACAATTTACTCATTTGTATTGTTTATTGTCTGTCTTCTTAAAATGTAAGCCCCCAAAGGGATTTTGCTCATCTGTGTCTGGAATATAACAGGCAATTAGTGTATGTTAAATGAATAAATCAATGACTTTTCCAAGGTCATAAACACCAGCAAGTGGAAGAATTTGACAGTGGACATATTAGACAATTGGAATCTGTTACCTGATTAGCACCTATAGTATAAGGTTGAGGGTGGGCAAGTTTAAGACTGTAATACAAGTGTTCAAAGGGAATTTTCATCCTGATGGTGCCAACCAAGGATTCTAATGATAGAAAAGCCATATCTTTATGAGGCAGAAGAGGTTAAAAAACAGAGACACAAAGAAGAAGGCAATGTGAAGATAGAAGCAGAGACTGGATTACTGAAGCCACAGTATCAGAAAACTCAAGGAATACCAGAAACTGGAACCTGTTCTTCCCTAGCACCACCGGAACTGATTCGGTCCTGTCTACGCTGTGAGCTCAGACTTCTGCCACCCATAAAGGCAAAATCAAGTTCCATTTATTTCAGCCACCAGCTCTGTGATAATATGTTAGGGCAGCTTCAGAAAACTTCTGACCATGGTTTGAAGGATGGCTAGGATTGCTATGGACTCTGTGTGGCACTGTCTTCATCTTTCTCACGTCTGAAGGACCTGTTTCCCCAACTGCTTGGGCTATGTTGTATGCTGACTTTCAGTCAATAGCCATTTCTAGGAATGGCCACGGTAGAAGAGGGAGCAAAGTCAAGTTCCCTTCCTGGAGAGCGCTGATATCCGGAGACTGGTGAACATGGGGGTTATATTAGTTATCAATAAGTATCTGACAAAGAATTAAAACAATACATATTAGTCATCCTAACTTCTGTGGGTGAGGAGTATGGATATAGTGGAACTTTCCCTCCTATAATCACAGGTACAGTCAGACTCTATTCTCATTTAGAGATTAGACTGGAGAAGAACCTACTTCTGATGCTGGGTGGCTGCAGAATTCATTCCCTTGCTGTTGCAGGTAGAACTGGAACCCTGGCCTCTGGGGTTTTAAAAAACTTACTATTCATTGGTTGAGGATCTGCTTTAGTTCCTGGAATTTAGCATGTCTCACAATTAAGGAAAGCTTCTACAAGTGTGATAGCAAGCCAGAGGATTGATATCTAATGATAACATTACATAATTATGGGAGTTACAGCCTATCACCATTTGTGATGCAAGGGACAAGTCCCTAGACAAGTTCTAGAGTTCTTTGCTCCAAGGGTATTATAAAGGTCTGGTATCCATGTCCCTACTATCTACAACTGTGATGGGCCATCCTAGGGTTGGATCTCCCTGTGGATCTGGCTAAGTCTTTGGTGGGAATATGTCACAGCCCAGCTCACTCCTGGTTCCTTCTCTTTCCTTCCACACATTGATCCTGGTAGTCTCCTTTAAAAGTGGCCTTCATCCTTGTCTCCATGTCAGGATGTTGGGCAGCAGATTTCTGGCCAAGATTTTTCAGTGGTGGAGACTGAGCAGTATTCTAGAAACATACTAAAACAGAGTAAAAGTGTGACGTCTTTGGGTAAGTGGGATATCCAATTAGAGAGACTGATTGGGGACACAGGAATACAAGAGAAATTTTAGAGGAGATCATTGCATGGAAGGCCCTGGATGACATGGTGACAAAAGCAGAGCGATTATTTCCGAAGTGGTGGGGAGCCTAGGAAGGCTTTTATGACAAGATGTTAGCACTAGGATTTATGAACATGATCCTGGCCAGCAACACTATGTTTTCAGTTCCTTAGAACAGCTTCCCGAGGGTTACTAGAATATCTTGTAGAAACAGGTAAAGTGGCTTCCAAGGAAAACTCTCCCACACATGTAGGCTTAGAAGGTTTTCTCCTAGGGACAAAATTGAAGTTTATGGTTGTAATGGATTGAATTATGTCCTCCCTCCCAATTCCATATGTTCAAGTCCTAACATCCTATTCATCAGGGTTAGACTATATATGGAGACAGAGTCAGTGCATACACATAATTAAGATAAGGCCAGTAGACTGGGCTCTAATCCAATATTACTGGTATTATAAGAAGAGGACATTTATATGGAGAGAGATGCACAAACAGAATGCTTTAGGAAGATTAAGGAAGAGCTTAGAGTATTGCAACAGAAACGAAGGATGCTGAGAATTGTCAGCAAAGCAGCGGAAAGTAGGAAGATAGTCATACATGGATTATTCCCCCAACTCTTCAAAGGAACTAACCCTATAGCACTTTGAATTTGGCTTTCTAGTCTTCACAGCTGTGACAATGAATTTATATTGCTTAAGCCATTCCATCTGTGGCATGCTGCTTCCTAAGACCTAGAACAATAAGCCAGACATTACACATAAAGATCATGGAACACTCAGCTCTAAATAGGAAATCTCCATCAAATCCCTCCCCTCAGATCTCAGGGAACCCCATGGAAGAGGAGGCAGAAAGAGTGTAAGAGCCAGAGGGGATGGTGGACCGCAGGAGAACAGGTCCCTCTGAATCAACTGAGTAAAGCTCATATGAGCTCACAGAGACTGAAGCAGCAAGCACGGGGCCTGCATGGGTCTGCACCAGTCCTCTGTGTATATATTATAGCTTTCAGCTTAATATGTTTATGGGACTCCTGAGTGTGTGAATGAGTGAGTCTCTGATTCTTGGGCCTGCCTTCGGGTTCTTTTTCTTCTGTTGGTTTGTCTTGCCCAACTTAAATGTGATAGTTTTTGTTTTATCTTAGTATATTTTATTTTGTCATGTTTGTCTCTTAAAAAGCCTGTTCTTTTCTAATGAGAGTCAAAAAGGGAGTGGATCCTGATGGGAAAGGAGATGGGGGGAACTGGGGGGGGGAGTAGAGAGAGGGTAAACTGTATTCCAATTATATTACATGAGAAAAGAAAAATGGACACGCTAAAAAGTAAATAAATAAGACTTAGAACAGTAACACAAAGGCTCTTCAGTTTCCTGCCTGTGAGCTATGTGGAGAAGGGACCATGTCAACTCTCAGTCATTATTTCTGATAGAATACCTCTGGCTTCAAATAGCTGAACATCTAACTAAAAGTAGCTTGGAAAGTAATAAAATGTGTTATATCACTTGAGATCAGAGGTTAAGAGCTCTTTCAGGATTTATTAATTCAATAGCTTATCAACTCCAGGTTAGTTACTTGGTATTGCCTAGCTCCAAAGTCAGGGCTTGAGATATTCTGGACCATTCAGGTGAACCAAAGGAGTGATTAAATCCATGTTAAGTATGATTTCTTTTCTGCATATGCAGATGCCCGATTAGCATTTAGTCCTTTGAGGTCTCCTATATGATGACAGCATACAGGTCTCCCAACCATAGTCCCTCTGGCCCTCAAACACAAAAGTGCACCAAATGGAGCCCCTCCTGCTCTCAGGAGTTTGTTCTCACTTTTCCCTAATAAATTATATCTGCTCTGCTTTAAAAACAGAAAGAGAAGACAGGGAGCCCAAGCCCTCTCTAGGTTTCCTGATCCAAGCTTGCATTTAGATGGGATAATTCTATATTCTTTCAATACTTTATCATGGGAATGCATCCTTTAACAATATTTCTCTCTCTCTCTCTCTCTCTCTCTCTCTCTCTCTCTCTCTCTCTCTCTCTCTCTCTCTCTGTTTTCTTTGGGAGGAGAGTGGTTTTGATTTGTCTCATCTGCAGTGATGGGAAAGGAAACCTATCAAGTCTCAGCTCTGAAACAGGAAGGCACAGAAGCTACCCATATAAACATTCTTGTAATGGCTATTCTTGGTTGTCAGCTCGGCTACATCTGGAATTAATGAAAACCCAAGCAGCTGGGCACACCTTTGAGATATTTTTTTCTTAAATCATTCAAAATGGGAAGACCCACTTCTAATCCAGATCTTTAGGGGTGGGAAGAGCCACCTTTAAACTGGACCACACCTTCTGCTGGCAGTCTATATAAAATACATGGAAGAAAGAAGCTTGCCTGCTTGCTCTTGCTCTTAACAGCAAGTCCATTCTTTAACTGGAATTAGAGCCCACTTCTTTGGGGTTCTGGTATATACTGAAGACCAGCTGAGATATCCAGCCTCATGGACTGAACAACTACTTGCTTCTTGGTCTTCCGTTGGTAGACAGCCATTGTTGGACTAGCTGGACCACAGCCTATAAGCAATTCCTATGAATATCCTATCTATCATCTGTCTGTCTATCTATCTATCTATCTATCTATTTATCTATCTATCTATCTATCTATCTATCTATCTTATCTGTTCTGTTCCTCTAGAGAACATTGACTAATACAAACCCCCTTCTCTCCTGAGAGGGAACTGTTATTCTGAATTCGATTTTACCATTTTATGCATTTTACATCCTTAAACAATGCATAGTGTTGTTTTATGCAATCTGCAATTTTCTTTTTGAGTCTTATGTCTCCAAGGTTTATCTATTTTTTATGCTAGTCATACAATGCATTAATTTTAATCATCCAAATAATTTCTTATATGATTGCACCACAATTTCCTCATTTCTTCTCCTGGTGATGGACATTTGGTTATTTGTGTTTTTCAAATGTGCAATCTGATCCAGCAAGATTGATGTAGGCAAGGGTAGTTCTCTCTAGGGTGTTTATTTAACCATAATATTTGTATCTGACTCAACAAAGATGAGAAAGCGGTGCCCCTTAGGCATATGGCAGGCTGAAAATGAAAGATTCATGCTCAAAGCTGTCCTGAGGGAAATTTAAAATCCTCAGTTGACAAATGAAGACCAGATCTTGATCTTTGCAAACCCTTTGAGTCGAAATTTGATCAAAACTAAAGGAAATGTTGGCCCTCCATTGTTATGCAAAGCTGTCTACCTGTGTACATTACTGGCTGGACAAAGGACAGAGATGGTCATGTCTGGGGGATGCTCTCAAGAAACTTTTACATGCTTCCTGTTATACAGACCTACATTCTCAAACTTTTCCTGCTACTTCCAATATGAGCCATTGTGGACCAATCTCTTTACCTCTTACCTTTGAAGTCTTTTCAAAGATTTGCTCTATTTTCAAAAATTTTTAAGTCTTATATCTCACTTGATGCTGTTTTATTTTTCTTTTTTCCTAATATTTTATTAAGAAAAGCTTCAATTATATTGTAAAATTAAAAGAATTTACAGTGAGCAGTCCAGTGATTTTACAACAAACTTTTTTTCTGTTTTTACTTTTTGGACACATCTGTCCTTGTATCCATGCTATTTCCACCCATCAGTTCATCTTAAATATTTTTTATGAATATGAAAGTAAGCTGCAAATATCTGTACATTTTACCTATGAACCCTTTACCATGAATATTGTGATGTTCAATATTTGCTTATTTTTATTGAACTAAATTTTGTATATTGTGAGATCCATAAACATTTATCTCACCCTTTATGAGGTTTTATAAATGCACATACCATATAACCGCAACCCCTACCATGATTCAGAACACTGTCAGTATCCCAGAAATTTTTTTTATATTCCTTTCTAGTTAATCACTACCTCATAGGTAAACCATTATTTGAATTGTTTCTATCATAGTTTGTTATTTTAATAGTTTTTATTGGAAATTGTTTTCAATTTGACCAAAAATGTGTAAGAAAAGTAACACTGAAGACTACAGATATGTTTCACCCAGGTTCACCTCTCTTTAGCATTTAACTCATTTAATTTGGCACTTGCGTCCTCTGGGTATACAGAATATTTTTCTGAATCATTTGAGAGTAAGTAGCACATAACCGTAGATTAGTTTAGCTAGTTCGAGCATTTCATAGAAATAGAATCACACAGCATGAATTTACTTTTAAAATTTTTATGAAAGGAATATATTTACATAGTTAAAAAAACAGTAGTCCTGGAAGGTTTTATAATGAAAAACAACAGTCTTTTCTAATGGTTCCCACATATCAGTCCTGCCCCTGAGGGAGTGGATCTCTTTTAAGCCTTAACTAGTCATTGTGGTGGTTACTTCCTGGTTCCTAAATTGGTTTATATTGTTGGGTTTTGTCTGAGACATTACTATAGTTTGAATCTTAAATATTCTCCAAAGCCCCATATATTGAAGGGTTGCCTTGCAGGCTATGGTCCTGTCAGGAGCTATTGAAACCTTTATGAAGTAGGGTTTAAGGAAAGGAAATTAGGCCCCTGGGGCATGCCCCTGAAGGGGATATGGGCACCTCTTTCCTTTTCTCACTCTTTGCCTCATGGCCACCATGAGGAAGAAGCCTTTCTCACTTACATGCGCCTTACTATGATGTTGTCTTATCACAGGCTCCAAAAGAATGTGGCCTACCTACCATGGCATGGACACCTTGCACAAACAAATCCAAAGAATTCATTTCATTTCATTGGTTATTTTAGAGATTTTTTTGTGTGACAGCAATGGGAAGTTGACTACCACGGGCCTTTTTTAGTCATTCTGTGTTTTGGTAGATCCATCTATTTTTGCATTCATCAAGCCATACATTTAACAAATTCTGGTTGAAAATGAGCTTTCATTTCATCTGAGTGAATGCCCTGGAGTGGAATATCTTTTTGTTTCTTTTTGTAAGAAACTGACGAGTGTTTCTTATTAAAGAGTTGGTACAATTTGGCATTACCAAAAGCAATGGATACAAGTTTAGTTGCTCTGCATCTTCATCAAATATTTTCAGTGTTATTAATTTTAACCTAATTGTGGTGATGTCTCACTGTGGTGTTCATTTTCTTACCCTTATTGACTCATAGTTTTTAATATGTTTTCATGTGTTCATAGTCATTGGTAGCAAATCTTTGGTGAAATGTATATTGAACTATTTTACCCATTAAAATTTTCAATTTTCATGGCTGGGCCAATGGCTCAGTGGTCAAGAGCACTTGTTCTTGCAGAGGACACAGGTTTGATTTCTAACACCCCTATGGTGATTCACAACTGTCTATAACTCTAGTTCCAGGGAGTTTAGTGCCCTATTCTGGCCTCCATGGGCACCAGGCATGTATGTGATGCACATACATACATGTGTGAGAGAGATAGAGATAGATAGATAGAGTGAGACTCATACACATAAAATTAAATAAATATGTCATAAATACTGTAAAATTTCTTAAAGTTGGATGTTTATTCTTTCGTGGTACTGGTGATAGAACATAGGACTTTGTGCACGCTACTGAACTACACACCAAACTCTGTTGGTGACAGATTTTAAAAATTATTTGTGTGAGTGTATGTACACTTGTGTGTGTAGGTGAGCACATTTGGATATGTGTGCCCCTACACACACATGAAGTGTTGTAGCTGGAGAGTTTTTCTCTGGGTCCCGCCAAGCCCCGGCAGTTCAAACTGCCCATTTATAAAATAAACATACAGACACTTATGTTATTTAAACTGTTTGGCCTAATGGCTCAGGCCTTTAGCTATCTAGTTCTTACATCTTAAATTAATCCATTTCTATAAATCTATACCTTGCCACGTAGCTTGTGGCTTACCGGCATCTTCACATGCTGCTTATCATGGAGGTGGCTGGCAGTGTCTCCCTCACTCAGTCTTCCACTCCCAGAATTCTCCTCTCTCCTTGTCCTGCCTATACTTCCTGCCTGGCCACTGGCCAATCAGTGTTTTATTTATACAGAACGATATCCACAGCAAAGTGTCCTCCTGAGTCAGAACCTGAGGCTTATATTTTCGAGGGAGCCTCTAAGTTCCAGTGACTTTTCTGTCCTCAGTGTGTTCAGATAGTCACATGTGTGCATTGGCCGCTGGGCTTGATATGCGGATGCTAGGATCTAAATTTTGGTATTCATGATTGTTGTAGCAAGCTAAGTCATCTCTCTAGTACCTATCATTGAGTTTTAAAGGTTTTCTGTTGACTTTAGTGAAAGCCCTTTGTCAGGTATATGTTTTTCAAAGTCTAGTCTATGACTTTTCTTTATTCTTTCTGTTTATTTATTTATTTATTTATTTATTTATTTATTTATTTAGTTAGTTAGTTAGTTAGTTAGTTTGTAGATAGAGTCTTGTTTTGTAGCTTAGGCTGGGCTTGAACTTGTGGCAATCCTTCTGCCTCTACCTTTTGAGTGCTGGAATTTTATAAGCATGCACTTCTATACTTGGTGCATGCTCTCCTTCCCCATCTCATTCTATATTTTCTTAGTAGTTTATTGTGTAGAAGTAAGTTTATAATTTTTATGAAGTCCTATTTGTCAACTCTTTTTAAAAATATATTTTATTTTATGTGTATGACTGTTGGCTTGCATATACATATGTTCATTGTCTTAATTACTTTTCCATTGCTGTGATAAGACACTATGACTAAGGCAACTTATAGAACCAAGAGTTTCCTGGGAACGCTTATGGTTTCAGGGGAGTAGAGTCCATGATCATCATTTCAGGGAGCATGGCATCAGGCAGGCAGGCATGGCACTGGAGCAGTAGTGAGAGCTCACACCATGAGACATGTATGCTAGGGGGAGAGAATATCATGGGCTTTTGAAACCTCAAAGCCTTTCCCTAGTGACACACCTCCTCCAAAAAGGCCACACGTCTTAATCCTTCCTAAACAGCTCTACCAACTGGGGACCAAGTATTAAATATATGAATCTATGAGGGCCGTTCTTATTCAAACCATGACAGGCATTATACATGCCTGGTACCTGCAGAGTTCAGAAAAATGTGTCAGATTCCCTGGAACTAAAGTTATAGATAGTTATGAGCCACAATCTTGGTGCTAGGAACTGAACCAGGTTTTCTATAAGAACAGCAATTAATCTTAGCCACTGAGCCATTTCATTAGCCTCTATCAACTCTTTTCTTCTACTAATAATACTTTAGGCTGTTCGAGGGGAGGGGTTGTTGCAGAGTTTTCAGATATGTGAATTGTATATAAAAACAAATTGCAAATATTTCTCATTTTCTATTCTATGCTTTTTGAGATTTTAATGTTTCATATTTAGGCATATGATCTATTTAGGACTAACATTTTGTAAAGTGTGAGGTTTAGATGTGAAAATATTTTTCTGTTATTGTTGAAGATAATGTTATATTTTTAGTTCAGGATAGTTTATGTGTTTTAATTTTAAAAAGTTTTCACTTTGTATATTAATTGTATACATCATACTAAATTACAATCCATGCTTTCCATGTAGGTATACATTGAGGACATTCCCCCGTTGATCCCAGGTGTTCCCTTAGACAGTTTTGGTGAAGCTATTTCTCTGTATATGAATGTGTATGGCATAATTAGTTGTTCAAGTTCAACTTGCTGAAAATATCTTTTCCCTAATAAGTTTGCTTTGCCCAACATCAATTGGCCATATGTGTGTGAGTTTATTTCTGAATTCTGATTTTTGTTCCAACAATCTGCATTTATTTCTGTTCCTTTCTTCTGTGGTAATCATTCTTAACTCTCTGTATACTTCCTGTGATATTCTATGAACACAAACTGTGTACTAATGTGTCCTTGAATTTCCTTTTGCATTTATCAAAATGCTCATATAGTTTGCACACAAAACTTGTTCTTTTCTATTATTCTATTATCATGAGATGGGACCATGTCAATTTATTCCAATTAGAAACATTTTGTGTATACTAATGTTTGCATAATATTCTAGTATATATTTGTATCATAATTTTTATTGGTTTCCTATTCTGAATACTCAGGTTTCTCCCAACACCTGTTATTACAAAATAATTCTTCAGTGCATGACCATAGGCATATTTAAGTTGCTATATGACAGTAACTACAAGATATATTCATTTTATAGTTTTTCATATTTTGTTAGGCTGCAACCCTAGAGATTTATTCTTTCATCAACAATGAGTTAGAGTATCCATTTACCTCCACAAGCATATTTTTTCTTTGTCAATCTGATAGGTGAATATTTCAATATTTTCATTGTAGTTTAAAGATGTGTTTCTCTTTTATGAGTAAGGCTGAATATTTTACTTAAGAGCTATTTCTCTTGATTGACCAGGTGGTTCAGTGGTAGACTGCTTGACTAGCATGTGTAATGCTTTGGACTTTATCTCCATCACCATAAAAATAAATAAATAAATGAATAAATAAAAAATATTATTTTTTGTTTTTTCCTATTCATCTATAGAGTTATTTTTATTATGTATTTTTATTATGAGACACACACATCTGATTTTCCTTTACTTGCCACCAAAAATATAGGTGACTGATATAACATTTCATAGGCAAGTGTTGTAGTTTAGATGTGAACCATTCCATAAAAACTCATGCATTGAAGGCTTGGTCCTCTATGAATCAATGCTCAAAGTTGGAGATTTCAGGAAGTGATTGGGTCATGAGGGCTCTGACATCACCAAAGGGTTAGTATGTTGATTAGCTAATACTTTGGTTGGTTACTGAGAGATGGTAGAAACTCGGATGAGATCTAGTTGAAGGGAGTGGGTCATCCAAGCTGCTATGTGGGTAGGTAATGATCCTTAACTGGTACTACAGAGAAGGAGAGAAGGGTGTTTGGGCAAGGATCCTCACATGTTAGGTGTAATGTGTGGAGAGTATTTTGTTCATCTTAGCCCATTTCTCCAGTGATTTATCTCCTTGTTGTTGTGGTATGGTAATACACTAACTTAGCTGTAGACAGTTTGGGAGACTAACAGTTGAGAACTTAGAGTGGAGCTGGAGGCAGCTTTATTGTTTCAATAGATTTGCAAGATCCTCTTTTCTTAGCTTTGCTCCCCAACATGTTGATGTCTATTAACTTCTGAATTTCTCTGTTTGATGTTTCCAGTAACAAAACTCCAAGTTTCTTACCAAGATGCTTGGAGATGAGGGCAGGAGCTTGAAGAGAGTATTCAGTCCTTATATTAGACACTCAACCAGTGCTCATTCTCTGTTCTGCACATCACACCTCATTACACTTGACTTTCATAAGTTCTACAGGGCAATGCACCAAGTTCATATTCAGCATCTTGCTCTGCAGTTATTTAAAATTGAAGCTGCTTCCTCTCTGCTCTCCTCCTAGGAGTGGTGAAACTATCTCACCCATTGATGTCCTCTCTGTTAATTTTTTTAAGTCTTCTTTGTTTTATCATGTTTTCATTCTCTAAAAAAAAACATTTTGGAATATCTTACAAGGGAAAGGAGATAGCTATATGCTGTCAACAAGTGTCTTCACACAGGGAAATATCTTTTTTTCCACACTTCAGGTGACCTTCTGCCAATTATGACTTAATTTTTACACACTGAGAACCAGTAGTCATTTACATTGGGCAACTGTTGTGAAACATAATAAACATAAGTTCAATTTGCAGGTAAAATATGTACAATCCTATGGACTATTGAAAAATTACTTAAGTTCTGTGAACCTCATTTTGTGTTTGAAATGTAGGCGATGCACAGTAGACTATTAGTTGCAATCAATTAATAGCTATGGGACTAGTTCTCTATTGTGTGTATGTGTATGTTTTAGTGTGACAATCATTACATTGTGTGTGTGTGTGTGTGTGTGTGTGTACCAAATCATCATGTTAATGAATAGATATACTTTTTATTTGTCACTTATGCTTCAGTTAAACTGGAGAACAATGAACAAAGTGAGAATGATCATTATAGCATGTCAATGAGATGCTATAAGTACTAAAAGAGCTAATATGTGTAAATCTCTTACTACAAATGTTCATCCATGCTCAATAAATTCTAAATACTATTATTGATTTTTTTGCAAAATTTTTACTGCTGGGAGGAATAATCAGTTTGGCAAATATAGAGTGTACTTCAATCACATAGGCCATGACTAGTCAAGGCCACTTAGTTCCTTAAGATGCATCTCTTATTTGTATCCCCAAGAACTACCCAGGAGGAGGTATGGAGGTACCTAATTAATCTTACCCTAAAATGACACTAAAGTAATTATTCATTTAGTCTTTCATTATTTAATTACATAAATTATTTCACATTTTCCATGTCTATATTGTGTGTTAGGCACTGTGCTAGATTCTTGGAGATATTTAAGATGAATGTCAGCAAAACAAGTAGCCAGGATTCTTGTCCTCAGTGACAAAGTAACCCTATGGATAGACAAGGAAGGGAAAGTTTGAAACAATGTGATTGTGCCTTTATACCATGCTACTATGAGGGACTAACTAAAAACTAAAGTCTGTTTCTGTCACTAAAAGAACAAACATATATATTTTGTTCATTCCTATTGCCCAAGCGCTAAGCATTGTGTATGTCATGTATATGCTCAATAAAATTATAGTTGAAGCTGACAGGAAGATGAGGTGACAGGAAGCACTGGGAGAGTTGAAGGGAAGTAGTGGTATATGAGTATGACCAAGAAGCTTTGTATAAACGTATGGAACTTTCAAAGAATAAAACATATTTTCAAATAATAAAAATCTTATTGAATAAATGGCATACAATGAAAATATTTCTTTGATGAGGCTACACAGAAAAGATTTCATATGAATTTCTCCTTTCGTTTTTATAGAAGACAACATATGTGCAATGAATGTGTGTTCAGTGAGTGAGTTGTTGAATTAATATTTGGCAAAAACTGAGCTAAAGGTAACAGGAAATACTTCTGCAAAACTTTCTTCAGTGAGAGCTGTGTGTCACGCTTGGTTCTGGGCATGTAGGGCACACAGCCCTTTACCCTTGATGATCTCCAAGTCCGGTCTGTTGTGAAAAGAGACAAGTGAACAGCAGGTTACAGTGCAGTATAAGGGCCATAAATAAAGCTCAAATCAGATGAGGAGTCTAAGCTTGAGGATTTGGGGGAAGGCTGGAGCCATTAAACATTATTCTAAAAACATGTTTCATTTTCCACAATAAGATTCAGTAAGGAAACAATTACTTAAAGAATCTACTATTTTTTCAGAGAAAGTGTGAAAATTTCATTATTGTTAATGGAAATAGAACAGTGATGAAAATGGGATGAAGAGAAATATCCAAATAAGCTATCATTTTCTATGAAATAGAGTCATTTAGTGGTTAAGTGATATTTGTTAGGAAGTTATCTTGGCACTCACTTTTTGAGAAAGATGATCAAATGTACACCAAAAATACCAGTTAATGCCATCATTACTTAGGATAACTTTGCAACAACAGGAAAATAAAGCAGCATTTAAAGAATTGAGTGATTTTCATTTTAACTATCATGTCATTTCTTTTTTTTAAAGCAAACAAATCAGTTTATCAATTTAGTATAAGAAACCGTGGCTGGGACTGGAGAGATGGCTCAGTGGTTAAGAGCATTGACTTCTCTTCCAGAGGACCCAGGTTCAATTCCAACAACCACATGGCAGTTCACAACTGTTTGTAACTCCAGTTTCTGAGGTTCCATCATCCATGGCAAAACACCAATGCACATTAAAAAATTAGTTTAAAAAAAAGAAACTGTGGCCAAGATGACAAAAAGGCATACTTAAATAAGAAAGAGAAATAACCATAGCTTAGAAGTCACACCTCCATCATAACAACAGGTAGAAAACTGAACAAATTCAAAAATCAATAAATCTAGATGCAGCAGAGAAGTAAGGTCATAGGAAAACCTGCCTGCCCAGAAGTTAAAAAGATGGGCTAATCACAACTTACTCACAAGGAGGAGCATCCCTGGGAACTGCTGCCCGGATACGGAACCTGTAACTGACAAATTGCAGGAGATTTGGTGTACAGATGACTCTGAGAGTTGGAAACCCCAAGAAAATGCCATCTCAGGGGGACCCATATTTTGTATGTTGTCCTTCTAGGGACTCTACCAGATCCTTACTGAATACTGGCAAAGTTCCCAACAGGGAAGAGGGAAAGGGAACTTCTTTGAACCATGTCAGAACTTTCTGCCTTTTATGGGGCCTGCCCTCAGGAGAAACTATATTACCAGAACCCCACTTTCTGGGTCTGTATCAGAATCTAGCCTGCCTGGAGGAAAGGAAATGTCCCACTCCAGCTCCCTTCTGACTTCATGTAGAGGAAGAGGCATATTCAACTTGAATCCCTTTGAGCAGCCATCATGTTTCACTAAGTGAGGACTGACTTATAAAGGCCATAGTTCAGAATCACAGATTCACCATAAAAAACCAATGCTTTATCAATGAAATAGAAATACCTTTATCCCCCTCTAAAGTTTTCTACTCTATTACTAAAGGCTTAGTTATCACAGTTCCTTTGTGTGTGTGAAGGGGGTAGGGGATACATGTTCATGTGTGAACAGGTGCATATGCATGCACATGCATGTGAAGAACAGGGGACAACCTTATTTGTACTATAGTACCTTTGTGTGTTGAGGAGGGGATACATTGTTCCTCTGGTACTATCTGTCTTTAAAAATGTTGGTCTTTCACTGCCTGAAACTTTTGCCTATTAGGGTAAGTGGGCTGGCCAGTGAGCACTGGGATTCTGCTGATGTCCATCTCCCCAGCACTAGGGTTACAAGTGCAAGCCACTGGGCCCAGCTTTTTGTGTGAGTCCTGGGGAGGAACCACAGGTCCTCTTGCTTATAAAGCAAGAACTGACTGAACTATCTCCCAGACCTGTGGTTTGTTTATCTGGTGTATCATGTTCTCCTCTTAACAATATGTTATAAGGTATACTATACTCAGAGGGGGGAATAGTTTAAACAAATTAAATCAGAATCTTGGATTAAGCAGGAAGGTAGTAATTACAAGAATACAAACTTTTAAAAAAGCTATTAAGGGCTGGGGATATAGCTCAGTTGGTTGAATACTTGCCTAGGATGCACTGAACTCTATGTTTGATCCCCAGCACCAACTATAGCCAGGTATGGTGGGACAGTCTTTAATGTCACTACTGGGTAGGTAGAGGCAAGAGGTTCAAGGTCATCTTTAGCAGGGCAAGGAGTTTGAGGCCAGCCTGGGCTAAATAGCATCACGTTTTAAGACAGTAAAATAAATAAATAAATACATAAATAAATAAGTATAAGGGCAAAAATAGAACAATTAAATTAAATGATGTGAAAAATAGATGGATATGCAATTATAGGGGTGGAAATTCTAATAAAGAATAAAAAAGAAGTGGAAGTCAGAAACACTGAAACAGAAATAGTACTTTTGATAGGCTCATCTGTGGGAGTCTGCTGGAGTCCAGCTCTGACCTGCTCCCATCTATTGAAGGTTCTTGGGTGGAAGAGAGAGGAATGAGAAAATACTAGGTAGAAAGACAGAAAAAGATGATAAGAAAGACAGAGACACAGGATAGCTTCAGGAGGGCCCTGGGTCAATACCCAGCCACTGTAGCAGGAATCTTAAAAGTTCTTATTAATAAAATCAAACTTGAGGCCAGTTATTGGGATGAATGCTAGAAGATCAGAGAAGCAGAACAAGCCACAGCTACCTCACCTTGCCAGTTCCTCAGCTGATCCTGTTTCCTCAGACTGGAAGCCTCTGAGTCATCATCCAGAATGAATCTCAGCTGAACTGCTGCTCAAAAGCCTGAAAGCTTAACCAGCCAAATGCTTCTAGTTCCAGGTCCTCACGCCTTATATATCTTTTTGCTTTCTGCCATCACTCCCTGGGATTAAAGGCTCACTTTCTGGATTAAAGGCATGAGTCACCATGCCTGGCTATTTCCAGTGTGGCCTTGAACTCACAGAGATCCATGCCTCCAGAAGGCTAGGATTAAAGGTGTGAGTGCCACCATTTTATAGCCTTTGTATCTAGTGGCTGTTCTGTTCTCTGACCCCAGATAAGTTTATTAGCATGCACAATATTTTGGGGGAACACAATACCACCACACAGCCACCCAGAGCTTTATTCAAAAGAGCTTTTTATAATATGCCAAGGGCACAAAAGACCTGCCCTTTGCAAGATCAAAGCACACCATACAGTGAAGTGTAGACCTTTCCAAACATCTAGTAAACTCGCCAATGGCCAAATCATCCCATTATGCAGCCCTGCTGGGTAAAGCAAGCCCAAATTTTCTGACCCAGAGTAAGGTCTCACTGGATAACCTCTGTGGGCCTCCACAGTCATCAGGAGATGAGACATAACTGAAAAAAGAATGTAACTTTGGGTGTGCCACAATAGAAATTTCCAAACATGAAAGGCAAAGAGAAAATAAAGACTAGAAAAAAGGACAGAATACCTCAAATCTGTGAGACACAAACAACAACTAGCATATGCATAATGGAATAACAGAGGGCGAAAAACGGAAAAAAGAACAGAAACAACATTTGAAGCAATAATGACCCAGATAAAAAAATATCTTCACCTAGGCATACCATATTCAATCTGCAGAAAATCAAAGACAAAGAAGAAAAGAATTATAGGAAACCATCTCATTTATAGAGGAGAAAAAAATAGGATCTGTGCACTGAATTTTCCTCAGAAACTGTTCATATAAGAATAGAATGTAGTGAAATATTGTAAATATTGTGAGGAAAAAAAATCAGACCTAGAGTTCTATGCCTTACAAAATTAGCCTTCAAAAGTGAAAGAGAAATACAGACATTTTCAGGCAAAAATTGAAGTAATGTGTTGTCAGTTAACCTGCCTTGAAAGAAATGTTAGAATGAATTCCTCATAGACAAGGAAATTGACAGAAGTCAGGCATTAAAAGAAGGAAGAGTATCAGAAAGGAGTAACTAAGAATGAAATTAAATCTTATTATTCCTATTCTTAATTGCTCTAATATACAACCATTTCTTCATAGCAACAGAGGCTGAGAGAGTAGCTTGATTGCAGGCCTACGTGCACAACGTCATGGATCAGAGCCCCAGAAATTCAAAAGTAAATGCGTGCTATGTGTGTATATGTGTACATGGAGTGAATGAGAACAATGGCACAAGGAACGCAGGGGATTAGGAGTATTCTGTAATTATGTGGCACTTGCATGACCAGTGGAAGAGTATAATATATATAGTTATAGTTATAATATATGTGATACACAATAATATGTATTATAATTATATATAATACATATAATTAAAAGTCTACTTGGGTATATTGTAAATATTTATCACAAAATCTAGGTGTATTAGCTATATTTCTTGTTTCTAGGAAAAATCCCTGACAAAAGTAACTTAAGAAAATAAATAGGTGTTTGGTTTTTGGTTCACAGTTAGAGGGTGTAATCCATCATGGCCAAGAACTTATGGCTGCAGGCACATGAGACAAGTGATCCTATTGCTTTTATTATCAGGAAGCAGAGGAGCTGGATGTTTGTACTTAGGTTGCTTTGTCTTTTATTAAATTCAGGACTCAAGCCCACAGAGTGGTAGCATCCGCATTTAGAATAGGTCTTCTCACCTCAATTAACCCAATATAGATAACCTTTTCCATACTTGCTCAGGAATTTGTTTCCGTGGTGATTCTAAATTCAGTCTTGTTGATCATCAAGATTAATCATCATACTTCAAAAACCACTTGGGGGAGGAGGGAAGGAGGGAGGGAGCAAGGGAGAGAGGAGGGAGGAGGACAGGGGTTGTGAAATGGCTTGGTGGGCTATATCACCTGTTACTAAGCCTAATAACCTGAGTTCAATCCCTGGGACCCATTTGGTGGAAGGAGAAAATCAATGGCAGCAAGTTACTCTCTGTCTTCCAACATGCACTGGGGTACATTCACACCTACACACACACACACACACACACACACACACACACACACACACACTAAGTAAATAAATGCACACATAAGTAAGTGTATGAAAGTATAACAGTAGTACAAGTAACTAGCAAAAAGGAAAGTTAAATGGCATTGATGAATAAAGAAAATGAGTGATTTTATTTTGCCATAAAGAAGAACAAAATTATGTTGTTTTCAGGAAAACTGATGCAACTGGAGAGAATCATGTTAAGAAACAAATAAGTCAAGCTCAGAAAGACAAACATCATGCTTTCTCTAGTTTGTGGTGCCTACTTTTTGTACATACATAAAATCATTGATATATATATGCTGTGGGATGGTCTGTATGTCAAATTACTCTGATTGGTCAATAAATAAAACACTGATTGGCCAGTGGCTAGGCAGGAAGTATAGGCGGGACTAACAGAGAGGAGAAAAGAAAGAATAGGAAGGCAGAAGGAGTCACTGCCAGCCACTGCCATGACAAGCAGCATGTGAAGATGCCGATAAGCCTGAGCCACATGGCAAGGTATAGATTTATGGAAATGGATTAATTTAAGCTATAAGAACAGTTAGCAAGAAGCCTGCCATGGCCATACAGTTTGTAAGCAATATAAGTCTCTGTGTTTACTTGGTTGAATCTGAGCAGCTGTGGGACTGGCAGGTTACAAAGATTTTTCCTGACTGTGGGCAAGGCAGGAAAACTCTAGCTACACACACACACACACACACACACACACACACACACACACACACACACATATGAAATTAAAGTGAGATTGTCTGTGAGAGGAAGGAGACTAACAGAATGGGTGAGGGTGAGGGAAGGGGAGGGTATGGGAATGAATACAGTTAACACATGATATACTTGAATGAAAATGTCTGCTTTTTATTGAAAATAGATACTTCTCTCATACAATACAATACGAATCCACTACAATTTCCTTTCCCTCCACTCCTCCTGGCTCACCCCACCTCCCCTCTCCCCAGACACACTCCCTGTCTGTTTCCTTTTCAAAAAAAGAGCAGTCCTCCAAGAGATTGCAGCCAGACAGGACAAAACAAGATTCAATAAGACAAGGCAAAACCCCTCATATCCAGGCTGGATAAGGCATCCAATACGAGTAAAAGAGTCCCAAGAGCAGGCAAAAGAGTCAGAGATACCCACTCCCACTGTTAGGAGTCCCACAAGAACACCAGCTATAACACATATGCACAGGACTGGCACAGACCCATGCAGGCCCTGTGAGCCCATGTGAGCTCTCCTTAGTTGATTTGGTGGGCCATGTTCTCCTGGAGTCCTCAATCAAGGCCTGGGCCTCAAGTTAAACCAAACATTGATTAGCCACTCCCACAAGTTCTGTGCCACTATTGCCCCAGGTCTAGGGTTTTGTGGCTGGGTAACTATCCAGGTTTCTCTTCCCATAGCCTGAAGAATATCTTCCTACACCAAAGAGAAGAGAACACATGGCTGAAGGCTCCATGCAGGTACCAGCTGGACCTCTCTTCATTCAGTGAGCTGTGTGGATGTTGTCCTCAGCAATGGATGGGGCCCGATGATTAGTTTTCAGAGAGTGACCTTCTGTCTTAGCATTAGTCGGGGCTTAGTGATTTCCACAGGACCCCCTCAGCCAACAAATGAAAGGAATTTAACTTAGTCCCACCACTGAAAACCTTGGTTGGCTATAAAAGATGGCCAGTTCAGACTCCATATCCTCCATTACTAGGAGTCCTCACTGGGGTCACCCTCATAGATTCTAGGAAGTTTCCAAAAAATGTCTTTATGAAACTCATCACCATACACAATGAATGTGCATTAGGAAAAGTCTTGTATTCTAAGGAAATGAAACCACAATTTTAAAACCATACAAGGGCTATATAATTCGCAGCTACTCTGTTGGCTGGGGCAGGATCCCAAATCTGAGGCCAGCTTTTACTACCCAGCAAGAATCTCTCTCTCTCTCTCTCTCTCTCTCTCTCTCTCTCTCTCTCTCTCTCTCTCTCTCTCTCTCTCTCCTTCCCTCCCCTGTCACATACACACACACATAAAAATGTATGTGTCCAACATGAAGCTAGGTCCTGTTGGAAGATGCAAGTTTTAATAACAATAATAATCATTTAGTGTGTGGGTTGTAATCCCCATTCAAAGATGGAGAAGTGAAGACTCGAGGATTTAAAAATGTTGCCTATGATCAAATTTCTGATAGCCAATGAGAAATAGAGATAGTGACAAAAGACAGTCCTGTAGTTATGTACTCTGCTCTGACACATGTTGCCTTTCTCAAGCCCTTTTATGGACCCTGGAGGCTTCTAGAAGCACAGGAAAAATAGGAGTCAGGAGTGCCTTAGTATTCCAAGTTGTCAGGGGACCTGTAATGCTCAGTACATTCATTTCAACTGTCTATGTTGCTTTCTCAATGCTGTCATTCACTCTGGGGTACAGGGATCTCCAAGGAGACAGTGCACATTCTGGCTGTCAGCTCTTGGTACCTCCACCTTGATACTTTTAAAAGATTTATACTGCTTGGTTCATTTCCTTGGCTTTTAGATATTGCTTTTATGCTGGACACTTTGATCCTTTGGTACATTTAGATTGGAAATTGGACTCTAGTTTCACAAACCATAGTGTTCAAAGCTCATGGAATTTGGGGGTTAGAATATTTGTCTGTCCCAGGAGGGTGGAAAGGATTGCTATGAAAAGCTTTCTTCTAGATGTGATATGGTCCTGGTTATGAACACACAGCAGCTGTGGCTACCTGCACAAAAAGGACATGAAAATGTGTGTGTGGGGGGGGTCAGCAGGACAAAATGAGGGCTGGAGAGATGGTTCAGCCATTAAAGGCTAGGCTCACTGCCAAAAATAATATTAAAGAAAACAATAACAAAGAGAAAAATAAATACAGATAGCTGGGCATGGTGGTGCTTACTTGTCATCCCAGCACTGGAGAGGCAGAGGCAGGGAGAGTCCTCTGGTTCAGTGTTCAGTCAGCCTATCAAAATCAGCAATTGGCAGGTCCCAGTGAGAAGCCCTTTCTTAAAAACAAGGAATAATACCTGAAATTGACCTCTGGCCTCCACATACATGGTCACACACACGTGAGCTCACCAACACACATTCATCTAGAGAGAGAGAGAGAGAGAGAGAGAGAGAGAGAGAGAGAGAGAGAGAGAGAGAGAGAGAGAAAGAGATACAGAGTTCTCAGTGATAATGGGGAGTTCTGGAGTCATTTTAGATAGATAGGGATGCTACTAAGCATTTAGGAGCTTACACCACTGAACACATCTTATACCCTGGTTGAAAGTCTGTGGTAGAAATGTGGTGGGGACAGTTGAAGTGATGAGGAAGCTGTTGAAAGCAGAGAAATGAGTGAGTCCTGACTCCTTTTGACACTGTGTACTTGGCTAGGTGTTTGGCCTGTCAGATTTCAACTTCCTCATCTACAGAAAACCCAGTTCCTTTTATATAGGAAGGAAATATTTAAAGATGGAGAATAAGTTTAAGAATCACTGAAAGTGTGAATAAGTGGTCTGTATGAAGATGCCAAGAGATTTGACCAATGAAGAAAAACAAGGAAAGAGGACACTCAGTAGCACAAGTCAACAGAAGCACATACTATGGTGATATTTTATTTGTGCTGAAATGTGATTTTATTTGTATGTTAATAAATAAAAGTGCCTGGTGGTCAGAGCTAATAACAAGCCATTTAGCAGAAGTCTGGCAGTAGTAGCACATGCCCTTAATCTTGATCACATGACAGGCAGATCTCGGTGTGTTCAAGGACACCACCAGCATGGAGACACACACCTTTAATTTCAATACCAAACATAGAGACTTGGAGGTCTGTATAGATGGGCAGTGACGAGGAGGTCATGTGGCTGGATTTACAACCAATGAGAAGGCAGAACAGAAAGTCAATAAAAAGACAGACACACAGGAAGTAGGTTTCTTTTTCTCAGGGGAAGGACAGAAGCAGCAGTGGTGGTAAGAAGGCAGTCTTGGTCTCAGCTCATAGCTACTGCCCTCTGACCTCTGGGGCTTTTAACTCTGCATTTGGCTCTGTTTCTTATTTAATAAACCATTAAAAAAAAAAAAGCCGGGTGGTGGTGGCACACGCCTTTAATCCCAGCACTCGGGAGGCAGAGCCAGGCGGATCTCTGTGAGTTCGAGGCCAGCCTGGACTACCAAGTGAGTTCCAGGAAAAGGCGCAAAGCTACAGAGAACCCTGTCTCGAAAAACCAAAAAACAACAACAACAACAAAAAAAACAAAACAAAACAACAACAACAACAAAAAACCATTTAGAATTACATCTACAACACACAAAGATACATTTACACATGTCTAGGAGTAGGCCCTGGGAATCCCCTAAGCAGCTCTCATGGAGATAGCAAATAGCACAGACTTGAAGAGGAGCAGAGTGTGGGGAAAGAAGGAGATAGGACCCAAGAGAGAAGTAATGTTGCATTGTGATGCCTACACACCCATGTCATGTCTAGCTCTGAGTCTTCTCACCCCTTGTTTCTCCCTGGTTCTCCATTTTCCCATATGAAAAGTATGGAAATTCTGTCATTGCTATTGGTGGGGTTAAGTATTCCAGGTGAAACAGCTGTCCTAAAATGTCAAGGCAAGGAGGGCTTGTTGGAGTCAGGCAGTCCAACTGCCAGAAGCGATGCTGCTGCCATACTGTAAGGAGAAAGATGGCAGTTTGAGATCTTGCAGACCGGGTTTGGAGAAAACACAGGTAGACGAGGGGCTGAGGTAACCATTTGGACAGGAGAAGCTTAGTGAAGACTTTCTCCAATTTTCCTGTCAGTCTTTCTCCAAATTTCCTGTCACCCTTGACCCCAGCCCAGGCTTATCATGATCATTGAAAGAGAAACTTCATCTAGAAAGTGGTTTTACATCTACAGTATCTCTCACAGTAGGACTTCCTCCCAGCCATGCCTTCAGGAATTTTTCATTGGCTTCTACCATCAACAGACATCTGTGCAAAGATCCAGAGACGGCTGGCTAACCTGTTTAATTTTTAAATGAATGAATTGCAACACAAGTAGTCTTTTTTTCATTCTTGAAACATAGTATGAGTAAAATTGCTATAATAACAATATGGAGACATTCATAGCAAATCATTAGAGAAATTCCATTTTCTCTCAGCAAACACAGTTTAAGCACTCAACATCGATGCTTCTTAGGATTTATAGCTGACTAGGGAGCAATTAAGACTGGTTTTTTAATGAATACAAACAAACCCAGGGGTTTTTTTCCTAGGAAGAACGACTAAGTAATGGGTTTCAGATTTAATTTAAGATCTCATTCATGTATCTTCTTTGAATAAAACATATTTGCAGGTAAATTCTTAACATACATATCAATTGCAACATGCTATGTTAACCTCCTTCTCACTCATGAAAATGCATGGAGTAGCCCACAGATTTTTGAATGACTATTAAACAGTTAAACTTTATCAGCTGTTCCATAGAAATAGGGACTCCCCATGAAAGACTGAATTAACTAAACTTCATCTTCTGGTGAACTCTGTCCAGTGGCAATTTAGAATGTAGTATCTTTAGTAACCTGTATCTAAATCTATCCCCTAGAGAACAACTGAGGCCCAGATGGCTCTGCATTAGTCCCTTTCAGGGTTATATGCACACTCCACATTCCCTAACTGCCAGAATTCCCATGGCCCCTGGTTTTTTTCAAGACAGAGTTTCTCTGTGTAGTTTTGGTGCCTGTCCTGGATCTCGCTCTGTAGACCAGACTGTCCTTGAACTCACAGAGATCTGCCTGGCTCTGCCTCCCAAGTGCTGGGATTAAAGGTGTGGGTTACTGCCCTGATTTTTTTTTCTTAAGCTATTAACTCCTCTGGCCATTTCAGCATCTCTCCCTGCAAATACTTTGCAAAATTCCCTAGATAATTATTACTAGACATTACAAGGGATTCTTTTACTCAGAAACAGTTTAAACTTACCAGTCTAGGTCCAAGTTGCTTTTCCTGTTACTGTGATAAAATATTCTGACAGAAGACACTTAGGAAAGAAGAGGTTTATTTTATCAAACAGTTCATGGTATAGTCAATTACAATGGGAAAAAATCAAGGCAGCAGGAGCTTGATGTAGCTGGTCACATCACAACCACAATTAAGAGACAGGGATGGATGAGGGCTGCTGCTCATCTCATTTCCTCCAGGATTCTAGTCAGGGAAAGGTGCCCCCTACAGTGGACTTGCCTTCCTATTTCAATGAAAACAATCAAGATGATCCCTTACAGAAGTGCTTAGAAGCCCTCTCCAAGGTGATTCTAGATTGTGTTATGTCTCCACGTAACACTAACTGTAACACTAACCATCACAGTTTGGATTCTCTGGACAGCTGAGATGGGCTTTGAAGGACATGTTTACTCAGAGTAATATTTATGAAAGGTGATGGGGTCTGGGGACAGCAGTAGGCAGGCAGACCCTCTAGGCCACGTGCAGTTCTAGCATCTGTGACAGGAGCAGCAGCAAGTAGAACTGGAGACATAGAGGATCGGATGTCAGTGCAGCTTGGAGAAATTCTGACCAGAACACAGGGAACCTCTGGCCCCAGGCATTCTCATGGAGGTCCCTGGGCACTCCTCACTGCCTTCTCAGTCCCTGGCTGCAGGCAGCTTGGCTCTTACTTAAGGTTGTAGCAGACTCCCAAGGCACTGCAGCCAACTTCACTCTATGTGTGCCTGGCCATAGGCAACCTGTAGGAAGAGCTCAGCATCCCATCTGTACTCCAGCCAGGAGAATAAATATAGGTTTCAAGCTATAGCTATAAATCTCAGAATTTGAAATTTTAAGTGATACACTTCAAAAAGGATATCCCCAGTGGCTTTAATGACTTGTAGGTGTATTAGTATTCAGAACAATGCTGGCAAGAGGAAATTTTCCACTGGGAAAATTCTATAGCACTCAGATTAGATGCAATATTCTTCACTAAGATTTTAAGAGGATTAATTATTAAATATATAATTTGGAAACCTCAGGAGTGACTGAAATTATTTGCTTCATTTAAGACAGTATTTGAAACTTCCAATATATGGGAATGTTTGTGATGTGCTTAATAGCAATCTTTTAACCAGTTAAGTGGAAGGTGATCTATCCTACCAAAACTGGACAAATCTGTGAAGGACTTTTCATTTATCATGGAAAGTATCATGACTTAGATGAAGCTTTTTGTTGTATGAAGCGGCTATTTGCCATCACCAATGATTAGAATATCTGTGTTTCTTAATTTTTGTGTTTTCAGGCACAAATTAATTTTTCTGTCCTAGTGGGAAGTGTGGTTAATCAGCACATACCTGTTTTGTTTTGCTCATAATCCTTAAAATAACCCTAGAAAACAGTAGTTTTTTTTTTTAACTTATCCCTGTACAGGGGAGCAAATCCAGGGCCTCATGCATGGCAGGCAAGCACTCTACCAAACTGAGCCGTATCCCTGTCCCCCTGGGTAATGTTTTGACGTCCATTTATGGAACATAGGAATTTAGGTAGGGGAATTAGTTCTACTCTAACAAAAACTGATGAAACTCAGATCTATTAGATTCTAGAGATGATACTACATTGCTAATTGTTAGAAGGTCTGTCACAAATTCCTCATTGACAGGAAAGTAAGGGATCTGATATTATCCACAGTAATTGATCTCTACTTAAGATTACTCTTTATTGACTTTAGAAAGCCTGGCCAACTCCCTTGAATACTACATCAGATTTTTATGTGTAAGTGGATTTGTGGATAAATAAAAGTAATTTTTTCAAATTTTAACTCTCTCTCTCAGTTTGGTAATTGTTTTTGGCTTGAATCTGTTCTGACTGGATAATAAAATCATAAAATTTCAATGAGTTTAAACTTCTGGCCTAGGATATGAGTGATCTTGTTATTTGTTCCATAGGCAGTTAAAAGTGACATGTGTTATGCTATGGTTTAGTAGAGTGTCTGAGCCGCTGGAACTGGAGTTCTGTCTGTGAGATACCATGTAGACTTTTCTACAAATGTCAATTGGATCCTGTAGCTTGATAGTATTGCTGATTTCTTCTCTATTCTTGCTGACATTTTGTCTACTTTTTTCCTATCAATTATTGCTACTAGCAACTGGGTTATTAACCTATGGATATATGTTTGTCTATTATCTTGTAAGTTTTGTTTTTTTAAATAAATATTTTTATTTTATAATTAGTTTAATTTTACATATCAGCCACAGATTCCCCTGTCCTCCATCCTCCCACCCCCTAGCCTTCCCCCCAATCTACCCCCCATTCCCACCTCCTCCAAGGTAAGGTCTCCCCCTGGGGATTCAGCTCAACCTGGTAGATTCAGTTGAGGCTGGTCCAGTACCCTCCTCCCTGCACTAAGGCTGAGCAAAGTGTCTCAGCACAGGCCCTAGGTTATAAAAAGCCAGCTCATACACCAAGGACAGGTCTCAGTCCCACTGCCTGGGGGGCCTCCTAAACAGTTCAAGCTCATCAACTGTCTCACTTGTCCAGAGGGCCTGGTCCAGTTCCATGGGGGCTCCACAGCTACTGATTCACAGTTCATGTGTTTCCACTAGTTTGGCTACTTGTCCCTGTGCTTTTTCCAATCTTGGTCTCGATATCTCTTGCTCATATAATCCCTCCTCTCTCTCCCTGGTTGGACTCCTGGAGCTCCACCTGGGGTTTGGCTGTGGATCTCTGCATCTATTTCCACCAGTCACTGGATGAGAGTTCTATCATGACAGTTAGGGTTTTCGGCCATCAGATCACCAGAGTAGGTCAGCTCAGGCACTCTCTCAATCATTGCCAGTAGTCTATAGTGGAGGTATCTTTGTGGATTTCTGGGGACCTCTCTAGCACTCTGCTTCTTCCTATTCCCATGGGGTCTTCATTTAACATGGTGTCTCTTTCCTTGTTCTCCCACTCTGTTCCTGATCCAGCTGGGACCTCCTGCTCCCCCTAAGCTCAACTATAGATCTACAGTAATAAAAACAGCTTGGTACTGGCATAAAAACCAACATGTGGACCAATGGAACTGAACTGAAGACCCTGACATTAATCCGCATGCCTATGAACATATGATTTTTGACAAAGAAGAAGCCAAAACTGTACAATGGAAAAAAAAGAAAGCAACTTCTTTTTTTTTGTTGTTTGTTTGTTTTTCAAGACAGGATTTCTCTGTGTAGCTTTGGAACCTGTCCTGGAACTCACTCTGTAGCTCAGGCTGGCCTCAAACTCACAGAGATCTGCCTGCCTCTGCCTCCCAAGTGCTGGGATTAAAGCCATGCACCACTACCACCTGGCAAGAAAGCATCTTCAACAAAATGGTGCTGGCATAACTGGATGTCAACATGTAGAAGACTGCAAATAGATCCACATCTGTCACCATGCACAAAACTTAAGTCCAAATTGTAGTGGGTAGCCATTCCAGCTTGGATCTGGAAGTTCCAACCCCCATCGAGACTCTGGCAACTGTCACGCCTACGAGGCGGGGCAAGGGGAGGCGCCTGGAGACCCGAGAGCTGGATGGGCCAGTGCTCTCTCTGTGCGCTCTCTCGGTGCCCGGACGCTGAACGGTGAAGGTGGACTGTGCAGAGCTCGGGAGAACACCGCTGGACTGCGTTACACCTTCCCCAGACCCTGCGACCTACCTTTCACTTAATTTGTGAGTTACGCCATTAAATAAATATCCTTTTAACTACGTGGAGTGGCCAAAATAATATCTCCAATATCTGGCGCCCAATATCTGCCAATATCTCCAATATCTGCCTCCAAAGCCTGGTTCTCATCCACTTTTACACCACTTTTGTTCAGCAGAATGGGCTTTTTTCCCTCCATATCCAGGTCTTAATCTATGGACATAGTGTCTGAATGGAGAATGGTGGGCTTTGAAATATCAGCCTAATAATACACCTTAGTGGTGCTTTGAAAGAGAATGGCCCCCAAAAGGAGTGGCACTATTGGGAGGTTTGGCCTTGTTGGAGGAAATATGTCAATGTATGGGTGGGCTTTGAGGTCTCTTTTTCTTAAACTTTCCTCAGTGTAACAGTCAGTCAACTTCCTGTTACCTACAAGATGTAACACTCTCAGTCCCAGCACCACATCTGCCTGCATGCTGCCATGCTCCAGTCATGATCAGAACTGAACCTCTGAAACTGTAAACAAGCCACCCTCAATTAAATGTTTTATTTGTAAGAGTTGCCCATTATCTATGGCCAGACACCTTGCTCACCCATAATAAAGCAGAGAGAGCCTTAATCCTGCCTCAACTAAATGTACCAGGCTTAACTGTCCCCCTATGGGAAAACTTATCCCCCTATGGGAAAACTTATCCTCTTGGAGGAGGGAATAAGGGGTTGGGGGAGAAAGTAGGGGGGGAGTGGGAGGCGGGATGAGAGGGGGGGTCTGTGGTTGGCATGTAAAATGAATAAAAATAAATAAATAACAAAAAAAGAGTTGCTATGGTCATGGTGTCTCTTCACAGCAATAGCAAACTCTAAGACAGCCTTCTACTATGGACTGATACATTGGAGATCCAAGTAGATAACTTATAAATGATCCTTGGAGCATAACTTCTATGGCATTAGAATAGCCTGCATTTTTTTTCAGTCTCACATAGTGCTTTCCCCGCCCCTTTTTCTCTCTCAAGGCTGCATTTTCATGTAACTTAAAGAGACAATCAGGTTAGCAATCTCTTTATTCTCTTTCAGGTAATGACCCAATATTTTCCTTTAGGCTTAGCTAAGCTCTGAGGACTATTACAGTCATTTGTAAGATATTTTCTTTGGCCAAGAAACATTTTGTCTATATTCTGCCATGAGATCTAATAATGGGAGTAATTGATTGAATAATCACAATAGCAGGGACCTTAGGGGGCCATTTCAATATGGCCTGTGCTGACGTGGTTGAGGCTTCATTGGAGCCAGGGCCAAAAGAGACTGTGTATTTTCACTTCCCAAACCAAAAATACACTTTTCCTTTTGGTCTTCTATGCAAGAGGTTCTCAATGCTTATATACACTGAGAGCTGGGAAGTCACACAATTACAATTACAATGCAATTGGGCAAAGGAACAAATATGGCTATCAACACCTGATGAGTTGTATTATCATTCCAGTTGTGAAAAAGAAAGCACTGAGATTGAAGCTCTGTCAAATGGGCGAAAAAATGCAAATCAAAGGGTTCTCAGTCTTTGGGTAGCACTCACTCACTGAGGTTCAGGGCAGACATACAGAGGTCAAGATCTATATAGGAGTGCTCAGGCTGTCTGTGATAGAAATCCAAACCTTATGGTTTTCTTCATGTCTATGAGATTTCTTATGGATACACATATCTTGAATGCAATTGTGGGCTTATATTAATACTATGAACAATTTATCCAAGTATAAAAAATTTAAATAAAAGTTAACAAATTGTTGTGTTTTAGGGAGTTGGAAAAAAAATACATGTAAACATCTTTGAATGAAATTTGACCAGATGGGAGATGGTTGTGTCATAAGAGGACCTGTGTATGTGTGTATCTATATATACATATATATAATTTTATGTATATGGGTGTTTTACCTGCATTATGTATGTGTACCATGTGAGTACAATGTTCATGGAAGCCAGAAGGGAGTGTTGGACCCCTTGGAACTGGAGTTACAGGTAGTTGTAAGCCACCACTCAAGTGCTGGGAATCAAACCCAGGTTCCTGGAAGAGGAACTAGTGCTCTTAACCACTGAACTATTTATCCAGTCCTGAGGACCCAGGTTTTAGCCCAGGTCTGCTAGTTACTAGCTGTCTTAGGGTTTCTATTCCTGTGAAGAGATACCACAACAAGGCAACTCTTATAAAGGAAAGCATTTGATTAGGGCTGGCTTACAGTTCAGAGGTTCAGTCCATTATCACCATAGCAGGAAACATGGCAGTGTGCAGGCAGAGGTGCTGGAGAGGAAGCTGAGAGTTCTACATCTGGATCGACAGGCATCAGGAAGAGAGAGAACCACTGGGCCTGGCCTGAGTTTCTGAAACCCCAAACCCCACCTTCAATGATGCACTTCCTCCAAGAAGGCCACAACTACTTCAACAAGGCCAAATCTCCTAAAATAGTACCACTGCCTATGAGCCTATGCGGGACCATTTTCATTCAAACCACCTCACTAGCTGAGAGTTCAAACAATGAAAGTAACCTCTCTGAATTTCAGTTCCTGTATCAGTACAATAGGAAAACAATGCATTTGGAAGTTCTTTGAAAGTTAAAATGAGACAGAATGCAATCAAACTACATAAACCTGAAATAATTAAATCCACATGACAAATTAAAGTTATTGAATGTGATTGTCACTTTAAAAAGTACATGATTAGTGGGGCCACCAGTCATTGTCAGAGAAACATCTTAATATTGTGGGCAGTGGTTAATGAGGAGATCCATATCTGGTCTAAGTGCTGAGAATAAGTGACAGTGGACTGCTTGGTCCTAAATGAGATATCTGTGTCACCTTTTCCAGTACTCAAGGAACTCCATAGAAAAGAGACATAGAAAGCATGTAAGAGCTGGAGCGTGGAGATGTGTGCTACAAAGAGAACTCTTCTGGACATGGCATCTCTTTTGCACTGGTGAAGTTACTGTAGTTGTGGCTATCTGCATGAGGCCTGCACAAGACTTGGCCACTGGACAGTTCATCGCATGAGGAGGACTAGCTCATGAGCCTCTCCCTCCGTCAGAGTGAGAATTGACAGTTAGTGGTTATTGGAAAAGAATGACTTTGTATCTCCTGTTGGTACATAAGAATTACAGTTCAATCCTAGGTATATTCATCTGATGATAAATAAATAGTCTATTATTGAACAAATAAGAAATTTCTTTTCTTATTTGACAATCATTTCTGTTGGAAGCACAGCCATGAAATTAATGGAATACACAGAATGGAGTATTTAAAATTTTAAATTATATTGTATTTATTTTGTGTGCACATGTGTGCATATAAGCTTGTGTGTATGTGTATCACAAGAAACTTGTGGATGTCAAATGTTCTCTCTTTCTACCACATGGGCCGTGGGGATCAAGGCTGGAACTCATGTCATCAAGCTTAGTACAGGCGCCTTTGTCTGCTGAGAATAGATTAATAATAAGGAGTCTAATCACAAACATGTGATCAGTGTTCAGAATGCGATGGTGCAGTCCTTTGCTTTCTGAGTTAATCTTGGGCCTGTGGGTGGGTAGAGCAGCAGCAGAAAGTTAGACAGTGTGAAAATAGAGAGGTGTTGAAATGATTCTGCTAGTTCCATTTTCCTCTCTGATCACTAGGGTTGACTGTATCCCTCCATAGAACATGTCTTTCAGCTTTTTTATTCACTTAGATTCTAGTAACTTCTTTTTTGCCCCTTCAGAAAGCATAGAATCCACGTGGGTCACATTTCCTGAGCAAAAAGCGAGATGAAGAATGGAAAGTGAATCTGAAAAGGCAAACACAAAATAGCCATATTTTGATCATTTTACATATTTATGTTCATTGTAAATATTATCATTATCAATCTCATAATAATTCTTGTATGAACCAATTTCTTTCTTTTCTTCAACTTCTACCTCTACCCCTTCTCAGTACATGGGTGTTTATATATAATTCAGAGTAAATTTATCTGCTGTACCAAATAGAGCTTAAAACAGAAAATAATACCACAGAAACTGCTTGTGGATCAAGTGACAATTCTAGGCAGGCATTTAGTTTAGCAGAGTGGTTATCTTCTACTATGTCATTTAGGAATCTAGATTTCTTGCATCTCAAGACTGAATCTTAGCCTGGGGTTCTATTATTGCTAATAGAGGAGGAAAGAACACAGAAAAGTTTGTAGACAGAAATTTTATGAGCCGTTTCTGCCTCCTTTCATTGTTAGAATTAAGTCATGTGACCACACAAGGGTAGCTGAGATTAGCAACTGACCTCTTTGTCCAGAAGGAAATAATAGATGAATTCTGGTGACTAGTCGATGTATATCTGTAAATTATTATTCCTTAAGTGGGATTTTATTTATATATATTTTTAAGGTGCACCATTTGTTCAATTTTATTAGTTCCCACTCCCCATTCTTCCTTCACATCCATATAACACTTAGAGGACCATTTTGGGAACCAACTATGCCCACACTTATTCTACATCCTTTTTATATAAACTTGATAAAGAAGTTTACAGAACGTCCAGAAATATCAAACTTAATAAATGGATTCTACTCCACTAAGATAAAAAACAAAGCAAGATTCTCTTCTCTCACCACCTCTCTATTCAACATCAGAATAGAAATCCTAGTTAGTGCGGTGATGGATGGGAATTGAGAGAAAAGCACAAATTGGGAAGGAAGAAATTATAGTTTTTGTTCACAGGTGATAAGATTGTCTATGTACAAAAAAAAAAAAAAAAAGCAAACAACAACAAACCAAAAAAAAAAAAAAAAAATCCCAGCCGGTCTGAATAAAACACATATCCCAACCTACCTTGCAGTGACTTCCAGCCACTTTATAACCCTCTAGCTTATCCGACATGAAAAGAAGCTCACATACTACCCTCTTCTACTGAAAACACTAAATGCACATGTTGATAATAGCCCTGGAAATTCAATGCAAAATGAAAACCAGGAGCTTTGGATCCTAGGATAGAATCATAGACCAAGGCTAGTTCTATGATTTGAATGTAAAATGTTCCACATGTTTTGGTTCTTGGTCCCCAGTTAGGAGTGCTGTTTTGGACGACTGTAGAAACTTAAGTGTGAACTACAGAAGTAGGTCACTGGGGTGTGTCCTGCAAGGGATATTGTCATTTACTTTTTCCTGTATCCATCCCTGGTTTCTATCCAATCAAGGTGAGCAACTTTCCTTTGCCACACATTCCAGCTGCCACATCCTGCCCAAGAGCAGAAGGTAAAGTACCATGAACTAAACCCTCTGAAAGTATGAACTAAAGTAAATCCTTTCTTTTTAAGTGGTTCTATCAGGTGTTTGGGTTACAGTAATAAGAAAAGTAACCAATAGAGTCATCAAAACAACCCATATATTTATGTATGAGAGAACTCATCTTTCCTTTGGAATTCCCTTTTGTTTAAAATGTCTTTTATTGAACCACGCTGGTTCTCAACTAACACAGTCAGTTAGATTGCATAGATAGTAGGACTTGGAAGAATCACAGTAAAATACATTTCTTTACAGAAAGAGGATTTCAAATGTAATCAATCTTAGAGATGCCCAAGAAAAAGAAACAGAAGCCAGGTATGGAGGTAGATCCCTATAATCCCATACTTGGAGTTCTGAGAAAGAAGGATGGGAAATTGAGGTAAATATGGACTATACTGTGAATTCCAGTCTGGAGCTTTAGTCTCTGTACCTTTGCTAAACACAACTTTTAAAGACTTTGGTATGTATATATGTAATAAAAAAGCACTTGTAACCACAATCTTCTATCACCTGCCCAACTTTTCCAATCTATTGCAGCTCTATCCTCTCTTTTGCATAAGTGATAATTTTAGTGAAATATGATCTATTACCATGTTCATTATAGAAAAGTCTCTCAAGTATACAAAAGTATGTAAAACAGTTTAGTGAACTCCCATATACCCATCATCCAATTTCAACAAATATCACCTCATCGGCTAATTTGGTTCCACTTCCAATTTATTTTTTGGCTTTGAAATTATTTGAAGCAAATACTATGTTTCATGTCATTTTAGGAAAATATGGGTATTTTAAATTTGACTTTCCTTTTAAAACAGGAAACTTTAAAATTATCAGTTGCAGAAAGCAAATGAAGAAGAGTGGTTCTCAAAGGTTAAGCAGACTACTGTCACCCATCTGCACCAATCACTGTCCTGATGCCAATGTTAATTCAGACTCCACTCCTAACAGAGTTTTCCCTGCCTGCTGCTCCTCAATCTTAGCTATATGTCACACCTCTTATTCTCTTTCACAGTATACTGTTCTGTTACTTTGTAGCACGTTATGTTTCATAACTATTTGGTTGTTTTCTTGTGTGTTTCATCCATTAGAATACATGCTCCTTAAAGACAGGAACTCACATTTACATGGCTCATGTAAAGACTTTAGTGCATAACTGTTAAAAAACTGGAAGGCAAGGAAAAGGGGTAAAAGAAAGGGAGAAGGAGTACAAAGGAAGGGGAATGAGAACAAGCAAGAAAGGGAAGATTTCTATGATTTGGGAGTGTGTAAGATGGAATGAGACTATAAATAATCTTATAGGGCAGGGAGATAGTCAGTTGGTGGTGCTTGCTATGCAAACATGAGAACCCAAGCTCAATCCCCAGAATCCATCTAAAACGCTGAGCATGTTGATGCACACTTGTTATTCCTATGCTGCAAAGGCAGACAGGTAGATCACTTGGGCTCACTGGCTAGCCAGCCTGCCCTCTCAAAGTGAATGATCCCTGAAAAAGGACATGCAAGGTTGACCTCTGGCCTCCAAAGACATGTACATGCTACACACACACACACACACACACACACACACACACACACACACACACACACACTTTCCACATGAACACAGAACACACACACAATAGGAGTAGAATCTTAAGAATATTTTATGATGTTGAGTCTACTCATGAGGGACTATGAGGTTGAAAAGGAAGGCTGTCCTGCCAATAACTTAAGCATTCATTTATTTGCCCATTAAGTGAATTTACTACATAGTCACTATAAGCAAGGCCCTGTGGTAGAAAGGTGAACTATGATAATTGCTAAACCAGACATCTGAGGGGTGTGGAACTTCTAGGGCTTTATAGTATGAGTGAAGTGATGGTTAATCTTCATTGTCAACTCAAGTAGATCACCTTGACATACCCAGAGCTGAGACTGGTTTAATTGAGAAGGGAGGACCCACCCTTAATATGGGCAGTTCCATTCTATGGGTTGGTGTCCTAAAATGATTAAAAAGAGAAAATGGGCTGGGTATCAGCATTCATCTCTCTCTGTTTCCTGGCTGCAGATGTACTATTACCAGCTGCCTCACATCTTGTAGCCATGTGTTTTTTGCCTTGATGGTTAACACAGAATTTAGATCACCCCCTGGGCCTACGACCCACCCCCCCCTCTGCACACAAACACCATTCGATGATGGTATTAGGGAAGATTCCTGTCCTGTTGAGTGAGCTTCAAATCCCAGATTGTTAGGCACTTGGGGCAAGTGCTTTTGTCTGCTGAGACATCTCTTATTGAGAAATACAGTCTAATTGTCCTCCCCTTGAATACTTTCCTGGCCAACAGAATGTGGTGAAACTGACATTTTAGGACTCTGGTGCCTATACGAAAAAAATCACTATAGCTTCCATGTAAACTCTTGGAACCAAGACACATTGTTTAAAGAATTTTATGGAACATACGCAGAAAGAGGTTGAGTAAGGCCCCAAACCAACAGTTACTGCTGAGCTCCTGGATGTCAGGCTTAAAATTGGGTTATCCTAAAAGTGGTCCCTCTAGTTGGGCTGCCCAATTAGTGTCACATGGGTCATGACCTCCATGTCAGGGATGAACAGCCATCTCTGCTGAGCCCTGCTCCAACTGCAGAATTATAAGGCTGAATCTGCTACTGCTGTGACAGCCTTTTCTAATATGGAATGTAAATACCTAAGGTTGTGTTAAACACTACAAAAACTGTGGAAGCTTCATGTATTGAAATTAGAATACATAGGGAAGGAGAAAGGAGAAAGTGGAACTCTCCCATTGTGCTACTACTTGGGGACAAATAGCAGTAGTTCTTGGTGCATAGCATTCAAGATACCCTCTTGCATGTGCATGCACACACACTTATTATTGAATGGGAACATTACAGCACAGCTGCTTTGGGACCTGTTTCCAGTGAACAACCTTTGCATAACATCTTTTGCTGCTCTGATGATTTATATTGACAGGAAAAATGACAGGATCGAGACTCACCTAGTTTTTGGAAACAACTTATTTTTAATGATTGTATGGTATTCTGCGTCATTAAAACTTTTTAATTGAATTATTGTTACACTAGGACATATGAGTTCCTCCCCATTTTTCATTCTGATAAACAATGCTTGAAATTGCATACATTTATAGCCAATCTTTTTCAATTAAAGTTTTTATTTATTAATTTTTAGCATCTCTCTCTGTGTGTGTGGTATGTGTGTGTGTGCGCGTGCGCGCCACAGTGCAGATCAGAGGACAACTTTCAGGAATTGGTTATCTCCTTCCACTATGGCAGTGGTTCTCAACCTATGGGTTGAGATTCCCCAAAAGATCATTGGAAACACAGGTATTTAAATTATGATTCATAACAGTAGCAACATTAGAGTTATGAAGAGGGAATGAGAATAATTGTATGGTTGGGGTCAGCACAGCATGAGGGACTGTATTAAAGGGTCGCAGCATTAGGAAGGGGGAGAACAATTTGTCCTATGGGTTCTTGGGACTGAACTCGGGCTGTCAGTTCTGTGTAAGCACTTTCCCCACAGAGCCACCTCACTGGGCCTATAGCTGATTTTTGCCTGCATTTTTTCCTGTACAATTATTGAAAAGGTTAATCATCAAGTCAATGAACATTTTAAGACGACTCCAAATTTCCTTGATGTCTGCCTCTATTTTACTGAGAGTATAGTTGCCTTATAGAATGTACAACTGAGTAAAAGGAAAGATTGAAACTGTGGTCAGTTTGAGAATTCTCAATACAAAATTTGTCTTGGCATAAAGGGGTGACATTCTAATCTAATACAAAAGCCTACCCTACATCAAAAGAGAATTCTGCACTGCACCTCTTGGGTGGAGTATTGTGCATTTGAATGAAGATTCTAAGAAAGCAACTTGGTAGAAATTCTAGGCTGCAGGAGGTACTAGTTGTAGCTCAGTGTGTATTCAGTTTAAGTGCAAGCTTTGTTTATTAAAATTAGGAAATGTGGGAAAAGAAAAAGAAAAACATTAAGGTGTACATCAAATCACAATACAGTTTAGACTGAAATCTTATGTGCCTCATGAAGAGACTACCAACCAAAGCTACTATCCTCTGCCAGCATCTAGAATCTGAGACAAGATTCTGATGTGAGTAGTAAGAGAGGCAATGAAGGGAGAGCAGAGGCGAGCCTGAGGAAGGTGACCTAGGAAGCCTCTGTGTTTGGAGTAACCTTGTACCCTTTCGCCTTCAAGAAACTATGCAACTAGCCACTGCTGGTCTTCCTAAATATGACATCTGAACAGTATTGTGACACTCTAAGAGTGGCCATCCTGGACCATAGAGGTATATACAAGGTGTCAACCTCTACTCAATTTGTAAATTACTCTTCTAGATTTGTTCTAAGCCATGAAGGCTCAGAAAAAAGGGAGTACATTTGTCATTTGCTCTGATTTTTTTTTATTTCAGAGTAGGATAGCCATTTAATAAACTACTGAGCCTGTATAACTATAGCTGAGGTAAATCCTGCCACAAGTAGTGTTTGCTCTAGCCGTAGTCTTCACTCCCCTTTGAATCAAGGGAACACAAATTCCACAAGGGGATCTGGAGTGGAGGACTATGAGATTTTTCTTTAGTTTTGAGATTCTGTGAAAATATCTGCATATGACTTGATCATAAATACAGAACATACTATAAGCTTAGTGTTTTCTCCATGACAGTCATTTAAAATTTTGCTTGTGGGGGAAAGGCTTCTCCTTGATACTAGAAATAATGCTTTTCATAGCAGAAAAGCAAAAATAAAAAAAGAGTTAGAGGTGAGGCTCTGTGGGGAAAGCGCATTGGCCTCCCAACAAGATGAGTTTAGGAATGGGAGGCTTGGGAGTTGATGATGCAGGTGGGTTTGCAGCTGGAACAACAGGCCCCAGATCCCACAAAGACGTGGTCGGCTGGAAGGTTGAAGTGGAAAAGGCAGGAGGGCAAACAGCTAAGGCAATCAAACAAGAGTGGAAAGACTCTTGGCTCACAAACATAGGAAGCTGGCAGCATGGGGGATGGGGAACGTGCCAGCTTCATATACCAACTACTGAACAAATGTTGTTAAATATTGCTTGCTGTGAATTAAACTTCTCAATATAATTTGTGCCAAGAATGTTCAACAAGATACGGTGCATGTACAAAAAGCATCACTTGATTTAATGTCATAAACACATACTATGCAAAGAAGAAAGCTCATAAAATTCATACTGTGGATATTTTGTGGCAGACAAAGTCAGCCAAAGGTGTTGTGGTTGGTGCTACTCAAGGGGATCAGGGGCATATGTGGAGGTGGCATGACCACAAAGCTTAGGTTACAATTAAGAAAGAGAGGTCAGCAATCTTTCTAAGAAATTAGTAAGTCAAGTAACATTCGTTATCCATTGTGTACTAAGCCCTGTCCTGGTTCCCATGTTTATATCAGGGAACATAGCCTGCTTTGGGGACTCAGAAGCACACACAATTAGCAGAGTCTTCCAATGACAGAACAGTGTTAGAAGTACGAGTAGAAATTCATTCATTCAGGGGCTAGAGAGATAGATCAGATGTTAAGAGTTCTCATTACTTGCAGAGGACCTGGATTCAGTTCTGAGTACCCACAGGACAGCTCATAACCTTCTGAACTCTAGTCACAAAGGATCTGACATCCTCTTCTGGCCATTGTGGGCACTGCATGAGTGTGATGCACCTACACTTAAAAAACTCACAGGCAAAACAATGCACATTAAAAAAAATGAATATTTTTAAAAAGTTCACTCGGTTGTTCTGGTGGGTTAGTCCAACCTAGGTTTAAGAGGGTAGGGAAGGAAAGTATGAAAGTGCTTGTGACCGTGAGATGAGTGAAAATCTTTTAATGAAGCAGTAATATAAGCCAGTACAGGAAGAATTAACTTGGATAGTCACTGGGAGGCATGTGAGCTAGTGTTTATGATAGAGAATTCAGAAAAAAAAAATTCTTAGTGTAGCTTCTGATAGCACGAGGAAATGTACCCCTTTCATAGAGCTGCAGGGACTGGACAAATGCATTTTTCTCCTATTTCTTCTTCGAAGATAATTATTACTTTGTAGGGAAGCTGGCAGATCTTTGCAAACTGAGAGGGATCCCTTGGGATGCTTCTGAGGCAGTGGATCTCACCAGCATGGGTGCCCACATAGATGTCATCTCCCCTGAGATGACAGTTGCTGTCAGCAGCGAGGAAGACTTCAGTGATGTCATGCAATCCTAAGTGCTTGGTCACAAAAATGCTGTGCTAGCAGAATATACTGTAATGGCTAATTGCAATTTTCTTTTATGTGTGTACTCACAAGAAACCAGTCAGGATAAATTATAGACTCTGTTAGCTTCACAATTTCGTTCCTATCAGTGGAATGCTAGTGATCAAGAAAACTACCCGATAAAGACTTCCTGTGATTCAGGAGCACCGAACACTAGCATGCTTCCTGTGGTCTTGGTGTTGGCTCCTTTTTAGGCATCACAGGTAGGGTAGGGAGGCCTGAGGCTCAGCATATAGAGGTTTCCTAAAAGTGCTTTCATGCCTGTTGCATGTTAAAACTGCAAATGTCTGCAACATTAGTGTCATTTTGTTTGTCCAATTCACAGGATCGTCCATGTGAGGGGGTTGGTGTGGTGAAGCTGCAGCTGGATGCTGAAGCAATGGCATCTGTGGTGAAAAGACAGATTCCTATAAACACCAAATGGTTCATAGAAACCCTTCCATTTTCTCGGAGCCAATGACGAATGCCACTTAATCTTCCTCTCCTCTTTCCCCATTGCAGACATGGCTACTCTCCCATGGCATTTGGAATTCCTGAAGGGTAGTTTCCAGAATTTTTAATGCTTGTAAACAAACAGGCTCTACATAGTGCAAGTTTGAACTCAAATGAAATTCCTGAAGCTACTTGTTGCTAATAAAGAGTGTGGAAAGAGAGGCAAATTCCAATGTGTATGACTACAATACAGGCATCTTCTCTGCTTGGTTTCTTACAGCATCTGAAGCAATGTTTATTTGATGTTTGTCAAATTCTACCTACCTTGATTTATTCTGAGTCTCACACATCATTCAGAACAGTAACACTTGAGAGCAAAGACCACCAGTAGAAGAAGTTTGCAGAAGACCCTGAGTTGTAATCTCCTTTCAGTCAGCTGCGTGCCTTCTTAGGTGTCCTGCTTCATGAAAATGGCGTGTGTAAGACCTAGTTCTGACTTTTCTCTTGACACTGCCACAGGAGGCAGCAGATACGTAGTGGTCAGTAAGGAAGGCCCACATGCAGCTGACAGGAAGAAAGCTGAGACACTAGATTCCACACTCAGTCAAGAATCTGAAAAAAAAAAAGCCCTGTCCTCCTGTTTTTTTTCCAACCATTTTGTTACCTCATAAGTCTGTCCAGCAGTTGTCCAAATATGCCAGTTAGCCTGAGTTATATAATGAAACCATGTCTCAAACAAAAAACCAAACAGTGGGTAAAGTTACTTGCTGGCTAACCCCAACAACAACAAAATCAACAGCCAGGCATAGTGCTGTGCACTTATAATCCCAGCACCCAGGACTCTTGAGAGAGGAGAATCAAGAGTTTGAGGATAGTCTTCACTGTGTAATGGGATCCTCTCTCTTAAATTTGTAAGTGTGTGTACGAAAATGCAAAATATATGTATATGTAAACACATAATAAATGTGTATGTATAAATACATATGCATATAATGTATATATCTGTATATTTCATATAGAGTTATTTCCTAAGCATTCTAATCGAAGCACCAGACACCCGATAGAACCTTTTCTACCCCAGGCTAGCGCTCTGTACTCTCTTTGAAGCACTCATTATCTGATGTGGTCTTTTGTTTTCATGTCTGTTCCCTAGCTAGACTCTACCCTTCAGGGCAGATACCTTATTTAATTACTCTCTCTATCCTCAACACATAACACAGTGACATGAAGAGAGTAACAATTCATTAAATGTCCCTAATGAGTGGATGGGTGAATTGAATGAAATAAATGTCATTCTCTCCACTCAGTAGCAGGAGCTAGGAGTGGGTAGTTGAGGTTTTTCTGTTCATGATCAAGGCTTCTCTACCACAAAGTGTAATGCATGTTTAGTTGAATTCAGTAAGCATGGGAGTACTTACTATGTGTTAGTATAGTTCTAGAGTTAGTGGGAGGGTGACTCTGAACAAGCGCAAAGTGCATCCACTTACAAAAACATCTGGTATATAAAATAACAAACATAGCAATGGAGAAAGATAGTGGGACTAGATGGCGAGTATTAGCCAATTCAAGGTTCAGGGAAAGGGGAAGAGAGCAGAGGAGAACACTGTCAGAGTAGAGCAGCTTCAAGCAGCAGAGATGGTTGCAAACACAAGGCAGTAAGCATTTGCACATCTGTCCAGAGCTCCTTTCTTTATTTTGGTGTGGTTAGAGAGGCTAGGGTGCAGAGTAGTGGGTGATGGAGCCAACAGAACATTTTGAGCAGAGTACTGTAATGACTCAGTGGGCCGAGTTTGCACAAAAGCCTTATGACCTGAGCTGGAGCCCTGGAGCCCTGGATCCAGCACACATATACACAGACACACAGCTAGACAGACAGACAGACAGACAGACAGACAAACTGACATACAAATAAATAGATTTTTTTTAGTTATTAAAGAACCTTAGTGCACAAAGTAAGCAAAAATAAAATTACTGTTAAAGTGGACGCACCCAAAAAGCAATGCCATATCACACATTTGTAGAAATGCCTTCAAATCCTTCTGTAGCTTGTATGCAGCCATGTGTGGAGTTTTATTTTTATTTTTTTCCAAAGACTACTCAAAGTAAAGCTGAATCCTGTCTTTTTGTCTTCATCTGCTCTAACTTCTTTGGCACATTGGCCATGTACTTTCTTCTTACCTGGCTCACCCTGAGCTATGGCTACTAATTTAGGACAAAACAGACTAGAGTCTCAAGAAAGAGACCCCCTGTCTCAATAATTAGGATTCGTAAAGAAATATCATTGTAGGTTTTTATGGCACACAGCCTAGATCACCTACTAGCTAACATCTCGAGTTAAATCACAAATATGGAAAGAGATCCAAGATTACTAATGAGCTGCCTGAGTCTGCCAAGAAGCTAACTTGATATCAGAAACTATTCTATTGCATGGCATCTGTCTATAATGCTAGCCAAAGAGTTTTGAAATGGGCAGTCACAATTGAAAATGACCTTCATTATGCTGAATTCATTTCTCTGATGTGTCCATTTTCCCCCCATCTTACATCTCAACAGTAATAATAGACATAGAAATAACTCTAATTGTAATTCAAATTTCATAATGTAAGATTCAAGGTGTGGTGGGTTTTCTCTGTTGAATGTGTGGGGTAGATGAGTAAGAAACCTAGGAAGATTGAACAAAGTAAGGAACATTGTTCAGAAAATCAGATACGGACACAGCATGGGCAAGACAGTCTGTCTTACTCCAACAGAATTTTTACATAATGCACAAGAATTTAAGTGGCTGACGGGCTATTAAGGAAGAGAAAGTTAACTCCTGGGAATAAAGGCCCATTAGAGAGAGATGGGCACCACAATATCTTTGAGCACCTGCTTCTACTTCTTACAGTTGCACCTGTGGTGCCATTGGCTCAGAACTCTCTGGCTCCCGTTGGTTTAACCTGGTTGTGTCACTGGCAAAGAGGATGCTGGCTTTAGGGACAGCATTGGCTCTGCTGCTTTGTGTCTTTGCCCTGTGTGTTGGTTATCTTTTTCATTGGGATTTTAAAAAGCTGACAAAAAGAAAACCACTTAGGAAGGATTTGTCTCATGACGTGAAGGTGTCTTGGCAGGGAAGGCATATTATCAGGAGTGTGAGATGGCTGGTCACATTGTTTTCACAATCAAGAAGCAGAGAGAGGTGAATACTGGTTGCTTAGCTGGCTTCCTGTCCAGGAGCTCAGCCCATGGGATGATGCTACCCATAATCAGACTGGGTCTTTCCTCCTGAGTTAACACCCTCACAGACATGCCCAGAGGTCAAGTTGACAATAAACATCAATCACACCATGTCCTGGAATGACTTAACCTTTGTGTTTTAATTTCTGCAACTTTAAAATGGGAGGATAATTACTGTGGGTTCTACCTCCCTGGATTATTAGGATCAGATGGAGTACTGGCTGTAAAATGCTTTGACAATCATGAAAGATTGATTTGTCTCCTTGAGTCAAAGAACACCGAAGCCATAAGAAAATGGTGTCAGTTTCCACCCTATTAAAATCCCTATTTGTGCATAGCTTTATATTTTTATGCCTAATGAGTCTCACCACCTCCTCTCTCAGCCTTCCCTAAGGTATCTCATGCTGGCTTGGTCCAGCTCTCTCTTGCCTCTGACTTACATATGATGTGATATTTATAAAGGGGAGTTTGTGATTGAGAATCTTAGGATGAGTTAACACACCACCAAATCTGGACGAACTCAGTACCCAAAGTCATCAAGCCATTTGATTGGTCATATATATATTTATTCATAGCCTAAAAGATTCACACACACACACACACACACACACACACACACACACACACACACACACACTCCTAAATATATAAGTACAACCTGCTCAGTCTATTTAATGTTACTTGTATATATGTATATGTGTTTTTAGGGCTGACCATTTAGTATAAGATAACCAACTGGTTTGCTCTCCCCTGAAGAAGGGAAAATAATGCAATTATATTATAATCTCAAAAAAGAGTCACTAAAAAAGATGATGTTAAATTCATGGCGTTTTGCTTAAAGGAACTATCCTGTTGTTCTCTACCACTCTGAATACCATAGGAAGTAGTGATATGATTCTGAGATCTTCAAAACTGAGATGATGGACAATGCTGCCATTTCTATGAATGTGGAATTGTCACAGTTATTCTGTTTATTCCCTTTCTCTAATGACTCATGGCACTGGAGCTAGGAGGGCACATTTTCTTTCTTTGTAGACTAGCTACTGCTTAGCAGAATAATAACATCCTGTACATTTTTGGGCAGAGATTTCACATTTGGTATTGCAGTTGAATTCATTATAGTCTCACAACCACTTGCTAACTCTGTCCTTTCACCAACCTTCCTGAGGGTATTTTGTCATTGCTGTATCTCTATAATTGCCTCTCAGTCACTATTCAGGTTCTGTCCCCATCGGTGGAAATTGCCTTGACCTGAGCATATACCATTTCATCGCTAGCACCTATGATCTTTACTGTTCTAATCCGACTTAGAGTTCTCGATGGCATTTGGTTCTTTTGGATTGTCCCTTCACTTCAAAAGACTGTCATCCCTGGAGCTTTATTCTTGATCACTCTGGGCAAGTATCTTTTGTGCATTCTTCCTCCTCTGTCCTTTGGGAACTCTTGGTCCTCTAGGCTGGCTCCTGGTACTCTTTAGTTGCTGTCTATTTTTTATAGGCTGTCATCTTCTATTATGTTTTCAGTTCCATCTCTATGTATTCAGAATCAAATCCAGTCCACACCACTCACTTCTCATTGAGCTAAAACACCCACTTGTAAAGATTGACACGAATAGTTTTGGACATTGCAAGCTCATAAAAGTTCCCTTACTTAGCTGTATTTAACACACTTAGCAAGTCTCTCTGGCGCTGTAATTTCTATATGCTTGTACGTATATTTCATGCTTTTGATAATTTTACAGGCTTAAAATGTTTCTCTTGTTTCATTTTAGCTGTCTCATTTTTGTGAAAATGACAAACACTAATAATTGTGGGGATTACTAAATTATAATTATTTTAAACTTTAATACAATATTTTATTAATAATTTGAGAATTTCATAAATGCACATAATGTATTTTGACCATATTTATCCAAAACTCCTTGATTCAACATATGTAAGAAAACATATACATCTTTTTAAGAATCTTTTACTGGTTTTGGTGGCACACACTGGTAGGATTTGCTGAAGGAGGTAGAGGCAGCAGGAGGATCACAAGTTCGAGGCCAGCCTGGGCTATACATTTTAAAAAAAGAATCTTTCAACTTTTACTTTTATGAAGAGAAATTAATAGGCTGTCTTCTTTGTTTGCCTTGAGGTATTTTTATAGGAAAAATCAGAAAAATATTTTCAAAATATTCTTATATGATTATTTTTATTATTAATATGGCATCATTTATTCAATCACATTTGATGTTTGAAAATAATTTCAACATGTCCCAAACAAAACTTTGGTCTTCTGAATCTCTTGTATTTCAAATGTTATTAATGATTCGTCAATTGTCCACATATGAATACTGCACTTTCTCCCTTCCTTCCACAATGTATCAAATGTACAGCCCTCTCCAAATATAGCCTAAATTGTCTTATTTCTGTGCAAAGTTTGTGAGACATGAACAAGTAGTTCCTTATCTGTCCCTGTTTTGTCTCTTGTTCTAGCCCACCCCCACACTTTATGGCAGTTATCTTTCAAAATGGGCAGGCAAATAGGACTCGGTACTCCTTCACAGCTTTCATGGCTGCCCAGTGTTGATAGGCTAATACAGTGGTCCTTTAAACTTATAATATGGTTTTATAATGAAGCCCAGCTTTTATTTTTATTTATTTATTTGTTTGTTTATTTTACATCCCAACTGCAGTTCCCCCCACCCCTTCTCCTCCCAGTCCCACCCCCACCTCATTTCTTCTTCTCCTCCTCATCTACTCTTTTTCTGTTTCTATTCCGAAAAGGAGAAGCATAAGTTTTAATCCTCTCCACTCATTCTCTCTAGCTACGGTAAACAATGTTTTTGTTGTTGTTGTTGTTGTTTTGGTTTTGGTTTTGTTTTTTATAGATGAAACACATTTGGGGTCATGTTTCACATTTTGCATTCTGTACAGAAATAGAAACCATGGGAAAACCAACAAATCAGAGGAGAGAAAGGGAGACCAATCCTGTAAGTTTGTTCACTCCCTTCTCTCTGCCCCTTCCCCTCCTTCTTGCTCCAAATTAGTTTATTTCGACTATAATCACAATTACCATTTTAAATTTAGGAAAATGGAGACATGGAGACTTGTGAGCGGCAGCACAGATAGGACTTGCATTCAGCCTGCAGTGGAGCCGAGTTCTTAAGGCCAGATTCTGCCTTCACTCTCCAGAAGATAAGGACAAGTTTAAGGGACATAGCAAACAAAAAGCACAATTCCAATAAGACAGAGCTAAATTAAATTTCCTGCCTGATACTTACAATGTTAGTGACCTTCAATACACAAATCCTTCCACTGATTGAAGTAGCGAGCTACAGTTCTAGAAATACCAACATAATAGGTTTTTTCATTCTTTTATTCCCCTCTCATACATTACATCCTGACCACATTTCCCCCTCCCTTCACTCTCTCAGCCCTCCTCCACCTCCGCTCTCCCCCAGATCCACTTCTCCTCCATTTCCCTTAAAAAAAAAAAAGAGCAGGCCTCCAAGGATTATCCATGGAATATGACTTAACAAGTTACAATAAAGCTAAGTACAAACCTTCATGTCAAGGCTGGATGAAGCAACCCAGGAGGATGAAGATGATTCCAAGAGCAGGCAAAAGAGTCAAAGATATTCCCACTCCCACAGTTAGGATCCCACAAGAACAACTCAGCTATACAACCATAATGTGTATGCAGAGGACCTAGCTCAGACCCACACAAGGTCCATGATATTTATTGTTGTTGTTGTTTAATTTAAAACACATTTACTGGGAATAAATATCAATCAGTTAAAAACAGTGACAGTAACAACTTCACAGGTACAGTCTACCAGATTTGTTATAACTGTGGGGCCCTCACCTGTCATGTGAGCCAACAGATAGGGGTTCACTACTGTAACTCTGATCTGGGAACTCAGGGTTTAGTGGATATGCTGCTAACTTCTTCCTTTCAATAGGATTCTCGACATAACCAATCACAACTGGAAAGGGCCAATATGTAGTATGCAAAAGAAGAGAAACTGCTAGATCTGAAAAGACAAACTGAATGGCTCAAGCTACCTTGAGGCCAATGAAAAGTGATGCCAAATGGCTGAGGCTGCAGGGCTGACCATTCCCAGAGTTTAAACACTGTGTGTGCTTAAGAGAGGGTGGCAAGTTCATGACCAGGTTTGGTTACTTCCCTTTTCTTTTATTAATTTTCTTTTGGGACTTCTTTAAGGTAACTGGTAGTATTTAAAGGTTTTGGGTACTATTTTTGGTGTACATTATCAGAACATAAATAAATAAACTTGTGTTGCTTAAATCACTGGACAAAGTTTTCCCTGGGAGAACCAGCTCCAGTTTTTTGGTGGAAATTATAGAAACTATGATTTATAAATGATCTCTTAAGCAAACTTTGTTTGAATGTATTTGTTATTTTTTGTGAGGATATCTGAATTTTTGAAGAGAAATTTGGGAGTTCTTTTATTTAAAAATACTTTCAATAGAGAAAAGGACAAGATAGTGAAACACACAAAGCTTGAAAGCAGAAGCTTATAGGAAATAAGAGAATCAGAAGAGGTCTGGGGCAAGAGGAGGGGAGCAGAACAAATTAGAACAAAATATAAGAATGCATAGCTATAAAGATGCTATAATGGCACCAATTGCTTTGTATTTTTCCTCAAAAATTAACACAAACAAACAACTCTGAGATACCATGTTACACCTGTCAGAATTGCTAAGATTAAAAAAAAAAAAAAAAAAAAAAAAAAAACACCGAAGAAGACTATGCTGGAAAGGATGTGGAGCAAGGGGAACGGGAACATTCCTCTATTGCTGGTGAGATTGCAAACTTGTACAGCCACTTTGGAAATCAGTATGTCTGTTTCTCAAGAAACTGGCAATCAATCACATGATGCAGCAATACCAGTCTTAGGCATATAACCAAAGGATGCACATTCATACCACAATGGCATTTGCTCAACTATGCTTGTAGCAGCATTATTCATAATAGCCAGAATCTGGAAACAACCTAGATGCTCCTCAACCAAAGAATGGATAAAGAAAATGTGGTACATTTACACAATGGAGGATTACTCAGCTGTAAAAAACAATGACATCGTGAAATATGCAGGCAAATGGATTAAATTAGAAAAAAACTATTCTGAGTGAGGTAACCCAGACTCAGAAAGACAAACACAGTATGTACTCACTCATAAGCGGACATTAGATGTAAAGCAAAGGATAATCAGGCTACAATCCACAACCCCATAGAAGCTAGGTAACAAGGAGGACCCTACAAGAGAAATAGATAAGAACTTCTGAATAAATTAGGAGCATGTGGTGGGGGAGGTAAGGGGAGGTGGCAAAAGACCATGAGAGAATGGGATGGTTGAATTGGGGGAGGAAGAGAGAGGGAGAGCAAGGAAAGAGATATATTGACAGCAGGTGCCATTATGGGGTTAGGGTGAAACCTGGTGTTAGGGAAATTCTCAGGAATCCACAAGGGTGACCCCAGCTATGACTCCTAGCAATAGAGGTGAGGGTGACTGAACTGGCCATCTACTGTAATCAGATTGGTGACTACCCTAATTGTCATCATAGATCCTTCATCCAGTAACTAACAGAAGCAGATGCAGGGATCCACAGCTGAGCACTGGATGGAGCTCCTGGAGTCCAGCTAAAAAGAGGAAGGAGGGATTATATGAGCAAATGGGGGTCAAGATCATGATGGGGAAATCCACAGAGACAGCGGACCTGAGCTAGTTGGAGCTCACTGACTCTGGGCTGACAGATGGGGAACCATCATGGGACCGAACTAGGCCCTGTGAACGTGGGTGACAGTTGTGTGGCTTGGGCAGTTTGTGGGGCCACTGGCAGTGGGACCAGGATTTATCCCTAGGGCATGAGCTGGCTTTTTGGAGTCCATTCCCTATGGAGGGATACCTTGCTCAGCCTCCATATGGGGTGGGGGTGGGGGTCCTGCCTCCACTTGATATGCCAGATTTTGTTAACTCCTCTCTGAGGAGGTGAGGTGAGGGGAAGGGGGGAGGAGAGGAGGGAGGGGGGAACTTTGGTTGCTATATAAAATGGAAAAAAACTTTTGAATAAAAAAGAATTAAAAAAAATGAGAAACATTTGGGGAATGATCCAGAACTACTAGTATTTATGTGTAACAGAATTCCAAAATAAGAGCATTTCACAACTAACCAAATTAAAAAAAAAAAAGAATCTTGGTGGCCAATACTTGAAAATCATATACAAAAAGCTCTTTTCCCTGAAACATAAGACAAATAGCTCAATTTAAAGTACATAAAGAATCTGAATAAACATTTTCCCAAAGAAGACAACAACGACTGAGAAGCATCTGAAATGATACTCAACATTTTATTCAGGGAAACGAAAATCAAAACCATAGGAAGAGAGCACATGACATTCATCAGCAAGATTGTAAACAAAATGGGAGATGATAACAATCATTAACAAGGATGTAGGAAATAATCCCTAACTCAGTCTGGGTGAGACCATTAAATAGTATAGCTACAATGGAAAAAGACAAAACCTTCAACTAGGCAAACATAAAGTTGTGATATGACCCAGTCCTACAATTGTACCTAGAGACTAGAAGCAGGGGCTTCAACAGATAATTGTACATCACTCTTAATGGGAACATATTTACAGTAGCAAAAAAACAAAAACAAAAAACAAACAAACAAAACCTTTAAAAAAGGAAAGAAAAAAAACGGGCTAAATTTCCATCCACTGATGAATGAATAAAATATTGTGTAGCCATGAAATGAAATGAAATACTAACTCATTCTATGATGCTGATGAACCTGGGAAACTTTAGGCTATTTGAAAAAGCCAAACACAGAAGACTACATATATGATTATATTTAAATGAAATGTCGAAAACAGGCAAGTCTGCAAGAGACAGAAAATGAATTAGTACTTATGGCTGGGGAAGGGGGTGGGGAAGATGAATATTCACCTTGAAGGTGGTGGTTTTTGCACAGTTCTGTGAGGAGCATTCTAAACCTGACTAATTTGCATACTTTAAATGTGGGCATTGTACATCATGTGAATTATATTGCAACAGAGCTGTTACAAAGACAGTGTTTGCTAGCCGTTCTCTCTTGCTGTTACCGTATCAGATGTTAGAGATGGGGTTACAGACAGAAGACTCAGGAGCCATCAAGGACCTCATGATTTAAGGAAACAGATAAGAAAGGAAGAAACTATCAGAGAATAAATAAAATCTTATAATAGAGCCCCGGGCATCTCAGAGGAAAAAAAATGAATTGACGAACACTTCAGCTGGAGACAGAATTTAATCTGGATCCGGAAGTGTGAATATGATTTCAGCTTGATCAACAAAGCTTGGGGATGTTGTTTGGGTCAGTTTGGAAAAGGAAGGTCATTTCAATTGAGGGATCAGTGAATGTGAAGGAATAGTGGCCTGCAGTCACTTAGCACCAAAGAGCAACGGAGAATCAGATGGTATATAGGGAATGTAGAGGGGTGTGGTAAGAGATGCATTTCGAAAAGTAGTCTGGGTCAAAGTCCCCAGGGTCATAATTTCCCTGGAGCTCAATATATTCCCTGAGTTGGGACCCCATGTCGCATAGAAATAGTGTGGTAAAGCTCTCAGTAGGAATTATGAAGTCACCTATAGCTGCCCCTTGGGCAAGTCACCTTTATCCTCTCTGGATCTTAACTTCTTTAACTTTAAAATGAAGGTGCACATCCTACATTTTAGGTGTTAGTATTGACCAAATGAAACAGGACTGCAACAAGCCCTCAGGGGCTGGATAATCCAGCACCGATTTTCATCCATTTCCCTGTTCCCCTGGCCTGCACCTACAACAATGGCTTGAAAAGCCAAACATTTTCCTGGCTTCCCTTGGAGCTTAAGGTGGCCATATGACTGTGCCATACTTAACAGTTAATGATACACAAACAAAAGATGGCTGAGGGGCTTCTAGCAGAGGTTTTCTTTCTTGAAGAAAAGACCGAGACATTGCTAATGTTGCCTGCTTCCTGCTAGTCTCTGCCTTGAAAGCAGGCATGATACCTGGGGTTCTAATAGCCATCTTGCAGCTGAATTACTGGTGACAACAAAGATGAAAAGCCAACAGAAAGGATGGATGGCAGTGCAGAGAGACTGGAAAGGAGTCTAGACTTTTGATGGCTCCAATGGCAAGATGCCAGCTGCCAGCTACCTCTGGGCTTATGTGAGATAAACAGCCTTCCTACTTGTATGAGTCATTCTTCCCTGAGGTTTGTTACTTGTAGCAGAAAGCCTTCTTTTTTTTCTTTCATAATAAAACCAACAAAACAACATCTTCAGTCCAGGAAGCACTCTTAACTGATGTAGAGGCTATGAAAGCATTTTGCAAGCCAAAAAGTGGTATGAAAAAGGACATTTTAGATGAGAGATGGATGCTTTAAGTTATGTTTTTTGTTCAATATTCATTTTTTATTCTTTGAAATCCTCATAATATATACAATGTATATTTACCATATCCATTCCCTACCCCCATTCAGCACCTCCTATGTCCCCTGTTACATTTTTATGTATTTATTATTATCATCACAATCATCATTATTACTATTACTATATGTTTATACACACACATGTGTATACTTGCATGTGCCTTGTGTGGAGGTATGAGGACAGCTTTAGGTAGTTATTTCCTCCAACTGGAAGTAGAGCAAGAACTTCCAGTTCACTGTCTGCTTCTTGTACATGATTGGGATGTGCTCTCTCAGCTTTCTGCTCCCGCCACCATGCCTTCCATGCCATTATGGACAGCTAGTCCTCTGGAACCATAAGTCAAAGCAAACTCTCCCTTAAATTGGCTTTGATCATAGTATTTTTTCATAGCAATAAGAAAATAACTAACACAGTAACCTTAAGGAGAAAGAGTTCCATGTTCACCATACTATCCTTGAAATGGCTGTAACAGACCTAGGAGAGGCCCTTGATGATAGGGTCTTAGAAGTACAGATGGAAGTATGTGTGTGTGGGACACCATTGTGTACACAGCAGCTGAAGCCTTGAGAACAGAAGAACCACTCGTGGAAGGAGAGCACAGTGAAAGAGAAACAGGTCAGGAATGGAAACTAAGTACTGGAGGGAAAAGGAATGAGCACAGAAGGGAACAGGAAGTGCTCAGTTCCTCTGAGCTCAAAGCTGAGCAGTAGGAGAGGTGGCGGGGGCGGGGCTTGCAGCCAGGGCATCCTGCTTTGGAGGGTGGGGAGTAGGAGGAGCTGCTCAGCAGTGTCAGATGCTGAAGACAAGTCAAGTGGGGTGAGAAATGAGGAGCTTCTTCCCTCAGCCACATTCATCTAAATTCCTTTAACAGGAGTTTATTGTTAGCTGTAATAGCCTGTCTGGAAGATAAATGCTAAATTAATTTGGGAGCTGAGTTCTAAAACTCTCAAGTGGCCTAAATCGTTTAAAAGAGGATCAAATTCTATTATGTGGGATTGAATTGGTTTCTGCAGGTGGTTGTGCAACATTCTTCCCCTGAGATCTGCTTGTCAAATATGGTTTCTGTCCAGTTCCTCCTAGGAACAAAAAGTGTGGCGGTGTGAGAGCAGTGCAACTCCATCACATCCCTTGGATGCCTTGTTCTGTGAATGTAAATCACTGTGCTTGGCTCTGAATTCCAGTAGACCTTAGCTCTTAAGGTGTGATAAACATCCTGTTCCTGCGGCTTTGTCTTCCTTTACTTCTGCCATTAGTATCAGTCTTGTCTCCTTAAATAGACTGAAAGTTCCTTGGTGGTACACATTATGTTTTCTCCCTACTATTCTCTACTGTGCTGGAGGGAGAGTAGTCATTTAATAAATATTTCATCATGCCATAGCACTGTGATCAAGGTGTTTTTCAGAAAGTGTTGATGCGCATTTTACAAAATGTACACCTTTAAAGAGCTAGTGTTATTTAAAACCCCAATACCAAGAACTTAGATATATAATCTCACGAGTCCAGAAAGTGAGTGAGTAAACTAGCTTGTGTGGATTAATTCTGGACTACAGAAGTAAACAGGCGAGAAACAGGTCCAGCTTGAACGAAGCTGAGTACCACTTGGCAGCAATCTCCTAATCCTCAGTGGGGAAGACTGGAGGAGTGCCAACAGCATGGGAGATATTTCAGCATCCATTGCAGTACTTAAGATCATGCACTTGTGATCACTATGGACCCAGGCAACAACAACAGGTGCATTGGAGCCATTTTTTATAAAGTGGTTCAATGAACATTTATTGAACTTTTATCTTGAACAGGCACACTCGCTTGGCCATTAAACATTGCAACTCCTCAGTGCTCAATCTTTCAATATTCATCCCTTCTCACTCCACACTGTCTCCTTAGGTGATTTCATCTACAGCCTCTGCTTCAATTACCACTCATAGGAAGATGACTCACACGTTTGTATTTTCAGATCAGAACTCTACTCTGAAATTTGGACCTATACATCTAGCTGCCAGCTTGACATCTCCTGCTTGATAGTTCCCAGACATTTCAATAAAATTATCTTAAAAGAGCCCATGCTACTCTGTCTCTCTCTGCCATCCTCTTCAACCAGACATGCTCACATCCAGCGTTCTCTGTCTCAGCTGGTGACACTTCCATCTATCTATCTTGTTCCCTGAGCCAGAAACCCTGCAGTCATCAAGTATCTCAGGAAGTCTCAACCACCCCTCAATCTGCAAAACATAGGAAGGTCTACCCATTCCCCTCTAGTGTCTCATGTTGCTGTCACAAGCCTTGTCTTGGAACATTGCCAGATCCCTAACTGGTCTATCCATTTCCTTTTAAATCTCCCTCGTTTGGTATCCATCCAACAATCAGTGTGATCATTTTGAAACACAAATCTGATCATAGTATGCCACTGTGTGAAATACTTCAATGGTATATCCTTTGTCTTAGAATAGAGAACAAAGTAATTTATTTGGCTTATAAAGCTTAGAATGAGTTCCAAGTTTCTGACTTGGGTTTTTGTTTAATATAAACTATATATTTTTTTTTTTGCCAGTGAGCCCAACGAAGAATTTTTAAGGCAAACAAAATTTTTACAGCATTTGGGAATGTCAGCATGTTGAAGAAGGCTTAATTATCCAGATCATTTAAGCTTGCTCCTTTAACTACTGTATACTCTATTTATGTCTTCACTATACTCTGTGTAAGTTAACCTTTTCATGATGGTGTTTGGTAATTCCACGCCTTTCTTACTTTTAACTTCATTTGTCAGCGTGTGTGTTTCAAATATTCTTCCCTCCATTTTTTGTTCTTTACTTTCTATTACTATTTTATTAGCATGTATTAATTATTCAAAACAATAGGCTTTTTATGACTTTTCATACATATAATAATGTATTTTGATCCTATTCACCCTCCCCTGTCCCCTTCCAACTCCTATGGATTCCCCTTCCCCCCAACTAGTCCCTGTTCTATTTTTATGTCGTGTGTGTGTGTGTGTGTGTGTGTGTGTGTGTGTGTGTGTGTGTGTGTGACCCCAATGAGTTTCATTAACATTGCTTATAGGAGCATGGGCAACTTACTGGGGGCTATACCACTCTTCCCCCAAATGGCCACCCTTCCCCAAACAGCCATATAAATCCTCAAAAAAGAAAGGAAACTCACAACCCTGCCCCCATGGACGAATGTTGATGGGCATAATCTATACAGGTCTTGTGTATAGGTAATCACAGGTGCTGGGACTTCAAGGGTATAACACCAATATTGCACCAGGAAAACAGTATTCCACAACACTCTACCTTTTTCCAGCTCCTATATTCCTTCTGCTTCTCTTCTGTGATGTTCCCTCAGATTTGGAGTATATATGTCCTATTTAGGGCTAATTAGAAACAATCACTTATTCTGAGTACTTTGACCAGTTTTGAGGCTCTGCAGTAATTCTACTTCAGAAAGACACTTCTGTTACCAACACTGACAGCAGCACAGCATAGGCATGAGTATTGGGAAAGGAATGTGAAAGGCATATCATGATCATTTTAGCAATTCAAAACCAGTGGATTCTCCATAAGGGCTTATAGCCTCCCCAACGACAGGCTTTTCACCAGGTTTACAGTACCAGACATGAATTACCTTCTGTGGAGTGGGCCTCAAATCCAATCAGAAAGTGGTTGGTTGCTCCCATAATAGTTATGCTACCATTTCACTAATGGCACACCTTGTCTGATGGATCTGTAGGGAAGCACACGGAATTCATAGCTGAGCTAGGCTGTTGTTGATTCTCCTTGCCACCACCACCACCCCCCGGCCCCACAGAAGCCTGAATAGAACTTTCTGGCATTATGAAAGCTAGTCAGCTGGGAGGAAGCTTCTAGCTCAGCTTATCTTGATTTCTCTATGTCCTGTAAGCAAAACAAGTGCTATCTCCAGCAATATTGTTTTGTAGTTTTGAGATGAGGTCCCATTGTGTAACTCAGCCTGGCCTTGAACTCATGGAGATGCTTTCTGCATCAGCCTTCCAAGTACTATGCTTAAAAGTATACCCCAATGTCTGTCTAAGCATGCCTTCTTTAGTCTTTCTTTTAATGTATTGTTGAATGGTACACACACACACACACACACACACACACACACACACACACTACATATATCTGAGTTGATTTACATGACTATGTAAGTTAGCTATGAAACTCTAAAATGTATGGGACATTTCATAAAGAAGAACAGAGACTGGAAACTCTTGTACAGAGTTAGAATTTCTTCTTCATTATGGAAGATTCAATTTAGCTGATAAGTCCTTTTTGTTAATTGGATAAGGCTCAAATGTGTTGACAGTAATGTTCTTAAATTCAATCAATTGTGGTTATTATTTACATGTATAAACAATAGGCACAACATCTCAATTAGTGTTTTATGGAACAACAAAATGGTTGCCTGCCAAGCTGACATATAAAACTGGCCATCATACTTGTGAAGCCAATATTCACAGCTGATTTCTATCCTGATCAATAAGCAGAAATAAGGCTTATTGATGGTAATGTTCACAGGCTTGTTTGTGATCCCTTATTGGGTACACTGCCGTGTTCCATGTATTTATAACTGCTAGAAGCCCAGACTACGGACAACTGAATGGCTTGAAGTTAAAGAAACATTATTAATGTTATTATTTTATGTGTGTGTGGTGTGTTAACAAGTGTGTGTGTGCGTACATGCCAATGTGTGTGCATATTCCCATATGTGTGCATGTGGAGACCAAAGAAGGATTCAGGCATCCTTCCTTCTCTATCACTTTCTGCTATATTCCCTGGAGACAAGGTCTCTTCTCGGTGAGCCTAAAGCTATACTGGTGGCCAGCAAGACCAAACAATCTTCCTTTCGCTCCCTTTCATGGTGTTAGAGTCACAGACAGGTATGTGGCCATGCCAAGCTTTTGTTGTAGGTGCTGGGATTTGAATACAGGTACTTATGCTTGGATAAAAAGCACTCTTATCCACTGAGCCATATTCCCCTCCACTAAAGAAAAATTAAGAGCTAAGAATCACCAAGTACTGTGCTAAATGCTTTGGATGAGGATTCATCTTTTGCTTTTCAGAAAGGATGTTGTAAAGGTAATTCTGAACAAATCATAGCAGGATCCCAATGCTACAAGCCCTTGTAAAGTTAAAGAAAAGGAGCTTTAGTCAAGTGAGCAAGCATTTCTAAAATGCATTAACTAGATACATATTGGTATTTGGTTATAACATGCAATAAGGCCTAGGAATGTTTCACTTCCTGCTGCCAGACAGCCAGTGATTAAATTGTGTCAGGAAGATGTTATTAGATGGGAGGAGGGACAAATGTTGATGGGACAATGGTAGTTAAAGGAAGACAGTGGAGTAAATTTAAAGCATCCAAATTGAAGTATCTCAGAAAGTATGAGACAGTTTAAGCAGGAACAGAGCTGACTGGCCCTAGCCTGGGGACCCAAGGAATGATCCATGATTATTTCAGAAGTCTTAGAAAGCATCATGCAGGGAGTTTCATCTACCTGACTTTCTCACCCTTGTTCACCTCCTGTCCTCCAGGAACATAAATGATTGGTACATCTGAAGACTCTGTAAACCTTGTCTGTTTATTCTCCCTCTATGGGAACAACAACAGCAAGGATCTCTTCAAATTTTCTTCCTTGAGGATAACACCTCCTTATGTTGAATTCTTCTCCACCTGACTTGCCAGTATAGTGTTGCTCTATATTGGGCGCCAAAGTAGCAAGATTACTGGGCACAGCACTGAACTTGGACTCTGTTGGGTTTGGATCCTAGTTCCAACTGTTTAAACTTTGTTTTCTCATCTATAGAGCATGAACAGCAATAGCAAAGGGGTTTTGAGACTAGTAAAATAAAAGTGGAGAAGAATCCTTTGCCAACTCTAAGCACAGATAGACCTGTATTCTAAGTGGATGTAGAAAAACACAGAACCTGAGACAACGACATTCTTAGAAATCCGGAAAGTAAGAGAAAGAAAATAAGCAAATTGGATTCAGAAACTTTGCTTTGAGGCCGGAGGCAATTTTGTTGTTGTTTCTGAGTGAAGGCAATGTTCTTTTGTGAGCTGAAAACAATGCTGATCAAGGCCAGGGAAGAGCAGTGCTACCGATATGTCTGTATCCATAAGCTTTGAAGTCACATTAGACACCACAAAACCCAATGCTGCCCTCAATCTTGAAAGGCTTGGAAAATGACCCAACATTACCTTTAGCTCCTCCACAGAAGTTTCCATCTACCTGCTTATTTTTCTTAATTAAGTCTGATTTACCTAAAGCATGAGTCATGAAGATAAGCAAACAGGACCTATGGAAGTATATGACATTTCATTTGCTGGTTTTAAAACACAATAGTGAAGTGGTGCGTACATATTATAAAAGTGTCTGAATATGTCCTTTTAAAAAATACATTTTTTAATGTCTGCATTAAAAAATGACCCCACAGTCACTTTCAGTTTTCAAAACATAACAAAGATATAGTAGTATTGCCATTTTGTGAGTTTCATAAGGCTCTGTGGGTTGTTTCTGATTTTAAGCAGAGAGGCAGTAGGTCGATAATGAGGCATAGAATGAGGAATCAGACGTCAGCACGGGTCATAGTTTGGCATGCACTCATTATGTGATCTTAGTCTGTAAGAGGGTCAGTATTTTCCTCCATAAAATGGAAAAATACCTGCTTTTCTGAACCATAGCTCTCCCCAGAAATTACTTTAGTCTCTTATTCTTTCCATAGTATAACACAAGTTGGTTTTGTTGCAAATTCTATAGGTTCCAATCTCATTGGGCTCAAATTAAAGCATTGTCACTGCTACTGCCTTTTGGAAACCCTAGGGGAAAAATTGTTCTTTTGAAGTTTTTGTTGGGAGATGTGAGTTTTCTGAGATGAAGTTTCGTGTATCCTAGACTGGTCTCAAACTCAGTATGTAGCTGAGGATTGGCTTGAACCTCTGATTCCCCTCCTTTCACTTCTCAGTGCTGGGATTACAAGGTATGCAGTAGTGCGCCTTGTTTTTTGCAGTGCTGGGGCAGAACCCAGAGCTTCCCACGTGAGGCAAGTGTCTACCAAGTGAAGTCCATCACCACTGTTGCTCAAATCTTTTCAGCTCCTGCATGCTTTGGCTCTTTCCACCATGATCAAAGGCCTCAGGGTTGAATGCTTTAACATTTCTTTCACTATCAAATCTCATTTCTGCTTCTATATTTTGGAGTCTCTTATGATTATATTTAACCTTTCTAGGTAATTCAGAATAAACTCTCCCCCATTAAAAAGTCAGTTTACTAACAACCTTAATTCTAACTGCAGCTTCATTCTCTTTTCTATGTAATATAACATATTCCTGGGTTCTGAGGATAAAGATCAGGAAATCTTGGAGGGCTATTGTGCATGCACATGTCTTGCACGTGCGCGCGCGCGCACACACACACACACACTTTCAAAAGTTTTAAATTTTCAGAAAATTTGAAAGATTATATGAAAAGTTCTCTTTTCTTCCTAGCGTTAACATTTTATGTTACCATGGTACATTTGTCACGAGAAATAGCACTGCTACATTACTACTAATGAGATGGGTCTTTATTAGAATCTTTATTAGAATTTTGTCAGGTTTTTCATTAGTGACTTTTCTGTGTCCCAGGATCCAATCTAGGATACTATTCTGTATTTAGACAGTTATTGCTTCAACAGCAACCTTGCTATTTCTATGACAAAATACAGTCTTGATTCAATCAAATAATTTCGTTCGAAATTTCCCATAGAGACAAAAGAAATGGAGCTCCAAACACAGAAATCCTTTACACTTTAACCACTCATTACCTACCTCCTTTTAATGCACCCATTAAGTGTCTGTCTTGTGTTCTCCTAGGCCCTGGGGATGAAGAATGAATAAAACAAATAAAATAATCCCCTGCCCTCAAGTAGCTGATACTTTAATGGTGGTAGGGTAAGGAGAGCACACACAGTAAGCAAGACAAGTAAGGAGAAGCAATAACTTGAACCATGGCAATAAATGAAATAAAGAAAAGTCCTCCTGAAGAAAGAGAGGAGGGATTAGGAACCAGGGGGTTCAAGGTCATGACAGAGGAACCCACAGAGACAGCTAATCTGAGTTCATGGGAGCACATGAACTCTGGACCAACAGCTAGGGAGCCTATATGAGACCAACCTAGGCCCTCTGCATGTGTGTGACAGTTGTATAGCTTGGTCTGTTTGTAAGGCTCCTAGCAGTGGGATCAGGATCTGTCCCTGGTGCTTAGTTGCCTTTTGGGAACCTGTTCCCCCTGCTGAATTACCTCACCTGGCCTTTATACAGGGGAGGAGATTGGTACTACCTTAACTTGATGTGTGATGCTATGTTCAAGACTATGGGAGGCCTGCCCCTTTCTGAATGGAGATGGAGGAGGACTGGAAGGGGAGGGGTAGATGGGAGTCTGGGAGGGGGACAGAAGGAAAGGAGAGAGGGGGAACTGGTCAATATGTAATATAAAGGGGAAGATATAAATAAAAAGAAAAGAAAAACAGTTAAATAAAATAAAACGCAAAACAGGGAAGAATATGAAGGATGCTGCGTGTTTGGAGAGCAATTTCAAATAATGTGCTCATGTATGAAAAGCCTGGAAGAAGTGATGGAATGAGCCACAGAGATGCATGAGGGAAGATGGCTATGGGTGGAGGAAAGAGTTGGAACAGAGTCCATAAGGCTTCCCAATATTTGGAGAAAGAACAGAAGCCAGGGCTGTGGCAGCTGAGTAAATAAGGCCAGAGAGGCAATTAAATGCAGGTCTATTACAGAAAGCATCTCTGAAAAAACTTTGGCTTTGACTTTGAGGGAGATAAAACACTACCAGAAAGTTTAGAACAGACATATGACATGATCTGATCTCTGAGTTTAGCAAAATCAATTCTGGATGCTGTGTTGAAAAGAAATTGTAGTGGAGCACATGTCCAAGATAGGAAGATTTTGTGATAACCTAAGAAAGAGATGATATAATGGTGGGTTTGACAGGAATAGTAGGAGAGGAGGTGTTAGGAAAGGATGCGACTCCATTATCTTTTGGAGGGGAGGTGACATGTAGTTACTGGCAGTAACCAGGTCTGGAATATGATTTTGGAAATGAATGATTGAACTGGGGGTAATCCTCGATGCAGGAATTCAGGAATGATGACTACATGTATTATCGAAGCCACCAAAAATTAAGGTAGATGTAATGTCTCAGAGAGTAAAAGGTGTGTCTAGTGCTAAAGTACAAAGGAAACCAGGAGTCTTTGGGGAGCCTCAAGGAAGGGATAGTAAGTGGTTTGGACTGACATCACAAGATGAAAGTGAGGGGTTCCTGGCAGAGGGAAGGAGAATCGTGTGGAGATGGCAATGAAAACCAAGGAGAACTCAGGTGTAGTAATGTGAAGAGCTGGATCCAAAAAAGGAATAATCGCCATTTAAAAGGGCAACAGAGGAGAAGATGTCCTTAAGGGAAAGTTTAGTCAGAGCAAAAATGGAAAGAAAATAGAATAAGATTATAGAGAAAGAGTTTATGGAACTAAAAGTGGATGCTGATGTCAAAAAAAAAAAAAAATTCCCTGGGTGATGTCAGCAGCTTTTCCCTGGGTTTTTGGGTTATGCTTCATAGGGTACTCTTTTCTTAGAGCCAGGAGGAGAGCTGTAGAGAAGATAGTGTGTCTCCAGTGTGGTTGTAAGAGGAAGGTCTCCTAGCAGTCACAATAGGTCCTTGGATTAGAAAGGAAAGTCTGTCCCTGCCTCAGAGCAGCTGGACTTATAAGATGGACACAGCTTGATATCTGTCTTTTGACATCTAATAGTCCTTGCCCAGATTCTTCCAACATCCTTTGGATTTTAGTCTGATATTCCAAGTTATCGTTTCTTCTGACAGAGAAGCAACTGGCTGGCACTTCCATTTCTTGGGGTAAATCCATCAATAGGTTTTCCATTTAATCAGTTAGTCCCCTGTAAATTTGGTTAGTGTGAGTCAGTCCCCTGAAGGCTGATCACTTCTGTGTGAATGCCATACAAATCAAGTTTTTTAATTTTTTAGCCTGAAAACCAGACAGTGGCATTCATGATGACCCCAGTAATGTGACCAGCCTGAGTAATGATGTCTCCTTTCCCACAGATTTACCTTAATTCTCTTCTAAAAACAGAAGAATAGAATGCAGCTCAACCCATTGTGAAGCCTAGCTGTTTAGACAGCAAAAACCTGTTGACTACAGATTGGTATTTGATAATATTTGATATCAGGTTTGCATATTTTTGATATGAGGAGCAATGAAGCAATATACTTTGGTAAAGTGCATAAACATGCTCTTTGTTTCTTGAAGAACCCAGTATAGGTCATTCCGGGATCTTTGTTGGCCTCATTTCAGAATAGTAAAGATGGGTGGCTAAGAGAATCAGAGCAATTCTCTCTCCTAAATGCTTTAAGTAATATTTAAGAGTAGTTCTTGATTGAAGTATAAGGAACAACTAGGTTCCACCAAGCGTGGTGGGCTGCAGGAATGAATATATGGCTTCTCTTTTATTTTTATTCTAAAATCCCTAGTGCTCTGATGAGGACATACTGCTATCCTCCCCTGTGATTGGGCCTGTTTTATAAGTTGTCTGGAGGATCAAGGAAAAGTTAACATGTGCAGTCATCTCACTTTTTCATACTATTAAGGAAAGAAGGTCATTTCAACTTTTTGTTTTCTCACCTTTCTTCTTCTTCCTCTTTCTTACTCCTCTGTGGGTCTCTCTCTCTCTCTCTCTCTCTCTCTCTCTCTCTCTCTCTCTCTCTCTCTCTCTCTCTCTCTCTGTGTGTGTGTGTGTTTAGACATTATTGTTGGACTCAAAATTAAATAATTTCTAGTCATGCTACTTCATATCTGAGGAAGAATAGACTTGCCATGAGATAGAAGCCAGTCTGGACTACACAGAGAGTCCCAGGCCAACATGGGTGAGTGGGTGAGAGTCAAGCTCAGTGATTAAAAATATAAACATAAGGAAACTGTGAGGCAAAACAATCAAAGCAATAATTCTGGGGCTAAAGTAAGCCTGAGCAGAATGCAAATAACAGATGATTTTTCCTCCAAATGCCCATGACCTAGTCATGTAATTTCTGTGAGAAGAGAAGAGATGTAAAGGCCACTGGACTTGTTGGACTCAAACTGGTGCCAGCAAACGATAGTGCCCAGCACAAAAGCAGTTTGCCACCTCAACTCTTACGGTCAAAAAAGTGGGATGATTTTATTACATTTTATGAAGTTCATACAAATAAAAGGAAGGTTTCATTAAACTTGAAAGCTACATTCAATGTTCATAATTTGTATTAAAACATAGCCTCTGCCTCTTTTGTGTACAGTCTGTGAGTGCATTTTATTACCATGGCAGAGTCATGGTGATAGAAACCCTATGGCCCACTGAACCGTAAGTTTCCTGTCTGTCCCTTTACAAAACAAAACAACACATACACACACACAAAAGTAAATTCATCAGTTTGAGTGCTGAAGTGATATTTTTTTAATTTGATGGCAGCTTTGTCAAGTGACATTCTTAAACTCAGAGTCTAAAGTGATTTGAAGATGAATGTGTCTTTTCAAATAATTTATTCTTTAATATGATATAAGGAAGAAAGCACACAATTAGACATCACATGTTACCAAATAACCCTTCATACTAGGAATAGGATACATGTAAAGATTTTTGCTAATACATTTAAGCACAAATGTTAACAACTCACATTGTCTCTAGCTCCAAGGAGCTCACAAAGGCACAGATAGCAACTTGGAAGTTGTAATTCAGAATGCGACAGAGACTATTGTCTAGAGCACGCCGTTTGCACTTTAGCACTCGTGAGTTCTGTTGAGTAGATCTGTCTAAAAAAAAAAAAGAGCTCAGCAAGAGGAAAAGGGGTTTATTATAGCACTGAATCCCCTGGGCTGACAATAGAGCACAGTTGGAAGAGTGCTTGCTGAGCATGCCCCAGACCCTTGCTCAGATCTTCAGCATCACATAAACTGGGTATAGTCGTATATACCTGAAATTCCAGCATTCAAAAGGAAGAAGCAGGAGGACTGGATGTTATGGATATCCATGGATATGTAGCAAGTTTTAGGCCAACCTAGGCTACATAGGACTCTGCTTCCTTAACCCCAAATGTATCACAATATTGAATCTATAATCAGAGGTTTTGAAAGTATTTTTTAGATATTCTGACTGCCAGAGTTAAAAACCTCAGTAGATTGATTGAATAACAGAAAAAGGTATATTCAAAGAAGGCACCTTTGATATAGAAGAAACCTTCCACATTATAAATTCAAAAGAAAGAGATGGAAATGACCAGAGGAAAACTGAGACAAATATGATCACCCCAGCTCCATAACATCAGTTCTCAGGCTCCTTTTATCTTTCTGTTGCCATGGTTTTCAAGGTATAATTTCTATCCTTAGTAAACCTCACAATACAAATTACATTCTGAAGCTACAGCCATCTTTTCCATGATCCACACAGAGAAATGGAGAAAGTGAAAGGAAAAATAGGCTAAACCCTCCTCCCAGATTTGTTAGTTCTATTTTGGGAGGCTTTCTAGTAGTCTCATATAGTATTTATTTTAAAGTTACAGCCAGAACATGAATTGGTAGATACACTTGACTAAAGGAAGTCTTGACTGAAGAACATGGTGCTTACTCATGGTATCAGTATACTCCGCTAATATTTTTTAAGTTGTTTTCATATAATACATTTTGATAATATTCTTCACCTCTTCCAACTTCTCCAGGATCCATCCTCTCCACTTCCCTACCCACCCAACTTCATGTTCTTTCTCTCTCTCAAAAAAAAGACAAAAACAGAAATAAAAACAAACAAGAACGTAGTAAGACAAAAAATACCAAAATGAATGTTGTACACACATACATACAGAAACAAAAATGGAGTCCCTTTTGTATTGGCCTACTCCTGGGCATGGGGCCTACCCTGGATTATAGTTGATATACCCAGTGACACTCCATTGAATACCCTGCTAATACTTGAAGTTTTCTTGCAGATGGAAAATAGTAGACTTAGCTTATGCAATTAGCAGGCTCTGCAATGAACCTTGGCCTTGGTCAAAATTCAAGAGTAAGAGCAAATACATAGTAATAGATTTTATTATTCATGAGCCCTTTGAAATACTTAAGGGTATACTAAAATTTAGAATAATATAATAAAGAGAATGACATGACATATGAGAAACCAGTGGTGTGCTGGTAATTATTTAACAATTGACTCTCTGGGGAAGGGGTTGATTTGTATCATAGAACTTGTTCCCACCATGGCAGGCTACTGGGAGTATAACACTGAACAGAGTTAGGGAGAAATGCTAACACTTGGCTCTGTGAGCTGGTGTGACCTGACTGTAGCATAGCACTGAAAGAAACAATGATGGACACTAAAAACTGAAGGCATAACCTTCAGCTAGGTCTAAATAACTGCTACTGACTACAGAAAAAAACAGTGAGTGAGAATCTAGAAAGACACATCTCTGATGAATTGCCCAAGCCCCAGTGAATGGACACATATCCATGTACATAAGGTCAGCCCTAATTGGACTCAGGAGGCCTATTAATGATAATAATGATGATAACAATAGTAATAGAAATAAAAGAGGACATGAAGTTGGGTTGAGAAATATTGAAGGGAGTTAGAGGGGGATAATGAAGGTGGCTATGGTGAAAATTCATTGTAGACATGAATGAAATTTTGAAAGAATAAATAAAAATATTATTCAGATGGAACAAGACTTTAAATGGTTTACAAAGTATGTAAAAATGTTCGTAGGCTTGAAAGAGAGAGAAAAAGGAATATATGCAGTTATAAACAGATAGATAGTATAAATATCTATCTGTTATATAAATAGATAGTTTTTAAAAATAAAGTGTTTAAAGAGATAGTAAAGATAGTATAAAAAATAAGCCATGTACTATGGAACTAAACAGAGAATTCTCAACAGAGGAAACTCAAATGGCTGAAAGACATTTAAGGAATTGCTCAACATCCCTAATCATCAGTGAAATGCAAATCAAAACAACTCTGAGATACCACCTTATGCCTGTCAGAATGGCTATGATCAAAAACACTGAAGACACTATGCTGGAGAGGATGTGGAACTAGGGAAACTCTCCTCCACTGCTGGTGGGAATGCAAGCTTGTACAACCACTTTGGAAATCAATATGGTGCTTTCTTAGAAAATTGGGAATCAATCTCCCCCAAGATCCAGCTATACCACTCTTGGGCATATACCCAAGAAATGCTCAATCATACCACAAGAGCACTTGCTCAGCTATGTTCATATCAGCATTGTTTGTAATAGCCAAAACCTGAAAACAACCTAGATGCCCTTCACCTGAAGAATGGATAAATAAATTGTGGCACATATACACAATGGAATACTACTCAGCAGAGAAAAACAATGATATCATGAGGTTTGCAGGCAAATGGATGGATCTAGAAAAAATCATCCTGAGTGAGGTAACCCAGACTCAGAAAGACAAATATGGTATGTACTCACTCATAGGAGGATACTAGAGGTGGAACAAGGATGACTGGACTGCTACTCACATCACCAGGGAGGCTACCTGGAAAACAGGACCCCAAGAAAGACACGAGGATCGCCCAATGACGGAGAAATGGCTGAGATCTACATGAACAACCTGGACATGAGTGGGAGTAATAAAGGGCGAGGGGTGAGGGAAAGAGAGCAGGAGATCCCACCTGGATCAAGAACAGAGAGGGAGAACAAGGAATAGGAGACCATGGTAAATGAAGACCACATGAGAAAAGGAAGAAACAAAGTGCTAAAGAGGCCCACAGAAATCCACAAAGATACCTCCACAAAATACTGCTGGCAGTGGTCGAGAGACAGCTGGGACTGACCTACTCTGGTGATGGGATGGCCAAACACCCTAATAGTTGTGCCAGAAACCCCATCCAAGGACTGAGGAATCTGGATGCAGACATCCACGGCTAGGCCCCAGGTGGAGCTCCGGGAGTCTAATTAGCGAGAAAGAGGAGGGTTTATATGAGCGAGAATTGTTGAAACCAAGGTTGGATAAAGCACAGGGACAAATAGCCAAATGAATGGAAACACATGAACTATGAACCAAAGGCCAAGGGGCCCCCAACTGGAGCAGGCCCTCTGAATAGGTGAGAGAGTTGATTGGCTTGATGTGTTTGGGAGGCATCTAGGCAGTGGTACCGGGTCCTGTGCTCATTGCATGAGTTGGCTGTTTGAAACCTGGGGCTTATGCAGGGACGCTTGGCTCAGTCTGGGAGGAGGGGACTGGACCTGCCTGGACTGAGTCTACCAGGTCGATCTCAGTCCTCGGCTTTGCCCTGGAGGAGGTGGGAATGGGGGGAAGGCTGGGGAGAAGTGGAGGGGGGCAGGAGGGGGGAGAACAAGGGAATCCGTGGCTGATATGTAGAACTGAATAGTATTGTAAAATAAAATAAAAGGAAAAAAGAAGTCATGTAAAGATAGATATTACACAGAGAATCTAGATTGTATTGATTTTGGGATTCTTAATTGCAGAAAAACATTTGATTGTAAAAGCTATTGAGCTAAGCCAATATCCTTGACATCAAAATTTGGATCTAAGGATATGTTGCTTTGGAAAGGAGGCTCTGCTTTTGTTTCCACAGAAAGCCAGAAGCTATGGATTTGTTCCAGATTAAGATACAACAGGTTTGACCAGCCAAGACCTCCTGAAAGGTCTCTGATGACACCGTGGCCCAGATTATCCAACATCCAGAATGGTTTCAAGGCAATTGGCTCAGATGATACACTCCCACAGACTACTCCATAATCCTAAAATTTTCTTTGTGTCACCATAAGATACAGCGACCACCTCCAGCAGGAAGTAGTATGAGAAGCTACGCCCAAATTCCCAAATATACCAAGCTGGCTTTGGAGATGGAATCCTTCTCTAAACCCAAGTATATTGAAAAAAAAAAGGTTGAAAGATTCTTGTGTCCCATATCAGAAGAGCCCCTCTAGTGTGGGACAGAGAAAAACCAATATTTTTATTTAAGTCAGGCTGATTATAAATGTGATCTCTTTCTAAAGAAGAAAGGGGGATATGATATAGATATGATAGGATGAAAGGGTAGATTAGTGAATCTACTTTTAAAGAGCATCTTGTTTAAAATGTTTTACATTGCTATGTATTTTATTTTATTGATACAAGTTAAAACTTAATTTTGTTATAATATATATATATATATATATATATTTCTATTCTCGTTTGAGGTATTATGTTTATGTAACACATTTAGATTGTAATGGATAATTAAGAAATACATATTAATAATTAGTCTTCTATGATAGTCAAACTTATAGTCATGTTGTTTTCTAAGTATACATAGATATAATTCAATTAGGTAGGTAATCTTCAAACACTTCAAAGACCTACAGACCATGGCATTTAAAATGTTTTAAAAATTTAGACTTTCTGGACAATGAGACATATCTGCTCCTGGCAGCACCGATTTACTTCAGAGAAGAGGATGGGCATCAAAGACACTCTATATAGAGTTTATCTTCTTCTTGTCAAAAATAGCCATTTGGGCAAGAAACTGTTCTTGCCTGCACTGCTTGATCAACTGGACATGCACGACCCATAGGAAGGTGACCACTGAACTTTGCTTGGACAATGGTCCTTCAGGTTCCTGCTTCTCAGAGGAAACTGCCAGACATTCTACAGAACACAGAGAAAAATCACTGAAAGACTCGAGGCCTGTGGGCTGAAGATAGGTGCCCCAACTTTACAAAAGAACTTTGAATGACTGCACAGGCTGTCAGCTGTCTCTGTCTATTCTTGCATGACTCCTGAAAGTTGCTTGCTTCCTTCTCCCATTTCTCAGGTAATATTATATCCTTCTGAGGTCTTTGATGTAGTTGAAGACTAGATAGTTATAATTTTCTTTAGTTATGATAAAAGATAAGTTAGATATGAAACCTTAGACTAACAAATATAGGATAGATAGGGTATCTTCTTTAATTTTGCCAAATACAAATAGACTAGATATTATAAATAGACTAGATATTGTAACTGTAATTCTTGCTTGATAATTGTTTTGTTATATGTAATTTTACTATGTGAAACTTAAAACCTTCCTTTTGAAAAAAAAGAAAAGGGGAAGTGTTGTGGATATCAGTCTGTATAAATAAAATGCTGATTGGCTAGTATCCAGGCAGGAAGTTTATGCAGAACAAGCAGAGAAGAGAATTCTGGGACCAGGAAGGCTGAGTGAGGAGCCACTACCAGCCACTGCCATGAGTAGCAATATGTAAGATACTGGTAAGCCACGAGCCATGTGGCAAGGCATAGATTTATAGAAATGGGTTAATTTAAGATGTAAAAACTAGATAGCTAGAAGCCTGAGCCATTAGACCAAACAGTTTAAATAATATAAGCGACTGTATGTTTATTTTATAAGTGGGCTATGGGACTGCCAGGGCTTGGCAGGACCCGGAGAGAAAAAAATCTAGCTACACTATTCATAAATAATAAAAGGAAAGAAAAAAATTGAGATAGTTACCCAAAAGATGTGAGGGGATGGACAGGCCAGAGGGTTAAGGTTGGAATTAGTTACTTTTCTCATACCTGGCTCAAAATGCCTAACAAGAAGCAACTTCAGGAAGGAAGGATTGATTAGCTAATAGTTTGAGGGGCTGCAATGTTGTGTGATATTTTGTTTGTGTTCTGACAAATAAAGCTTGCCTGAAGATCAGAGGGCAGAGCTAGCCACTAGTTAACCATAGAGGCCAGGCAGTGGTGGCTCACACCTTTAATCCCAGTACTTGGGAGGAGGAAGCATGAAGATCAGGAGTTCAAGGCAACCTTGGCTACATGAGATTGAATGAGTCTAAAAGAGAAACAGAGCTCGAATGGTGGAGGTGCATGCCTTTAATCCCAGCACTAGGGAGGTGGAGACAGGACCTTGCCCTCTGGCCCCCATTCAGTCTGAGGATTCATAGAGGTAAGAAGTTTCTAGTGTCTGTTGCTCTGCTTCTCTGATCTCCAGGCAAGCTTTATTTGTCAGAACACACACAAAAAATATCATAAAACATTGCAGTCCATCACAGCAAGGACAGCATGGGGGCAGCTAGCTCCATGGACCCCAGTTAGATTCTTCATCATTTCACATCTCAATGGAATATAAAACACAGGACTGGAAGTGGGGGCCAGGCTATAAAGCCCCAGGCCCTGATCCTTTCCTCAAGCTAGGCCACAGTGCTTAGAGTTTCCATAGGCTGTCAAAACAGCACAAATAGCTCAAAACCAGGTATTCAAACACATGAACCTGTAGCATGAATTGTTAGAAGGTCTTATTAATAAAAACAAACCTGGAGCCAGGTATTGCAGTGAATGCTGGAAGATCAGAGAAGCAGAACAAGCCACAGGCACCTCACCTTGCCATTTCCTCAGCTGATCCTGTTTCCTCAGAGTGGATGCCTCTCAGCTGAACTGTGCTGCTCAAAAGCCTAAAAGCTTAACCAGATCTAGGTCTTCGTCCTCACACCTTAAATACCTTTCTGCTTTCTGCTATCACTTTCTGGGATTAAAGGCATGTGTCACTATGCCAGGCTGTTTCCAGTGTGTCCTTGAACTCACAGAGATCCAGGTGGATCTATGCCTCTGGAATACTAGGATTAAAGGCGTGTATACCACCATTTTCTGGCCTCTATATCTAGTGGCTGTTCTGTTCTCTGACCCCAGATAAGTTTATTAGGGTGCACAATATTTTGGGGAACACAATATCACCACATGAACCTGTGAGAGACACATCATAGTCAAAGCATAAGAATGATAGCTTGCTTATTTGGTTTTGAGAAAATATGGAAGTTTATTCATTCTAGCTATTTGTGGAATAATGTACACACAAGTGGTTATTATTTTAAGGTGACTAGTAGTAAAATAGAAATTAGATGCCTGGCATTCAAGCCACCAAAGGACAAACAATATGTATACAAAAGCAATGAATGCAGTAAGTACTTTTCAAAGCATTAAGCATTTTTAGAATATTATGCATAATGCTACTAGAATTACATGTACAAAGCTATTAGACTTATATATTTTATTTTTATTTCTTCCTCAACCTGCCCTCAAAGAAAAATGTCTTTATAAACAAATTTTTACCTCCACTGGTCTCCACAAATGCAGTACCTCCTTTGAAAATACTTACATATGATGCCAATGGACTGTTAGAGAGGTCTTAAGAATAGCAATAATTATCTCCTTCCTTATAAACCCAATGCATAAAATATCTGTAAGACGAAGATCCCCCAAAGATCTAGAAGACTAAATTAATCTCTCAAAGAATTCATTATCACTGCATTCTCCCAGTACATAGGACACCACAGCCAGTGTCTGTGATTGTTCTGCATCCATATGGGAGAGAATCTCATCTGAAATGTTTGGGCCTTTCCAATATAGAAGACTGAGAATTGTTACCCTAGTGTCTCTCAAATGAGGACATGGGCATGAGGCCTGGATTTAGTCAGATACACCTGAGAAGGAGAGGAGGCTAGTGGTAGATGCATCCTGTTTGCCAGAGGTAGTAGTGGTAGAGGCTGAGCCCCAAGGCCTCGGCAGCTGCAGCAAAAGGATCTCCATGGGAGGAATTCTGCAGTGGCAATTGAATATTGTTGATTATGTAGCCAGTGGGTTTGCTTATATGTCTTGTCAGAGAATTAGTGTTCTAGCTGAAATAGCTAAGCTCAATTGTTGTTTTAGACTAGTGAAAAATATTTTTTCAACCACAAGTCATGTTTCATACACTAACAACACAGCAAAAAAGGGAGAAAAATATATCAAATGCACAATAAAGAATATAAGACACTTTCAATAATTTTGTCAATTAATTAAATTTCACTGTTACTTTTAGATTATGTTTAAAAATGTAGCATGAGCAGTTTATAAGTTACATATAATTAAAGGAAAATGACAATGGTAGTTTGGTAATTAATTTTTGGAAAAACACAAAACAAATACTGTTTGGAATTGAATGAAAGTAAAGGAAATCATATAACCAAATCCTTAGGAGTGGCTAAAACAGCCTAGAAAAATAGAACCTTGAGTGTTCATGAAGGAGGAAATCCTGACACTATTTGAGTAAGTATCCAATTAAAGGAGCTAGGAAAACAGGAGTAAAAAAAAATACTGAGGAGTAAATGATAATATAATTCAATTTTTCAAAAGCAGAAGTCTAATTAAGGATAAGGAAAAAGAGGTCCATGCAAGTAACCTAAGGATCAAGGAAGAGAGGCTAGTAGAAAAATTGAAAGTTGAAAACGGAAACATTTTTTGAGACTGTAGTATATGTTTTTATAGCTTTTACTCTTGAAATCATGTTGACATTTTATACTTTCTAAAAGTGAAATGAAATCAGTAAGAATGAGAACACCCTTAAAATTGAACACAAATAGAGATGGAAAGACATATTTGCCAAATGGATCACATAACCAACTTAGAAGAAAACAAAACCTAGTGTAAGTGACCTTTAACTATCTCCCCCAACCCCAAAGAGAAAAGGATCTCTCTGTGAACCTTAAATCTTTCCTGGTAGTTTTGTTGCTTGTAGCAGTGACAGTATAGCAATTTTGAAACTATTTTGTGCGTGCTTATGAGACTGAGCAAATGAGTGATTAGATTAATGTTGTTGGGAGCCAGGGTTCTCACAGTGAGAGAGGAAGGACATATCTTTGGAAAGGGAGAAGAAAAGGAAGAAGCCTGTGGTGTTGGATTGGAATTAGAGACTTTGGTATGAACTCATCGGTATCAACGCTGCTCTATGGAGGCGTTTACAAGTAGGAACCCGCCCTAGCAATGAATATAGATCTTGCCAAGATTCTGTTTTCTCAGTTGCTTTCTTCAGCAAAAGTAGGAAGATAGGATTCTGGAGTTAAAGCAAAGGAAGTCTGAAGTAAACAGGTAACATCATGTTGTGCCAAGATGCATGGCAGTGATCAAGCATGGCCATAAGAGACAGCTGGGGAGGCTCCTACGTTCTAATTTGGAACCATTTTGCCATCAAAATCCGGAAACCAATAGATTTAACAAATAGACTCTAACAAATTAGACTCATAAATCTAAACTGATACTAAAACCTAAAGTCAGGAGGAAAAACATAATAAATCAAATAATCCAAGCTGGCAGCCATTTGACAATGGGATTGATTTGTCCTCTTAAAAGAAATGTCATGAGTCAGGCTTGGTAGCAGAGCCTGTGTTTTCAGCTAATAGAAATGCTGAGGCAAGAGGACCACAAGTTCAGTGACTGCCTGGGCTACTGACAGAGTTCAGTGCCAACATGTGCAACATGAGGAGACTGTCTCAAAACAAAAATAAAAACAAGAAAAAGGACCGTGGAAGGTAGAGTCTAGAATAGGTTCAGTCCCTAATACCCCGAGAATGAGGATGGGAAAGATAGGCTATGAGTTGTTAAAGGAGGTAAAAAAGCTAGGATGACTAAATGCAATGTGTGATCCTAGATTGTGAGCAAGATTGGGAGGAAAATGCGATAAAGGACTTGATTGAAATGATTGGTAAAATTTCAATTTTTTTTGAATATATGTCAGGTAATATTTTATTGATATTGAAGTTTTTTAATAACCCATAAGTCCATTTAGTGCTGTCTATGTGTGCATAGGTATGGGGTCATCTTCTGGACTATGAACAGTCTACCAGTGGCCATACTCCCAAAGGAAAGCAACTCTCCACACCCACCCCAGTAGCTATCAACTGCTCAGAGATACTCAGGGAAGAAAAGAAGAGGACATGAAGTTGGGAGGTGAGAGACCTGAGGGAGGCTTAGAGGGAGGAAATGAGGGGTAGAGGATCATACTTCCTTGTAAACAAGTATCAAATTCTCAAAGAATAAATAAACATTTTTGGTCATTTTATTGTGACAATGCAAGAAAAATCTTTGTTTTTGTTTTTAATGAGCATATGCTGAGGTATTTTTATGATGATTGGTTGTTTGTAGCTGTGATTTACTATCAACACTGGTCTGTGGCAGGCTTTCTTTTGGGCCATCAACCAGCTCCCAAATCATGACATAGAGACTTATTAGTTATGAATGCTTGCCCTTATCTTATGCTCGTTTCTTGCTAGCTCTTTTAACTTACAACCTGTTTCTCTTTATCTATGTTTTGCCTCAGGGCTTTTTACCTATCTTTCATTCTGTATGTCCTTCTTTTCCTGCTTCTTCATGTCTGGTGGCTGGCAGCTGCCTGGCTGGCTGGCCACGGTCATCTTCCTCTCTTTCTCCTTTATTCTCTCCTTTTGTTCTCCCGAGCCTAGATTCCTCTTCCTATTTATTTTCTCTGCCCACCTGCACCACCTAGCCTTCTTCTGCCTAGCTATTGGCTATTCAGCTTTTGTTAGACCAGTCAAGTCCCTTAAGCATGCAAGGTAAAACAAACAGCAACACATATTTACAGAATTAAACAAATGAAGCATAAACAAATGTAACACATCTTTACATAGTTAAAAATGCAGCATAAACAAATGTAAGATACCTTTATGATGGGAGCCATAAGCCTAAGCGACCCTTGACACACATGCTGCCATATTTGGGCTTCTCTCCTCTTTTTGTAGATCTAGGCCTTACATAAGTCTCTATAGCACCAGAACCTCTTCTCACAGATACCAGAACCTCTTCTCAGATATCAGGTGAATGAGCTGCAGTTAAGCAATTAGGCAGTTAGACAAGGGTAGATAGATAACCTTCAGAGCAACATTTCCTGCTGGCCGAACAGCCCATAATTAAGTCCCTTTCTGCTTGCAACCCCCATTACTAAGTCCCTTCCTGCTTGCAACCCCCATAATTAAGTTCCTTCCTGCTCACAACCCCCTTTGCCTACCTATATGTGCCTTGAGAGTAAAATAAAATTTTGGAGCTTGATCAGACTGTCTTGCTCTCATTCTTTGTGTCTCTTGTCCCTCTCATTTGCCGGCCCTCCCTTTAGGTCCGTGTTGAGGATCCCACTGGCCAGGGCACCTTTACATAGTTAGTGTAATATTCTGCAACATAAACAAATATAACACATCTTTGCCTAGTTAAAAATTCTATAACACTGGTCACAAAATGTATGTTTATGCAATTATGAATATATAAGTTATATAGAGAAAATATTGCAAAATTATTCTTATTTTAGTTGTGTTCTCATGTAGCCCACGCTGTCCTTGAGCTTGCTATGTTGCCAAGGCTTGCCTTGAACTCCTAATCTTCCAGCCACTACATTCCAAGTGCTGAGATTACAGGCTTGTGCTACCATGCTTGGCCCTGCAGAAGTATCATTTTTGATTACTTTGTATTACTTTATGTATATAATTGTCAATCTAAGGGCAATTTTCCAGAAAATATGTTCAAATTTTGCCACTTAGACACATATAAATTATCTGAATACATGTATTATCATAGGAGAAATTTAGAAAACATGCAACTCCTTTCTTTTGCAAAGTATTCCAGAATATAGAGAACCAATGAAAACATAAATGCAGGTATTATGTCAACAAAGGAATAGCCAAGGATGTCTTTTTGATGTGTGTGGCCTGGTATGTTGTGGAATAGCTAGTTCAGAGTCAGGCTGTGGTGCTGGCTCTATCCTTTAGGGCTCTGACCACTTACACAGCTTTTGTAATTTCCATCCATTTCACCCTGGGAAACTGAGGCATGTCCAACCTTCCTATATCGTAACACAATGTTATCATCTACAAAGTTCATGCTCAAAAACCACACAACTAAGTTACAAAAAGAAGCTGATGAAATTGAAAGGGGAGTGGGACAAGGAAGGCTGATGAGTGTGAATATGATCAAAATACATTACATACATGTGTAAAGTATCCGTTCTAGGGTTTCTATTGCTGTGAAGAGACACCATGGCCATGGCAACTCTTATAAAGGAAAACATTTAATTGGGGCTGGCTTACAGTTTGAGAAGTTTAGTCCATTATCATCATGGCAGGGAGCATGGCGACTTGCAGGCAGACAAGGTGCTGACTCCATCTTGCTGGCAACAGGAAGTGGACTAACACTGGGAGTAGCTTTAGTATATATGAGACCTCCAAGCCTGGCCCCACAGTGATACACTTTCCCCAACAAGGCCACACCTACCCCAACAAAGCCACACCTTCTAACAGTGCCTCTGCTTATGAGCTTATGGGGGCCAATTACATTCAAACTACCACAGTGTCCCTCTGAAGAATAGAAGTATTTGTTGTCATTTCTACAAATAGCTAGCAACCAAGCCTCTCTGTGATACCACTGTAGTTTTATCAGCTCCTGTGTATTGTATCCTTCTATCTTGGCTTCTGTCATTAGAATTGTGCACTGTCTTTATAGTTGATGGTTCATTTTCTTAAATTACTGAATAATGTCTGTAGTGGTAAAGTTTGTCAACTTGATGGAATTTAGTCTTCTCATGGCAACAGAACTCGGGGCATATCTGTGAAGTGGTATCTGGATTAGGTTAATTAGTGTGGAAAGACTCACCCTAAATGTGGTTAGCACTATTGTATGGGCTGGGCTCTCAGAGTTCATAAAAAAGGGGAAAGCGAGCTGAGCACCAGCATCCATCCCTTTCTGCTTCCTGACTGTGGAAGCACTGTGACAAGGTGCCTCAAGCTCCTGTTGCCATGACTCCCTCACCATGATGGACTGTACTCAAACTGTGAGCCAAAATAGAACCTTCCTCCATTAAAAAAAAAGTGTTCATACTGAAGCTCATTGCTATGTGTAATTAGTACATGCTAATGGAAAATATAACATTTGAAGGAAGTTTATGTGGTTTTGTGAGCTATCCAAAGCCACAGGTTGGATATGTGATACTGAGGTCTGCTTTTCCTACCTAACCATTTTGTTGTAAGATTCAAGTCAACATTAGAGGAAATGAAAAACCATAAAGAATAGCATGAAAAACAAAACCAAATTAAAGCAAAGCAAAGAAACTCCACTAAGTGGAGAAATCAGGGAGGTCTGTGTGCAGATTGGGAATCCACCTGCATTTGTCTTTGCTCTTCAACAACACACATCTTCTGGGAAGACATTTTGTCTAGCTTGTGAATGTAAAGAAGAAAAAAGACCAATGGCATTCCCTAAACTTTTCTGTTTGATATTCACTCTGCCTTGAAATGGTTTATGTAACCAAGAAATTATCTCTTATTTAAAGTGGTGATGACTCATGTAGATGTATAAATACATAATTACTCCTTAGCCTTAATGACGTTTCCAAAAAGTGCTCATGATTTTTCTGAACCAGAGCAGGGTGCCCTCCTCACAGCATTTTGTATTTGTCTCATTTCCCATCTCCTCCCTGCTAGACATGAGCTCAAAGAGAGCAGAAGCGAGGTCTGCCTCATTCATCTTTGTTCCTTGAGTGCTTAGGTAGTAGGTACTCAATAAACATTTGTTCAGTCTTCTCTGGAATAGAGGGAATTGAAGAGAACTCCTTCTTCAAAGAACAGTTCTCTTTTTCAACAAATATTTTGGAAGAACATAATGATTTTCAGTGACTTTGCTGTACAACGTGGGGGTTTTAGAAACCGTTCCAGAAATTTCCAGTTTCTGACAAGCTACCCAGTTTTTAGGCTGAGTCATTTTCAGCACTGACTGCCGGGAAGGGAGTGTTTGCAGAGGTTGCTCTGCCACCTTTTGGCAACCCCTGAGAACTGCACTATTTCTGTCGTTCACCCTAATCTTGAGAAGTGCAAGTTCACTTGCCCTGTAACCCTGGAGCACAAGTGTCATTCTTTGAACCATTTCAGAAACACTCACTAGACGCACATTGCTCACCAGGTTCTGTGCCAGGAGCTGGAGTTATAGTTATGAGAAAGAGAGCTTGGCTCTTGCCCTCAAGGTGTTTATAGTCTAGTTTAGGAGCGGGGAGTACAGATAGTGCTGAGTGCCCTTGGTCCTTCTACATTCCTTTTCCTTCAGAACAAAACCAAGCATTGGTGCACTCCAGAAAATAGTAGTACAATGCATTTTGCCTTCTTAAGCAGAAGAGCAGGAAAATAAATGGTCAGGTTCTGGCGGGGATACGGAAATATGATCAGAGTGACAGGGGTTATTAGTGTGACTCAGACTTCCACAATGCTCACTGTGCCTTTTGTTCAAACCCAGACTGCTATCCAAACCAATGCTTTCAAAGTGACTTGCTGCTCTCGAATTCAACACTCTCACTTTCATTGAGAAGAAGAAGAATGATGGCTGATCATGAGAGCTTTCTTTCTGCCAGGCATATTGAAATACAGCAGCTGGGCTCACATTCATGGTGAGCCTATGGCTGAGATATCAGTAATGTTTCTGCAAGGACAGTGACAGTGAGAAGCACAGGCAGAATCAAGCATGTGTGACCCAGCCTGTATAACTCAAGGCAATTCATCTAAGTTTTCCAGGCCTTAGTTTTCTCCTGTGTAAAATGGGAATATCAGCAAGTCTCCTCTGTAAAGCTGATGCACACAGCAATTACACACAGCAGGGATTGTCTCTATAGTTGAGAGTATTTGGACTTCTAGATCTGACCTTGCCCAAGCTTGCCTAGCCACTGAGTGGTCCAGGTGATGAGAAGACAGGTAGTCTGGCTCCTGAGCTCAGCCACTCTGCCCATCTGAATGCCTTGTTCCTGGCCTCCATCTGTTTCTCTGGAAACAGAAATCACAATTGACTCTGCATAGTAATATTCTGGGATCATTTTGCTGAGCCTGGGTCTTAGCTGATCACAGCATTTGCTGTTTTATTGCCTAGGAGGAGATCATACAGGTACACTGTGGAGATCATTTCTGCTCTCTATATTGATAGAAGCACTGGAGATGGCATGCTTCAACAACACGATTGTTAAATGCAATGTCTTCTGGAACATGATGTAGTCATTGCACACACACCTCAAAAAAAAAAAAAGAAAGAAAGAAAAGAAGAAACAGCTTTGAAACCAAACAGATCTACCTTTTGATCCCAAACCAGGCTTTTCTTTTGTCTGACCCTGAGTGTCCTGATGTTGGAAGCAAGTCTAACTTCCTCATAGAGTTGGTGTGGAAGAATACATACACATGTGTATAATACGTATATGTATACATTATGTACATATATTCATATAAATATGTGTATATGTACACGTATATGTGCACGCATGCACGCAGGTGTTAGGTATACCTCAAAGGGCTCGGCAAATTCCTCAAGCTGAGACTTACTGGGTGCCAGCTCTTTGTCATTGTGCAAAAGCTTAGCTGTGACTGTGAAGAGGTGAACGTGCTGGGGAAGATCCAAACACACCGAAAGAAAGCCTAGAAAGTCAACATGCGGGAGGAACAGAGGGGAATGGGCAAAGCAGCAGAGAAGAGATGCAAATCATTTCATTCTGGCCTCCAAATTCAGAGTGTGCCATGTCTTCCCGGTAGAGAGTCACCCCTCAGCTGTGATTACCGGAGTCCACAGTCCTCACACTGTCGGCACCATCTGGGAGAAATGTGCTGATTGAGAGCAGCAGCCCTAGCTGCTGCAGCAGCCGTCCCTCTGAGAACAAGGTTAATGGCAGGGTTAAAGAAAAAGGCAGGTGAAACGTGTCTCTCTAGCCCATTCCTTTTCTAGCCTTAATGAATGCTAGCTCCAAACGCTTTCTGTTCCTGGAACTGAGGGCCACTTGCCTTGGAAGGCAAATCAAACTAAATTGGTATCTTTTCGGATGCTTTCTTAATCAGTCATATGAAAATTATGAGGGTGGGGCTGCCTCAGAACAAGCCTTGCTCATCTCTGTGAGCTATGTTTCCGCTGTTTAGATCTGATTAGGCCTCTGAGTATATTGGGAAAGAGACTGGGTTAGCAGCAAACTGGGTTGGAGAAAAATACCCAACTTAGCTTAGAGGCTCAGGACCCAAGTTATCAGATTTGGATTGGGTAAGTGGGATCTCAAACAAGAGAGACATTGGGGAAAGCTGGTACTGTATCAGATGCAGAACTGGAAGGCCACAGCTGGATTCATGATGACTCAGATGTGAGGGTCTATGGTACCTATTGTCTGAGGTTTGTTGGAAAATGAGCTGAAGACTTCAGTTGTCATGGTAATGCTGGAGGCTCCACTTGAAGCTCCGAGGGAGAGCTTACTGGGTAAATTTGTGGGAGGATGACAATGCCATGTCAGGAATATTTGGTGTGACTCTTCTATGCAAACTACACAACCACCTAAATGTGGCTTTTAAAACAGACATACATGTGTATGTAAAAGTGGGGCTGGTGAGAAGTCCTCTCCAGTGAGTTCCACATTCGCAATGAAGCATTTATGAAATGCTTTCTAGGAGCTGAACATTTGATGGAGTACTGTGAGGGATCCACAAGAAGCTGGGACCAAGCCCACAAAGCAAATAAACTACCACAGGCAAACCCATTATGAACAGTGAAACAAAAACCTCAGGAGCCAATGACATTCAGCAAATGTAGTGTCTGGAAATAGTTGGTGTTTGGAGACCAGTAGGGTTGACTAAATGAAAAGGAATGAACAATGATAATACTACCTAACTATAAGCCAAGAACTAGATCAAGGAGTGATCATAGTGTGGGGATAAAAAGACAAGCCTCATAGATAGGGCTTAAAATGAGTCTGACCAACAGGGAACAAGATGGCTGGTGAAATTTTTGTGTTAGGAAGTGTGCTAGATTGTTTTATGTCAACTTGACATAATCTAAAGTCATCTGAGAGGAGGAAACCTCAATGAAGAAAATGCCTCCATAAGATGCGGCTGTAGGCAAGACTGTAGGGCATTTTCTTAATTAGTGATTGATGGGGTAGGGCCCAACCATTATAGGTAGTGCCATCTCTGGGCTGGAGGTCCTGGGTTCTATAAGAAAACAGGCTGAGCAAGCCATGGGAAGCAAGTCAGTAAGCATCACCCCTCCATGGCCTCTGCATCAGTTCCTGCCTCCGGGTTCCTGCCCTGCTTGAGTTCCTGTTATCATTGCTTTTGATAATGAACTGCTATATGGAACTGTGAGTAAAATAAACCCTTTCCTCCCCAGGTTGCTTTGGTCATGGTGTTTCATCACAATAATAGTAACCCTAACTAAGACAGGAGTATTTGATACTTTCTCTCTGACCTCATCTTGTACCATCTCGTAGTAGTACTGAGATGAGTAATGCTAGCAGCCTGTGTGGTCCCCAGCTCCCAAACTCTTTATTGCTGTGTCCACTCCTTATGGCTCCAGATCTTCAAGGGCCTTGAGGAGGGCCTGTTGATTGCTTTATATACAGCAAATATGTAAAAGAGGATTCAGAATCATATGTTGGAAGGTATATCCATCCATATATATGTGTGCATGTACATCACCTATTCTTATATTTCATTGGCCATCACTCAGTCTTATGGCCCCATGTAATGACAATGCTGATCCTGGAGACTAGCTACATGATTTATAAGAAGAGGGCAAGGTGGGGAATGGTGAACACTCACCACCTCTGCTGCATGTTCCTGTAGCCACTATAGTCCATCTCACTGGCCTGGCAGTTCTCGCAACATGTCATGGTCCTTGTCTTCTGGGTCTTTGCAATGACTTTATCTGTACAGGCCTCTTATAGAAAAAAAATCCTGCCTAGCTGATGAGAAATCGTTGCCTTTGAAAGGCTTTTCTTACTGTGTATAGGAAGAGTCTTACCCTATCCCACCAATTCCTTTATCTTTTTCACTGAACTGCAAAGGCAGGTGCATGACTATCCCAAATTAGGTGCTTTATTGTCTGCTGTCTCTTCCTGCTCAGAAGTAGTTCCAGGAATCAGAGACCTTGTCTATCTTGTTTGGGGCCATATCCTCAGTGCCTGACTCATGGTACTTGACTTAAAAAAGAATCAAAGAATTGGGAAAATAATGAAAGCAGAAGCTGTCAAGTAACACAATGCCCAGGAAGGCTGGAGGCTTGTTAATGGGCAAGCCGGTCAGTTGCTGTAAAAAATAGTTAATATACAGCACTTAGTATGAATTTAATACTTAAGATGTCACTCAGAATGTGACATGATTACTAGGTTTGATCTATAAGGAAAGAAAGTACAGCATAAGAAAGTTAAACAATTTGTCTAAATTTGTACAGCTATTAAGTAGTGCAGGGAATGTTTAGTCACAGGTCCCATGGTCACAGGCTGAGCAGGATGCTCTCTTTAACTTCACAGGGATAAGAGGAGCTTGCCAGGGGGTATAAGAAGTAGAATTGCACACTGTTCTGAGAAATGGGCAGGCTTTGGAGATTTGGAATGTTTGCCTGAGACATGGTTTGCCATTCAACTGAGAAAGGGGAAGAAGTCCTTGATCATAAGCAGACACGTTTATGTTAGTGATTCAAGGTACTCTAGTACTTGACCAGTGCTCACTCCAAAGATTAGCAATCATTCCCCACTTGCCTCTTGATGAATATATTGTAACATGGTGAGGGAAATGAGGACAGAGAGTTAGTCAAATGGACCCTCGAGAAAACAAAGCAGAATGGTGATCTTCACAAGAGAAGGCTACATAACAAGCCAACCCCTACCACTCCTGAAGAGTCCATTTAATAAAAGGTAAATCATCTCCACCTGCTTCCTCATAGAAGTTACAAAGTAAAATAAAAATAAAAATGGAAATTCTTGCCTTTGTCAGTGGAAAAGCATGGGCATTGAGTAAATGGATAATGCGGACCTCAGAAAACAACATCACTGCAAACCTTGAGCTCTCCTGAAGGCCAGTTGCTGTTTCTGACTCTTCTTCCCATCTCTAATTGCTTGGGCTGGCCTCTTCCTCTGTTGCCATCTGGTCTCTTCTCTGACTTATCTCATCTAGACATTGACTTCAGTTTCCATCCACAAACTTGATGACGCTCACATGTCCACCTTAGGTTTAGGACTCCTGCATGAGTTCCACACTCTTATATGATGTCTCACTGTGGCTAGCAGGAGAACCTCTTAGACTTAGCCAAATCCAAACCCTCCCTTCTAAAGTTGTTCCTGCCCTGGTCCTCTCCCTCTTAGCACACAGCACCATTGTGCACAGTGTCTCAGAACCCAGGTTGGGGAGGCATCCCTGCACCATTCTATTTCCTCATTCCTTTATCCCCAGTCCTCATTCAAAGCATCATCAATCCCTGTAAGCTTCGTCTACAAAGTCTGGAGTCATTTTTCCTAGTTCAGCTCTACACCATCTTTTGTCTAGATGACACCAAAAGCCCCTACTCTTGCATCAGATATCTACCCTTTTTGGTGTATCATCAATATTTTAGGAGTGACCTTTTGAAACTCTGACTCAGTGAATCTTATGACACTGTATTAGAGTTGAAGACATCAATATGAAGTAAGGTTTAGTTGAATATAGGTATAGATGAATAAACACATTAAGCTCCTACATATACACACACGGATTAGTACATACCATGTATTTTCTCGCTATGTCAGAGCAATTATGCCCTGTTAGCAAGGAGAACACCCAGTGCATAGATCTTGGCTTCTAAAATCATACTCTAGGAAAAAGAACCCAGAGTCCTTGGAGAAACAGCCGAAGGAAGGAAAGGAAAGGAATGAATAAAAAATATAGATGAGCATAAAGCAAAATCCCCACAGCATGAGTCTCACAGTGGAGGAAACTGTCAGTCAAACCAAGATTGGGAGGTTTCACAAGGTTGTTGTTAAAATTCCTTCCTAGAGGAGACATAAGCAATGTCTACCCATTTACCTAAGGTCCCAATGATAAACTGGGACACAATTCCACCAAAGTTTACTCTAGGGGACCAATTAGTTTATTGGGCTTCTTTACTGAGCATGACTGAAGGGTTACTTACAGGGGTTTGGCTATTCCTCCCTAAAGAGACTACACCTGGAAATCCTTTACTCAATAGGAATAAGGGCTTTCCCAACACCATAAAGATGGAGCCTCTCTCTTCTAGTCTTCCTACATCTGTATACTGTCACCCCTCCCCGAGGATATTATGTACAATTAAGGTAGAGTTCCATACGATTGGTAGGAATGCTAGATACTCAAATGAGGATCTCCTCACCCTCCATGGAGAGGGTGTAAACAGTTAACAAACCCAGCTGGGAGGATTTTTTGCAAGGTAGGTATAGCTGAACTCCACAGGGTAGCTGTTGCTGAACTTGAGGACAGTCACTGAGAACAGGATATATTATTAGAATTCTTCAAAATCTTTAGCTTTGGAAAACAAGATAAGTTTCATACACCAGCAAACACCATGGAGATACAGTAACTAAATATAGTGTGAAATCCTAAATTTAACCCTGAAACAAGAAAAGGGGGTGTAAAAAAATGAATGAAATATATTTAGGTACTGTGGGCATTTTTAAGATGTTAAAAATAGGAGAAACTAAGCCAGTGTGGTGGCATATGCTGATCATCTTGTAGCACATGCCAATCACATCATTCAGAATGCTAAAGCAGGAGGATCAGGAGTTCAAGATCAGCCTGGGCTACATAGCAAGATCTTGTTGCAAAATACTCAGCCACTACAAAGAAAAACAAACAGATAAAAAATAAACCCACAAAATTGGGACCAACTGGGCAAAGGTGTCCAGAAATGTTATGCATTATCCTTGAATCTTTTCTGTAAGTATAAAATTATCTCAAAATGGTTATCTTAGAAATGTGGCCTATGTTACATGGCTGCCTCATTTAAAAATCTTTAAGTGTCTCTCACACACCACCCTTAACCCTTCCTGCAAGGAAGGCTATCTCTAGCCTTCTAACTCTTAGCAACCTTCCCTGCTCTTGGCTTTTCCCTGTGACTCACTTGTGTTCCCTTCATAGCATGTTGAATTATGTGAAACTCTCTTGTGCATTTATTTCATCCTCAACTGTCTATTCTTGTTTTGTTCATTTCTCTCACCCTACCATCAGGTCAGCATCAAGGAGCTGCAAAATATTTGGGGCTGCTTCTGAAAGTTCTCTCTCTCTCTCTCTCTCTCTCTCTCTCTCTCTCTCTCTCTCTCTCTCTCTCTCTCTCTCTCCTCCCTCCCTCTCTCCCTCCCCCATCTGCCCTCCCCTCCTTTCCTTTCTTTTTGTTTTCAAGAAAGGGTCATATGTTGCCTAGATTGACCTCATATTCCCTGTGTAACTGAGGATGGCCTTGAACTCCTGCCCGCCCCTGTCTCTACCTTCCAGTTACTGAGATGATAGGCGTCTTCCACCATACTTGAAACTCCCATTTTTTTCTTTAGGATTACAACCCAAGCTATTACAAATCAGAACCGCGAGGCAGGGAGTGCATGAGTTGTTGCCATTGGGCTGGAGAAGCCAGGCATCTTGTACAATCTCTTAAATTCAAGCTGTGGAGAAATGGGATCTCTGGTTGGAGGACAGGAACATTTGGTAAGTCAGGCTTTATCCTAGATGACTTAGAAGGGGTGCAGGATTTATTAGGAATACTGATGTCCCCGGGCCTGTGGTGAGTCTGGGGTGCTACAGTCTTCAATTTATACTCCATGGCACTGGCATTTTTAGCAAGCTCTTTCAGGTGATTCTGTTACATAGCCAGGATTGAGTACTACCTGTCTAAGAGGTGCATGGAAAGGAAAGAAAATAAGACAACCCACTGAAAAGTGAAGAAATGCTCTTTTTGATTACTAGAAACTCATTCTGGGTAAAGGGAACGAACACAGTATTTCTATGGT